>NC_057360.1:16141123-16774200 GCF_016509475.1 Prionailurus bengalensis
TCTCAATAGATAATTTAAAAAATCCTATTAGGAGTCCTTTGATCTCTATAAACCTTGGTTTCCTTATTATAAAATAAAAATGTAGGTTAATTCTACATTACTTCTTCTGTATTACTGAAGTTTTTTCCATCTCTGAAATTCTGTGACATTTGAGTTAGTGAACTACATAAAAGATTTTACTACAAATAATTCCATAGTCAAGTTAATTCAAGGTTAATTTATAATATCTGTGGTAGTGGTCACAATGAAGATGAGATATTTAAAATATAATTCTTCCTCCTAAAGGATCTCTGTGTCATTTTCTATTAATAATAAAATGTGTAAAACTCACCATTTTACAAGAAGGGTATGATAAATACTGAATGAAAATAATGTACAGATTGCTGTAGGGTTTAGGAGAGGGAAGGACCACAGCAGTATAATGATACAAAGTGGGGCTTAGAAGAAGTCCCTTTGAGGAAATAGGTGAGTCATTTTTTATGAGCACAGCAGAAGTTGAGAGCAGAATATATTTTAGCTTATGAGATGTTTGTTAAAAAAAATTCAAGCCAGTACATTTGAAGATCTAATTGGCTTTATTAAACGATTCATGAGTCAGGCAGCATCCCGTCTAGCAAGTAGAGGGGAACTTCACTGAGGTAAATAAGAAATTTTTTAAAATTTATTTTATTTTTATTGAAAAAAAAGTTTGAGAAAGGTTTTTAAAAGCAGAGGGCATAAAAAAAGAAGAAAGGTATTTATTAGCAATGAATGTGTTTAGGCAAGGTTGGGTTAGTTTCTATCTTTTTTGTTTTTAAATATTTATTTTTGAGAGAGAGAGAGAGAGAGAGGGAGAGGGAGAGAGAGGATGCACATGCACATGACCAGGGGAGGAACAGAGAGAGAGGAAGACACAGAATCGGAAGCAGGCTCCAGGCTCTGAGCTGTTGGCACAGAGCCTGATGTGGGACTCAAATTCACAAACTGTGAGATCATGACCTGAAGTTAGATGCTTTACTGACTGAGCTACCCAGGAGCCCCTATATCTTTTTGAGTTTTAGAATGACCACTTGTTACAAGTCCTTGCCTTGTAAGCCAACTAAATACAGCTGTTTTACAAATTAATTCTTAGCTAGAAACATGTATAGAACGTACATATAGACACACATGAACGTGCAGATAAATTCAGACCTTATTGGTTTGTTTTAAAATTACTGCCATGAAGTAAGTGTTACTGAAGGATCTATTATGGCCACTGAGTCAGGAAAGGAATGGGTAAGCCCTCAGCCAACTGCATTGTTCACCCCACAAACTGATGAGCTCTGGTGCACTGTCTCAGCCAACTTTCCTGAAGAATCCCATGGGGGCTGGATAGATTCAAAATGACAGCACCTGGCCGGATTTGCTAACTATATTGCCGAATAAACTGGAATAAACTGGTCACGAGAGAAGCCAGTGACTCAAGAGACAAAGGTTTGGAAGAGAAAGGGAGAGATTTATTGTGAGTGCTAGCAGGTGGGGATGTGGAAGTCTCAAGCCTTAACAACCAACCTCTCCATTGGCAAAATGGACACTAGAGTTTCCTAGAAAGAGGTTCAGGAGGGTACATGCAAAAGAATGGGCAGAGTGTGTGATCATGGGTGGGGGTCAGTATGTGTTCAGCTCAAGATTGTGGGCAGGGAAGGAGACTGGAGTGTGATCTAGGCATTGGGTTGCTATTAAGGCTTTTCTGTTCTGGAGGTTGGAATGTTCTAGTCATTGCAAAATGTTTTTGTCAGTGCCTCCAGAAAGTGTGATAAGAAATAAATACAATGGATTTTAGTTAGATCATGAGTTGAGTCTTCTTGTCTATTTCTGGCTTAAACTCTTCAGGTCTATAGTAGGGCAAGAGGGCTCCCTGAAGTAAGTATGAACCATAGTTACAATATTTGGATCTGAGTTTTTTCTGGTAGATGGAATAAGTTAAGATTATAGGTATAGATGGCTAAAGCTTTCTGTTAATATTTGTGGAGAAGATTCTTAAGATTTGTGTTTGTCCTTGGCAAGTCAGCTTTTAAATGGCTTTTCCTTTTGGTTTTTACTTGATAAGAATTACCTCCCTGCAATTTACATTTTGAAGAGATTGGCTAGATAAAGGGTTCTCGGTAAAGACTGTTAGAACACTGAACGTTTATATTTTAAATGCACAGGGAAAAAAATGTAACCATTTTTTAGGAGGACTTTCATTTCCTTAAGACCAGAAATTTTACAATATTTATAAGCCTTTTGAGATAAATAGGGAAGGTTTTGGGATTGGTGAAAAGGATTGGTGGTCTTTGAATTGCTTCTGGAACCACACCTCTGTTCTATGAAGACTAGTTTTCTAAAGAAAGGACAGCTGTTTCTAATTTCTTATAGAATTTGGTTGCTGCCTATATAATATCACAGGAATGACAAACCCATCCACCTATGAGAAGGCCTTTTTTCCCCTTGGGTACATTTAGCATAGGGAAGAAGGCCTAAAAAATTTCTCTTTAGGCCCCAGATATCAACTTTGCAATTTGGCCAAATTTCTAATTATATTTAATAAGCCTTTTACAAACATCTTGTGAGGTTTTGTCTGGAACAAACAGTAACGATTTCTGGAAGTATCAGACCACCTCATGGACCCAAGGGACATGCTCTAAGAGGGTGTTAAAGGTACTATTTTTATAGGAACGAGAGCCACTCCCCAAGATAGCCAAGGAAGAAACTGAACACCTGCATGTCCTGGGCAGGGAAAAATTCCAAGCCATGTTAATGGGATGTAGAGTGAGACGGTCAGGAAGGAAATAGTTATTCCTAAGAGTGAGATTATTAATAAAAAAGGATGG
Source organism: Prionailurus bengalensis (assembly GCF_016509475.1). Classification (NCBI taxonomy): domain Eukaryota; kingdom Metazoa; phylum Chordata; class Mammalia; order Carnivora; family Felidae; genus Prionailurus; species Prionailurus bengalensis. Next base: position 16,143,955 of record NC_057360.1, read on the forward strand.
GATAATGTGAATTTTTACTTTCCTCTCTTGACTGGGCCCAGTAGGGAATCTCTTAAACAAAAAACAACAAACTCTTGAGGATTCTCCCTTGGTTTAAGAAATTGTTTTTATTGTGAAGCTCCATCTTTGACCAAGAAATGGAAGATATCTGAGGAGGATCACCTGTAACCTCAGGTGATTTTATTTTATTGAAAAACAATTTTTTAATGTTGATTCATTTTTGAGAGACAGAGTGCGAATGGGGGAGCAGAGAGAGAGATTGGGAGACAGAATCTGAAGCAGGCTCCAGGCTCCGGGAGGTCAGCACAGAGCCTGCCTGATGCAGGGCTCAAACCCATGAACCGTGAGATCATGACCTGAGCTGAAGTTGGCTGCTTAACTGAGTGAGCCGCCCAGGCGCCCCCAGGTGATTTTATTTTAAAAAGTAACTGTCTCTTTAGTTCAGACAGAAAATTAGTAGACACTGAGTACTCAGGTAAAAAAGTCCAGAACAGTTTTGTCTTAGGTACCTCTTGTGTTTTAAATTTTTTATTAGCCTTTTGTAATCTTTAATGAGACAATTTTGGAATCTTGAAGCCTGTTGGAAGCTTCTTCATACCAATTAACATAGGTGTCCCATTCTGTTTAATTTGGCAACTCTTATTTTCAACTGTACTTTTTAAAATGAGAAATCGTGTCTAATTGGAGTATTCTCCATGATGGGCACTGTAAATTCTAGGTTGTTTTTAATGAAAATGTTTTCATCTTGCTAGATATCTGCAACTTCTGGGGCTGTAGTTCTTAGGCATAAAATAAGCAGGTATGCTTGACTCTTTAGAGTTTCTCAGAGCCAAACTAATACTAAAAGTTGTGTGCTGTGGGGTTGGGGATTTGTTGCACGGAAGTTTTCTGGAGGTTGTTACATGACCTAGTGTTAATCCAATCAATCTGTGATCAACTGATCCTACCACAGGAGTCTTCTTAAAGTGGTGAGTACTCTAATAACCTTTAAATGCTTGACCTGTACCCACCGATTTTTGTGGCCTTTTGCCTCCAGTATCGCACTAGCAATAACCTTTTTTTACACAAAACGACAAACAAACATGTACCTTAATATGGTAGCTGTACTGTGTCTTGGCCACAGGAAGGCCCTGTGCACACCACTGACAATTCCTGTGGAGCCCTGCTGCAGTCTTCTCCCCAGGGAATTGTGGTCTGAAGGGTTGGGGTCTTGGTTCTGGGCAGATCCTTCTGCCAGCTTATTCGGGCCCTGGGCAAAATTGGCATCTCTACTGGGCTCTAGGCAGAACTGCCAGCTCAGTTGGGCTTTGGCCATAACTGTCTGCTGGCTCAAGCTGACCTCCCAAAGGAAAGCCAATCAGATTAGGAGCTTGAGTGCAGACAAAAAGGCAGAGCTCAGACTAGAGTTTGCTTACCCATAGCCCTCAAAAATGATGAGGAAGACAGTGAACTCACAGCGATTGCAGGTACCATACCCGTGTTTCTCATTATCCCTGAAAGCTGTCGGAATTTTACTTCAGATCCTACCACTGCCACCAAATCTGTTAAATAGTAAAATTCAACCAAGCAAATATGAAGATCTCAAATATAAACAATTCATGAATTGGGCAGCACCCAATCTAGCAAGTTGAGTGCTCCAAAGAGTTGTATGAAATGGAAGATTTTTATAGAAGGAGGGTGGGGCAAGAAAGTCATTAGCAAAGGAAAAGGATTGGTCCAGATGAGGCTGCTTTCTAGGGGAAAAGCAAGGTTTTTTTTTTTTTTTTTAATCATGCAGGTTACCTTAACTTTCTTTGTGGGGTAGAGAGGACCCAGGTGGCTCACTCACTGGTATGGATTGAAAAATTTCACTGGTATGGATTAACCAGTCAAGGCTACATTTCTGGAGAAGTTTGAAACTGCAGGTATTTATGTATTAAGTACTGGTTTGGGAACTTGGTCTAAATGACACCATTTCGGGCCTTTGGTTTTTGTTTTAACAGTTTAAAAACCCAAAAGGAAAATTTTCTTTTGAAGATGCATGTTGATTTAAACCTATTTAAATCAAAGTGTAATAAATTAGTATAACCAAGAGTAAGTTTGTGAGGTAATGTATAGTAACTAACTTACTGTGGAAATTATTTCACAATATATCATATGTAGTATATCAAATCATTATGTTGTACACCTTAAAATTATACAATGTTGTATGTCAATTATAGCTCAGTAAAACTGGAAAAAAGTAAGCATAACTGAAAAAGAAGAATAACTGTTCTAATTGCAGAAAGATGAAAATTAACAAGGTTTGGAGTACTTTGAGTGGTTGTGGGAAAATAAAAATCTGTAGAAGGCAAATGGTTTACTAACTTAACACTTTTGTTTAGAACTGACTTTCTTTACCTTCAGTTGTATAGAATCAAATAGAAGCTGCTTGCAAGTTGCAAATATGTTTTTTTCCACATTATTATGTATATCTGTAGCTTAGTGAGCTTATCTGATTGTTATATGATTTTTTAAACATAGACATTTTTGTTAAAACAAGAGTTCTTATAGGCAGTGCTTCACAATTTAGCTTTTCATCAGAATCAGTTGTGGCTCTACAAAAACCCCCATTCCCAGACCCTATCCTAAAGATTCTGAATACAGATATGAGCATATCGTCCTTTGCATTTGATGATAGTGTACCATTAAGCACAATTAGGGTTTATTTGCATAACTGTGATGAATCTTTGTAACGTGTGTTAGTCAACCACATTTATTGAGCAGCTACCCTGTATTTATATGTTTCAAAGTGCTGTAATTAATTCTGACTTGAACCAGATAATGTATTTTATAAATACAGACAGATTGATTTTTAGTTATCTAAAAATATGTGAATATTGGAAATAAATGTATTTTTTATTAAAAAAAATCTCATTTTTAATGTTTAGGTCTACATGAGATTATAGTAGTAGAGAAAATTATGTTTATATAGGAAACTAAGTGCAGATGAAATATTTTACCACTGTTGTAACACTTATCCACAACAACAAAGTTGAGTAGTTGTGATTGAGACCATATGGCTTGCAAAGCTTAAAATATTTCCTATCTAGCTTTTTATAGAAAAAGTTTGTCAACTCCTGACATGGACTTACATTGTTTGTAAATAAGAACAGTTTTACTTCTTCTTTTCCAATCTGTGTGCCTATTCTTTCTTTTTCTTGCTTTATTGCACTAGCTAAGACTTCCATGTGATGTTGAATGGGAATGTTGACAGTGTATGTCCTTGTCGTGTTCTCAATCTCAGAAGGAAAGCATTCAGTCTTTTAGCATTAAGTGTGATGTTGGTTGTAGGTTTATCATAGATACTGTTTATCAGGTTGAGAAAATTCCCTTGTATTCCTGGTTTACTTAAAGTCTTTAACATGAATGAATGAATGAATGCTGAATTTTCTCAAATGCCTTTGTCAGTTTATCATTTGGTCTTTCTTCTTTAGTCTGAAAACAGGGTGGATTATGTTGATTTCTGTCAATGTTGAACTACTGTTGCATTTCCCAGATAAACCCCCACTGGTTGTGTGGGTATATGACATATATCCATATGTATAAACTAGGTTGCCGGATTTATTTGCTAATATTTGACTGAGGATTTTTTTTGGATGTTTTTATGAGGGATATTGGTCTTTTTTTTTTTTTCTTCTTGTAATACCTTCTTTCTTTTGGTATCAGAGAAATGGCCATGTACAGTGAGTTGGGAATCCCTTTTTTATATTTCCTTAAAGAATTTTTTTTATAGCATTGGTATTATATCTTTGTTAAAATTTTTTAAATGTTTATTCATTTTTTGAGAGACAGAGACAGGGCGTGAATGGGGGAGGGGCAGAGAGAGAAGGTGACACACAATCTGAAGCAGGCTCCAGGCTCTGAACTGACAGCACAGAGCCTCAAGTGGGGCTCAAACTCAGGGGCTGTGAGATCATGACCTGAACTGAAGTTGGATGCGCAACTGACTAAGCCACCCAGGTGCTCTAATTTTGACTCAATTTTTGGGAAAGGAGTAAGGTCTGTGTCTGTATTTCTTATATTCTGGCATGGATGTCCAGTGTTTCTGTACCAATTGTTAAAAAGGCTGTCTTTTCTACATTGTATTGCTTTTGCTCCTTTGTTAAAGATTGTCCGACTATATATGTGTGAGTCTATTTCTGTGCTATTTTGTTCTGTTCATCTATTCATCTGTTCTTTTGCCAGTAACACACTATCTTGATTACTTTCTCTCTCTTTTTTTTTTTATGAATTTATTGTCAAATTGGTTTCCGTTACAACACCCGGTGCTCATCCCAACAGGTGCCCTCCTCAATGCCCACCACCCACCCTCCCCTCCCTTCCACCCCCATCAACCCTCAGTTTATTCTGTTTTTAAGAGTCCCTTATGCTTTGGCTCTCTCCCTCTCTAACCTCTTTTTTTTTTTTTTTTCCTTCCCCTTCCTCATGGACTTGTGTTAAGTTTCTCAGGATCCACATAAGAGTGAAAACATATGGTATCTGTCTTTCTCTGTATGACTTATTTCACTTAGCCTAACACTCTCCTGTTCCATCCACATTGCTATAAAAGGCCATATTTCATTCTTTCTGATTGCCAGGTCGTATTCCATTGTGTATATACCACAATTTCTTTATCCATTCATCAGTTGATGGACATTTAGGCTCTTTCCATAATTTGGCTATTGTTGAAAGTGCTGCTATAAACATTGAGGTCCAAGTGCCCCTATGCATCAGCATACCTGTATCCCTTGGGTAAATTCCTAGCAGTGCTATTGCTGGGTCATAGGGTAGATCTATTTTTAATTTTTTGAGGAACCTCCACACTGTTTTCCAGAGCGGCTGCATTCCCAAGAGGGTTTGCATTCCCAAGTTTGCATTCCCAAGAGGGTTCCCGTTTCTCCACATCCTCTCCAGCATCTATAGTCTCCTGATTTGTTCATTTTGGCCACTCTGACTGGCGTGAGGTGATATCTGAGTGTGGTTTTGATTTGTATTTCCCTGATGAGGAGTGATGTTGAACATCTTTTCATGTGCCTGTTGGCCATCTGGATGTCTTCTTTAGAGAAGTGTCTATTCATGTTTTCTGCCCATTTCTTCACTGGGTTATTTGTTTTTCGGGTGTGGAGTTTGGTGAGCTCTTTATAGATTTTGGATACTAGCCCTTTGTCCAGTATGTCATTTGCAAATATCTTTTCCCATTCCGTTGGTTGCCTTTTAGTTTTGTTGATTGTTTCCTTTGCTGTGCAAAAGTTTTTTATCTTCATCAGGTCCCAATAGTTCATTTTTGCTTTTAATTCCCTTGCCTTTGGGGATGTATCAAGTAAGAATTGCTGCGGCTGAGGTCAGAGAGGTCTTTTCCTGCTTTCTCCTCTAGGGTTTTGATGGTTTCCTGTCTCACATTCAGGTCCTTTATCCATTTTGAGTTTATTTTTGTGAATGGTGTAAGAAAGTGGTCTAGTTTCATCCTTCTGCATGTTGCTGTCCAGTTCTCCCAGCACCATTTGTTAAAGAGACTGGCTTTTTTCCATTGGATATTCTTTCCTGCTTTGTCAAAGATTGAGTTGGCCATACGTTTGTGGGTCTAGTTCTGGGGTTTCTATTCTATTCCATTGGTCTATGTGTCTGTTTTTGTGCCAATACCATGCCGTCTTGATGATTACAGCTTTGTAGTAGAGGCTAAAGTCTGGGATTGTGATGCCTCCCGCTTTGGTCTTCTTCAAAATTACTTTGGCTATCCGGGGCCTTTTGTGGTTCCATATGAATTTTAGGATTGCTTGTTCTAGTTTTGAGAAGAATGCTGGTGCAATTTTGATTGGGATTGCATTGAATGTGTAGATAGCTTTGGGTAGTATTGACATTTTGACAATATTTACTCTTCCAATCCATGAGCACGGAATGTCTTGCCGTTTCTTTATATCTTCTTCAGTTTCCTTCATAAGCTTTCTATAGTTTTCAGCATACAGATCTTTTACATCTTTGGTTAGATTTATTCCTAGGTATTTTATGCTTCTTGGTGCAATTGTGAATGGGGTCAGTTTCTTTATTTGTCTTTCTGTTGCTTCATTATTAGTGTATAAGAATGCAACTGATTTCTGTACATTGATTTTGTATCCTGCAACTTTGCTGAATTCATGTATCAGTTCTAGCAGACTTCTGGTGGAGTCTGTCGGGTTTTCCATGTATAATATCATGTCATCTGCAAAAAGTGAAAGCTTAACTTCATCTTTGCCAATTTTGATGCCTTTGATTTCCTTTTGTTGTCTGATTGCTGATGCTAGCACTTCCAGCACTATGTTAAACAACAGCGGTGAGCGTGGACTTCCCTGTCACGTTCCTGATCTGAGGGGGAAAGCTCTCAGTTTTCCCCCAATGAAGTTGATATTAGCTGTGGGCTTTTCATAAATGGCTTTTATGATGTTTAAGTATGTTCCTTCTATGCCGACTTTTTCAAGGGTTTTTATTAAGAAAGGATGCTGAATTTTGTCAAAGGCCTTTTCTGCATCGATGGACAGGATCATATGGTTCTTATCTTTTCTTTTATTAATGTGATGTATCACATTGATTGATTTGCGAATGTTGAACCAACCCTGCATCCCAGGAATGAATCCCACTTGATCATGGTGAATAATTCTTTTTATATGCTGTTGAATTCGATTTGCTAGTATCTTATTGAGAATTTTTGCATCCATATTCATCAGGGATATTGGCCTGTAGTTCTTTTTTTACTGGGTCTCTGTCTGGTTTAGGAATCAAAGTAATGCTGGCTTCATAGAATGAGTCTGGAAGTTTTCCTTCCCTTTCTATTTTTTCGAACAGCTTGAGAAGGATAGGTATTATCTCTGCTTTAAATGTCTGATAGAATTCCCCAGGGAAGCCATCTGGCCCTGGACTCTTATTTGTTGGGAGATTTTTGATAACTGATTCAATTTCTTTGCTGGTTATGGGTCTGTTCAAGCTTTCTATTTCTTCCTGTTTGAGTTTTGGAAGTGTGTGGGTGTTCAGGAATTTGTCCATTTCTTCCAGGTTGTCCAGTTTGTTGGCATATAATTTTTCATAGTATTCCCTGATAATTGTTTGTATCTCTGAGGGATTGGTTGTAATAATTCCATTTTCATTCATGATTTTATCTATTTGGGTTATCTCCCTTTTCTTTTTGAGAAGCCTGGCTAGAGGTTTATCAATTTTGTTCATTTTTTCAAAAAACCAACTCTTGGTTTCATTGATCTGCTCTACAGTTTTTTTAGATTCTATTTTGTTTATTTGTGCTCTTATCTTTATTATTTCTCTTCTTCTGCTGGGTTTGGGGTGTCTTTGCTGTTCTGCTTCTATTTCCTTTAGGTGTGCTGTTAGATTTTGTATTTGGGATTTTTTTGTTTCTTGAGATAGGCCTGGGTTGCAATGTATTTTCCTCTCAGGACTGCCTTCACTGCGTCCCAAAGCGTTTGGATTGTTGTATTTTCATTTTCATTTGTTTCCATATATTTTTTAATTTCGTCTCTGCCTGGTTGATCCATTCATTCTTCAGTAGGGTGTTCTTTCACCTCCATGCTTTTGGAGGTTTTCCAGACTTTTTCCTGTGATTGATTTCAAGCTTCATAGCATTGTGGTCTGAAAGTGTGCATGGTATGATTTCAATTCTTGTATACTTATGAAGGGCTATTTTGTGACCCAGTATGTGATCTATCTTGGAGAATGTTCCATGTGCACTCGAGAAGAAAGTATATTCTGTTGCTTTGGGATGCAGAGTTCTAAATATATCTGTCAAGTCCATCTGATCCAATGTATCATTCAGGGCCCTTGTTTCTTTATTGATCCTGTGTCTAGATGATTTATCCATTGTTGTAAGTGGAGTATTAAAGTCCCCTGCAATTACCACATTCTTATTATCAATAAGGTTGCTTGTGTTTATGATTAATTGTTTTATATATTTGGGGGCTTCCGTATTCGGTGCAAAGACATTTATAATTGTTAGCTCTTCCCAATGGATAGACCCTGTAATTATTATATAATGCCCTTCTTCATCTCTTGTTACAGCCTTTAATTTAAAGTCTAGTTTGTCTGATATAAGTATGGCTACTCCAGCTTTCTTTTGACTTCCAGTAGCATGATAGATAGTTCTCCATCCCCTCACTTTCAATCTGAAGGTGTCCTCAGGTCTAAAATGAGTCTCTTGTAGACAGGAAATAGATGGGTCTTGTTTTTTTTTATCCATTCTGATACCCTATGTCTTTTGGTTGGCACATTTAGTCCATTTACATTCAGTGTTATTATAGAAAGATATGGGTTTAGAGTCATTGTGATGTCCGTAGGTTTCATGCTTGTAGTGATGTCTTTGGTACTTTGTCTCTTAGGATCCCCCTTAGGATCTCTTGTAGGGCTGGTTTAGTGGTGATTAAATTCCTTCAGTTTTTGTTTATTTTGGAAGACCTTTATCTCTCCTTCTGTTCTAAATGACAGACTTGCTGGATAAAGGATTCTCAGCTGCATATTTTTTCTGTTCATCACATGGAAGATCTCCTGCCATTCCTTTCTGGCCTGCCAAGTTTCAGTAGATAGATCCATCACTGGTCTTATCGGTCTCCCTTTATATGTTAGAGTACGTTTATCCCTAGCTGCTTTCAGTATTTTCTTTTTATCCTTGTATTTTGCCAGTTTCACTATGATATGTCATGCAGAAGATCAATTCAAGCTACGTCTGAAGGGAGTTCTCTGTGCCTCTTGGATTTCAATGCCTTTTTCCTTCCCCAGATCCGGGAAGTTCTCAGCTATGATCTCTTCAAGTATACCTTTAGCACCTCTCTCTTCCTCCTCTGGAATCTCAATTATGTGTACATTATTGTGTTTTATCGCATCACTTAGTTCTCTAATTCTCCCCTCATACTCCTGGATTTTTTTATCTCTCTTTTTCTCAGCTTCCTTTTTTTCCATAATTTTATCTTCTAATTCACCTATTCTCTCCTCTGCCTCTTGAATCCGGACTGTGGTTGCTTCCATTTTATTTTGCAGCTCATTTATAGCATTTTTTTTTAGCTCCTCCTGTTTCTTAGTCCCTTGATCTCTGTAGCAATAGATTCTCTGCTGTCCTCTATCCTTTTTTGAAGCCCAGCGATTAATTTTATGACTATTATTTTAAATTCATTTTCTGTTATATTGATTAAATCGTTTTTGAGCCAGAATATATTGTTTAATTGTTCATTAGCTCTCACTACTTTCTGGAGTTTCTTTTGAGGAAAATTCTTCCATTTTGTCATTTTGGATAGTCCCTGGTGTGGCGTGGAACTGCAGGGCTCTTCCTCTGTGCTGTCTGGAGTTACTTGTGTTGGTGGGCGGGGCCACAGTCAGACCTGATGTCTGCCCACAACCCACCGCTGGGGCCACAGTCAGACTGGTGTGTACCTTATCTTCCCCTCTCCCAGGGGCAGGACTCACTGTGGAGTGGTGTGGCCCTTGTCTGGGCTGCTTGCACACTGCCAGGCTTGTGGTGCTGCTTCTATGGGATCTGGCGTATTAGCCTGGGTGGATCTGCAAGGTGCACAGGGGCGGGAGAGGCAGGCTCAGCTCTCTTTGCTAGTGGTTCACTTCGGGAGGGGTCCTGAGGCACCGGGAGGGAGGCAGACCTGTCGGAGGGATGGATCCACAGAAGCACAGTGTTGGGTGTTTGTGGTGCAAGCAAGATCCCTGACGGGAACTGGTTCCCTTTCGGATTTGGGCTGGGGGATGGGTGAGGGAGATGGAGCTTTCCAGTGCCTTTGTTCCCCGCCAAGCTGAGCTCTGTCCTCCGGGGCTCAACAACTCTCCCTTCCATTGTCATCTAGCCCTCCCACTCTCCAAGCAGAGCTGTTGACTTATAACATTCCAGATGTGAAGTCCTACTGGCTGTGAGAACTCACACAGTCCAGCCCCTCTGCTTTTGCAAGGCAGACTCAGGGGCTCTGCCTTGCTGGGTGGGCTGGCTGCCCCTCCACTGCCCGGCTCCCTCCCACCAGTCCATGTAGCGCACACCGCCTCTCCGCCCTTCCTACCCTCTTCCGTGGGCCTCTTATCTATGCTTGGCTCCCGAGAGTCCGTTCTGCTAGTCTTCTGGCAGCTTTCTGGGTTATTTAGATAGATGTGGATGGAATCTAAGTGATCAGCAGGACACAGTGAGCCCAGCATCCTCCTAGGCCACCATCATCTTCCTAACTTCGATTACTTTCTCTTTATAGTAAGTCAGGTAGTGTCAGTCCCCAGATTTTGTTCTTCAGTATTGTATCGGTTATTCTGGGTCTTTTGCCTCTTTCTGTACACTTTAGAATTAGTTTTTGACATCCACAGGGCATCTTTCTGGGATTTGGATTGGGATTGCATTGAATCTGTAGATCAAGTTGGGAGGAACTGACAGCAACATTGAGTCTTCCTATACACAAACATGGACTATCTCTCCGTTTCTTTAGTTCTCCTTTGATATCTTACATCACAGTTTCCTAGCTTTTCCTCATATACATCTTGTATATAAATGTATATATATACATATGTATATAAATGTGTATATATACATATATATAAATGTGTATATATATATAAATACATAAATATATATAAATGTATATATAAAAATGTGTATAAATGTAAATTCTGCCTTTGTTATATGTAGTGGTCTGTAAATGTTAGATCATGTTGTTGATGTTCAATTCTATAACCTTGATGTATTATTGTCTACTTTTTTTATTGTGAGAGGAATGTGAAGTCTCTAATTGTAAATGTGGGTTTGTCCATCTCCTTTCATTTCCATCAATTCTTTTTTTTTTTAAAGATTTTATTTTTTTGAGTAAATTTTATTTACTCAAGTAATCAGTAAAACAGTGTGGGGCTCGAATTTATAATCCCAATATCAAGAGTTTCACACTCTTCCAACTGAGAGTTGGAGTGCCCCCATCCCATCTTTTATATATTTGAGACCCAGTTGTTAGGTGAATTTACTTATAAGATGCTTTGGTGTTCTTGTTAAATTGATTCTTTTAACATTGGTCAATCACCTTCTTTATTCCTAGTGACTTTTTACTTGTGTGGTAGTCTATCTTATATTGATATGGTCTCTTCTGTTTTCTTCTTAGTGTTTTCATGGTATATCTTCTTCCCCAATTTTAACTTACCTACATTACATTTAAAGTTTTTCTTTTTTTTTTAGATAGAATGCAATTGTGTCAATTGTCAATCTGACAGTCTTTGTCTTTTAATTGGTATGTTTAGGCCATTTTTATTTAATATAGTTATAGATATATTTGGATTTAGGCCTACCATTTTATTATTTTCTGTTTTTCATTTCTTTCTCTTTTCACCATTTATAAGGTAAAAACTATCTACTTCCCTGAATTACTTGATGGATGTAACTGATACCCCTTTATCTCAGTGTGAGCCAGTCAGTCCTAGAAATCCAGCATTACTTACCTATCTGCCCTAGAGTCTGTGGTATTTTAGGATTTCTTTTGTTAAATGGAAAATTTCTCCCAATATGGTTATTAGGTTTCATTGGTTAAAATAATACTGGAAGAATAATGCATTTAGAATATCATGCGGAGAACAACACACTTGAAAAATTTGTACTTCAGTCTTGGTGTAGATCAAACATGACATGCTCTTCCTAATTTCAGGTCTTTTTGATGAACCATTGAATTACTATCTTTCAGTCTGTCCTTCAAGTTTCTAATATTGAAACACATGTTTATATCTTTCTCAGTATGAGGGAAAAGGCCATACCAATGCTGGAGATGCAATATATGAGGTAGTAAGTCTGCAGCGACAGTCTGAGAAGGAGGAACCGGTCACTCCCACTAGTGGAGGGGGTCCCATGTCACCACAGGAGGATGAAGCAGAAGAGGGTAAGAAGTGAAACTTATTCAGTTGTCTTTCTATATATAGCTGCTTTATTTATAACCCTCACAGGTGTGTGTGTGTGTGTGTGTGTGTGTGTGTGTGTGTGTGTGTGTGTGTGTGTGTGTGTGTGTCGGGGGGGGGGGGGATGGAGAGAAAGAATGCTGATTTTTCCTAGTTTTTGCTACTCTTAGGCTAGATTCTGCTAGATGCAGAAGAGATTTTGATTCTTCAGTTTCTTGGTTGCGTAGTCCCTGGCTCCACTTACGTAACTATTTAAATTGACAGCCTCACTTTGCTATTTTGCTTCCTATTTCATTTCAAATATTAAAAAAAATTTTTTTTTAATGTTTATTTATTTTTGAGAGATACAGAGACAGAATGCGAGTGGGTTAGGGGCAGAGAGAGGGGGAGACACAGAATTGGAAGCAGGCTCCAGGCTCTGAGTTGTCAGCACAGAGCCCGACGCGGGGCTTGAACTCACGAGCCGTGAGATCATGATCTGAGCCGAAGTCGGACGCTCAACTGACTGAACCACCCAGGCACCCCTCATTTCAAATATTTTTAAAGTGTTTAATGAGAAGTTTCAACTTCTCTCAAGTGTTTTTAGAATTTTAGTGATATGTCATGTCCTATACTCATTTGATATTATTTAATTCTGACTTGTTTTTTGTTGTTGCCTTATCATTTTACCACTCACTTATTTGAAATAGCATGATATCTGCTCTGTTTACTACATGGATGCTGCTGAGAGATGCTGACCAACCCCATAAGAGTCACACTTCATTTGGCTCTGTGCTCAGTCTTCTTTTTATAGAAATTAGAACTAAATGGCAGATCTTTACTTTAAACCCTTAAATTATCTGCTTACAAGCCACCTGGGTGGCTTAGTGAGTTAAGCATCCGACCCTTGATTTCTGCTCAGGTCATGATCTCATGGTTCGAAAGATCGAGCCCTGTGTTGGGCTCTGTGTTGACAGCACAGAGCCTGCTTGAGATTCTCTATCACTCTCTGCTCCTCCCCTGCTTGTGTGCACGCGAGTGTGTGTGCACACTCTGTATCTCTCTCTGTCAAAATACATAAATGGACATTTAAAAAATTATCTGCTTACAGGGTAGGATTTGTTAAAAATAATTTCTGAATTGATATCACCTTTGCAAAAAGCATCTTAGAATTTCTTAGTCTTTCTATGAAACTAGTACTTGCCATACAAATACTAGTTATTTTTGGTTAATATGTATTGAGTGTTTATTACATGTAAACATTATTCTAAGTGTTTAATAAAACTTTATGAAGGTATAATTTGCATGCAATAGAATGTACCCAGTTTATTTTTTTTAATATTTTATTTTTAATCTCTACACCCAACATGGTACTTGAATTTGCAACCCCAAGATCAAGTCACTTGCCTACTGACCAAGCTAGCCAGGTGCCCCCAGTATACCCATTTTAATTGTATAGTTCATTGAATTTTGGCAGATGGGTACATCTGTATAACCATCACCAGAACCATAATATAAAATATTTCTATTACCCCCAGATTTCCTTCACGCTTTTTTCACAAGTCATCCTTTCTCCTCACCTGTGGTTTCTGGCAACCACCAATCTGTTTTCTGTCCTCCTGTTTTGCCTTTTCTACATCTTCATGTAAAAGGAATCTTAATGTAGTCTATGGTATTTAGCCTCTTTCACATAGCAAATCTTTTGAGATTTATCTGTTGTATCAGTAGTTGGTTCCTTTTTGTTGCTGACTGGTAATTTATTGTAAACATATGCCACAATTTCTTTATCACATCAGTTAATGAGCCTTTGGGTTGTTTGTAGCTATTGGCTGTTAGGAATAAAGTTGCTCTGGATGTTTGAGTATAAGTCTTTGCTGAGTATATGCTTTCATTTTTCTTGGGTGAATAGCTAGGAGTAGACTTTTGGTAGGAGAAGTCTTATGGTAAGGGTGTATTTAACTTTATAAGAAACCACTAGGCTGTTTTTCAAAGTAGCTGTATCATCCATCCTTAGCAGCATGTGAGTTAGTTGTTCCATATCCTTATCTACATTTGGCATTGTCAATATTTAAAATTTTAGCTGTTCTAGTGGGAGTATAGTGGTATCTTGTGATATTAATTTGAATTTTCCCAACTGACTCATCATGTTGTTCATTTTTTCATATGATATTTGCCATTTGTATATCTTCTTGGTCCAACAGTCTGTTCAGATCTGGTGCCCATTTTTAAATTGGGTTGTTTGTTTTCTGATTGATTTTTAAGATTTCATTTCTCTATCTCTGTTTATATAGATAAAAGTCCTTCATTAGATAGGTTTTACAAATATTTTGTCCCATTCTGTAGTTTGCCTTTTCATTTTGTGAATAGTGTCTTTTGGAGAGCAAGAGTTTGTTTTATGAAGTCTAACTTGTCAGTTTTTTTCCTTAATGATTTGTCCGTGATCCATTTAAATTTTTATGCTGGATGTAGTTTAGAGTTCTTTTTTGGGGGGGGGGTTAAAAAACAAAACCACTTATTATCTCTTATGGTTTCTGAAGGTCAGGAATTAGGGAGTGGCTTGTGTGGGCAGTTCTGGCTAAGAGTTTCTTATGAAGAGTTAAGTGTTGTCTGGGGCTGTAATCATCTGAAGACTTAACAGGGTGGGGCAGAAAGGCGCTAATTCATACAATTACCAAAATGATGCTGGTGGTTGGCAAGCAACTTTGCTTCCTCTCCACCTAGGCCTCCCCACAAGGGCTGCTTGGGTGTCCTTTTGGGATAATGGCTCCCCAGACAGCAGTCCAGGAGACCAAAGTGGAAACTGCAGTGCCTTTTATATCCTAGCATTGAAGTCATGCAACATCACTTTCACAGTATTCTCTTGATCACAGAGTTCAGCCCTTACTTCCATTGTGTGACTCCACTATATTCTAGACAAGACTCCCAGGAACATTGTTGTGGTCATCTCCTTCCCAGCCAACACAAAGAGGTAAAGACCAGAGATCATTTGCAGGAGAATTTTGGGCCAGACATAGAAACACATTCTTTTCTGGTAAATAAAAACCACAGGACTGTTTGGGAATGTAATTGAGTTATGTTGCTCAAGAAGAAGAACAGTTGTGACAAGCATCTACCAGAAAGGAATTTGAACTTAAGATTTCAGGTAATGTCTTATAAAAATGCCATTCCCTTTAGAAATAAAAAATATATGGAACTAGAATTGGGAGAGAACAAAAATAATAGAATGACAGTTGCTACTCCATAGGAATACATTATATAATTTAAATAAAAATCCCTTCTATCCACTAATTTAAAAGAAGGACAACTAACATGGATTAAGTATCTGCTTTGTAGCACATAATGTATTAGATATTTAATAGATCTAGTTTCATATTTTCTCATATTAGACCTAGAAATAAAGTAAGTATCATCTTTATATAGCATATGAGGAAATTGACTAAAAAAATTGAGGTAAATAATTTGGGGTCAAAGAACTAACAATAATATACAGAATCCGAACTTATGGTAGTGTCACTCTAAAGTCAATGAATTTTCATGACATACAAAATCAAGGTATTCTTCTTTAAACCACTGAATTGATATAATTCTCATTTGCTTAAAAGGTAGTATTTCTCATATTACAGACAAGATATTTTAGCTCTTATGTATTTTAGATCATATTCTACATCTGTCTAATGTCATACACCTTGGCTAGAAGAACATAATGCAACATAATATGAAAATATAATGTGAGACTCTATCTTCCAAATAGCATTGTTTTATGTGAAAGCATTTTTGAAGAGTGCTTTCAGCATACAGATAGTGCATTAAAAAAGAACTTTAGATATAGAATATTTCAGTTATGTCAGCCAGAAGCCAAACATACCTCTTTAAAGGATGGGTTGTAGAAAAACTGATCGGAAGCCAAAATATTCTCTTCAACAGAAATCTTTGAGACACGCAAGCACTCCTTTAGTTTATTTTCCATGCATTTTTTATTAAAAACATTTTTTAATATTTATTTATTTTTGAGAGAGACAGAGAGTGCTGGTGGGGGAGGGGGAGAGAGAGGGAGACCCAGAATCTGAAGCAGTCTCCAGGCTCTGGGCCGTCAGCACAGAGCCCAACGTGGGGCTCAAATTCGTGAACTGCGAGATCATGACCTGAGCTGAAGTCGAACACTCAACCGACTAAGCCACCCAGGTGCCCCTATTTTCCATGCGTTTTGGCTGACATATTACTCGATGCTATTCAGGACTTGGAAAGGTATTTTTTGGTTTAGTAGTAATTACCTTAGGTGTGATTTAGAGATTTGAAAGTTGTGCAGATGCACTTTAACAAAAGAGGTGTTTACTTATGGAAAGCAACATAACTAGAAAACAGATACATTTAGAAGTAAATGACAAACCAAATGATCCCAGTTTTAGCTTGTTATGAATCATCAGAATATTCAGAAACATCCACTGCCAGGATCTTAAAATCATGTAGGTAAGCATTGGAAAGGCTATCATTTTCTTTTTAATTCTTTTTAATGTTTATTTATTTTTTTTTTTTGAGAGAGAGAGACAGAGAGACAGTGTGAGCAGGGGAGAGGCAGAGAGAGAGGGAGACAGAATCTGAGGCAGGCTCCATGCTGCCAGCACAGAGCCCAACGCGGGTTCAATAATGTAATGATTGAACAATTCTGTGCATTTCCATTGCACACAACGATAAGTGTAGTCACCATCTGTCACCAAATAACGTTATTACCATCTTATTGACTACATTCTCTATGTTGTACTTTTCATCTTCATGACTTATTTAGTAACTGGACTTTGTACCTCTTATCTGTTTTACCCATCCCCATCCT
This sequence comes from Prionailurus bengalensis, assembly GCF_016509475.1. Taxonomy (NCBI): domain Eukaryota; kingdom Metazoa; phylum Chordata; class Mammalia; order Carnivora; family Felidae; genus Prionailurus; species Prionailurus bengalensis. The sequence continues at coordinate 16,160,636 of NC_057360.1, forward strand.
CCCACCTTCCTCCCCTCTGGCAACCACCAGTTTGTTCTCTGTATTTAAGTCTAGTGGTGTTTTTGTTTTGTTTTGCTTTTGTCTCTTCTTTTTCCTTTGTTCATATATTTTGTTTCTTAAATTCTACATGACTGAAATCATATGGTATTTGTCTTTCTCTGACTTCCTTCACTTAGCATTGTACCCTCTAGGTCCATTCATGTAGTTGCAAATCATCAGGGCAATGCAAATCAAAACCACAGTGAGTTACCCTCACACCTGTCAGATTGGCTAAAATGAAAACCACAAGAAATAACAAGTGTTGTCAAAGATGTGGAGAAAAAGGAATCCTCGTGCACTATTCGTGGGAATGCAAACTGGTGCAGCCACTGTGGAAAACAGTATGGAGGTTCTTCAGAAAATTAAAAATAGAATTACCATATGATTCAGTAATTCCATTACTGGGTATTTGCCTAGAGAAAACAAAAGCACTAATTTGAAAAGATATATGCACCTCTATGTCTATTATAGCATTATTTACAAAAGCCAAGGTGTAGAAACAGCCCAGATGTCCACTGATAAATGAATGGATAACAAAGAGGTAGTAAGGGTAGTATGTATATACAATGCAATGTCAGTCATAAAAACGAATGAGATCAAGCTTCTTTTTTTGAGAGAGTGTGTATGCACACACATGAGTAGGGGAGAGGGGCAGAGGGAGAGAGAATCTTAAGCAGGTTCCATGTTCAGTTCAGAGCCGGACTTGGGACTCTATTCCATGACCCTGGGATCATGATCTGAGATGAAATGAGGAGTCAGATTGTCAACCTACTGAACCCCCCCAGGCACCCCACTCTTCATTTTTGATGTAGCCATTTTGACACAGTTCTTTTGACACGGTGGTGTCCAAATGGCTACTTCAAAAATATAAGGAATGAGAGGCAAAAGAGATACATTTGAGAAATTCTGGAGGTAAGATCAAGAAGTTTATAAATTAATTGGATGTCATGAGCAGCAGAAGAGAAAGGAAGAAAAAGAATCAAAGGTTACATCTAGGTTTCTAGGTTAGGTGGCTGGATGATCTTGGTACCAACAAATGAGACAAGGGGAAGAAGAGTGGGTTTCGGAATGAGGGTAAGATTTAGACATTGATGAGTTTGAGCTTACTGTGGAACATTAAAGTTGGACTGTTTTTCAGGTACTAGAGATAGTTTTTAATTATGAGAGAAGTTTAATTGTTAGAGATAAAGGTTTGAGAGACCTCAGCATGAAGCAATGAGAATGGCTGAAATTTCCTTGGGAAACGTGGGAGATGCAGGTTGAAAGTAGAGTTTAGGTGATCACTGACATGTAAGGGGTATATGCAGGAAAAGAAAGCCCAGCTAAAGGATTTGCAGAAAATGATCAGAATAATGTGAGGAAAACTAAGACAGTGTAGTAACAGACGGTGAAGGCAGGAGTGTTGTGCAGCATTGCCACGTGTAACAGGTTCAGCATAATAAGACCAAAAATTGTTCATTGGGTTTGGTGAATTTTAGAGGTCACTGAACCTCTGTGAGGGTGATTTTACTGAAGTTGGGCAGGAAAGTCTTGTTTTAGTGGATTGAGGAAGGGGAGACTGGTGTTCTAACCTTTCAAGAAAGTTGATCAGAAGAAGAGGAAAGAGATTGGATTAAAAACATTGGGTTATATTAGGCCAAGAAAGGGGTAAGAAATTTGAGCTCATCTGTAGCTGGAAAGAGAGAGCTAAATTAGAGAGGAGTTACCACTGAATTTGTAACAGTACAGCTTCCTGACAGGCTTCTGTGTCTTCTGCAAATGCTGTTTACTCTGCTTACAGGCTCAGTCCACCTGAGTAAGCGCTTCAACAAAGGCATGTTAACAGTAAAAAGAAAACAGTAATTTTAGCGTACTAGCAGTTTCTGCACTTAGAGATGTTTCAAAATATTTTCTATGACATTTTTTTTAGTAGGTTGCTCAGGCAAATTACATTTAAAATGTATTTAATGCAGAATGGCTGAGTAAGGAGCTTGGCCAATCCATTTATCAAAAAGCAATGATAAAAGTCAGTAAAATTGTCAAAACCCAGCCAGTTTAGGACTTAAGAAAGTGACAAATTATACAAAATGAGAAGTATTCATTCAAGAAAAACTACTGAACTCAGGGAAGAACAGTCTGGTAGCTTAGTCCCTGCAGCTGCTCCCATTCTGCTCATTCCCACCACTGGCTTATTATTGTGGCAGTTGTACAAGGGTGGGGCAAGATGTGAGAGCTAGGAGCTTGGAGAAACCGATCCATAGAGGGGAGGGGTGGGGCGACGGGCTAAATGGTTGAAGGGGAGTGGGAGATACAGGCTTCCAGTTATGGGATAGATAAGTCACAGGGATGAAAGTTACAGCATGAGAAATACAGTCGGTGATACTGTAATAGCGTTGTATGGTGACAGATGGTGACTTACTTACACTTATGGTGAGCATAGCATTTAACATTGTGTGTCAACTATACTTCAATAAAAGACAGAAAGAAAATTAGTAGTTTTGCTTTAGTTGCTGAAAGGGTTTTTATGTGATTTGGAGCAAACATAGAAACCTTGTATTGCTGGAATGTTGTTGGAAACAGTCGTGATTTTTGTGGCAGAAGGATGGCCAATGTTGTAAATAGCATGAGGTTGTAATTCTGGCTGGAGAAAGCCACAGATTGACCAGAATTTTTTTTTTTAATTTTTTAACGTTTTATTTATTTTTTGAGAGAGAGGGAGCAAGAGCGACAGCATGAGCATGAGTGGGGTAGGGTCAGAGAGAGAGGAAGACAGAATCCGAAGCATTCTCCAGGCCCTGAACTGTTAGCACAGAGCCCAGTGTGGGGCTCGAACCCATGAGCAGCGAGATCATGACCTGAGCCAAAGTCAGTCCACTCAACCAACTGAGCCACCCAGGCACTCCAGATTGGCCAGAATCTAACAGGATTTAAGGAATAAGTGGGCTTTCCTAAGACTGTACATATCACTGGTGGTCTGGAAGACCCTGTATGTGTGCAAGGCTGAGCACTCTGGAGGGACCAGAATGGGCCCTAACTAGTCACATATCTGTTCTGGACCTGAGGTCTTACATGTACCTGACCGAATTGTGTTTCCAGAATTCTGTCTCCTAAATGGTTTTGCCTTTCTTTTCTATTCAATGGAGAGAGGCTATACTTCAAGTGGACTAGGTAGCTGAAGACTGTTTCTTCCCAAATCAAGCTGTTGGTTTTCCCCTGTCATCAGGTGGCGTTTCCTAGGCTCCAAATCTCAGAATCCAGAAGCCTACCTTTATCTGACTTTGTCATTCCTTGTACTGAAGTATTGTCTTAGCTCCTAACTGGTTTCCCCCCTTCCACCTTTGTCCCTACCAGCCTAGTCTGTGTTCCCCACACCAGCCATACATGTTCTTTTGAAATTTGTCAGATTACTTTACTTCTCCTTAAAATCCCCCACTGGCTTCTCATTTCACTTAGCCAAAAGTTCTTTTTACTATGGTTGACAGGGCTGAATGCAGTCTTGCTCTGATTTTCACCTTAAAAAAAAAAATTTTTTTTTAATTTTACATTTCTGACCTCATTCTCTACCACCCCCTCCCTTCCACATGCCACACTTGTCCTTTTGCTGTTCTTCAGACATAGCAGGTGCACACTTGCCTTGGGCTGTGGTGCTTGCAGTCCCAGCTGCTGGCTGGGACTCTCTGTCTTAGATTGCTGCATGGTTCCCTACCTACCCTCATTCTAATTTTTCCTCAGATGCCACCTTCTCATTGAGATCTTGTCTGCTCAGTAAATAGGATGAACACTAATAAACGAATGAACAAATAATTTTAAAAAATATATAATATTTATTATAATCGATATAATGTTTTTCCTTTTATAATGCTTGAAAATGATTCAATGGTAAGAAAGACGAGAAAAACAGAGGCAACATTTCTGGATTGCATTTGAAAATATGCAAAAGTACATAAAAATTTCAGTTTCATATTCTTATGTATATGGTCTGAAGAATAGGTCATCAGATTTCTGTTTTCCTCTAAAATTCATTTCTGTTCTTAACAATTTTTCGCTATTTGAGATGTCACCTCATCTTTTGAAAATCTATTAGCTATCACCTATATTTAAAAAGTTACAAAAATCACAGAGTAGGAAGTAATAGTTTCTTTTATAGATCAGGCATTTCATACATTTTCAATATACTTTATTATTAGTTCTGTAATTGACATTTCTGTCAACGCAAACATCAAAAGTTAGAGCTGGAGGTGGCATAGAAATGTTTTCCTGCTCGGGGGGAATAGGAGTATTCTTTTATTTAATTATTTCCAACAATTTGCCTGTCAAAGCAAAAGTGGAAGTTCAAGTCACTCTAAATTGTCTTACCTTAGCCTGTAATTTAACTAAAAAGGGATGCAGATTCAAAAGGAATAAAATTGCTCTTAATTTCCTGGGAAAGATCTAAAGTAAAATGAATTAAGGTATCTTGGCATATTTTTCAAATGCTGTTCAAAAAATGAAGTGTGTTAAAGGGGATTAATTTGAATGCAAAGGAATCTTAGCAGAAAGTTAAGTCCATCAGTGCAACATCATAGGGGTTATTTTCAGATTACCTTGTCACCTTTCCAGACTCCTACATATTCTGAATTGCTCCTGCTTTTGAAACTTGGTGCTGCTTCATCTGTATTTCAAACTGGCTTTCTGTTTATTGACCTGAAGCTTGTATTTAGTTACTTGTAACCTGGATAGTATGTTACATGAAGGCACCAGATGGCAAATACAATATGATTTCCTTTAAGACACATGCCCAGGTAATTGTAAAAGACCAGACTCACAGTAAATATTACGTAAGCCTCACTCCTGGTTGTGCTTTTTATGTTCACTATAGTCTGCAGTTTTTGAATTTTGGATTGGTTCAAATGCTATCTAAAAAAAATTTCCTCATGGTTTAAATGATTGTTAGTGGCCTATTACTACTCCTAATCATAAATACAGAGCAAAATAGTCTCAAACTCCATTATTTTCTTCTAATTTCTTAACTCATAGTCTGATCAGAGAAAAGGCAATTACAAACAGCTGTTACCATAGAAACCAGTTTGCATATACAAAAATGAAAATTTTGTATATTTATTTATTTATTTATTTATTTATTTATTTATTTATTTATTTATTTATTTTTTTCAACGTTTATTTATTTTTGGGACAGAGAGAGACGGAGCATGAACGGGAGAGGGGCAGAGAGAGAGGGAGACACAGAATCGGAAACCGGCTCCAGGCTCTGAGCCATCAGCCCAGAGCCTGACGCGGGGCTCGAACTCACGGACCGCGAGATCGTGACCTGGCTGAAGTCGGACGCTTAACCGACTGCGCCACCCAGGCGCCCCGAAAATTTTGTATATTTAAATGAAGATAGGCGATTAGGAAAGAAATTAGTTTAGGAGAATGTGATGATCATATAGTACTTATGTGTGGCAAGAACCAGCTAAACAAGTGCTTCTCAAACTTTAAATGTGTATGTATGTTACCTGGAGATCTTGTGAAAATGAAGTCTTATTTCTTAGGTCTGGGGTGGGGCCTGATCTGCATTTCTAAACAGATGTCCTGTCAGACACCACTGCTTTTGGTTATACCACACTTTGAGTAGCTGGATTTAAATTGCCTGCTTATATTAATTCATTTAATCCTCATATCACCCTTATAAGGCCCATACTATTACTATATCCATCTTGCAGATGAGCAAAATATGTTCTGATAAAACATTCCTGGCATACTAGATACTATTTCTTTCATCATTGTATGTGTTGTATGTGTGAGAGAGAGAGAGAGAAGCAGAGGGATGGAGGGAGGAAAGGACTTTATAATATCATTTCATCTTCGGCATTTTAAATGATCTATGTCAACAAAATGATTAAAAATATATTTGATAAGGGAAGGTATTTAAGAGAAAGTGGAGGGAAAGGGTGTATTCATTTTCTATTGCTCCATAACAAGTTAGCAAAAAATTTAGTCACTTTAAACAACACACATTTATTATCCCACATTTTCCATGCATCAAGAGTCTATGCGTGGCTTAGCTGGCTTCTCTGTTCAGCGTCTCATGAATCCAAAGTTTCAGTCAGGACTTCAGCCTCATCTGAGGCTTGGGGTTCTCTTCAAAGCTCATGTGATTCTTGGCCGAATTCATTTTCTTGTAGCAGTAGAACTCATGGTGACTTCTTCTTCAAGGCCAACAGGAGAATCTCTGGACTCAAGGGAAAGCTTGAGCCTTCTTTTAGGCATTTACCGGATTAAGCCAGGCCCAGCTGGGATCATCTTGCTTTGATTATTTCAAAGTCAAACTGGTTGGGAACCTTATATCTGCAAAATCCCTTCACCTTTGCCTTATAACACACCTATTCATAGCCATCATATTTATAAGTTTTACCTACACTCAAGGCTAGGGATTATACAGGATGTGTACCCCAGGAGGCAAGACTGTTGGGGGCTGTCTTAGAGCTGCCTATCACAGAGAACTATGTAACAAAAATAAAGGAAACTTTTCATTTTCTTTCTTTCTTCTTCTTCTTATTTTTAAATTTTATTTCTTTATTTTTTAAAATTTACATCCAAATTAGTTAGCATATAGTGCAACAATGATTTCAGGAGTAGATTCCTTAGTGCCCCTTACCCATTTAGCCCATCTCCCCTCCCACAACCCCTCCAGCAACCCTCAGTTTGTTCTCCATATTTATGAGTCTCTTCTGTTTTGTCTCCCTCCCTGTTTTTTTTTTTTTTTTTAATTTTTTTTTTCAACGTTTATTTATTTTTGGGACAGAGAGAGACAGAGCATGAACGGGGGAGGGGCAGAGAGAGAGGGAGACACAGAATCGGAAACAGGCTCCAGGCTCCGAGCCATCAGCCCAGAGCCTGACGCGGGGCTCGAACTCACGGACTGCGAGATCGTGACCTGGCTGAAGTCGGACGCTTAACCGACTGCGCCACCCAGGCGCCCCTCCCTCCCTGTTTTTATATTATTTTTGTTTCTCTTCCCTTATGTTCATCTGTTTTGTCTCTTAAAGTCCTCATATGAGTGAAGTCCTATGATTTTTTCTTTCTCTGACTAATTTCACTTAGCATAATACCCTCCAGTTCCATCCACGTAGTTGCAAATGGCAAGATTTCGTTGATTGCCGAGTAATACTCTATTGTTTATATATATACCACATCTTCTTTATCCATTCATCCATCGATGGACATTTGGGCTCTTTCCATACTTTGGCTATTGTTGATAGTGCTGCTATAAACATGGGGGTGCATGTGTCCCTTCGAAACAGCACACCTGTATCCCGTGGATAAATGCCTAGTAGTGCCATTGCTGGGTGGTAGGATAGTTCTATTTTTAGGTTTTTGAGGAAACTCCGTACTGTTTTCCAGAGTGGCTGCACCAGCTTGCATTCCCAAGGAAACTTATCATTTTGAAGCACCTGTTAGGTAAAGCCACTTTTACGTACATGTTATCTTGCCACCATGACTATGGAAGATAAGTACTATTAATTCATTTTACATGTTTATATTTTCATTTCTCCTATTGGACTGGGTATTAGGATATAAAACATACAGTATTAGCTAAACAAAAAATTATCTAAACTCTCTTTAAAACAGTACATGATGAATTGCCAAATGAGTTGTAAGAGCATTGATTGGTGTAGGTTTCCAGTGTCTTTTTCAAGTTATTTCTATTACTTGTATAGCCCTCATCATCTCTGCCTGTTAAAGCTAGGGTTCAGCTATCAGCTTAAATGACATTTTCTTTATGATACTTCTTATCCCCAGTCAGAAGCGATCTGTTTTTCCATGAATATAGAATTCTATAATTTTGCTTATTTATCTTTTGATGACATTTATGATATTCTATGTTAAATTACAGTCACATGTGCCTTCTTTTCCCTACTTGACTGTAAATTCCTTCTGACAAGCTTGGATCTTTATTCATTCTGGATCTGTCCTCTGTCTATCAGAGAATTTCAACACAGTGGGTCACCAGTAAATGGTAGCTTTCATTCACTTTCAAGTGATTAAGTCAGGGGAAATGTGAGTGAGTTAGTAGGATTTGGAAGAGTAGAAAGTAAGAAGCCATAGCATTCTGGCATTTGTGAAAACCATAAGTATGGATGCATGCAGAATCTGCAGTGTATCTGTGAGACATGAGTAAGAGGTTAGAGAGACAGGTCGAGACCAGGCCTTGGAGGCCCTCATTGAAAACATTAACACAGCATTGACTTTCACTGTATGAAGCCATGAAGAATCATTGAGGGATTTTGAGCTAGGGCATGGAATGAGTCAGGATTTGAGTTAGGAAGATTAAGTGGGCAGTAAGCTATGCAAAATGCAGTTAGGAACAGTGGAGAGGAACCTGTGATTATATGTCTAATTTGAGGAGATAAAGCCTGAATCAGGGTGCTGATCCTGGAAATAGAAACTGACTGATTTCAGGGAAATAATTGACAGGAAAAGGTGATGAGTCAGACTTGTCTTTAATTGCCATCTTCAGAGGCTCAGTGCTGGGTTAGCTTGCCCTGGAAACAAGCATCTTTGTATATTAATTTTGTTCATTTATTTCGGGAATATTTTGTGTATCTACGTATTTTTAGCACTGCAATTTGTTCCTTAAAGGAACTTAGACTTCCTTTAAGGTTAATGTTTTATATGGGAATAAGCACTTAAAATCACTGCAGAAATTAAGTAACACTGTGAAACATCACAGTGTGTATTGCATTTGACCCAAATATAATCAAGTTCCAAATGTGTGGCTTAGATCCCAGGTCCTGTGAGATCGATAAAGATTGTCATTTGGGCTCTTGATGTTTCCCCCTGCAGATAACCATTGGTGTCTCAAACACCTGCAGTCTAACCATTGGATGCTTGAGTAGGATTCAGCCCCATATCAACTGAACTTCAGTGTTTGGTATTGATTTCCTCTCCTGTGATTCGTATTTCATTTAAAAGCCTAAAATACAAAATCATGGTTCTTAATTCATGATTATAGTCCGTTGAGTCTAATCTTATTCCACCTCAGTTGTACAGTAACCTTTATATGTTAAAATACAGCACCTCCAAAGAATGACAATCTAGCATTCAGTAGAAAGTAAACTACCGTCTCAAATTTCTGGGTTGCATGTCTTCTACCAAAAAAAAAAAAAAATTCTCATGCCATTTTAGACAGTAATTAATCTTTCAGTTTGAAAAAGAATACATTTTAATAATTTCTTGCAGCAATATTTTTGTGCCTGTCAAGTTTATTGTCCTGTCCTTAACTGGAATCTAGTATTTTTTTTTAAGTGATAAGATTCTTAAATTTGGTAGATTGAAATCTGATGTTATGATAATGATTTCTATTATATTTAAATTGTATAATATATAGCCTAGTCTTTTATGTGTCCTTTTATAAGTCCTTTTATAAGTCCTCACTTTTCATAAAATTGATTGTTTTTTTTAAATGTATTGGGCATTTGAAAAAATCATCTTTAATATTTTGAAGCAAATAGAAATGAATGGTTGCTCTGCAGGGGTCCTGGGTCTGGTGAACTATGGCCTACTAGCCAGAGCTGCCCTACAGTCGAGTTTTGTTGTTATGGGTTCTGAGCTAAGAATAGATTTTATACTTTTAAAGTATTGTAATAACCACAACCCTGCCCCTATGCCCTCCCCCCCCAAAATAAAGAAGTGGAAAGAGAAGAATAGAGCTGAAAATATTTACCATTTGGATCTTTACAGAAAAGTTGGTTAACTCTGATGGTCACAGCGTATTTGTAAATAGCTTTAAGTATGTTTTATGTAATTCCTAAAATTCTGTGGAGTGTACTGTTATTTCCATGCCTTCTCTGTGTATGGAGCATGGGGTCACTGTTTTAGCTAAAGTTACTTCTTGTTAGTTGCGTTTGTCACATAATAAATGCCAAAGGGCAATGTATTAGTGCTCCAAAGAAAACTCTTCTTATACACCTTTGCCACATGTAGTAAAATTGAAGTAAAGTTTTAGCGTTTTTCTAGTGAGAAGTATATAAAAAAATGAAATTAAAGATTTTTTTTTTTGCATTTTGAAATGACCTTAAGTGGGGCAACTCATATTTCATGCATGGACTTTGCTGTTAACAGAAAATATATTTGAAAGGAAATATGAGAAATAGCAAGAAAAAAAAAAGTGCGCTACCGTTACTGTTTCATCATATAGGTGTGATGGAAAGCCCATGCGTTCCTCATGCGGTTATCTCAGTGTGCCTAAACGCTTTGTTGGTATTGAAGTATATTTGCACTCCTTGGTTCTGTTGGCAAATCCCAAGTATTTACTTACTTCAAACTATCATAAATGGATAATCTGATAGAAAAAGTACCTCTTAATGTTATAAAAATATTTCTTATATTGTTATTTAAGTACTTTCAGGGAAGATTGATCTTCAGCATTAATATAGTGTATAATTTGGTTAGAAAATCAGTCTTTTTTTTAAAAATTTATTTATTTTGAGAGAGAGAGAGTGTGTGTGAGTGAGCTGGGGAGGTGCAGAAAGAGAAGGAGAGAGGAAATCCCAAGCCGGCTCCATGCTGTCAGCATAGAGCTCGACGTGGGGCTTGATCTCACAATCCAGGAGATCATGACTTGAGTAAAATCAAGAGTTGGATGCCCAACCGACTAAGCCACCCAGCTGCCCTGAAAATCAGTCTTAAAGACAATTTTACTCAAAAGATTTTTTAGAAATGTATTGTATGAACTTTAAGTTTTAACTTTATAGTAAGGATAAGATTGTGAATATGGTAAGTGTGAGTTGTGATTTTTTTTTTAATTTTTCATTTTTTTTTAATTGAACATTCATTTTTGAGAGACAGCGCAAGCAGGGGAGGGGCCAAAGAGAGGGAGACACAGAATCCGAAGCAGGCTCCAGGCTCTGAGCTGTCAGCACAGAGCCCGATGCGGGGCTCCAACTCACTGACCACAAGGTCATGACCTGAGCTGAAGTCACGCTCAACCGACTGAGCCACCCAGGCGCCCCTTGATATTTCTTTTTTAAGCAACATAATTACTGCATGACCTGAGTGAGGATTTTAGGTTTTGTTTTAATGAAATATATTTCAAGTGTTCAAGGATCTCACATATATACATGCAAAGCAATTATATTCTAAATAAAGGTGTACACTGGTACTTTTCTGGGGATGGGAAGCCTTAATTTAATCCTATAAATGTCTTTGTTGATAGTAGGGCTGATCTTTAAATGATAGATAAATGAACTTTGTACTTGAAGGGTCACTAAAATTAGCTAAATGCCATAGAGTATTTATAGAAATTTAACTTGCAATTATTATTTTTTTTTAAATTTTTTTTTTCAATGTTTATTTTTGGGACAGAGAGAGACAGAGCATGAATGGGGGAGGGGCAGAGAGAGAGGGAGACACAGAATCGGAAACAGGCTCCAGGCTCTGAGCCATCAGCCCAGAGCCTGACACGGGGCTCGAACTCCCGGACCGCGAGATCGTGACCTGGCTGAAGTCGGACGCTTAACCGACTGCGCCACCCAGGCGCCCCTGACTTGCAATTATTTTTGCAAATATTTTTGCAAATATTTTTACATGCAATTCTATTTTCCTAAGTGGTTCAAATAAAACCTGTGTTTGAACAGTTTGTCTAGATCCAGCATGTTAAGAGAGAGATAAGAATATTCACAATGGCTGCAACTTAATATGATATCAATAACATTTTAAATGGTAGCCTAATAAAGAGAGGAGAGTGGTTAGAAACAGTCTAGTGTTCTCAAAATAATTGTTATTGTTGACAAATGATGATTTAAATGTAAAAGAAAGACCCCAAGTAGATTTTCTCTGAGATAAAGTTCTTTCTAGCAAATGTTGTTGATGTTTGTCATTTTAATTGTAGTGACGACATGAATCATGTAAAATGGTTTTGACTGTTTTTGAAAATCATTTACTTAAATCTTTAAGACACTTAAATAAGTTAACAGAACTACTGAAAAATTGTCTGTGTAAAGCCAGTCACTGTTTTATGACTTGGGAAGATAAGCAACTTTGTATTACTTAGAAAACAAACAGAAGGGATGCCTGGGTGGTGCAGTCAGTTAAGTGTCCTGCTCTTGATCTCTGCTCAGGTCATGATCTCACGGTTCGGTTTGTGAGTTCAAACCCCGCATTGGGCTCTGTGCTGATGGTACTGAACCTGCTTGGGATTTTCTTTCCCTCTGCCCTCGCCCCACTGGTGTGTGTGCTCATGCACTCTCTTTCTCTCTCAAAATAAATAAATAAACTTAAAAAAATTTTTTTAAAGAAACCCCCAAAATACATGGAGCTTTCTTTCTCTTTTTTTATTGTTAAAAAATTAGAATAGATGTGAAATGGACTCTGACTGCCCACCAATTCTAATTCTCAGAAGGAATCTTTTAATGGTTCAGCTTTTTCTGAAAGGAATATTGTGTATATATCCTGTTTGGCAACTTGCTTTTCTTGTTAAACAGTCTATTTATGTATACTACGTTAAACTATTTCCCACTCATTTTAATTGCATAATATTCTGTGGCATGGATGTAGCCTAACTTACTTTTCCAGTTCTCTTTTTGAAGGTTCTACAATTTCTATTTTTCTTTTTCGCTGTTTCAAATATTTTGAAGAATAGTCTTCCTTGTATATATATGTGTGTGTATACACACACACACACACACACACACACACACACACACACCCCGTGAAGCAGAAATACAGATTAGTAGAAATTGCTGTGGTTTGTACAACCTGGCTTTCAATAGGTACTATTAAGTTGCTCTCTAGAAAGACTGCAGATATGTATTCCTTACAGTAGTGTATCTGAGCTCCCCCTTCTTCAAATTTTCACCCCAGGTATGTATAATCAGTCTTACAATGTTTACTATTCTCATTGGTGGTAAATAGCATCTCATTCTCTTTACATTTCCCTGATTACAAGTAAGGCTGAGCATATTTTGTATATGTTTATTAGGTTTTAATTAATAAAAATTAATTAAGTTTTAATTTTGTAAGCACCTCCATGATAGTTAAACTTCACATAAACTGCTTTTCCTGTCAGAGATTTAATATTTCACAATACTTACAGTCAAATTCTAAAAATCTCATTTGGTTTATATATTTGCCAGCATAGTAGTCTCAGGAGAAGTTGGGAAGAAAGCATGATTTTTGTAGCATGGGGGAAGAGTCATGAAACACTGTTCATTTGGACTCAGTCTTTGGGATTTTTATCTGTTGAGTGGTGTATATTGTCTTGGGATTCCAGCATACCTTGGTTATACAAATCAAAAGTACTAGGAAATCCAGAAATAATCCTTCCTATTTGATGGGTGGGGATTTTCTCTTCCCCTCAGATTCTCTCCCTCCCTCTCAGAAGTTTACTGGGTACCTGCTCTTTCAGCATTGTGGTCACTTAGGACGGCTTCATTTTTGATCAGCATCTGCTTCACTTGGTGTGGTGATAGTAAATCGAATCAAAATATATTTGTGTTAGATGAAAACATCTTAATCATGCTTCAGCTGGCTGAAGAAATGTAAATATTCTGGAGGATGGTCGCTAGTGAAATCTGGAGACCATACAGTAGTGGTCAGTAGTGTTAAGGTATAGAAGGTGCCTAAAAACATATAGTACTTGAGACTTATTTTTGTGATAGTCCCTGGAGACTGCTTCCATGATGTAATAATAGCAATAATAGGACTTAACCTTTATTAGACATTTATACATGCCTGAGAGTATTATCAGCATGTTTGGATGTTCTCCATATTGTGAAGTCAGCCCTTTCTGGCATCTGGACTTTTATTGCCGTAAGTAGTAGTAGGTGGTCTATAGTTGTGCAAAGCCTGCTTCAGAGACCTTGTGTCTTAGGAGGGTTTGTGTAGCCACTATACCCGCTTTTGCTGCCAATTTAATGATTAGGATTCAGACTAAAATACTGTAGTGACCACCTGGGTGTGATCATTCACACACCCTGACGATATTGATACAGCTGCATGTTTTCAGTGAATCTTTGAATTAGAAGAGATCCTAGGGTCATCCACTGCCTCCCCTCTCCTAAAGTAGAATTCCCTTAATGCTTGGCAGGAGGGACCTCCCCCATGCTTGTGGGTGAGAGACCTCCCACAGAGGTCTCTGTGGGAACAGGTTGAGTCACAGATTCGCAAGGCAGTTAATTCCACTTTCTAGTTAACAATAATGGGAAATATGTATGAAGAAACTATGTGAATTATATTTAATTATAATACCAGCCTTATAAGTTAGTTTTTTTCACATTTATTTATTTTTGAGAGACAGAGCAAGACAGAGCATGAGTGGGCGAGGGGTGGGGGTAGGCACAGAATACGAATCAAGCACCAGGCTCTGAGCTGTCAGCACAGAGCTCGACACGTAGCTCGAACTCATGGACCGTGAGATCATGACCTGAGCCGAAGTCAGACACTTAACCCACTAAGCCACCCAGGCACCCCATAAGGTAGTTTTTTTAATCAAAAATTTTATTATAGAAAAGTTGAAGATAGAGAGGTAAAGCAGTTTGCCCAGGGTCACACAGTGTGTGAATATTTTTCTTGCTAATATATTTCCTTTCTTTTTCATGCTTAGACCTTGCTTAAATTTCCCTTTTCCTCCACAGGCACTGCCCCATTATAAGTGAAGGCAGAGTATGACAGAATCACATTGTTTATCAGCCTTGTGCTGGGGTTTGGGATGAAGCCAGAAAGCTGATGACAACTGTGACTCCCAGTATGTGTCTCTGGGCAGGGCTTGGGGACATAGGTGTCTGAGGAGAAGACTTGAGGAGAAACCTGCTAGTTGGTGGGTTCTCTTTATTCAGTCTGTTACAGTCAGGAAGTTTTTGATAACCTCAAATAATTAAAATATTTAAATTTTGGAGACTGGCAACAAGTTAGGCATTATATGTTTTGCTCAGAAGATGTACTCAATAAATGTTATTTGAATTTATTTATACTGAACTATCTCATTCATAGTTCTGGAGACTGAGCCCCTGAGATAAAGTGACAGTGTCAGGACCAGAATCTAGGCTCCTGATTACTTTAAAATTGTATTCTGTGAACAATTAACTCCTTTAACTGAACCAAGACTGAGAGCTCATTAACTATTTGCAGAAAGATTGTACAAGTAATTCATATACCATTCCTGTAGCAGTAGTCAGTATTAGGAAGAAGAGGGCTTAATTTTTCACTTGGAGAAATGATGACTCTTGTCACACTAGGGGGATGTGGTGTTCCAATGATTTGAATATGGCATTGGGAGTTGAATGACTCAGATCTCTTATAACTACAGGAAGAAGGCTGAGCTTTCTGAAAACTTAGTGCTTAAAATATCACACTGGCTTTAATTTTGGGGCTGGAGTAAATATTTGTAAAATGTATGTCAGCAGAAGGGCTACACAGTATCCTACTGTCACTATTTTCATGATACTGTAAGTAGAGACAGGCAAATTAGTTAATAAAAATTCTAAGTGGTACTCATTTGAGCATACTAAAATATTTTGAGGGTTTTTTTTAAATACAGAAAGTTTGTTATAAAAAAACCCAGAAATTGGCTTTAGATAATTAGAGATTTAATTTATCCTTTCTCTTTGTATCAAAACCACAGACAAATTTTGCAGCAGAGAAATAAGGGTTTTAGATCTTACAAGTCTCTTCAGAATTACTTGCTTTTTGTATTTACCTTCCTTTCTACAACTGTCATGACTCTCTAGTGCTGGTTTTCTTTTGCTTCTACCGTTCTGTGGCTTTGCTTGTCCACTTACCCTCCCTTTCCAGATCCTTTTTTCCATCCTTCTTACATTCAATTATATTTAAAGCCTGTTATAGACAAAGCACTGTACTAAATGCTTAGAACCAGGACCTGTCTTCAAGGAGCTTGCAGTCTAGAGGTAGAAAGAGATATGTGTATGATAAATCAAGATAGAGGAGTTAAGATGGTGGATTAATAGGAGGACCCTAGGCTTGTCTCAGCTCTCCAACACAGCTAGATAAATATAAAATCATTCTTAATACCCAAGAAATTGACCTGAGGACTAACAGAACAAACTGCACAACTAGAGGGAGGGAAGAGGCCACATTGTGTAAGGTAGGATGTGTGGAGATGAGATTTGGGGATTTGAGAAATGGATTGCAGGTGTTGCAGAGGGGAGGGAACCTTGGTTACAGATAGAGGCGAGAGAGAGAGAGAGAGAGAGAGAGAGAGAGAGAGAGAGAGAGAGAGGAGGGCACAGGGAATGCACAGGGAAATACTTTTCCAAAGCAATTGACTGGAAAAACAAGAGGTGCTGAGTTTTGTGAGTTTTTACATCCAGGGGGGCTCAAAGACTGGAGTTTTAGAGGTCCGTGGTGTGGCTGGTGTGGAGCCCTGAGGACGCTGCTCTGTGGAAGAAAGAGGGCAAAGAGCCTAGGGGCAGATGGCACAATCTGAGGATCCCCTGGGACACTCTGGGAGAGACAGTTCCCCTTTCTGGAGTGCATCTGGGAGAGGTGGCATTGCCTCTCCGGGGACAAAAGAGCCCTTGAGCACCATTAACCGCCCCCCCCTCCCCCAGCCCCTCAGCATAGGTGCAGAGACACCTGCTGAGGGTGGCTAACCTGGACACCGGCTCTTTGCTACTCTTCACTCCAAACTCCACGCCCCTGTGTTTTGGTGTGACTGCCCTTCTGGGACAAATCTTCATTAGTCCCAGCATAGTGAAACCCTCTGCTGGAGGACCAGTGCAGGTCCATGCCATGCTGGGTCCTTAAAGATTGGAGTTTTTAAGCCAGCTGGCTGCTTGGGATAGAACATGGGTGTACTACACTGTTGGACAGGCAGGTGAACTAGACACAGGGTGAAGACAGGGATCTGAGGGATGCCTGGGACATAGGAAGGGAGATTGCTCTTCTGGGAGGGCTTCTCGGATAGCAGGGGCACAAACTCCCCTCTCGGGATGAGGAAGGGGTCTGGCACCATTCCCCCCCACCATCCCCCGCCTCTCAACATAAAATAACTTGAGTAAGCAGCACAGTGCCAACACTGGCAACTTAAGTCACTTATACCAAGCCCTGCCCCCTTGTGCTCTGCATGTGCTGCTTTTCTTGGGCACGTGCAGTGGGCCTCTCCCAGAGAAGACCAGCACAGACCCCTGCACACACCATGTCTACTGACCAGAGAGTTCTTCAAAGCTTCAGCTCTAGTGGAAATAGCATCAGGTCATTTTTAACATAGCACACCTGGTTAAACTCAGCACACTCTGGCCAAAATCCAAACACTTCCTACTAGAGACAAGGAGAAACTATAGAGGACTGACGTGAAGGAAGGAACAGCCAAAACACAGCAGCAGAATGCACACCACATATACCAGGCATACCTCCTGAAGTGGTAGGCCCTGGAAAGTATATGACCTTTTCTTTATAAAGCCGTTTCTCTCAGGAGCAGGAAACATAATGGAAAGGTCTTGTCCAGGAATCTAATCAAAACAGATATAAGTAATATGCCTCATCCAGAATGTAAAACCTCAATCATAAGGATACTAGCTGGGCTTGAGAAAAGCATAGAGGACACCAGGGGAGTCCCTTATCTCATAGATAAAAGACCTAAAAAGTAGGTGAAAATGAAAAAATGCAATAACAGATTTGAAACTAACTGGATGTAATGACCACAAGGAAGGAAGAAGCAGAGCAATGAATAAATGATATAGAAGATAAAGCTATGAAAAATAATGAAGCCGAAAAGAAGAGGTTAAGATAATTTTTGGATCACAACTATAGACTTAGGGAACTCAGTGACTCCATAAAGTGTAATAACATTTGGATCATAGGAGTCCCAGGAGAAGAAGAAGAGAGGGAAAGAGGGACAGAAGGTTTATTTGAGAAAATTATAGCTGAAAGCTTCCCCTAATCTGGGGAAGTAAACAGACATCGAAATCCAGGGGGCACAGAGAACTCCCATCAAAATCAACAAAATCAAGCCAACATAAAGACATATCATAGTTAAATTTGCAAAATATAAAGAAAAAAATCCTAAGAGCAGCAAGAGAAAAAGGGGTCCCTAACTTATAAGGAAAGACAAAGTTAGCAGATTTCCACAGAAACTTGGCAGGTCAGAAGGGAATGGCATGATATATTCAGTGTGCTGAGTGGGAAAAATATGCAGCCCCAACCAGAGTGACCTGATTGAACAGGACGCTGAGATGCTTTATGGATTGATCCATGCCCACTATATCTTCACCAATCATGGTATTCCCCAGATGTTGGAAGAGTACCAGCAAGGAGACTTCGGCTACTGTTTCCGTGTGTACTGTGAGAACCAGCCAATGCTTCCCATCAGCCTTTTGGACATTCCAGATGAGGCCATGGTGAAGCTCCTTGCCCCAAGTGCATGGACATGTACACACCCAAGTCATCACGGCACCATCACATGGACAGTGCCTACTTCAGCACCGATTTCCCTCACATGTGCTTCATGGTGCACCCCAAGTACTGGACAAAGTGGCCTGCCAACCAGTTTGTGCCCAGGCTCTAACAGTTTCAAGATCCATCCAATGGCCTACCAGCTGCAGCTCCAAGCTTCCAACA
The DNA here is from genome assembly GCF_016509475.1 of Prionailurus bengalensis. Lineage (NCBI taxonomy): Eukaryota > Metazoa > Chordata > Mammalia > Carnivora > Felidae > Prionailurus > Prionailurus bengalensis. The sequence continues at coordinate 16,179,209 of NC_057360.1, forward strand.
ACTTCAAGAGCCCAGTCCAGATTATTTGCTGATTCCTCACCCCACCTGTCCTTTAGCCTTTAACATTTCCATTCCTTTGCTGCCACCCCTTCAGGAACTCTTTATGGTTTTTAGTTTAAATTAAGAGGATCATTATTGTGGTGGGAATATGAAGTAAAGTGGAAGAAAAGGCAAAAACCCACGAACAAAAAAACAATGCTAAGCTAAGAACACTGTACCAGCAAGGCTGTAATTCAGAATTAAAGGAGACATAGTTTCCTAGATAGACAAAAACTAAAGGAGTTGGTGACCACTAAACCAGCCCTGCAAGAAATATTGAAGGGGACTCTTTGGGAAAGAAAGACCAAAAGCAACAAAGACTAGAAAGGAACAGAGAAAATCTTCAGTAACTGACAAAACAAGCAATAAAATGGTACTAAATTCATATATATAAATTACTCTGAATGTAAATGGACTAAATGCTCCAATCAAAAGACATAAGTTGTCAGAATGGATAAAAAAACCAAGACCCACCATCCAAATGCTACCTACAAGAGACTCATTTTAGACTTAAAGACACCTGCAGATTGAAAGTGATGGCATGGAGAACGATTTGTCATGCTAATGGACATCAAAAGAAAGCAGGAGTAGCCATACTTATATCAGACAATGTAGATTTTAATGTTTATTTAGTTTTGAGAGAGAGAGAGAGAGAGAGAGAGAGAGAGAGAGAGAGAGAGAGGACAAGAAAGGGAGAGGCAGAGAGGGAGACACAGAATTGGAAGCAGGCTCCAGGCTCTGAGCTGTCAGCACAGAGCCCAACGTGGGGCTCGAATCACGAACTGTGAGTTGAAGTCAGATGTTTGAGCCACTCAGGCGCCCCAGATAATGTAGATTTTAAACCAAAGACTGTAACAAATAAAGAAGGGCACTTTATCATAATAAAGGGGTCTATCCAACAAGATGATGTAACAGTTGTAAATATTTATGCCCCAAAGCACATAGATCAATTAATAACAAACATGAAAGAACCCATTGACAATAATACAATAATAGTAGGGGACTTCAAAACATCCCACTTACATCAATGGATAGATCATCCAAGCAGAAAATCAACAAGGAAACAGTGGCTTTGAATGACACATTGGACCAGATAGACTTAACAGATATATTCAGAACATTTCATCCTAAATCAACAGAATGTACATTCTTTTTGTGTGTACATTTGAAAAGATGTTCTCCGGAATAGATCACATACTGGGTCACAAATCAGGCCTCAGCAAGTACAAAAAGATTGAGATCATACATGTGTATTTTCTGACCACAATGCTATGAAACTTGAAGCCAACCACAAGAAAAAATTTGGAAAGACCACAAATACAAGGAGGTTAAAGAACATTCTACTAAAGGATTAATGCGTCAACCAGAAAATGAAAGAAGAAATTTACAAAATACATGGAAACAAATGATAATGAAAACACTATGGTCCAAAACCTTTGGGATGCAGTAAAAGTGGTGATAAGAGGCAATACGCAGCCATCCAGGCCTACGTCAAGAAGCAAGAAAAATCTCAGGTATACAACTTAACCTTACACCTAAAGGAGCTAGAAAAAGGACAACAAATGAAACCTAAAGCCAGCGGAAGAAGGGACATAATAAATATCAGAGCAGAAATAAAGGATACAGAAACAAACAAACAAGCAAAAAACCTCCAGTAGAACAGATCAATGAGGGGCACTAGGGTGGCTCAGTTGGTTAAGTGTCTGACTTGATTTTGGCTTGGGTCATGATCTCACTGTTGTGAGATTGAGGTCTGTGTTGGGTTCTGTGTGGAGCCTGCTTTAGATTCTCTCTCTCTCTTCCCCCCCCCCCCACGTCTTCCATCCCTCTCCCCAGCCTCAAAAACTATCTCTCTCTCTATCTCTCTCTATATATCTATATAATAGAACAGATCAATGAAACCAGGAGATGGTTCTTTGAAGTAATTAATGAAATTGATAAACCCTTAGCCAGACTTATAAAAAATAAAAGATAAAGGACTCAAAATCACTAATGAGAGAAGAGAGATCACAACCAACACCACAGATGTAAAAATAATTAGAATATTATGAAAAATTATATGCCAACAAATTGGGTAATCTGGAAGAAATGGATAAATTCCTAGAAACATAAACTATCAAAACTGGAACAGGAATAAAGAAAACTTGAACAGACTGATAACCAGCAAAGAAATTGAATCAATAATAAAAAAAATCTCCCAACAACAAAAGTCCAGGGCCAGATGGCTTCCCATGGGAATTCTACCAAACATTAAAAGAAGAGTTCATACCGATTCTTCTCAAACTGTTCCCGAAAAATAGAAATGGAAGGAAAATTTCCAAACTCCTTCTGTGAGGCCAGCATTACCTTGATTCTAAAACGAGATAAAGACCTCACTAATAAAGAAAATTACAGGCCAATGTCCCTGATGAACCTGGATGCAGAAATTCTCAACAAGATAGTAGCAAGTTGAATCCAACAGTACATTGGAAGAATCCTTCACCATGATTAAGTGGGATTTATTCTTGGGCTGCAGGGATGGTTCAGTATTTGCAAATCAATCAATGTGATAAACCACATTAAAAAAGGATAAGAATCATATGATCCTCTCAATAGATACAGAAAAAACATGAGAAAGTACAGCATCCATTCTTAATAAAAACCCTCAACAAAGTAGGGATAGAGGGGACATACCTCAAGATATAAAGGCCAAATACGAAAGACCTATAACTAATATCATTCTTCAGTGGGGAAAAACTGAGAGCTTTTCTTTTCTTTTCTTTTTTTTCTCTTTTAATTTTTTTTTAATCTTTATTTTTGAGAGAGAGAGAGACAGAGTGCGAGCGGGGGAGGAACAGAGAGAGGGAGACACAGAATCTGAAGCAGGCTTCAGGCTCCGAGCTGTCAGCACAGAGCCTGATGCGGGGCTCCAGGTCACAAACTGTGAGATCATGACCTGAGCTGAAGTCAGATACTTAACTGACTGAGCCACCCAGGTGCCCCTTCTTTTTTTTTTTTTTAATGTTTTATTTATTTTTGAGACAGAGACAGAGCATGAGTGTGGGCAGAGAGAAAGAGAGACACAGAATCCAAAGCAGGCCCCAGGTTTTGAGCTGTTGACACAGAGCCTGATGTGGGGCTCGAACCCATGAACTGTGAGATCATGACCTGAACTGAAGCTGGACACTTAACCAACTCAGCCACCCAGGTGCTCCAAGAGTTTTTCTTCTATGGTCAGTAACAAGAAAGGGGTATCTACTCTCACCATTGTTATTTAATGTAATACTAGACGTCCTTGCCTCAGCAATCAGACAACAAGAAGAAATAAAAGGCATCCAAATCAGCAAGGAAGGAGTCAAACTTTCACTATTCACAGACTACATGGTACTCTACATAGAAAACCCAAAGGACTCCACCAAAAAATTGTGCTAGAACTCATACACGAATTCAGTAAAGTCTCAGGATATAAAAACAATGTACAGAAATCTTTTGCATTTCTGTACACCAATAATGAAGCACCAGAAAGAGAAATCAAGGAATTAATCCCATTTTCAGTTTCACTAAAAACCATAAGATACCTAGGAATCAACCTAATGAAAGTGGTAAAAGATGCGTATTTTGAAAACCATAGGACACTTCTGAAAGAAATTGAAGAGGACCCAAAGAAATGGAAAAGCATTCCATGCTCATGAATTAGAAGAACAAATGTTGTTAAAATGTCTATACTGTGCAAAAGCAGTCTACACATTTAATACACTTCCTATCAAAATACCACCAGCATTTTTCACAGAACTAGAACAGATAATCCTAAAGTTTGTATGGGACCACAAAAGACCCCAAATAGCCAAAGCAATCTAGAAAAGGAAAGCAAAGCTGGAGGCATCACAGTTCTGGACTTTAAGCTGTATTACAAGGCTGTAGTCATCAAGACAGTATGGTACTAGCACAAAAACAGACATATAGATCAGTGGACCAGAATAGATACCCAGAAATGGACCTACAGCTATATGGTCAACTAGTCTTCAGCAAAACAAGAAAGAATATCCAATGGAAAACTGGACAGCAACATGCAAAAGAATGAAAGTGGACCACTTTCCTACACTATACACAAGAATAAATTAAAAATGCATGAAAGAGTTAAATGTAAGACAGGAAACCAAAAAATCTTAGAGGAGAACATAGGCAGGAACCTATTTAATTTCAGCCATGGCAATTTCTTGCTACATACGTCTCTGGAGGAACAAGAAACAAAAGCAAAAATAAACTGTTAGGATTCCATCAAGATAAAAATCTGCACAGTGAAGTAAACAATAGTTAAAAGGCAGCCTTTGGAATGGGAGAAGATATTTGCAAATGACATATCTGATAAAGGATTAGTATCCAAAATCTATAAAGAACTTATCAAACTCAACACCTAAAATATAAATAATCCAGTTAGGAAATGGGCAGAACATATAAATAGACATTTTTCCAAAGAAGATATCCAGATGGCCAACAGACATATGAAAAGATGCTCAGCATCACTCATTTTTAGGGAAGTACAAATCAAAACTACATTGAGATATCACCTCATACCTGTCAGAATGGCTAAAATTAACACAGGAAACATGTTGGTGGGGATGTGGAGAAAGGGGAACCCTCTTAAACTGTTGATGGGAATGTAAACTAGTATAGCCACTGTGGAAAACAGTATGGAGGTTCCTTGAAAGTTAAAAATAGAATTACCCTATAATCCAGCAATTGCCCTAGTAGGTGTTTACCCAAAGGATACAAAAATGCTGATTTGAAGGAGCACATGCATTCCAGTGTTTATAGTGGCATTATCAACAATAGTCATAGTATGGAAAGAGCCAAAACGTTCATTGGCTGATAAAGATGTCATTGATATATACAATGGAATATTACTCAGCCATCAAAAAGAATGAAATCTTGACATTTTCAATGACATGGATCGAGCCAGAGTGTATTATGCTAAGTGAAATAAGTCAGAGAAAGGCAAATACCATATGATTTCACTCATATGGAGAACTGAAAACAGATGAACATAGGGGAAAAAAGGGAGAGGCAAACCATAAAACAGACTCTTAACTATCAAGAGCAAACTGAGGGTTGTTGGGGGATGGGTTAAATGGGTAATAAGTCATTCCAAAGGGAATTTGTACTGAGCACTGAGTTTACATGTAAGTGATGAAACACTAAATTATACTCCTGAAACTAATTACATATATGTTAACTAACTGCTAAATAAATAAATAAATAAATAAATAAATAAATAAATAAATGCATGCAAGATGTTAGAGGTACAGACACTCAGAGAGAAGTTGAATTCCAATAGATAAAATTTGGATACCTCTTGAAAGCTATGCACTTATGGTCATTCCCAAAGTGAGGTTTTTGTTGAATACTTAAAATGGTCATGTTATCAAGTTAAGGGATTAAAGCTCTCTAAGAAACCTTGAGTTTCGTTCTCACTACTTTTCTTGAAAAGAGGATGATATTTTGCATAAGAATAATACACCTGAAGGATAGAATGATGCAACAGATTCCCATTCCTTTCACTATGACCAACCAGATTTTAGGGCAGAGGAACAGAAGCGTGGATTGTAGTTTGACTTAATGGAGTATCTGACTTTCACATAGGTCACATTTTATATGCTGGCCTTTATCACGTTTTCGAAATTTATTATGAGTTGTAAATATACTCATAAAAAGATTAATGTATCAGATCCTATGTGATGTTTTCAACTGAAATAATATAAGCGAAGAGTAATTCTCAATACACGGGAGTACCTTGTCACTCCAGGAGTGTGTGTCTTCAGTTGAGAATTTACTGTGTGCATTGAGAAATGTCATTTATGGAATGGGCTACATATGTAAATGATAAATAGGTAGAGTTGAGAACCATCGACTATAGAAGTCACTTATGCTGAGATTCAGTGGCCCTCAGTCCAAGTGGGTATACATGGAAGGCTCTTTGACTTTGTAATGCAATTTCATTTTGCCACCCATTCAGCTAAGAAGTGTGCAGAGCAAATGGATCTTTTTCACAGTGCAGACTACAGGTACATTTGGCACTTAGTAATTATCTCAGTTTTGAAGAGTCTGCACTATAGACTGTGAAAAATGTAGACAGTTGGTATTCAGGATATTCCCTCTAAAGAAAAAATTAATGATTTATTCTTTTAGATTTTTCAAGTGTGATTCCCATGTCCGTTAAGATCATTAGGAGGCCATCGGTAAATCAAGTTTGTTATTTGGTATGTTTTATTAAAATTGTAAAGGTTTAATTAACTTCTAATGGGCGCCCACTACTTTGCTAAGTGCTGTGGACATGAAAATAAATAAGACATGACTCTTATCTTGAGGAGCTTTTAATCTAGTTGAAGAAAAAGACCCATATATAGATAATTTTAGTAATATATTGTAAATGCAGTAATAAGAAATGATCAGAATATAATGTGAGCTGACTAAAAGAAAGTTTGGCCTGAAAATTCAGGGAAGACTTCTTGGAAATTGTGCCTAGGAGTTCAGTCTTGATTAATGTATATTATTTAGCTAGAAATATTTGGATGCCTGGTAAGGGAGACCTTCCAGGCAGAGGGAAAACAGCATTATGTGTGCAGTAAGTTATATTCACTCATAAAGGTGGGAAATGATACATTATGAGATTAGAATACAGAGGGTGACTGATGATTGAGGGCCATGTAGGCCATTCTGACTTTGTATTTTTATGCTTTAATCAAGGGTTGGTATAAGAGATATTTCTACAGGTGTGGTAAAAATGTCTTCATGGACATGACTTATTATGTTATTCAGGGTATTTTGTATAAAGATTTAAGAGATTGCTCACACATCTTGGGAAAAGGTATCTTTCTAAGTGAAATTATTTTTTAAACTTTTATCAGTAAGAATTGTGCATGTAACCCTTCATTTTTTTCATTCTTGTCTTTGGAGAAGGTTAAAGCTTAGTGTTTCATTTACCTGTTGTATGTTGTTTTTGCTTTGATGTTCTGATCTAAGGCATCGTCTCAGTCCCACAACGATCCTTGACTTTTCTTTTCTCTGTTGCCATGTATCTATATACATTTCGTTTTTTCTGCTAGAACATGAATTCCTCAAAATCAGGGAGCATGTCTCTTTCATATTTTTAAGCTTGTCCTTGTAATGAATGCTTAGTAAATGTTTGAATGAATCAGTAATTGATTAATTGATGTTTGGTTCATTTTACTTGTGCCTATCGTTAACTTCTGTCTCAAATAATTGTTTTTGGTAAATGGATAGGGTAGATATAAATAAATAAGGTATAAATGTACTAGTGGTATGGGCTTCATATATCTAATTTCTTATATCATCAGTTTCTCAATACATGAGGAAGACATTGTATAATAATAGCTACTGTTTATTGAGGGTATACTATATGCTAGGTACTTAAAACTTTCCTTCAGATTGGCCTTTCTTGTGCCATTGCATATGTTGTTCCTTGTTGGGAAGATATTTTCATCAGAACTTGTGCTTGCTGCCTTTTTCTCATCATTTGGATCTCAGCTCAAGGCTTAAGTGTTATCTCTTCAGATAGTCTTCCTTGACAACTTCTAGCTAACATAGGCCCTTTCTTTCTTAGTTTTTTTTTTTTTTTTCTGGAAGTCTTCCCTTTTACACTCAGTGTTAGTCTTTCTACCATCTTTTTCTAATGGTACTTTGAACACACCATTCTAATAATTCTAAAAATACCTTATTATAAATATGGGCTTTTAAATTCATTTCTCTCACCTTCCAGAGTGTGAGTTCCTAAGGGGCAGATGGTGTTTTATTCTCTTTTGAGTTCCCATTGCTTTAGTATGTGGCAAGTGTTAAATAAATATTTGTGTAGTGAATGGAAATATCTTTGAAATGTTAGATTCAGTGAAGAATAACATATTTTTGGTTTTAAAATATGTTAATAGGCGTTAGAATAAGTGACATAAGGGTGAATAAGTGTTCAGAACAGACTTAACATAGCAGGCTCCAGACCCCTACCCTTAGAAAAGCCTGTTTTCAAGGTCAGCCCTTGGCTCTTACTGGAAAACAGATTTCGAGAAGGTTCCCACCATTCCCTAACTGAGAAGAGTGGCTCACTGTGCCTGCACTGTGTGTACTAACAATATTGTTTCATGCTGAACATGTAGCTTTCCTTCTGGACTGTGGAATTTTGGTACATGCTAGGCAGAAGGTCCTTATGTGATCAGCCCCGACAAAAACCTCTTTCGTGAGCTTTCCTGGTAAACAACATTTCACATGTGTTGTCACAACTCATTGCTGGAGGAGTGAAATGTGTCCTCTGTGACTCCATGGGGAGAAGATTCTGGGAATTTTGCACCTGGTTTCCTCCAGACTTCACCCAGTGTCCAGTGTGCCTTCTCCCTTTGCCAGTTTTGCTTTGTACCCACAGCAATAAGTCATAAGTGTAAATACAACTCTGTGCTGAGTCCTGTGAGTCCTCCCAGTGAATCATTGAACCTGGGGGTGATCTGGAAGACCTCTGATATAATAAGATAGATAAATCTTTTGTACTTCTAATTTTGGGAGAAATGATAGATAACAAACAAGAAAATATCAAGAACTAATAATGCCATTTAGATATTTAAAATTGGCTGATTGGTGTGGTTAGTTACTTTAGATTATATGTTCAGGTAAAAATTTCTCTTAGAATGTGGCATTTAAACTGAGATCTGAGTAATAAGAAGAAACCAGCCATTGGGAGATGGGGAAAGAGCATTTCTGAAGAGGAAACAGTGCAGAGGAAAGTGAAAGTGTGCCTGGTGTGTTTGAAGAATAGAAAGGAAGGCAGATGACTGAAGGGGAAGGGGAAGCCAGAAAGTGGTACGATACAGACATGGTCAGGTAGCCAAGGGCTATTTTGTAAGTTCCTGTAAGCCACAATGAGTTGGTTTTTTTGTTTTGTTTTTGTTTTTTTGTTTTGTTTTGTTTGTTTGTTTGTTTGTTTTTGAAGACTTTGAAGTGTTTTAAACTGGGCAGAAGAGACAAAGATTTGATTCATGATTTCAGAACACTTCAGCAGCTGTATCTGCGGAGAGAGAAGTTCTGTGGAGTAGAGATGGAAACAGGGAGACCATTGGGAGACTCTTACAGTAATCTGGGCCAAAATGTTGGGGGTTTGGATGAGGGTTGTAATGTGGAGAGGGAGAAAAGTAGAAAGATTTGAGATACATTTTGGAGGTGGAATGGACGGGGTGGGTAATTAAATGTAGGCATTGAGGGAAAAAGAATAACTCGTAGATTTCAGTTTTTAACTGCGTAGATAGTGCTGTCATTTATGAAAATGGGGAAGGGGAGGGAACGAGGAAAATACAGGTAGGTGAAGAAAATTAAGGGTTTTGTTTTGAAAGTTTTTCAGATATCCAATTGGAGATGTCATATAGGCAGTTGATACATAGGTTCTGAAGTTAGTGCATTTCTTTTAATCATCAAACATGTATTGAGTGCTTACCAGTTGCCAAGTACTTTGATAGGGTGAGGAATGCCATGATGACTAGGACACAGTCCCTTTGTTAAGCAAGTAAGTTAGATCAGAAAGGAAGGCAGGCAAGTATTCAGGCCATTACAGAGACGTGTTATCATAGGGCCATGCAGAGAGTCTCTTTTGGCGATTTCTGCCTGTTTCTCCCATTGTGTTTTGTACTTGGTAACCTCTTCATCAGTTACTAGCTTTCCCTTAGGAGGAGAATATAAAAAAAAAAATCCAAATTGCAGAGATGAACCTGATTTCGCTGTTACTTCCTTGACTACCTGGTTTCATGTGGCTGCTTTGACTAGTCTTGTGGGCATTTCCCACTCCTTTCTCGTTTACTTGTGAGTATTTTGCCTTTCAGAGTTACACTTATGGCTGAAGGGGTCATCTGCCCAGTTAGAGGGCTCGGGAGTGTGTTGTGTACCACAGAGTGGGTGTTGGGGAGCTCCCTTTCCACCTTTCAATTAAATTTGAGCTATTCTAATGGGTTTTTTCTTCTCTTGCTTCCCTTTGTTTCTAATTTTCTCCAACCCTTGCTTAGTTTTTCTCCCTCTGATTGGCTGCCTTTTAAAAAGTCATTCTTTGAATAATAAGTTTTAAAATAATCCTTCAGTGTAACTATTTACATATATTCTTTCTTATAATCTGCCAGACACTAATTTCTTTCTTCGTCACCCCTCAATTTATTTTGAAAAGTCATTGACAGTGCATTCAAATAGACACTGCCCGACTTTTTATTATAAGACCATACTAGTCTCTCCAAACACATCAAATTGTACGTGTTAAATATGCACAGCTTTTCATACACCAATCATACTTCAATTAAAAGCAAAGGAAATGAGCAGAGAATTAAAATGCATTTCCAAAGCCCTGAAAATACAAAATGTAAATAAATACCTAAGTAAATTCTAAGTCATTAATATCCCAGAAAAATGTAAAACATAAATACACACACAAAAGGATAAACTAGCCTCATGATCAAGAAAACTGTTTAATGTTAAGAGCCTTAGCCTTTTTTTCCCCTCAAATGTAAGCTAGCTTTTTTCTATTCTGATTATCTGTACAAATTTGTGAGTCTAAAAGAACAATGAAAAAAAAAAAAGGAAGGTGTATTGAGTGCCCTGGTTCTCTTGAGTATGGTTGACAGATTTCAGTGATGGGTGATACATTTTTATTAATCACATATGCTTAGCAACTACAGGGTTTATTAATTAGAAACCTGTAATTAGAGTCAGAATGACAGTGATGATGGTTTAGTTGGAAAGAAATCATGAAATTTGTGGTCTCTTCCACCTTGAATCTTCTATGATAAATCACCTTGCTTTTGACAGTAGGAAATGTTATCACATTTCAGAAATTAAGGATGATCTTTTGTTTTACTCCAATAATTTACGTTTGGTTATCAGCTTCCATACAGAACAAGTATTTTCTGACTCTGTCATGTGAGAAATGAGAGATATTATGTTCAAGGTCATAAAAATGTGGCTATAGTTTTTGGCTGCCCAAAATGACATTGTTTATTACTAAGTAATCAAAATAAATCACTTTTACACTATTCCAGGTTGACAGGTGTCATTATATAGACCCGTATTCCTACAGGCTTTGCCAGATTACTAAGATTTTTTATTCCCCTCCCTAATTGTTTAGAAGAGAGTTTACAGGAACCTTTGGTTCCCTGTATCATTTACAGCAAACAGTACTTATTAAAAAAGAAAATTAAGGGGAGAATCTTTGAAAACCTGCAATAGTCATATTTTATTTATGGTTATCAGGTTTTTTTTTAAACATTTGTTTATTTTTGAAAGAGAGAGAGAGAGAGACAGAGTCCAAGCCAGGGAGGGACAGAGAGAGAGGGAGACACAGACTCTAAAGCAGGCTCCAGGCTCTGAGCTGTCAGCACAGAGCCTGACATGGGGCTCGAACCCACGAGCCACAAGATCATGACCTGGGCGCTTAACTGACTGAGTCACCCAGGTGAGCCTATCAGTTTTTTATTTTATGAGTAATCCTTCAGATGATCTCGTCATCTTTAGATGAAAAGAAGAATGAGATTTTGTGCTAATTTTCCCCTAGTTTTGTCATTTATTTTTAACTCCATTGAAAAAAAGCTTTTTTGTGTGTGCACCCGCATGTGTATATATGTATATATGTGTATATACATGTATACACACACATATGTACACATACATATATATGTGGATATACACACACACACATATATACATAAATATGCATATAAATAAATATATATATATTTTTCCTTTTATGATGTCTGCTGATAGCAGTTCTGAAATTTTCCTTTTATGATTAGGATGAAAAACAATTATTTTTTCAAAGCAGGGAGTGGCCAAAGTTGAGAGAGCCCATAAATTATTTTGATTGAAGTATCATACATATTTATTTTGTTTGTTCTAAAAATTTACATTTATTGTATCTTATTTTGGTCTTGCACAGTTAGTTCTACTGTCTGCATGTTAGAAATGAGTGGATAATAAGAAATAAGGCTGGAAAGCTTTTTTAGTTACTTTGAAGTTCTGGGCCAGAAACTGACGACTCCATAATAAAAATAATAGAAAATGTTACCTCACATTTGAGTACTGCTGTGTGATGGGCACCATGTTTAGTATTACACATGCATTTTCATTTAATTTTACACTACTAGGTGATTAATATTGTTACTTTCATTTCACTGACGTTTAAAGAAAGTAGTAGTCCTGTGGTGCAGGAGTCTGATGACATCTGGTATACTCTGTGTGGTCCTGCTTTCTGAAGGAGGAGAGTGACTGTGGGGAAACAAATTGAGAAGGAGAACGTTCATGGAAAAGATTGAGGTTGGGCATATTAGAGGAGTCTCTAGCCAAAGTTTGCTACCTAAGTTTAGCAGAGTCTCTCAGAGACCTCTTCTAAAGTGAACTTTATAGAGGAAGTTGAAGCTGTTAGCTACGGATTCCCTCAACTTTGTATCTTAACGTCTTTAAGCTTTTCCAAAGCCCCATATTCAGTCAGAATACAGGATGTACTTCTGGTCAGTCACTACCTTTAATCCAAACCTGGGCAATTTCATGTCTTTTTAGGGAATTGGCCTGATTCCTCATCTTTCTCTTTCCAGTGTTTTCTTTCTCAGTTACCTTACATGTATGAACATGTTCTAAAAATAAAGCAGTAACAAAGAAACTTCCATTTTTTCCTCAGTTGAGTAAAGGCTACTAAATAAAGACAAGATACACTCCCAGCCCTGACAGAACTTGGATTCTGAGAAAGGGAAAAAGATGTGTAAAACATGAAAGTTATAGGTATTAAATGCATCATAATGAAAACAGACATGTTTTCTTGGAAGTCTTACAGATATTATTGTAGGAGTCTCTGTAGGAGCCAAAAAGGAAGAACTGGCCAATTTTCTGGGGAATGGGGCTTGATGAAGGAAGTATAATGCTTGAAATGACCGTGTTGTTCTTTTTAGCAATATTATACTCTCTTACCTTCCCAAAGCTCATGAGCTTGGAAAAAGAAAAATCGACATTTACGGTCACGATTTCCCACTCATTCATTCTTCAAAATTTGCACTCCGGCTTTTATCCCAGTATTGTACATCATAGGAGGTTAATTGGTTGAATGAAAACAGCTTTTAATAGCTAACATGCCTGTCTTTTGCCAGACACTGTAATATATATGTGTTTTGCATAGTAATTTGCTTAATTGCCATTCCCATTTTACAAACAGGTAGCTGAAGCACAGAGAGGTTAAATAACTTAACCAGCATCACAGCTACTAAGTAGTGGAACTGGGTTTCACATCCAGGCATTTTGGCTCCAAAATCCAGTATGAATGACTGAATGGACCTGGTTGCCTCTACTCATGTCTGCACATAGATGCCCATGTACTGAAGGTCACTAATTTTCAAGACATACATTTTTTGTACCTGTAATGGATTTTCTTTTCTCGCATCTTCTCCTCTCCAATTACCAATTTGGGAAACTTCTAACACTCTTTGGCCAAATACATCTAGGTACTGGAAATATAGAAATTAAAGTTAGTCCCTGCAGCCAAGAAACTTAAAGTCTAATAGGAGAAGATGGAGAGGAAAATAGAGATTGTAATATGGTGTGATAATTGCCATGATAGAATATGCTCAGTGGAGTAGCATTTAGCCCATCCAGAAAAGGGTAATCCTAACCTGAATTTTGATGGAAAAGAAAGATTCAAGAAGATGGGAATCCCAGCCTTCTATCATTTTTCCTTTCTTTTTCCTCTCTGTAGAATGGGATACAGTTGCTTTTTCAGAACTTTCAGAGTTATCCTTTTACATATCCACATTGTTCTGTTGTTCCTTTTCTTCTTTGTCATGTGCTACTTGCTAACTTCCTCACTGTTTCTTACTGCACTTTGGTCTCCAGTGTCTTTGTGATTCATATTTTTTTTTCTTAGTTCATTGCTTTCATTCTGCCTAGACACTCTGTCATGTCTAATATAGTAGGAACTTTATATTTCTTTAGCTTCCTTTCTTCCTCTCTAGCAGGAAAGCCATTAAGTATTTAAAACACCTATGGTAAGTAGTTTCTGCAGTAAAGAAGATAGATCTGGCTCACTTTTGAGGTCACTGGGATATCAATTTCATCCTTATTCTTCCTGAATGTCAAGGGGATTACACCCCTGAAGCCTCTCCATTATCTCTTGTTCCAAGTTCAGTGTTTCTTGGTCATGTTGCTTTAAATATGCCTGCATTTTCCATTCTTGGCTCTGGCTTCCAGCATTTACTAGATAGATGTTGGTACTTGGCATAGGCTGGTATCTGCTAAATGCCAAGCATAGTCTCCCATGAAAACGTGGTAAGAAAAACTATAAGGAGAGGTGGTATGACTCTGGATTCAAACTGAGGTTAAATTCTGGAGTCACCTAGTAGCTGGGTGACTTTGAGCAAGTTACTTAACCTCTCTGTGCCTCAATTTTCTTATTTTGAAAGTGGGAAAATTAGTAGTGACTACCTTATTAGGTTATTTAGGGGATACTATGAGTTAATGCTTATAAAACTAAAGAATAGTGCCTGGAATATAGATAGAAAGGGCAGACATTCAATAATGGCCTAGGATTTCTGTTTTCTTTGGATAAGTCCTATTTTTTATCCAAGTATTTGGGCCCTGTGTTGCTGTGGTTTCTGCCTTAATTGTTCATCAGGGATTTAGTTTAACTTCAGTGTGCCCATTTTTTTCTCTTCTCTTTTGTGGTTCTCCTCTGCTACTCTAGGAGTTTACAGTTCTAATTTCCTTTTTGTGGTGGAAAACAGCTTGAGAGATTGTCAGGGAGAAAATACCTTGTTATCAGTGATGATTTTATGGCTTATTAGTAGGGGTTTATAACAATGAAATAGGTTTTTGTTTTCTATAGCAACAGGGATTATTTAAAAGGTAAAAGTCCTTTCCCCATGCTCATTATAGTTACATGTACTTATTTTAAAAGATAAGAGTATTCCAGAAGTATGAAACTTAAAAGTCAGGGGTGCCTGGGTGGCTCAGTCAGTTAAGCATCTGACTCTTGGCTTTGGCTCAGGCCATGATCTCATGGTTTGCGAGTTTGAGCCCCGCATTGGGCTCCGTGGTGACAGTGGGGAGTCCACTTGGGATTCTCTTTGTCTGCCCCTATCCCTGCTCAAGCTCGCGTTCTCTAAGTAAGTAAATAAACTTAAAAGAAAAAAAAAAGAAAAGTGAAAGATGCATTCCCTAAATATTTATTGAATGCCTACTATGTGATAAGATACTGGTAGGTGCCAAAACACAATTGCTCTTAATAGTTTGGTAGAGGTGCCTGGGTGCTCGGTTGAGTGTCTAACTCTTGATTTCGGCTGAGGTCATGATCCAGCCTTGTGGGATTGAGCCCGGTGTTGGGCTCTGTGCTGAGTATGGAGCCTGTTAAAGATTCTCTCTCTTTCTCCTCCTCTGTCCCTTTCCCTCACTAGCACACACTCTCTCTAAAAAAAAAAAAAAAAAAAAAAAAAATTTGGTGTATAATCTTAACAGATGTTGAAAAAAAATTTTTTTAATGTTTATTTATTTTTGAGAGGTAGAGATCGAGTGCAGGCAGAGGAGGGACAGAGAGAGAGGGAGGCATAGAATCCCAAGCAGGCTCCAGGCTCTGAGCTGTCAGCACAGAGCCTGACCGCAGGGCTTGAACCCACGAACTGTGAGATCATGACCTGAGCTGAAATCAGATGCTTAGCTGACTGAGCCATCCAGGCGCCCCATCTTACAGCTATTTTTAAAGGTCTTTGTAATCGTATAAGTAATACTACTTACAGAAATAAAACCATACTTAAAAATTACTAATTTGTTTCTTGCTTTTCATCACAAAGTAATGTATTTTAGATGGTTTTCATATTAGCATAAAAGATTTAGTCAATTCTTTTAAACTATTGGATAGTATTTTTTGAAAGGATGTACCATAATTTAACAAACTTCTATTAAATAATACGTGATAGTTTTCAATTATTATTACAAGCAGTGATACAATGAAATCTTTTACATATATCTCTTTGGCATATGTGTTCCTGGAAGAATAAATTTTTAAAAGTGTAGTTGCTAAATCAAATGGCATATTAATTTAGAATCTTAATACATTTTAAAAGATGACTCTTATTTAAACATCAGCTTTCTTGCTTGTTCCCCCATATTTTTATCAACAGTAGGTATTATTCCTTATTTTATCTGTTTTTTTTTCTGTTTCATTGTTTTAATTTAAATAAAAAAATAATTGAGATAGGGCTTTCTTCAGTGTCTTTATTGGCCAGTTATATTTTATACAACTGTACTATGTTTATGTCCTTGGACCAATTTTCTGTTGGATTTTTTAGTTTATTGAGTATTAAGACCATTTGTCGTATGTTCAAAAAAATTTTTTTTAATGTTTATTTATTTTTGAGAGACAGAGAGGGAGACAGGGAGGGAAGGAGAGAGGGAGAGAAAGAGTGTGCATTCAAGCAGGGGAGGGGTAGAGGGAGAGGGGAACAGAGGATCTAAAGCAGGCTCCAGGGTCTGGGCTGACAGCAGAGAGTCTGATGTGGGGCTCAAACCATAAGCCATGAGATCATGACCTGAGCTGAAGTCAGATGCTTAACTGACTGAGCCGCCCAGGTGCCCTGGAAATTTTATTTTAATGTACTCTATACCTTACTTCATATAAGGTTTTAATTTATAGGTAGTCAGATTTCTTAATCTTTCTTATGGCATCTCAATTTTGTTTTATTCCTTTACCAACAAGAATAAGAAGAATCTGAGATTTTCTGTGTCAGTAGTAATGATTTGAGTCCTATTTTCTTTTTCCCTTTCATTATGTTCTTAGATTTTAGTCTCCAATTTAGCATGTACAACTTCATCAAATACTTTGGAACCTTGTTGTATTATTATTTACTGTGGAGCAAAACAGAGTATAAGGTGGGACCATCCTGGACCCTGCTTAATTGAAATCCAGTTTATATTATAAGTACTCATATTATACTTGGTACCAATTTATAGGAAGAGTGATCAGCAGTCCCTATTTGCCTGAGATAAGTTTCACCTTTTTTCCAGTGTAACTTTTTAAAAAATTTTTCTTTTAATGTTTATTTAGTTTTGAGAGAGAGAGGGGAGAGAGCACGAGTGTAGGGGAGGGAGTGAGGGGTGGGGGAGACACAGTGTGAAGCAGGCTCCAGGCTCTGAGCTGTCAGCACAGAGCCCCATACGGGGCTCAAACTCACGAATCGTGAGATCATGACCTGGACCAAAGTTGGATGCTCAACTGACTGAGTCACCCAGGTGCCCCTCCAGTGTAACTTTTAATAGTGACCCTCTTTACTACCTCAGTTTAGATGAAAAATTGTAAGGATTATAAGGGACAGTTGTTTACCTGGGATAGTTCTTTAGGGCATTTTAATATTAAGGCTTCATTTGTTGCTGTTTACATTATTCCTGCAATACTTCATTTGTTTTAGCTTTTTAAAAATCTCTCATTTCTATTATTTTCATGAACTTGTTGCAAAGTTCACAGAATTGCTTATGTGAGGTATTTACCTTCTTGGCCATTCCAATATCCAGACTA
The DNA here is from genome assembly GCF_016509475.1 of Prionailurus bengalensis. Taxonomy (NCBI): domain Eukaryota; kingdom Metazoa; phylum Chordata; class Mammalia; order Carnivora; family Felidae; genus Prionailurus; species Prionailurus bengalensis. Next base: position 16,196,799 of record NC_057360.1, read on the forward strand.
ATGTTCACATTTTGAATAAAGTGTTCTAAAGAAGTTGAAGTACTGGGGCACCTGGGTGGCGCAGTCGGTTAAGCGTCCGACTTCAGCCAGGTCACGGTCTCGCGGTCCGTGAGTTCGAGCCCCGCGTTAGGCTCTGGGCTGATGGCTCGGAGCCTGGAGCCTGTTTCCGATTCTGTGTCTCCCTCTCTCTCTGCCCCTCCCCCGTTCATACTCTGTCTCTCTCTGTCCCAAAATAAATAAACGTTGAAAAAAATAATAATAATAAAAAAAAAGAAGTTGAAGTATTTGTCTACGTGTGTGCATATGTTTTGGTTATATTTTACTAAACGTGATAAAATCTTGTTGTGTAAGTATGACCAAATCTTTTAACTAGGCCAAATATATCTACCTTTATTTTAATGTTTTTTGGTGTTAATTATATCCACTGATATGAATTAGTTTATACTTCGACCATTGGCTTTGTGGCATGCTGAGTAATACTGTTCTGAACACAGATCCCTGTGGGACTCACTTAATGCCAACTTCTGTTGTACTGTTAACAACATTGATAAAACACTGGTCCTTGCAAAGAGACAGACAGATTTTTATCTAGCTTATTTTATCATTCAGATAATACTTTTCCAGATTTTTCGTATATAGCTCTGTGTCAAAGTCCTTATTCTAATGAGATAAATTGTGCCCATTACATTTCCTTTCTCTGCCACCTCTGTTACCGCTTAAAAGATTTATTGGGGCACCTGGGTGGCTCAGTCGGTTAAGCGTCCGACTTCAGCTCAGGTCACGATCTCACGGTCCGTGAGTTCGAGCCCCGTGTCGGGCTCTGGGCTGATGGCTCAGAGCCTGGAGCCTGCTTCCGATTCTGTGTCTCCCTCTCTCTCTGCCCCTCCCCCGTTCATGCTCTGTCTCTCTCTGTCTCAAAAATAAACGTTAAAAAAAAAATTAAAAAAAGATTTATAGAGCTTACAGTTACTCATTTCATCACTGATTGTAGGCTGTAACTCAACCCATCTTACTCTTTCTAAAGCTATTACTTTACATATTGGGATATTTTATAAAATTGCCATTTTAAAAGGCCATTTTAGTATTTCCTTTAGTCAGAAGCATTTGTACTTATGAGGGAGCCTGGGTGGCTCAGTCAGTTGAGCATCTGACTCTTGATTTCAGCTCAGGTGGTGATCCCAGGGTTGTGGGATCAGGCCTCGTGTGGGATTCTGTCTCTCTCGCCCCCTCTGCCCCCGTCCCCTGCTCACGGTCTCTCTTTGTCTCTCTCTCTCAAAAACAAAAAATTTGTACTTATGAATATACCCTTAAAACCTTAAAGTTTTAAATATTTCTAGTTGTGTGTTTGTTATCATAATATATATATTTCTCAGTGTTATATATTGATAGTTCTCAGTATTACATATCGATATATATACCTGAATCTTCATTTCAGTGTTTGTTTGTATTAATAATAAAAGATTAATATTTGAGAATATCAGTCTCGTGAGTAGTGAGTGTATCACATAGGAATTTCTGATTGTGTTACCATTAACTTTATAATTTTACTCTCTTGGGGCGCCTGGGTGGCTCAGTTGGTTAAGTGTCCGACTTCGGCTCAGGTCATGGTCTCATGGTTCATGAGTTTGAGCCCCACACCAGGCTCTGTGCTGACAGCTCAGAGCCTGGAGCCTGCTTGGGATTCTGTGTCTGCCTCTCTCTTTGCCCCTACCCCACTCATGTTCTGTCTGTCTGTCTGTCTCTCTCTCTCTCTCTCTCAAAAATAAACAAACATTAAAAAATTTATACAATTTTACCCTCTTTGGATAAAGTTATTTATATATAGGTATTTTCAATTTCATACTATGTAAACTGAATAGGAATTTTTATAAAACATTTAATGCTTCGGGATTATATTTATCTCGGCACTAAAGATATATTAATGAAGTTTTTACTGTTTTTTTTCCAGTGGGCATAATAATATAAGCAAAAGTATTGTTTGTTTTATTAAACACACAGTCATATTCCTTGATTAATAATATATAAATATCAAAAATATAATACAATGTTGGTCATTTTTGTTTTTGTGTTTCTCCTGCAGAGAGTGATAATGAGCTCTCAAGTGGAACCGGTGATGTGTCTAAGGATTGTCCTGAGAAGATCCTTTATTCTTGGGGAGAACTGCTAGGAAGATGGTAAAAAATTTATTTTTCTTATTGAAAATTTTACATTTACCTAGTTGATGTTCATTTGTCTTATTAAAATCTATATGTTTATCTTAGTATTAGTATATTAATGTACTTTAAAAACATGAAAGTTAAAATATAATTCATAGATACTCTTTATGTTTGCCTGAGTCTTCCACCCAATATGGTCTTATTTAACTTACTTTTGGAAGATATATTTGTCTTATTATTTCATTCAGGCAGAACATTGCTCAGAGTAATCAACTCTTTGCTTTATTGCTAAAATATGTAAATATCTGTTGTTAAAGGGTTATATTTCCTTTCTCTCCTAAGTCTATTACCATGAAAAGAGGCTATAGTGCTTAGAGTTACTCATTTCACCACTGATTATAAACTGTTAACCAAGCCTGTTTTATTCTTTCTGACTAAAACTGTTACTTTCTGTTTTGTAGCATTTTATCTGGAATTACAAAAAAGGGTACTTTGTTTATATTTATTACACATACTCTGTTTATTAAGTTTTTTAAAGAGGAAATCATGACTATCAGTTGTTAGTAAAATTAAATAATTTTGCCCACAAAAAGATTCTGCCATACCAGTATATAGAAACCACGATTTATTATTGAGTATGTGTATCAAATTACATGCACGCAGGTAGTCCAGGAGAAACTACTAGGTCTGGGAAAAATTTCACACATTTTATACAGTAAAGCAGAAGAAGAAATAATTAAAACTTTATATTTTTTTAAAAAATGTATATTTATTTTTGAGAGAGAGAAAGAATGAGAATGTGCGGTGGAGGGGCAGAGAGAGAGAGAGAGGGACAGAGGATCCAAAGTGGGCTCTGTGCTGATAGCAGAGAGTCCTATGTGGGGCTCAAACTTGAACTATGAGATCATGACCTGATCTGAAGTCAGATGCTTAATCAACTGAGCCACCCATGTGTCCCTAAAACTTTATACCTTTTGATAAAGATAATCTTCATCAAATCTCCTATACACTTCCTAAGGGATTCCTGATTTAATTTAAGAGATACATATTTATAGCTCTGATGGTCGGGAAGCTTGTGACTTCTCAGTATGAAATCTGGAGAGTAGGTTTATCAACTTCCTGAACAAAATGTTGAACCTATTATGTTTTTAAGGAGATACCCTAAGTGTTAGGAGGGCTAGCTGTCTCCCCTTAATCGAACAAAGAAAATTCATCTTATCTTGTGTACATACAAAATATAAATTGAACACATCTCAGAGGGTTTATTTAACTCCTTAAGTAATGGAGCCAGTTAGATATTACAACCAATCAGGATGAGAATTCAGTTTAGAGATTTATATTCTCTTCCTGATAATTCACTTGCATTGCCATGAGCAGGAATTATTTTCATAGCTATGGACAAAAAACTTATGCATGTCTAGTTTTCCACACATTATCTTCTGTTGAGAGTTGTAAATTTGCCTTATCAAAGACGAATAGAAATACACACCTCTATCATATCAGGTAATTCCCAGAAGCTGCAGCATTCCATACAAAAGGTAATTCCCAGAAGCTGCAGCATTCCATACGTTAGCCCATTTCAAAACTTTTCACAATTTTTCCCTATATTGTATCCAGAAGTTAATAGATTAATGTAATAAGCATTGTCCATGTTTCTAAATTTATGTTTTTACTGATTTCACTTAGTATTATTCATGGCAGTTGTTAAAGGTGATAAGGAAGACTTTATTCAGGAGGGGGAGCTATCGTGACAGGTATAGGGGTTCCTGAAATGAGGTCTTGCAGTAGGGGAGAGACTGGGCTCAACTCCAAATACTGCAAGGAGAAGCACAAATTTACAGCCAGGGAGAGGGTGGAGGTTAGCAAATGGAAAATTACTGAGAGAAAACATCAGGGGTAAAGAGATTCGTGGCTAACTTGACTTAACAAATTCTTGCTAAAGGTGGATCAGGATGATCAGACATTACTTGAATATGGTGGAAGATGAGGAACTCAATTAGAAATCAAGAGTAATCAGGTACTGATGATGGCAGATTCTGGCTAAACTGACTTAGTAGGATTCTTCCTAAAATTGGACAATGCAGAGATGAGCATGGAAGCTTAAAAAGTCAGACCTATTTGAGAAGAGAGTTCAGGTGAGCCTAAACAAGTTTGGTCAAAAAGAGAGTCTTTGGGAGCACCTGACTGGCCCAGTCAGTAGAACATGCTAGTCTTGATCTCAGGGTTGTGAATTTGAGCCTCATGTTGAGTGTAGAGATTACTTAAAAGTAGTAAAAGCTTTGAGAGGGAGAGGGAGAATATCTTTGTCATTAGTTAATAGAATTTCATAGGGCAGTTAGGTGTTGGGAGTGGGGAAGGGGTGCTGATCAGAGCAAGAAGATTGTTAGAGTCTAGTCTGGAAAAGAGAAGCCATGCCAACCTTTTCAAACAGAAGGGTATTAATGCAAGTAATTGTTTTCTAGTGTGTTAGAATGCTGGAAGAAGACATTGAAGTAACCCCAGTAGTAGGAAGCAGCTGTATCCTCTAGGGCCAGAGAAATTAAATGGAAGAAGTTTTGTGACCAGAATCTAGGGACTCAGTGTAGGTCTCCTGAGGAGCTGGTGCAGGGACCTCTGAGGAAGGCTGTGCAACTGGTTGCTTAGGCTTTTGAGGATACTCAGAGTAGCTAGGGTTTAGAAGGAACCGTGAGGGGAGGGGTCATTTGGTTAGTTCTTTGCTTCTGAAGAGATACCCAGACCCCTGAGCTGGTTGGGGGAAACACTTTGTGATTGGTGCTAGTATTTCCTAGAGGGCCTGGTAGGTATTAGTAATTCTCGGGAGTTGTGGTATAGCTACTCCTGGCGATGCAATCTTTCTTTTCTTCTACCGTTCGATTGCGTACCGCTGTTACTTATTGGCAGAACCTACCTTGGACACTGAGTTTTACAAGGTTGTAGGATACAAGGTAAGTAATGCAAAAATCAATCTTGTTTATATATACTATCATTGAAAATTGGAAAGGAAATTTAAAAACCTACAAAAGCACTAGAAAAAAAATCAAACATTTAGGTAGAAATTGAATAAACTGTTACTAGATCTATACTTTGAAAAACTAGAGAACAGTAATGAAAGACCTCAATAAATGGAAAAATATACCATGTTCATAGAATTAAAGTCTCAATATTGTTAAGATTTCCATTCTTCCCATACTAATCATTGGGATCAGTGTAATTTCAGTCAAAATCCTAGTCGAATTTTTTGGGTAGCAATTGAAAAGCTGATTCTAAAATTTGTATAGAAAAGCAAAGTAACTAGAAGAGCCAAAGCAATTTTAAAAATGAAGAACAAACTTGGGAGACTTATACTACCTGATTTTAGGGATTACCTGATTTCAGGGATTACCATCAAGCTACAGTAATCAAGACATTACTGATTAAAGGATAGACACATAGATCAAAGTTGCAGAATAGAGAGTTCGGAAATAGAACCACACAATATAAAAAGATATTTCTCCAAAAAGACATACAAATGTCCAGTCAGCACATGAAAAGATGCTTAACATCATTAGCTATCAGGGAAATGCAAATCAAAAGCACAGTGAGATACCATTTTACATCTACTGGGATAATAAAAAAAGACAATAACTAGTGTTGTTGAGGGTGTGGAGAAATTGAAACCCTAAAAACACTGCTGATAGCGATGTAAAATGATGCAGCCATTTTGGAAAACATTCTTGGCGTTCCTCAAAAGGTTAAATACAGAGCTATGATATGGCCTAACAATCCCACTTGTAGCTATATACCCAATAAAAATGAAAGCATATGTCTATGTAAACATTTGTACATAAATGTTTATGGTATCATTGTTCATAATAACTAAAAAGTGAAACCAATCCTCATGTCTACCAAGTGATGAATGGATAAATAAATGTGGTATATACATACAGTGGGATATATTCAGCAATAAAAATAAAGTACTGGTACATCTGCAACATACATGACCCTTAAAAACATTATGTTGTGTGAGGAAAACAAATCAGAAAAAACCAATTGTGCGATTTTATTTATATGAAGTATCCAGAATAGGCAAATTCGTAGAGATAGCAAATAGATTAGTGGTTGTCTAGAGCTGGAGTGGGGATTTAGGGAAGTAGGGAGTGATTGCTAAGAAGTACGGGGTTTCTTTTTAGGGTAATGAAAATGTTCTAAAATTAATTTTGGTAATGGCCACACAACTGTGAATATATTAAAACCACTGAATTAAGTACTTCAAATTATATCTCGATCTAGCTGTATACACAAAAGAAATATGCACAAATATGGTCTATTGATTTTAAACAGAGGTGTAGTCGAGATTTGATGGAGAAAGGATAGTCTTTTCAGCAAATAATGCTTAGTAATTGGATATCTATTTGCAAAAAGTAAAAACAGTAAAAAAGAACCTTGAAGCACACCTTGCCCTATATAGAAAATTAAATCAAAATGGGTCATAGGCCTAAATGTAAGCCAGAATTATAAAAGCTATAGAAGAAAACATAGGAAATCTTTGTGACCTTTGGTTAGGCAGAGATTTCTTACATATGACACCAAGGAATGATCTATGAAAGAAAAAAACTAATAAATTTGACTTAATCAAAACTAGAAACTTTTGTTTTTTTCTTTTTTTTTTTAATTTTTTTTTTTAACATTTATGTATTTTTGAGACAGAGAGAGACAGCATGAACGGGGGAGGGTCAGGGAGAGAGGGAGACACAGAATCGGAAACAGGCTCCAGGCTCTGAGCCATCAGCACAGAGCCTGACGCGGGGCTTGAACTCACGAACTGCGAGATCATGACCTGAGCCGAAGTCAGACGCTTAACCAACTAAGCCACCCAGGCGCCCCGAAACTTTTGTTTTTCAAAAGACATTGAAAAGAATGAAAAGTTACACACTGGGAGAAAATATGTGCAAAACTCGTATCGATAAAAGACTTATATCCAGAATAAAAAAAAAATTCTCAAAACTTAATACTAAAAAAAGCCCATTTAAAAATAAGCAAAAGATCTGAACAGACAATTCACCAAAGAAGATATTTTGGGGGCGCTTGAGTGGCTCAGTTGGTTTAAAGTGTTTGACTCTTGATTCCAGATCAGCAGGTCATGATCTCATGGTTCGTGCGTTCAAGCCCCATGTTAGGATTCTTTCTCTCTCCCTCTCTCTCTGCTTCTCCCCTGCTCTCTCTTTTCTCTCTCTCAAAATAAGTAAATAGACTTAAAAAAAGATATTTTGGATTACAAATAAGCCTATGAAAAGATGCTAAACAACTTTAGTCATTATGGAAATACCAATTAAATCCACAATGAGATATTACTATATTACTATACGCATACTCAAGTGGCTAAAATAAAAAAAAAAACAAACAACAATAAAACACTGATAATACCAACAGCTGGCAAGGGTACAAAGCAACCTGTTTTGCTGGAGGAAATGCAAAATGATGCAGTTGTTTTGGAAAGTTTGACAATTTTTTTTTGTAAAGTTCAACACATACTTCTTAAATTACCCAGCAATTCCAATTCCACTCCTGTGTATTTACCCAAGTGAAATGAAAACCTGTATACAAATGTTTACAACATCTTTGTTCATAGTTGTCCCAGACTATAAACAATCCAAATGCTCTCCAACCTGGATCAACTAACTGGTACAATGGAATCAACTAACTGGTCAGTGGAATACTGAGCAATTAAAAGAGTGAGCTACGGATACATGCAACAGCACGATAGATCTCAAATGCATTATATTAAGTGAAATATGTCAGATTCGAAAGGCTTAATACCATATCATTTCATTTATATAAGATTCTAGAGAAGCCAAAACTTTCATGATAGAAAATGCGTCAGTAAGATAAAGACAGAGAGGGAGGCAAACCATAAGAGACTCTTAAATATAGAGAACAAACTGAGGGTTGCTGGAGGGGAGGTGGGTAGGAGATGGTCTAAATGGGTGATGGGTATTAAGGAGGGCACGTGTTGGGATGAGCACTGGGTGTTATATGTAAGTGATGAATTACTGGGTTCTACTCGGAAACCAGTACTACACTGTATGTTAACTAACTTGAATTTAAATAAATAAAGAAAAAAAGAAAATGTATCAGTAGCTGCCAAGAATTGATCATGTTGGGTGGCGTTGACTACAAGGGAGCATAGGAGAGTTTTTTAATGGTTATAGTGATGACCACACAGCTATATGAATTTGTCAAAACTCACAGAACTGCGGTGTATTTTATGCTGCATAAATTGTGCCTTAAATGGGAGAAAAAAAATCACAAAAAACCAAAAACCCTGAGTATTAGTCTGGAGCATTTTAGTTGTTGAAGTACAAAATACTACTACTGCTACATCAGAAAAACAAAAGAAGGAAAAAAGACCTAAATGCTTTTTCATGTTGTATAGTACACAGAACACATCAGAACAAATAATAAATATTAATGAAGGAAGGAAATGGGGAAAAAAGGGAGAAAGACGGGAATGAAATTTATGGCTTATGTGTAGAGTAGCTCTTTGAGGTGCATGCTTTTCATAGGTCAGTGCCTTCATAATCCCTTGTATCACATTCCTCTCTCTTTGATTTGTGGTGTTCATTGTCGGAATCACTGTCTTGAACTCATTTTTCTGTTGTAACCCTTCAAAGTTAGGTCAAATGCACATGATCTCCTTAATGTTACTGTTGTCTTACAGGTCCTTATCATCATCCCTAGAATATAGTAAGTGCTCAAAGAATATTTATTGAATGAATTTTATAAATGAAAGATTCCTGACTTACAGATTTCTGTCCCTTCAAGTCTGTAAAAATTTTATGTGGTTATATTTTGGTACTTGGTTATTTCTTACATGTAATTTTTAAATAAATGTAAATTGATATATTTCCTGTTACATTATAAGTAGATTCATTTTTCTTAGGACAGTTACTTGACCACTTTATGTCTTGATAATGTCATGGTATGGTGAAGTGTTTTGACTTAAACATTTTAAAAGCATCTTTCTGGCTTTGAAGGGAAAAATAAATTATAATAATGCAAAGACAGAATCAGGCAGAATAGTTGGAAGACTACTGTAAATAATCCAGAAGAGAGATGATGATGTCTTATGCCAAGTTGATGGCAAAAGGGGATATGTGGTGGGGTGTGGCTACAAAATAATAGCTGACTTAAGTCTGCTTACCATGTGCCAGGTGTTATAATGGTAACCCTCAGAGGTAGAGACTATTATCTTTATTTTAGAGATGACAAACTAAGGTTGCCGCTACGTTAGGAAGCTAGTATAAAAATACGCTGCAGATAATGCCAGTGAGTGGGTAAATTGCTCAAGATCCCCCAGCCAGTAAGTAATTTGCCTGTGATCATGCAGTGAGTACATGACCTAGTCAGTATTTGAATCTAGACAGTCTGGCTCCAGAGCGAGAACTTTTTAAACCAAGTGGACAGGTGCCATTTCTATGATGTGGGTAGGGTACTAGGTTAGTTTTTATAGGAACATGTAGAAGTTTTAATGAGAAAGAGAATAAGGAAAATTGATGCCCTTGCCAGCCTTCTAGTATGAGTTTTTTTGTTTTTTAAAGATTTGTGTATTTTTGAGAGAGAGCACAACTGGGGAAGGGGCAGAGGCAGGGAGGACAGAAGATCTGAAGCAGGCTCTGCACTGACAGCAGCAAGCCCAATGTGGAACTTGAACTCATGAACCATGAGCTCATGACCTGAGCCAAAGTCAGATGCTCAACCGACTGAGCCACCCAGGTGCCCTGCTAGTATGAGTTTAAAGAGAGACCATGAGAATGGCAGGAACCAAATTATTTTGATGACTAAATAGCAAATTGAGATCTTTGCTATATTTATAAAATGCAAGATTGATAACTTGGTTGGAAAATACATTTATGAAGCATCTTTCTGGGCTCCAGGAGATACATAAATAAAGAAACAGCTCATACCTTTGAGGTTCATCATCAAGAATGATAGGAATGTATACTCAGAACAGACCATTTCAGCAAATTAACTGAGACCCTGAGATTGCTTCATGTTTCTTGACCATTTTGTTGTTGTTGTTGTTTTTCTATAAAATGACAAGTCACTTAATGATTTCATCCAACTGAAAAAAATTCATCTAGTCTCTCTTAGGAACTGTAGACACTGCTGATTTAAAGATGAATAAGAGATCATTCCTGCTCCCAAGGAATTTGCCATCTTGTAGAGGCATACATAGTAAAGCCTCATGTGCCCACCATCCAACTTCAGTAGTTATTGACATAGTAAAGGTAATTCTCAACAAGTATTTTAAGGTTAAAATTGCTATGGTGTTTTTTATTATTTAGGAAGAAACTATTAGCAGAGGAACGGGTTGGGAGGTAATTTCATGGGTTGATGAGATCTTACCAAACTCATGGGCCTTATAGGGAGAGGAGGTTCCAAATGGATAAAGACTTCTGAGGTAGAATTGACAAGAGTTTCTCAGCTATAATCCAGTGTAATTTTTTTTTTAGAAATAAAATATAATTTGTCTAAGTTATATTTTTGTACTGGACCTCAGGAAATTGAAAGAATCTGAGGAAACTATTTTTTTTAGAGAAAATCTTTCTTTTTTTTTTTTTTTTTTTTTTTTTTTTTTTTTGGTAATTGTTCCAGGAGTAGAATTTAGTGCATCATCAGTTGCCTATGATAGCCAGTGCTCATCCCAAAAAGTGTCCTCCTTAATGCTCCTTACCCATTTAGCCCATCCCCCCACCCAGCACTCCTCCAGCAACCCTCAGTTTATTCTCTGTATTTAAGAGTCTCTTATGGTTTGCCTCCCTCTCTGTTTTTATCTTATTTTTCCTTCCCTTCCCTCATCTTTCTCTGTTTTGTATCTTAAATTCCTCATATGAGTGAAGTCATGTGATATTTGTCTTTCTCTGACTTGTTTTACTTAGCATAATACCCTCTAGTTCCATCCACATTATTGTAGATAGCAAGATTTCATTCTTTTTGATTGCTGAGTAATACTCCATTGTGTGTATATACCACATCTTCTTTATTCATTCATTTGAGCTTTTTCCATACTTTGGCTATTGTTGATAGTGCTGCTATAAATTTTTAATTTTTTGAGGAACCTTCATACTGTTTTCCAGAGTGCCTGCACCAGTTTGCATTCCCACCAGCAGTGCAAAAGGGCTCTCTTTTCTCTGCATCCTTGCCAATAACTGTTGTTTCCTGAGTTAATTTTAGCCATTCTGACAGGTGTGAGGAGGTATCTCATTGTAGTTTTGATTTGTATTTCCCCGATGATGAGTGATGTTGGGCATCTTTTCATGAGTCTGTTAGCCATATGATAACTAATTTTTGGACCTTTGCAAAATGAGCTGCGTCTTCTACAGTTCAAGTATTTTAATTCTTTTAGCTTCTAATTGAGTTGTCATGACAGTTCATATGAATCATGTAAAATTTGCCTAAATGAGAGAAGTTTATATTTATTACATAAGGATTGATAAAAATATTTTTTTTTTTAATTTTTTTTTTCAACGTTTATTTATTTTTGGGACAGAGAGAGACAGAGCATGAACGGGGGAGGGGCAGAGAGAGAGGGAGACACAGAATCGGAAACAGGCTCCAGGCTCTGAGCCATCAGCCCAGAGCCCAACGCGGGGCTCGAACTCCCGGACCGCGAGATCGTGACCTGGCTGAGGTCGGGCGCTTAACTGACTGCGCCACCCAGGCGCCCCGAGGATTGATAAAAATCTTTAATTGCTCTTGGAATATCTTTTTTATTTTATTTAAAATTTTTTTATTGTTTATTCATTTTTAAGAGAGAGAAAGACAGAGTGTGAGTAGGGGAGGGGCAGAGAGAGAGGGAGACACAGAATCCAAAGTAGGCTCCAGGCTCTAAGCTGTCAGCACACAGCCTGTTGCAGGGCTCGAACTCACAAACCATGAGACCATGACCTGAGCCAAAGTTGGAGGCCCAACCGGTGAGCCACTCATGCACCCTTAAATATCTTTTTTAAACATTAGTGTTCTTTAAGAAGACTTTCAGTAAGTCTTCGGAGTACTAGTTAGGTGCTTACATGAAGTTATTTTTGTGATTTATTTAGGTAAAGCACCTGTTGTGTAAAACACGACAGCTTTGCTTTGGGGATGTTTTTTTTAAGTGAGGAGACAGCCTGTATTCGTAATAACCTTATAAGTAGTATATAGTTGAAAACTATATTTTGAACTTATGATACAACAGCTAGATCACTGTATTGAAATGCAGTGAAGCTTTTATGGATAAAATCAAAATTCAGTTAAATTTAATGTACCACTAGAGAGATGTAAAGGGAAAATATTTCATAGTAATTCAGAATTATCAGAAAGAAAGATAGTATGGAAAAGAAAGCTAAAAACACGTGTAAGAAGTTCAGTTGTGGAGGTCTGTTACATGAGATTGTACTTAAGATGTCTTGAAGAAATAACTGCACAAAAATAGTGAGCTGGAATTGAGCGAGAGGGCGTTGGGGAAGAGGGAGAGGAAGAGAGGAGACATTTGTGATGGGAGCATTGGAAAATCCAAACTGGAAAGTGGTAGCAAGATTTGTGTTACGTGTTGAATATATTCAGAATAGTAATGCTGATGACTTGAGTGTTAAATTATTTTGGGAATTTAAGGAATTGGGCAGAATTATTTCTGGATAACTGCTTCTAGTTCTGAAATTGTGTGGAAGCTGCTGAGTTTTGTAAAGACTAGAAAAACATAGTGCTGACCCTGAACACTTAGGTATGGAGGTCAAATTTTGTGGCAGGAAGATTTCTTCACCAAAAAAACTGGGTGAGTGAGGTAAAAATCAGGTATTGGTTTATTAAATAAAACCATCTTCAAGCTATTCATTTTCTTTTATTAGAATATCAGAAAATTGATACAGTATTTAGTAGGCACTTTGTGTTCTTCATGGCCATACTTCTCAAAGTGGGTAAGTGTTGTCTTAATTAGTGGTCTCAGCCTAACAAAGCATTGACAAACTGCTCGGAAAACAGAGTATAAATTCAGAGGAAACCTGAACTATTAGAATCACTAAGCGTGAACAATCATAGCTTTCTTCCTTTTCACATTAACATAACGTTCCTTTTTTTCAACTGAAGAAAAGTCCTGGCAAAAACAAACAAAACAAAACCAAAAACCAAAGCAAAATATGTGCTCTTGATCTTCAGAATAAGCTTTAATCTGTCTTTTTTTTTCTTGAAGCTTTTTAAAATGTAGCTTGTTTAAGCAAAACCTAGGTTTACAGATTTAAATCTTCTCACTGTTGGGGAAAGGAGAAATCCCTATCTTGCAGTTTCAGTTCTAGCTAGTACTTTTCCTGAGAGAACTTTTAAAACGGGTGAGGCTGCCGCCCTCACGTTCTCATATCTTCTAGCCACCTACTTCCACCGCCCTTCTGTCAAAATTGCCCTAATTCCGACAGTGACCACTCAATGTCATTCAATGGCTTGTCTTTTCATCTCTTGATTTCTTTGTGGTTTTTGTTAGAAATGAAACCTTGCCTTTAAAATTCTCTCCGGACAGTTTTAAAAATAGAAGAAGTTCTTATATGCCCAGATAGTTTCAAGAAAAATGCCTCTTTCAAAGGTAACTAGGTGAACACATGGCAGCTCTGTGATCTTATTAAAATTGGTGAGAACGTTTGCTTTTAAAAAAGCATTTTTTTCTTAGCATGAGTAGTTGATCATATTAATTTAATTCTATAATTCTCTCATTTGTCTAAAATGTATTGAATGCCTTCTTATGTGCCAGGCACTATTCCAGGTATTGGGGTACAAAAATAGAGAAGACAGAGATTCTTGCGGAATCTCTTGTGGAGTTTATTTTTATGTATTAAAAACTACCTGATTACTGTATGTTTAGTATATATCTGCTTTATCTGTGACTTTTTGAATAATTAGATACCTCTTATATGTAGTGCCATGGTTCAGCACAAGCAATAACTAGTTGCCTATTTCTAAGTCTATTGATAGCTGTGGTTAATGTTTTATTAATGTCCACATGTAGTTAGTAATCAGGTAGTTTTATCAGAAATACCAAAAGCAATGATTATTTCTATAAATTGCTATTTCATATGGGTTCTCCCTGGTCATAGATGTGTACTAGTAGCATTTGGCTTAATGTCCCTTAGTGCCCCTTAAGTACTAGGGTGCTGTATGCAATCTAATTGCTGTATCATTACCAGGATAATCAGTAAATTAAAGCTATTAATCATGCAGTGTTAGGAGGGACCTAGTTCATTTCAAATGTCAGTCTATAAAGATAAAGGGAGCCTAGCCTACGTTTTTAAGAGCGGAGAAAAGATTATTTTCCCATAATGTCTGGTCAGACAGAAGGCTGAGGGTCAGCTAGAAGTTGAATGTTGATTGGGTTGAATCATATTATGGTTAAGAGTTCATTAAGGGTATGTGTATGCATGTGTATATATGCATGTTTAGGAAAAGATATGAAATCTTACATAAATCATTACACAAAATAATCTGAACCAACATAGTATTTAATCAACCTGTTTGTCAGCAGTACTGAAAACATATCATAGTAGGACAAGCGAATATTAGGAGGCTGTTGCAATTCTAGAATGAATAGAATTGGTGACAGTGGACACAGGGAGAAGTGCATGGAATTTGGACTTACTGATGGATTACTAATGGATTATATGGCGGGTGCAATGTAAACAGTAATTCCTACTTTCTTATTTGGATAGGTTGTGGTGATAGTCACTGAGATGGGATACCCTGGAAAACAAGTTTTAGGAAGAAAATATGGGCTCAGATTTGGACATGGTGATTTTGAGGAACCTTTGAGCCTCTGGAGCTCAGAACACATGGGCATGGGTGCAAACACTCAGAGATGAGAGAGTGATGAAAAGTATACCACTGAGAAAAGTGTGGAGAGCCCTTGGAACAGTTGGGAAGTTGATAGAGGAGAGGGAACAGCAGTGGGGTCTTTGGGGGGTAAGAGAGAGGGCTTTTTGTCATTGAAGCCAAAGGAAGCAAAGTGGTCCACAGTGAAAGGATTGAAGAATGTCCATGGAACTTAGTGGCATGGAGAGAGGTCGGGTATTACTTCCGTGAAAACTGAGGAAAGATACAGAAGCCATGTTGAGCTCAGTTGAGGAATGAGTGGGAGAGGAGGAAACAGAGGTAATGAGTATACAACAACTCTTTTGAGAAATTTGTTGTTGCAAAGTAGGAGACTATATGGTAGCCAGAGGGTTATGTGGCATTGAAGAAAGGTTTCTTTTACATGGGAGGTATAGAGTTTATTTATTTTTTCTTATTAAATTATTAATTAATTTATAGACACAGAGCACATGAACAGACGGGGAGCAGAGAGAGAGAGAGAATCCCATCAGGCTCCACACGCAGCATAGGGTCTGATGTGGGGCTCTATCTCGTGACCATGAGATCATGACCTGAGCTAAAATCAAGAGTCAGATGCTTAACTGACTGAGCTACCTAGGTGCCCTGTATTGGAGTTTTAATAGCTGTAGGTACACAGTAATGACTTATTGATCTCTATAGAACATGTAACATATGATATATTTAATTACTTTGAATTCTCCTTATATATTATGGGACTTAAAATTCAGATATTTGCGTTTAATTTCAGAGGAAGTGAGCTTAGACCATTGTACACTGTTGTTTTTAGTTAACTCAGTTTTTTTACCCAAAGAGTACAGAAACTTGCTACTCTCAAACTACCAATGTTTTTCCAGTTCAAAAATATAATCAGGGGTGCCTAAGTGGCTCAGTTGGTTGAGCATCTGCCTCTTGATTTTGGCTCAGGTCATGATCCCAGGGTAGCGCTCCATGCTGAGAGTGGAACCTGCTTAAGATTCTCTCTCTCCTGCCCCTCTCCTCTGCTCCTCCGTGCATGCTCACTTGCTCTCTCTCGCTCTCTCCCTCTCTCTAAAATTAAAAAATATATATATACTTAGAACCAAATAAATTGTGAGGAAGATCATTTTATGACTTATCCTGGCTCTTTTTTTTTTAATTTCTTTTTTAACATTTATTTATTATTGAGAGACAGACACAGAGCGTGAGCAGGGAGGAGCAGAGAGAGAGGGAGACACAGAATCCGAAGCAGGCTCTAGGCTCCAAGCTGTCAGCACAGAGTCCGACGTGGGGCTCGAACTCACAAACTGTAAGATCATGACTTGAGCTGAAGTCTGATGCGTAGCCGACTGAGCCACCCAGGTGCCCCTATCCTGGCTCTTTTGTGGCATAATATTCTTTTGCTGATCTTAAACTTGGTTGGATAGTGAAGAAGAGGCAGCTGGAAGGAAGTTACAGGTGTCAGTTTACTCAGGTGTAAGTCTTCTCAAGAATAATATGCTCAAGACATTGTGTGGAGCATATTTAGCTTTGTTGCTTTTCAAAGTTAACCAAACTTATATTTTAATTTAAGTCCATGAGAGAAATTTAAAGAATTGAAATGACTTTTTTTGGTGTATGATTATAAAAGAATTCATGATCAGTGTGAATATTTCAAATAGCGTAGGAAAATAAACAGAAGTAATTTTTCTCTTAATTATGTTGCACACATATTTTGAAGTATATTCTTCTATATTCTTTTCCTATGAAGGTTGAAATCAGATTTCTAAGGAGTATGTGTTAGAGAAAGAGAGGGAGCAAGGGAGGCAGGGAGCGAGAGAGAGAATAAATATGTATTTAAAATAATACTGTATAAAATTTTGAGAGATGGAGAGAGAGAATGTGTATTTAAAATTATACCACATATAATGTTTTGAAACTTGATGTTTTCACTCTGATCTCTAATGTGCAGTAAATAGCATGTTAAATCATATAAGCTCTACCTCCTTTAATTTTGTTTTGCTTCAAGCCAGTCAGAATTGGAAGCTTAGGTTCTCTAACTGAACAATATAAAAGTTTGCTTTGAAGAAGCTGAAACAAAGCAGAATAGATGTAAATTTGATGGTTTATTAAAAATATTAATGGGATGAGTTTACTTGAGCTTTTGAGTCATGGCAGCTACTACAGTTTTTTCTAAAATGGCCAGATTATGACCATATGGGGAAAAAATGGGACATATTTCAGAGGAAGGGCCTCCAAAACTGAGGTCTGGGCTGGAGGTGGAAGAGTGTGTATAAGCTAGAGAAGCTGGTGACGTAGATGATGGGCCAATTTTAGAAAATGGAGATATTGATACTATGACTTTTAAGGCTTAAACCTTGAAACTAGAGCCTGAATGTTAGACCAAACCAGTGTATGTCATCAGGGTTTGGAATCCAGATGGTTACACCAGGGTCCACTCTAAGAGATCAAAACTGAGCAACAAATACAAGTAAAGATAAAATCTGAGCAAAGAGGCATAAAACATAGCTCCAGGTTCAAGCTAGGCACCAGGAGAAAGTTAAGGAATGGAATTTATATTCATAAGACTGGGAAGTGCAATTCAGTTTCTTGTTCATTTGGGCGGATCATTATAGTAACACACTTTGTCATCATTGACTTCGTGATGAAAAATATTTGCCTTTGTTTCATTTCTAAACACCCTTGGAAATGGGTGTGACTGATGAGTCTATGCTGCTCCCCCCAGCAAGGTGGAGCTGTGTAGGTTGTGTGGGTTTTGTAGGAAAGGACCAGGTTTTTCATGTAGGGAGTACTTTGGGTCAGGATGTAGGGGTATCCACAAGACATGATAGGCCTGCGATCCACTTTTGGCATCCCATTTCCCCATCCTCTGTCCTACCCACGCTGTTAGCCAACTTGCCCTACATTCATGTCAGGAGATTCACATGGTTCTTTTTACGCCTTGAAATGTGTCCCAGAAATATATAAGTAACACATTCATTATTTTGAATAAGTTCATAGGATGATTTTAAAAAGTAAATGAAAGGAAGTAAAAACTTTTCTTGATGGTAGAATAACATGGTTCACCAATAAAGAAGGCGGATCGGGAAAAAATGTCTAAGACATCACTGAGCTGACATTACTGTTATGATTTAATGCCCTCCCCAATTTTTCTCTTGACCCAGGCTTCCATTTTTATATAAATTCATTAGTATACTTTCTGTAACAATAGCAGTTCAGCAGTAAACACAGTATGAATGGTTTGTTCTCTTTTCTTAGGCACAATAACCTTGGTGCCCGACCAAAGGGGCTGTCCACTCTGGTGAAGAGCGGTGTCCCTGAAGCATTGAGGGCAGAGGTATGGCAGTTACTATCAGGCTGCCATGACAACCAGACAATGCTGGATAGATACCGACTTCTTATCACAAAGGTAGGAAGCTTTTTTCATATTCTTCTCACTGGACAGCATATTAAATAAATATTGTTTTCATAGGTGCAATAAGTCATAAATGTTTTGAACTTCTTTAAAAACTATCAGTGTTGTGCAGCAAATAGTTCTGCCTTTTGTTCTGAGCATTTGTTGGATAGTGGATAGTGGATAGTGGCTTTCACTTTTTTGTTGAAATGGAATATATTTATATTTCAAGTGTTTTCAATTAACCTTTCTTATTATATGAGATTTATGTAGTTATATTTGTACACAGTATGCTTGTACTCAAGTATAATTTTGAAATCAAATTAACTTAAAATGAAATTAAAAGGCCTCCTGTGCTTATGTAATCTTATACTTAAATGATGTAGATAGTTGCCCAGATCCCTGTTCTGTCAGGAGTCCCTGGTTCCAATGTAAATTCCTGTGCTTATGTCCAAAAAACTGATGGTAGAGCATGTACAAAGATAAGCTTCAGTCCTAGAATCTCCTCATAGGTCTCACCTCCTAATTTCTTACTCTACTCTAAATCATAGATTTAAAAATCTCTATTCATAAATGAGATTTTTTTGCTAACCAAGTCTTCGTTCCTCAGGATTTATCAACTTTTCAGATTCTTTAGTCCCTCTAATTCCTTCTTCCCTTACTTCCGTTTGGGCCTCCCTCCCTTTCACAGATATTTTCTGAGTGCCAGTATATTCAGTCACTGCTAAATTCAGATTATAAAAAAAAAACCTTTATCATTGTTTATAATTAGTGTGTTCTGCAGTGGAATGTGCGAGATGATCCATTGATGTGTGTGTGTTGGGGGGGATGTCTAAAGTCCCGTTTGTATTTTTTTAAGTTGCAACACAAAGGATATTCAGCTATACTAATATTTTCTGTGCCATAGTACTGAGACTTGACTAAGTCCAGTGGCCATTTGTCCCATGTGAGTCAGGAGTGACCTGATGGAAGAAGGGGCTTGTGCACCTTGGGAAAGAATAACAGTGGTGCTCACACTCATACATGCACTTTCATGATATTAGAGTTCTCTTGCAATTTGCGTGTGCTCAAATATGTGGAGTTAAAGATTGTCTAGTTTTAACTTAGCCCCCACAGGGTATATGTGTGGTTTAAAGAGATTGCTATCACAGAATGTTACATATCAAGATACTAAACAAAACAAAACAAAACAAAACAAAACAAAACAAAACAAAAACCCCACTAGTGTGTCCCTTCAAGTAAGAATTAATATGATAATGGATGACAAAGCAACTACCTCTGTAAATAAGTTCATGTTATAGAGAAGGACTTTTGAAACATTTGGCGATTTAAACATCACTGTGTGATTTTGTCGCACTGAAAGCTGTGTGCGTTATTATAAAACTCTTAACATCTTCTTCCTGGATTCAGAAATTCCAAATGTGTTTAAGACTTGTACAAACAGTTGCAGAAAATTTGGGACTGACTGTTAATACAAAAATATAACACCTTCTGATTTACTGATAAGAAAATTCATTTGAGAAAATGAGTGATTTCCTAACCAAATTTCAACAATATGATTGTTGGGTGGGACTGAAAAAAAATGGTGCCCTCTGTTTGGGTCTCTGGATCTCTAGAAGTCTTTCTCAGATACGATAACGATTAAAACTGTGACTCAAGAAAACTGATTTTGAAGCAGGTTTTCAAATTATTGTTTCATAAACTGCTAAACAAGTATGTTAACAAATAATTCCTATTATATGATTCTGTTACATGAAATGTGCAGAATAGGCGAATGCAGAGAGGCAGGAAGTAGACTAATGATTGCTATGGGATGGGGGTTAGAAAAATTGGGAGTGCTAACAGGTATGAGGTTGCTTTTGGGGGTGATAGAAATGTTCTGGAATTTGATAGTGGTGATGATTGTACAACATTGTGAATTGTATACTTTAAAAAGGTGAATTTTATGTTATGTGAAGTATATCTCAGTAGAAAAATTACACAAAATAAAACATTTAAAAAATGACCCATGTTTAATATTGAATAATATTTTTGTGAAGCATAACTTTTTCATTTTCTTTACCTTATTTTATATCCTATCTACATTTCTATGTAGATC
Source organism: Prionailurus bengalensis (assembly GCF_016509475.1). NCBI lineage: Eukaryota > Metazoa > Chordata > Mammalia > Carnivora > Felidae > Prionailurus > Prionailurus bengalensis. Next base: position 16,217,287 of record NC_057360.1, read on the forward strand.
TATATTAGCACAAGTGCTACTGTGTGCATAATAAAAATGAGCAAAATAAGTATACATGTATTGGAAGTTTATGCCCAGAAAAGTTTTTATTAATGGAGGTGTCTGAGGAAAAATACCCAGAGACCATATCTCTGGGTGTCAGATCACTTTTTTATCTAAAAAACAAACTATATACTTTTAATAGCTGCTAATAGAGTAGCTGCTACTGCCATATCCCTTTCTCTACCAAGAAGCTTTTAAAATTCATGTCTTTTAGGATTTCAGACTTTGGGAGCGAAATAAATAATAAGTCTCCCGTGATATTATTTATGAACTCCCAACAATGCAGTGTCTGTCATATATATGATAAAAAGCTTTACCATATATGAAGCACCATGGTAATTTTGAATATGCAATTTGCAGGAAGAAGTTTAAGATCAAGAGGCAGAATGACAAAAAAAAAATATTTTCATTGAATAAAGTATTTTCAGACTCTTTTTTACTCTGGAACCTGGCAGTGATTTACTTTCTGCTTCTGGCAGTAGCAGACAGATACCCAGGCTTTGCCGGTTGTGGGACTTGGCACCTGCCTCTAGGTGTTCCATTCTGAATCACCTGCCTTCGTTCTATAGTTCCTGTTTCCTGCAGTTTCTTAACTTGAGAAGCAACAGCAGCCCCCTGATTCTCTGGACCGTAGTGGTGCTGGCCAACCTAAAAGTTAGCAGTAGTGTCCCCAGTGTTCTGGTCTTCCAGCTTTTCCAGTACTTAAGTACCTAAGTTCTTACATTAAATCTCTCTTTCCCTGACTAAACTCGGATATACTTGGCATATGCTTGTCACCTTGTTGTCATGCCCCTAAGGGTATGGCAAAATGTTATACTTACAATTGCAGGATTTTTTTTTTTTTTTTAAAGCAAAATGATGCAAACCAGAACCAGCTGAGGGACGAGATACATAGGGCAGAATCTGGTACTGAGAGGGTTCCAAATATGAAGCTTGCATTGTCGTCAGGGACACATTATCCTTCCCACATCACTGCGTGCTAGTACGTACTTGGAAGATCACTAACCCAGGAAGCTTAGCAAGCTTTGGACTCCAGAGTTTTTATGGGGTTTTGTTACATTGGCATGATTGATTTAATCATCACCCACCTAGCTGAACTCGATCTTTAGCTCTGTCTTCTCCCCTTCCCTGAAGTTGGGCTGATATCACCTGACTCAACGCCTCTAAACACGTGTTTGGTTTTTTTGGCTTGGTTAGCCCCCAGTGCTGAGTCCTCTTTTTAACCTGAACCATCTAGGGGCCTACCATAAGTTGCCTCCTTAGCATAAACTATCAGATTGTTGGAGGGGCCCACCGTGAATTAAAAAAAGACACTCCTATCATTTGGGAAATTCTAGGGGTTTAGAGGTTATCTTCCATGAGCCTGTACTGAGGCTGGACCTCTCGTTGGCTAATCTGATCAAGTCTATTGCCCTTTTAAAGAGCTTTCCCTTAAACCTAAATAGCAGTTTTCACTTAATCTTTTTGGCCAAAGTACTGTTACATGGCTACAATCTCCCTAGAAAGCTGGGAATTTTTTTTTTTTTTTAAGGTGGTCGCAATGCTTTTCTCTCCTCCACCTCCCAAAATATGGGCTTAATAAGGAAGAAAAGAAAATAGATATTGGATAGACACTTAACCTTTCTCTGCTGTAGATAGCTGTTAATAGAGGCAATAGTTGAGGTATGCTGTGGAATAATTTATTATAAAAATTAAGCTTAGTAATTTATTTTAGGATGGCAAATGTTTAAAAATACCACTAGAGATTGACTAACTGTATAATTTAAGATAATATAATACATATTTCCACATTCAGTTTATACATTTATGACTACATAAAATTTTATTTTATTTTATTTTTAATTTTTAAAATTTACATCCAAATTAGTTAGCATATAGTGCAACAATGATTTCAGGAGTAGATTCCTTAATGCCCCTTACCCATTTAGCCCATCCCCCCTCCCACAACCCCTCCAGCAACCCTCAGTTTGTTCTCCATATTAATGAGTCTCTTCCGTTTTGTCCCTCTCCCTGTTTTTATATTATTTTTGTTTCTCTTCCCTCATGTTCATCTGTTTTGTCTCTTAAAGTCCCCATATGAGTGAAGTCATATGATTTTTGTCCTTTTCTGACTAATTTCACTTAGCATAATACCCTCTAGTTCCATCCACGTAGTTGCAAATGGCAAGATTTCATTCTTTTTGATTTCCGGGTAATACTCCATTGTATATATAATATATGTATACACCACATCTTCTTTATCCATTCATCCATCAACGGACATTTGGGCTCTTTCCATACTTTGGCTATTGTTGATAGTGCTGCTGTAAACATGGGGGTGCATGTTTTCCTTCGAAACAGCACACCTGTATTCCGCCTAGTAGTGCCATTGCTGGGTCGTAGCGTAGTTCTAGTTTCAGTTTTTTGAGGAACCTCCCTACTGTTTTCCAGAGTGGCTGCAGCAGTTTGCATTCCCACCAGCAGTGCTAAAGAGATCCTCTTTCTCTGCATCCTCGCCAACATCTATCGTTGCCTGAGTTGTTAATGTTGGCCATTCTGACAGGTGTCAGGTGGTATCTCACTGTGGTTTTGATTTGTATTTCCCTGATGATGAGTGATGTGGAGCATTTTCTCATGTGTCAGTTGGCCATCTGGATGTCTTCCTTGGAGAAGTGTCTATTCAACTACATAAAATTTTTAATGTTAATTCTATTATTGACAGTGCAATTTATCAAAAACAACATTTTCATATAAACAGTATAGAAATGTGTGGCTCCAATAATGTTCCTTTATTCAAGCTCTCAAGTTATAACATTTCTGTGGGAGGAAATACAGTGGTATTTTCAGTTCCCTTGTCTTCCTTGCTTCTAGCCAAAGATAATAAAAGATGAATGTCAGTATCTTAAAAAACAATTTTGTCCTTTTTGTATGTTTACAGGTAGACATTAGGCATCAAGTGCTTATATCCAAGAGTATATGTATGTACTTTGGTGATGAATACATGTAAGCTTACCAGCCACTCAGTAGAAAGAAAATGAATACCCAGAGGATTTTCAGTAAGAAGTGTCTCCAGTATTTGCTATTTGTTGGTCGTGGTTCAGCAGTTGGTAGTGTCTTCTTTTGGTCCAGTTAATTCTTCCTGTCTTATCAAGGAAATGGCAATACTTCAAGGTTAGTTAATGAAATGGTTCAGCTTGAACAGATAGCTGTTTTATAAAAACCCTACCAAGGACCTAATATTATGTAGGGAAGGAATGATAGAACCAGTAAAAAAATTTTATTTTAAGTAGTCTCCACATCCGACATGGGGCTCGAACTCACAACCCTGAGATCAAGAGTTCCATGCTACACCAATGAGCCAGCCAGGTGCTCCAGTAATAGAAAAGTTCTGAAACACCTAACTTCAACCAACCCTTTTAGGATGGGTCTTTGCACAGTCTGTCCTAAAGTGAACTGAGGCTTCAGCCATTGCTGCTGCATGATTTCTGCCAGGGCCTGAGGGCATCGCCACTGTTGACAGATCAGTGACAGGCTCGTACCACATATTTCTGAAGTCTTAAGTTCTTTATTGCTTATAGTTGATATTTCATGTGATTCCTATGAAATTAGCATTGTTCATAATTTTGAGGTGAGAAGGATTGTGACCCTATAGGATCAAACAGAATTTAGAACTTGTGAACTGAGGATTAAATCTTAATACCTAGTTTGAGGAGCCACTGAGTAGTGATTACATTTTCACATATTAGCAACCTTTTGACATGAGGAGGTTATGTGTGTTTTAGGGCAACTTGAATTTTATGTTGTTTTACAGAACTGTATTTGTGATTCCAGTAATTACATGACACGTGTGGTATAGTTTATCCATCAAGTGTGCTGATTATCATTTGTATAACATAGCAAATGTTGGATTACAGTTCTGTGCTCTTTTGTAGAAGTGATCTGATTTGTAACACTCATACTTTACACTTTGTTAAAATCAAAACAAGTTTGTAATTTGATAAGCTTTCAGAAATAACATCATCATAAGCCATTTTCCTACCATTTGAGTTCTTGTTTTTTCCAAAGGAATATTTTCTTTAACAAGTATCTCTCTGTATGTGTACATGCGCGCGCGCGTGCGCACACACACACACACACACACACACACACACACACACTTTCTTTTTACAGGATTTAAGTTCTAGTGCTAGATTCAGCTAAATTTGAGTTTCACCCCTCCCATGTATTAATTTATGATCTTGAAAAGTTATCCCAACTTTCTAAGCCTCAGTTTAATCATTTATAAGGCAGAGATAGTAGTACTGACTCGAATTAAATAAGATGATAAAGTGCTGGGCACATAGTAAGTATTTGAGATTAGCTTCTACTATTTTTACCAATATGATAATACATCATGAACATGATAACAGTTATAATGGATATTGGTGTCAGTCAATACTTCTACTTTAATATGTATGTTAGACTGCTTCCAGTCACATAATTTTCACAAGAGTGCACAATGTGAATAACAGCTGATGGAATTGAGAAGGAACCTTTTAGAAATGTAAAGTGTCAGACATTTTTTTTCTGTTTTTTTTTTTTTTAGCCCCCTGGTTGGTGAATATCATGGAATATTTGAATCCTAAAACTTGACCTTGTAGTGGTTATATGATTTATTATTTTAGTGATTATGCATAAAGTATATCATAAAGTCAGATGATGTTCTCTAAAAACCACTCCTGATGACTGTTAAGGCTACAAGGCAGATAGTAGTCTCATTCACTTATTAATTCATTTACTGCAAGTCAGGTATTACTTTCATCAACTTATTAATCCATTCATTCGGCAAGTCTTTATCGAGCATCTTTCACAGGCCAGGCTTCCTATGGTTTCTAGGGCTACGTAGGTGAAAAGAGTTCATACCCTTGATGAGTGCAGCCTAGGGAAAGCCAAGTCTGTGCATGGATAGACTGCATTTACATTATGATACAGATTATAATAGGTATCTTAATCAAGTGTGTGGAATACAGACGAGGTAGTTGCAGTTCTGTTTGGGTGAGCTGGGAAGACTTCACAAGGAAGATGATGTCTGAGGTGGGAATTCAGTGCCTGAGCAGGATAGGAGAAGGGAATGCAGTATAGGCCTGGCTTATGTAATGATTCAGCCGCCAGTTAGTGACTGAACTTGGATTGTACAGGGAGCCTTTGCAAGTGGAATCAGCATGCTCCTTTCTTTCCTCACTCCTACCCCAGTTGGCCAGCTACGTCCACTATTCATGGGTCAATGCTTGTCCTCTTGTTAAATGAGAAGAATGTAATACAAGTTTGTTCTTGTTAGAATACATATGTGAAGTAAAAAACTTCAGAAAATATGTCATTTGAAAATGATATCACAAGGGAATATTAAATTGGCTTCCTAGGGTTGAAGTAGTAGAATTTTAATAAGTAATATTATAGAGTCTATTCAATAAATATTTGAATATTTACTGTGTGCCAGGTGCTGTGCTAGGATGGTATTGCATGTTAATTTTTAGAATCCATGAACTAAAAAAATACTATCTATTGGCTAAATATAAAACAGTATGAACTTGCAAAGAAGAGCATGTGCTTAAGCCTCTATCAGAGAGCGAAAAGGGCAGTAGTTGCAAATATTACTTTGGTAGTTGCTGCCAAAACTCTCTTTTGGAATATAAATAAAAACAGCTGTGAGACTGACCTGTTTTAAGATTCTGCAAGTTCTCTGCTTTCTTGAGCATTATTGTATGGACAGGTAAGGCTTCACTCTGTTTATTCTTGTCAGGCTGTTGGTGCTGCTCAGAGTGAAGCCTGTCTTCTGTCTGTTCTCCAGTGTATTATTGTAGCAGATGGCTTTTAATAAAACATGTAGGTAAATAAAATGTTTTACTCTATTTCAGTGGAACATTCTATAATTATAATTACTGGACATTCTCAAGAGAAAGTATTTAAATTGGTATTTTTCTTGTGATTGAATAACATTTAGAGAATATTTAATTGAAAAGTCAAATTATGCTATCATTTATGTATTTTTTTATTTGAGAAGATTTCACAACTAAATTAAATGCTTTACATCATTTAGCCAGGTAGTTGTTTGCTTTTTGTTTACATGGTTTATTTTTTTAAAAATTCAGTACTGTTAGATAACAACTCTAGATTTCATCGAGAGGCAGGGCACTGCTTAATTACACGGCTGCTCTGTCCTCTGTCATCACCTTGTCTAGTTTTAGGAAATGAGCTTTTTGATAGAATGGGGTTATTCCAGATGGGTCTGTACCATCGGTATGTGTAAAAGCCACAGACTCTCATACTGAATGGTACATTACTGATATAGCTCTAAAATTTACAAACATTTCTCCAGAAAATTCTTAATTCTTTAAAATGTACTAACCCAACCAAAATAAGGTGGGCAAGCAGAATAAAGAATATTCACTGTGTTGTAATGTAAATGTCTTGAACACATAGACACCAGCAGTCTTTATTAGAGGAAATCAAGAATTATTGAAAGAGGTTCTTTAAGAAAATGTGTTTTCTCTTTTCTTGTGTAGTAAGGGTGATGGTTTCTCACTATATAATTATACCTTGCTTATTACTGGTTTTTCACAGCATAATTTTTACCAAATTTTCTTTCATCTCTGAGGTCTTTCATTTTATTTGATATATATATTGACATTGGCATGTATCAAAACTATAATTATATGTGAATCTGAGCACTGACATGTTTCTGTAAAAATTTTAAAATTATTCTTTCATGTACTTAAGTGCCAGTGTTCTATTTCTAGTAACAGATAGTGTGCTTGTTTATCCTTTAAACGCAGTAAATAGTTTTCAGGTAAATTAAGGAACAGGTGATTTCATGTCATAGAGAAGTACATTGTTTTGAGGGAAGTCTTTAGAATTATTATTAAGCGTGCATCATTTAGTGGCATAAAAGCTGTATTTATAGCTTTAGAATTAAGGATAAGAGGAAAAAAGTGATATTTTTCCTAAATCATGCAAATTTTCAAGTTAGAGTATGACTCTTGGATCCCAACTTCATAACAACATTTTTTGCACAATAACTTTATTAACGTTATTTGCACTCACTTTGTATTTATATTTTATTGGGTAATGTGGTATGATGAGTTTTCCTCCAGGGCTTTTGCATTGATTTACTTTTCCATTTAAATTTGTTTGGTTCTGTTTACCATTAATTAGTGCCAAGGTTAAAAAAAAAAAAGGGGGTGAGACAACAGGTATGAGCTAAGTACCAAAAATCCACCCCCAGACCCCATATTACACATTTCTTGTCATAGTTTGGTAACAGTTAACAGTTCCATTTTGTTTGATAACTTCATGAATCTTTCTCAGTTATCTTCTCTTTATCTTTTTGTGTCTCTTTATATTTGTCTCTCCATCATATCTTCCATTCTCTATTACCTGCCTCTTGTTAACTGTCCATAATGTAGCCGTGAAAGTGGTTTTCATTATTTGTTGTTTTATATTTGTTGGGTTTCATTTTCCCTGTGAATTTCTCAGATTAGGCTGCATGTTAGTTGCATGGCTTTTAGTTGATTTTTAAGACTGATAAGAGACTGTGTCATCATAGATAAACTGTCATTTTGTTTCTCCAAACAAAATGTACTTTGTATCCTCAGGGCCTGGCACTAGCCTTTAACATAAATATTTGTTGGATGACTACATGAAGTAAACCCTTTGGTCAGTGCCCCATGATTAGACAAAAAGGAGGGATTAATTGGTTATGGCATTATAATCGAAGAATATATTAGAAGTTATGAATGTTATTTTTTTAATAGAACACTTCAGCTTGTAGACCTGAGTGGATTAATTGAAGTCTCACTTTTGCCATCACATTTTAAAAAATGTTTTATTTATTTTAGAGAGAGAGAGAGAACAAACAAGCAGGGGAGGGGCAGAGAGGGAGGGGTTGGGGACAAAGAATCCAAAGTGGTCTCTGTGCTGACAGCAGAGAACCCAATATGGGACTTGAACTCAGGAACCATGAGATAATGACCTAAGCCGAAGTCAGACACTTAACCAACTGAGCTACCCAGGCACCCCTTTTCATCACATTTAATGAGTAGCTCTTAAGGACCAGATGAAAGACTAATCATTGAAAAATTTTCTTCTTAATTTATTCAAATTGTTCATTATAAGATACATAATTATTTCTTTTGAGGTTATGGAATAGATATATAATTGTTAATATGCACAGAGACCCCAAAATATTAAATACAGTGCATCTCCTATTGCAAACTCATATCCTAGTTTCTACTTCTTTTCTCATCAGTAGAAAAAAAATAAATAAATGGAAAAGCCAAAGGACCATTGAGTAAACTTAGGGTTATTGTAGGCCTTAGAAAAATTCAGTTCCTTTGTAAAATTTCTTGAGATGCCTCAAGAAGATACTAGATGAATACTATGTTGGGGATATTATTGACAGTGCAAAAATTTTTCAGACTTTAAAGCTTTATTCCATAAACTGGCTTTTGATTTAATTAATATATTCATTCCATAGACTGTTTCAAAATAAATATTGTAATTAACTCAATATGCTGCAATTTAAAAAGAATAGTTGTACCAGAACAATTTATTATGATTCTCATTTGATTGTTTTTTTTTTCTCTATTAAATCTTTACTTTTTCTAGGATTCACAATTTTATCAGTAATGCTTCTATTAAGAATACAATAGGCTTTCCTTTTATACATACAAACTTTTTTATTCCTAATGAATGATGCATAGACTAGGTAAAAATTGCTGAAAACTTTTTTATTGCTAGGTTGGAAATTTATGGGTATGCATAGTTGAGGACTTTACTTGTTAACTACTGCCAGAATAATTGAATCACTTCTACCCTTTAAGAGCTGATCTTTGACATGTTTATTAAAACTACTTAATCTTTTAATAGATGACTAATTTTCTGAAGACAGCATTATGCAGCCTTTACCTCGATACCTGCAAAAATTATGTGAAAAGGAGCAATTCCATTTAACTCTTTAAAACTTTAGTTCTTGTTTGAAAAGTATGATGGCAATTTTTAATTAAAAACTTATCTTTAAAAAAAAGAAAGCTTAATTTTTCTACCCATCTGTCTATTTGATACTTAGATACTCTAGGTAAGGTTCCATCTCTTCATACAGATTATGTAATCACAGTCTCTGTAGCTTTCTTTACTTCATAGGGACTTCAGATCTTTGAGGAGTTTCAAAGGTCACACCTGTGCAGTGATGATTTAGGTGTATTTACAAAATTTCTTTCTCATTTAGTCCTATGGAGCTGATCATGCAGTCAAAAGGGAAATTGATCTTTATTGCATACTATTTAAAATGAAGATTCTTCTGAGTAAAAAACTATAGAAGAATTTAAGGATTGAAGGGATTCCCTAGAGGAATTATGTAGAAGGGGTTAATCTCTTTTTCCCCCTGGGGTTGGTGATGTATCTGTAGGTATTGACCTACGGTTTTTTCCAACTTTTTTTTTTTTTAATTTTTTTTTCAACGTTTATTTTTGGGACAGAGAGAGACAGAGCATGAACAGGGGAGGGGCAGAGAGAGAGGGAGACACAGAATCGGAAACAGGCTCCAGGCTCTGAGCCATCAGCCCAGAGCCTGACGTGGGGCTCGAACTCACGGACCGCGAGATCGTGACCTGGCTGAAGTCAGACGCTTAACCGACTGCGCCACCCAGGCGCCCCCCAACTTATTTTTATTATGAACAGATCCTTCCCTTTTAGAACAGAAAATAGATTGAGTTTGATCCTTGGGAAAAAAAATGATACTTAATAGTACCATGAGGAGAGTCATTGTTTGTCCCAGTGGCACAGTGTAGTCTTGCATTAAGTGCTCTGGGACTAATTAATCAGGAAACGACTATAATTAAAAAGGAAACTGCTCATCAGCTGCCTGCTCAGGCTATTTTACAGAAAGAAATTGGAGACTTAGCTATTTGCTATCCAGCTTCTAGCAACTTTCTTTAACTGTTTATGTCCTAGCTGAAAGGAGCGATTTAAAGATTTCTAGTGGACTTTATCTTGTAGTGGTAAGCTTTGATGCTTAATGGACTTCTTTTTAGATGTAATTTACATGATAGCAATAATTTTGGGAGTTAAAATATTTTGGTTGATCTGCAAGTTTTTTAAACTTGTAATCTTAACCATTTAAAAAAAATTAATATTTCTTTATTTTTGAGGTGGGGGAGGGGCAGAGAGAGAGGGAGACAGAGAATCCAAAGCAGGCTTTGTGCTATCAATGCAAAACCCAACATGGGGCTAGAACTCAGGAACTGTGCCCAAGTCGGACGCTCAACTGACTGAGCCACCCAGGTGCCCCTTAATCTTACCATATTTTTAAAATTCTGGAACAAACCGTGCTACTTAGAAATAATTTTAGTAGATACCATTTGGGTATGTATCTAGATATATATAAATATAAAGAAACATATATATATGTCATGTGAGATCACAATCAATGTAAATATCTGACAACTATTAGTGGATTTATTTAACTCATATTGGCATTTGTGTCAGCTTAACCATTTGGTTTAACTGAAGTCTTTTTAGAGAATTACTATGTAAGAGAGACTATTTTAATTTCACAAGAGTGTGCATTATATATGTATTCTGTGTCTTGTTTCCCAGGCTTTTTTGTGTTTGTATGATGATACTATATTCAGGATATAAGATTTTTCATAATTTAGCAAATAGTGATTATGAACTACTGGTAAGAACTTTTATCATTGTTCTTAATGTTGCTCTTGTTAACTTCCTGTCTTTTGATATTTGTTTTAATACATATTCAGAGGTTTATTAGTTTCTAAAATGGGCAAGTAGTTGGACGCATTAGGAAGATAAGAATGAGAAAGTTACCCTCAGTAAGAATTGGAATTGTAACTTACTCTTTTTTGTATCCTTTGCACCCTTCCACCCCTACCTGCTGGCACACAGTAGATTCTGATTTTTATATTCTGATTCTTTATTTTTATGCAGATGATTTGAATTGTGGTCCTTTGGGGATCACTGTATTCTTTGCTGTTATTTCAAATAAGGTATAGCTCAAGATTCTAAATCTTGTACAAATGATTGCTGACACAACACTATCTGGCATGCTTCGCTCAGGCAACATAAGTCTTGTGATTGTGGGAGTAATTGCTTTTTAAAGGTAGATGTATTTCTGTTGAATTGTCATTTGTTAAAAAAAAAAAAGGAAGACAAAGAAGAAGAAGAAGAAAAAGTTGTTAACCCAGAAATGGTACTAACCTGTGTTATGTGCTATATCTGATGGGAGCAAGACAGTGTTGGCAACAAGAAGAGTATTAAAACAGGAGCCATAACTTTCATTCGGGTTTTAGATTTCTGGGCTTCCTTTTGATTAAAGTTTTCCTTTGAACTTTGGGTATGTGGATTTGCATTAATGCTTTGCATAACTCAGTTACTCAGATGTTCATCTTATTTGAAGTATTGTCATGTGCTTATTTAATGCATTAAATTTGAGAATTGATTTAGAAACATTAGTTTATCTTTTTGATTTACCTGTGGATTAGAGTGATTACAGTTAATAGTATTATAGTTAATGCAGAATAGTATTAATAGTAGTTAATACAGTTAATGCAGAATAGTAATAATAGTATTACAGTTAATGCAGAAATCTAAAAGTTTAAATAAATACTCAGCCCAAGGTTAAAAGGAAGAGGTATGTCAGAACCGGAAATAGAAACTAGAGTTACCTGTAATTTATCTATGATTTTTAACTCTCTTTTTAGTGTTTTCCATCAAACTTCCTTGGAGCATAAAGTTACAGAGAATATTTCTTCTTTATATTGTGGTAAAACTGCAGGTTTATCAAAGTTTTCATGAATAAATAGTACCTCCAGAGACTGAAAACTAAGAGGCAAATTGCTGGCTTTCCAGAGGTAGCCTTTCCAGTGCTGAGGTACGTTAGCACATCCATAGAACTTGTGTTTTGTCTGGGTTGCTCACCAGTGTCAGTACCGACTCTCCTTGGTACACATGTGACAGTGGATAAAAGCTGTGCATCACTCCAAAATGATGTGGAACTGATCCAGAATAGATGCTTGAATCATTTACTTTTCATAGGTAACAGATGATATTTAGATTAGTAAGGTAGTTGATATTATTTCCACTGAAACTGTGTTTTCTGGGGGCATGGAGGTAAACTTTTTTTTTTTTTTTTTGAGGGAAACTTTTAATTACTGCTTTATCACCAGGTCAAGTCATGCAGTTACAAAGTAGTTAGAAATTTCTCAAAGACTGTTGTTGGTTTTGTTTTGTTTTTTAAAGCTCATTCTTACAAAAATAATATCCAGTACTTCATTGGGACACTACTGTTCAAAAGGCCCTGGCCAAGTAAGCCCCAAACAAAACACTCAACCCAAGGTTGTTTTCAGCCCACTGTTAATGAAGTTATACATAGAGTACAAGGCCTCTAAAAGAGGACACAAAGGCGAGTTGGGGCTATTGGCAAGGCTCGGAGCTGCCAACTGGACTCCAACATGGGAGCCTAAGTGGCTTTTTTCTGGGGCATTTTACTTGAATTATTGCTCAGACAACACAGTAGGTGTTTAAAAGAGAAGAATAATTAACATGATAAGGAGGTTATTCTCTTTGGACTGTATGTCATAATTATGGTTAATAAATTCAGACAGTCTTAACAAAAATAGCCTCCATCATTTGTAGGTATGAAGATAACTTAATTTTCCATCAGGCCTTTAATTTTTGCTCGACAGTAATACATGATTGATGAGCTATAAATGAGACTGTTTTCTGTTACAAAAATACAAGCTTTTTTTCATTTATTATACTTACAGGCATTCATTCCACTGATACTGTTAATGGAACCCTATGTAGAATGATTTTGTTACCATACGACAGGAAAGATTCTCTAAATTCTATCTAGTTTGTACCAAATTCAGTGGTGTCTTAAGTCATTGACAGTTTTTTAATATAGGTGTCCTCTGGTGGCATATTAATACTTTGAGAGAATGGTTACAAATTAAATAATGACTTTGTTTTTTTATTCTGGAGATAGAGATATTCTCTAAGAATGCATATAGCAGTGGAGCATCCTTGAAACACAAGAGAAACCTATGTTTATATTGGTAGTTTTAAGGGTTCTCCAAGGATTCCAGTCTTGCTTCAGGAGCACCCCAAAGAGTCTTTAAAGGAGGGCTTAGTCCAGTAAAAAATATTGGGGCAAACCTAAATGCCAGCATTATGTCACTTTGATTCTATTAGAGTATAAACTTAGAATACAGTCTAAAGTGCCAATTCCATACCTTCCTGCAAGTCTTGATTTAATCACCAAGCAGAGTCAATACTTGATAATTTGTTCTTGGTTTGTTTACATTCAGTTTAAATTTCACTGTTGACTTTTTGAGGTCAGAAACATTTTCTAGGACAGACCTCAGAATTTAATGTGTCTTCAGAACACCTGTGAATCTTGTTAAAATGCAGATTCTGATTCAGTGGGTCTGGGTTGGGCTTGCAATTCTCATTTCTAATAACCCATCTGTTAATGCCAATACTTCTACTGGTCTATGGCATACAATTTAAGTACCAAGGGTCTAGGTCTTAGGCCTTAAGCTCTAAAATGTTTTTGAAATACTTTTTTTTTCAGATGTTTATTTTTTTGAGAGACGGAGATAGAGTGTGAGTTGGGGGGGGGGGGCTGGCAGAGAGAGAGAGAGAGAGAGAGAGAGAGAGAGAGAGAGACAGAGACTCTCACGATCCCAAGCAGGCTCCAGGCTGTAAGCTGTCAACACAACGCCTGATGTGGGGCTTGAACTCATGAGCCATGAGATCATGACCTGAGCCAAAGTCAGACACTTAACCGACTGAGGCCACCCAGGCGCCCTTCTGAAATACTTTTTAAATTATTATTGCCTGAGTGAATGCCTATAATTATTTCTGGCTTATTTTAGTTGAGAAAGAAATAGCTTGACAATGAATTTCATATTAAAAAAAAAAAGAAATAGCTAAAAAGTCACAATGTAATTTAATATTTACTATAAAATAGTTTTTAAACTTTTCTATAATTATGGGTAAACCTTTACTATAATAGATCATAATTGAATACTATCATTGTTATAGACAGATAAGATAATATAGTTTAAAAACAAAAATAGTTATAGTTTCTTATCAAAGGAATACTATATAAATATAAAATGAGAATCATGACATTGGATTAAACATAGTTGCCTTGTAAGGTTTAAGTTCTTTTTTCTTAATTTATGTTTTATGTAACATCTGAATCATCTGATACTTGGCTTTTACTTGATGGAAAAGAAGGAGGGAAAGTCAGAGAATCAAAGAAGTAGACAATTCTTGTGAACGATTTTTCTCTCTTGGGTTTTGGCTGTCTACTTTCATTTTTGATTCAGGCAGCTTCCTTAATTCTCAAAATGTATGGAGCCTTTTAGGTTTTCCATTTGAGCCTGAAGAATAAGAATTAAATTTTACTTCCATTAATCTTCATTCCCATTCTACTTGACCCACCACATTTAAAACCTTAATATGTTTTACTTCCCAGGAAGATAAGTCCTATTCACCATTCCTTCTGTCGGGTTATATTGAGAGAAGAGTTCTTTAGTGAAAGCAAACCACATTAATTTAAAATATTCTATCACGGAGATAGTAGCTTAACACAGTGTAAGGTTACTGGAGGGCTATGTTTTTTTCTTTTTTGGAAATGGGTAAAGATGCATCCAGAAAGATACTGTGACAAGTAGTCCTCTAGGAAACCTGGCCAGTGCTTTTGCTGTAGAACTGAAATGACATATACTAAGTACCTTAACTGAAATAGCCACTTTATTTGTATTACTTTTTAGAAATCACTCCCAGGAAGAAAATTAGTTTAGATATTATTCGTGACATATTTGAACACTGACATAAACATAATTAAGTGAATCTTGAGCATACTATGTATTAATCCAGATTGTTGATTTGGAGAGTATTAGGTTGAATGTTACTAATTTAATTTGTGACAGTGCTTTCTATTTTATTATTACTTTTTTGTGAGAGTGCTTTTTAAATGGCACTCATCATTCAAGACATGTTTAGTATCATTCTAAATGCTCAAGAGGATTTATAAACTGGCTTTTAATTTTTATTTATTTTTTCTTTTTTTAAGTCTTTATTTTGAGAGAGAGAGAGAGAGAGAGAGAGAGAGAGAGAGAGAAGGAAAGAGAGAGAGGTAGAGGGAGAGGAGAGAGAGTGAGATAATCACAAGTAGACTCCGTGCTGTCATTGCAGAGCCTGATGCAGGACTTGATCTCAAGAACCATGAGTCATGACCTGAGCCAAAATCAAGAGTTGTACATTTAACCAACTGAGCCACCCAGGCACCCCTAATTTTTATTTCTAATATGTCTTTCATCTCTCCCTTTTATGCTACTTAGTTGTGTTTGATTTTCTGATATGAATTCAGGTTTTGTTGGGCCTGAAACCTATGTAATTTTGGGATGGGAGAGGTCTTTAAGGAAAAGAATGTTTTTTGTTTGTCTGTTTTGCAGATTTTGCAAAAGCATATAATGATGTGAACATACTATTAGGGACTTTTCCGGGACAGAATGAATTTTAAGCTAGGCTTTATCTTCTCCCAGTATCACAAACTGAGAAAATAAAATACTTTGTACTTCTTTTCCTGTTGAAGTCTAGTCTAGTTAGTTTTATGTTGCAGCTGGGATTCAAATATGGGCATTCTCCATCTTCTTTGCCATTATTACAGTCCAAGACATATTTTTCTAATGCAACAGCAGTAGCTTTCCAAATGGTCTTTCCACTTCCATATTTTTACCTCCTACCCCCTTTGCTCCAGCCTGTTCTCCATATTGCAACCGGAGGCTCTTTTTAAAAACTTTCCAGTGATAACATTTAGGAAAATGTAGATATTTATCACGTGTGTGTGTGTGTGTGTGTGTGTGTGTGCGCGCGCGCACGCGCGCGTGCACTTGTGCTCTTCATTTCTTCCTAAAGATTCAAGTTTCTCTCTGATATCATTTCTCTTGAGCCTGAAATAATTTCTCTAGCATTCCATATGGTGCAGGTCTGTTGGTAACATAATTTTCCTTTATCTGAAAATGTCTTTCTTTTGCCTTTATTGTCAAAGAATGTTTTCCCTTTTTGTAGACTATAGGGTTGATAGTTTTCCTTTAAACATTTTGAAGATACTGTTGCAGTGCCTTTGGCTTCTCTTATTCCTGGTGAAAGCACATAGTCACTCCAGAGTCTGTTTCATGGGCATGTGACCTGTGCAGTTGCATAGAGTTCCACACTTACCAAGGCTGTGTGCTTGGTTACATTTTCTGCTGTTGTTGTCTTGAAACTCTTAATAGTTTTCGGGCCCCCTCTTTTCAATTTGCATGGAGTCTCACAATCGTATAGCTGGACCTGCATCATTTGAATCATTGCTCTCCTATATGTAATATGTTGTTTTTCTCTGGCTGCTTTCAAGATTTTCATTTTCACTTTGGTTTTCAATAGTTTGATAATGATATGCCTAAGCTTGGTTTTCTTCATGTTAGTCCTCTCTGGGGCCACAGATCTTCTTAAATCTGTAAGTTTATATCTTTCACCAACTTTGGAAAGATTTGGGTCATTATTTCATCAAATATCTCCTACTCCCCAATTCTCTTCTCTACTACTAGGATTTCATTTGTTGATATTGTTCCCTCAGATCTTTGGGGCTCTCTGTTTTTTATTTTTTGGGTCAGAATAATTTTTAGGTAGAATAATTTTTGTTGACCTATCTTCAAGTTCACTTAGCTTTTCTTTATTCATCTCTAAGTCCATCCAGTGAATTTTTTTTAAAGGTGTGTGTGTGTGCGCATGCGCACATGCACATGAGAGAAAGAGAGCGCCCAAGTTGCCTCCACACTGTCATCGTGGAGCCCGATGTGGAGCTCAATCTCATGAACAGGAGATCATGACCTAAGCTGAGATCAAGAGTTGGATGCTCAACTGAGTGAGCCACCCAGGTGCCCCTAATTCCATCCAATTAATTGTTATGTTTGTATTCTAAAGTGTTCATTTGGATCTTTTTTATATTTTCATTTTCTCTCCTGAAATTTATTCTACTTTTACTCATTGCAAGTATAGTTTTCTTTACGTCACTGAGCATAGTTTTCATAGCTGCTTCATAGCCCTTGTCTGATAATTTCAACATTTGGGTCATTTTAAGGTTGGGTTTTGTTGATTGTTTTTTCTTTTACAAATGGGTTACAGTTTCCTGGTACTTGTTTGTTAGATAATTTTGGAATTGTGTCCTGGAAATTGTGGGTATTATGAGAGTATTGACTTTTTGTTTAGCAAGTGTTTAACTTGATTTTATTCAAATTTTAAGCTCTGTCTTGCCTGTGGTGGTTAACGGCCCAGTTCTCTGCTCAGTCCATTTATCTTGAGCCTGCCAGCTTGTAGTCTTCCGCATGTATGCTTGGTTTGGGAGTTACCCAGAAACTTGGGAGATGTTATACACAGAATTTAGGATTCTTATTTTCTGGCCCTTTCTTTTCCATTATTTCCTTACTCTGTGGCAACTGTGATTACTCTGGGCTTTGACCCTGGCTTCTCAGTCAGGAAGGATAGTATGCCTTCTATTGGAACTTCAGCCGTCTTGCATCACATTGTGACTTTGGCCTGCCCTCAGGCCAAAGCTGCAAAAAAGGCATACTTAATGTCAGATATGCCCATTTTTCAAGTTTGGATTATCTCTCCAAAGTCTTCCTGCTTTTTTTCTCTCTCCAGAGCCCTCAGTGAATTGTTTCACTTTTTTATATTTAGTCTAGAGGTTATAGTTGGTCTGTTAGGGCTTAAGCTGTCATACTAAAAGCACAGCTTTTTGCATGTATCAAGCTTTTAGTACTTTTGAGGGGAAGCAAGAATGATTTATCTGAGGCTTATTAGCATACTCTTCTGAGAAAGTAGAAATCTCATAATGCTTTTGGTGATATAAAATAGCTAATCTTTATGAGTATTTATTATTGAATGTATGAACTCATTTAATTATTGTTACTTGTTTATATTATTTTATAATTACTTAAGTGTTATTATTGAAGCATAACGATTTTATATAACTTGCCCAAAATGGTAGTAATCAATAGAGTTGTCTGGTTTAAGAGCATATTCTTTGGGTTGATTTTTGTAAAAAAAAAAAAAAAAAAAGAATTATCTGTGGTTTCTTCCAGTTTGGAGACTGATTGTAAACGTAACAAAGCAAGAATATTTTCTCTGCCCTTTGGGGGAGAATTGTCTTGTGTCTGGGTTCCCTGTGCCTGATTAATAAGGATCATCAAGATTTAAGTAATTTCTTTTAATGTTTGAACAACTTACAAATGTTTTAAGAATAGAAAACAGAATTTATAATCATTCGTATTTCATAGCTGACTTAGTCCTTTTGGTCTCTTATAACAAGATACCGTAAAGTGGGTTGCTTACAAACAACAGAAATTTATTTCTTACAGTTCTGGAGGCTGGGAAGTCCAGATCATGATACAGTAGATTCAATGTCTGGTGAAGGCCTACTTCCTTGTGTATAGAGGGTGCCTCCTGGCTTTGTCCTCATATGGTGGAAGAGGCAAGGCAGCTTTCTCGAACCACACTTATAAGGGCACTAATCACTTCCCAGACACTCCACTTCCTAACACCATCATCTTGGGTGCTAGAATTTCAACATATGGTAGGACACAAATAATCAGTTTATAGAAATACCCCTTCTTAGTTACAGTATTTTTTCTATATTTTTTTCTAACTTTGTCCTTATGAAAGCCTTTACAACACCAAAGCCAGTGATAATCCCTTCTCCTTTATTGATATGGAAATAGAAGCCCAAGAGAAGTTACATGAAATAGTTTTATATTGTTCAGGTATCCATTTTTTCTTTGAAGTTTTATTGGTAAAAATAGTGACATTGTTAGCATACTTTATAATTTTTCCCCCAAAATTTCTCATAAATGTTGCCTTATTTAATGGTCCAATTAACCATCTGGGATAAGCAAGACAATTGGTGTATTGCTCTTTTTTTTCTGATGAGAAATCCAAAGGTACAAGAATTTATATGAGATACATAAGTGTAATTATAACATATGAAGCTGTAACCTGCATCACTAAAACTAATTCTGTGTCCATTGTTCTGTATTAAACTATCTTATTTGGCTTCCAGGTAACTCTGACAATATAGAATATAAACTCATCTCACCAACATTTTCCCATGGTATCTTTAGACTGTGACGTTATAGGAAGCACTTAACACTTCATTGAATCAACAGATAATGAACAAAAATAAACCTTTTGACAATATCTCCACATGTCTTTTGGGCTTTTTTCTTCTTTATTCTCTTCTGAAAATTGTACTGTGAGTAAAACTGCTTTTTCTCTGTCTCAAAATGAACTGCATAGTATTTTCCAAAGTGGCATGTACCTATACTTTGATTTATGAATCAATACAAAAATTTAAAAGACTTCGGGGCCAAAAGGCTTACTTAAATATGCTTTGGGATGAAAATGCATTATAAATATTTACATCGGATAATTTTCCTGTATAATCCTTTTGGAGGTCTTTTGAAGGTTTCTTTTTTTTGTTTGCTTCTTTCCTTCTACGTTCCTTTCTTCCCTCCCTCCCTCCTTCTCTGTCCCTCCTTCCTTCCTCTTCTTTCCATCCTTCCTCTAGTATAGAGTACTGTTCTGTACAAGTCTTACCCTATCTTCTGCCAAGCCTTCAAATCTAATTTTGGAACAACTTCTCTAGGTAATTGAAGTACAGAAGGTATGAGTGTTCACTTTACTTGTGATTTATATATGACATCTGTTTGAAACTAAACTTTCTCTCTTTTCAGAATCAGAAAAAAATATATTTATTTTGGGATATGTAGGCCAAAGGCAAATGATCTGAGAAGTAAGCACCCTTGTTCCTAAAGGAGAGTCACTTCAGTTTATATAAAAAAAGATATATTTGACCGAAACCAAAGGACCTCAGAAAGAAAGCATAGTATACAGTAGGCTGTCAAGAAAAAATTTACTGAACGATGAGTGAAGGAAATGTGTGTCTATGTTTTTATGCTTTACCTTCATGCCCTTAGGATTAGTAGAGACAATGGCTTGTAGTTTAGCTTCTGCTACTTTTCCATTCTCCACCTGGCATTTAAAATTAGTAAAATGCAGGGGTGCCTGGGTGGGTCAGTCGGTTAAGCGTCTGACTTCGGCTCAGGTCATGATCTCACAGATCGTAGGTTCGAGCCCTGCAGTGGCTCTGTGCTGATGGCTCAGATCCTGCACCTTGCTTAGGATTCTGTCTCCCTCCCTTGCTCGTGCTGTCTCTTTCTCTCAAAAATAAATAAACATTTTTTAAGAGTCTCTTATGCTTTGGCTCTCTCTCCCACTCTAACCTCTTTTTTTTTTTTCTTTTTTTTTCCTTCCCCTCCTCCATGGTTTTCTGTTAAGTTTCTCAGGATCCACATAAGAGTGAAAACATATGGGACAAACTGAGAGTTGATGAGGGGTGGGAGGGAGGAGAGGGTAGGTGATGGGCATTGAAGAGGGCATCTTTTGGGATGAGCACTGGGTGTTGTATGGAAACTAATTTGACAATAAATTTCATATAATAAAAAAATAAACATTAACAAATAAAATCAGTAAAATGAAGATTATCCTTCATTCCTTGCCTCGAGTCCATGACACTTCTGTATTTCTTTCATTATTAAATGCTTTTTAATAATTTTAAAAATACACATGTTCATTTCTAGAAACATTTTATCATGTGCGTCTCAGACTTTAATGTATGGCATCTCAGCCACATTTTAAGTACATATACAATAACCGTATTTTAAGTCAAAATTGGGTAGCAGTTGTTTTGCTTCCTGTACAGGAAACAGAAAGGTGCTGGAAAAAACTGCCAGGTATTTTAAACTTTTATGTTCAATGCAGTAATCTCCTTGAAATCATACTTTCTGAAATGTCTTTTTGTTACTATGAAATAAAAACATGAATAAATTCTGGCCTTTAATGCATTTCATTGATGTGTAGAGAGCATCATTTACAGCACACCTTTATGTTCCAGTTGTACTCATCATTAACACTTGATTGGCTTTATTGTTAACAGAATACACCATTGGAACGCAAGTTTTTGTGGAGTTAAAGTAAGCCAATAGGATTATCATTTAAAATTTAGAAAATAATGGTTAAACCGTCCTTGTTGGTCAGTGCAAGCAAATAGTAGAGAGCTTTCTGCTTCTTGTTGGCTGCTGTTTTAGTTGGTAAGGAGCACTGTTAACACTGAATATTATTTGAGATATGTACATCATCATCCACAGCATTGGCGATCTATTTGTCGTGCTGAGTTTCTTCATTAGAATTTGTTACAGCATTTGATGTAAATAGAATTTGACCTTTAAAACCAACAAATATTGTAGCAAAAATTAAAAATTTTTTTAATGTTTGTTTATTTTGAGGGAGAGTATGAGCAGGGGGGAGAGGGAGAGAGAGAGAGAGAGGGAGAGAGAGAGAGAGGGAGGGAGGGAGGGAGAGAGAGAGAGAGAGAGAGAGAGAGAGAGAGAGAGAATTCCAAGCAGTCTCCACACTGCCAGAGCAGAGCCTGACATGGGGCTCAAATGCACAAACTATGAGATCATGACCTGAGTTGAAGCTTAACTGACTGAGTCAACCAGGCAATCCTGTAGTATGTTATTTTTTATCAGTAGTTTTCTTTTATGTCTACAGTTTTTGTGTCCCAACTCACATTAATAATACTATTAATAGGCACCCTTGTGAATGTAAAAATTTCAGGATTCTCAAGAACTTTTAAAAAGCATCATGCCGTAATTTCATGCCTCATTTGGTAAGCATTGCATTTTATAATTGAAAGAGATAAGGCGTTTGGGACTGGAAGAATTCAAGTGACGTTCCCTCATCCAATGAATAGTGGACTAGAACTTTATTCTCTTGTTTCCAGTAGCGTTTGGCTGAGACATGAAGAGTATTTCCAATAATTTTATTCAGAATCCCCTACCAACGTGGATTCTTATGAAAATTCCCCAAAATATAGGAACAAATTAGACATAATATTTTTTATTCTAATAGATTAAAAAACTGAATAATCAAAACAAAACAAAAACACCTCAGTCTGATTGTTCTGTTTGTCTTTTAGTAATGATAGGGTTTAGACCAGTGTTTTCTGCAAATACAGTACATCCTCATTCAATAATTCACATTTTTCTCTTGATTCATGTTGGTTAAACCCATTAATGCAAAGTTAAAATTTACAAATATAATGACATTCCAGTAATGTTGGATAAAGATTCTTTTTGCAATTTTCCAGAACTTTTCTAATACCCATTTTGTGCACAAAAACCTTAATTGTAATAGTGCCATGCATCTATTTTATTAGGAATCTCAGAAAAGTATAATTAAGTTCCATCTGCTTTAAGGGAAGAAACTTTATTGGTGAAATAACATTATCAAAATTATCATTGGTCGACTGGCAGAATTTTACTGTATGTTACAATTAGCCATCATCATTTTCAATGAAGTTCTGTATGAAACACTTCCTATTTAATACCTTTGCTCTTGAACAACACCAGTAATTTCTTTTCCCTTGGGGCATACAGCTGTCTCCAGCCTACTCAGAGCCATGTCAGGGCATAAAATCATCTTGACAGAAAGCTTTAAATTATAAATAGTCCCATAATGACATTCAGCTTGGGCGGTACATTTATAAAAGAAGTTATTAAAGAAAATGTCATTCCAACCCATTACTATAACTGGAATCCTTCACATTTCTGCAGTCTTCTTTTGATGCTCAGATAATATTTGCATACGCAAGCATTTAAACGGGGCCATCGAATTTACAAGTATAAAGACATACTAAGGATATTGGATAAATGGCTTCCTAAAATGTTCTGAAACTTTTCTATCACAAATACATCTTCATATTTGCCTTCTCCCTGTGAAGACTCGGGAGGGACTGGAGTATTAAGCATCCAAGATCTTGATGTTATTCAAAAGCCATGGCACTGCCAAATTATGGAAAGAGCCTAAATGTCCCATCAACTGATGAATGGATAAAGAAATTGTGGTTTATATACACAATGGAATACTACGTGGCAATGAGAAAAAATGAAATATGGCCTTTTGTAGCAACGTGGATGGAACTGGAGAGTGTGATGCTAAGTGAAATAAGCCATACAGAGAAAGACAGATACCATATGGTTTCACTCTTATGTGGATCCTGAGAAACTGAACAGAAACCCATGGGGGAGGGGAAGGAAAAAAAAAAAAGAGGTTAGAGTGGGAGAGAGCCAACGCCTAAGAGACTGTTAAAAACTGAGAACAAACTGAGGGTTGATGGGGGGTAGGAGGGAGGTGAGGGTGGGTGATGGGTATTGAGTAGGGCACCTTTTGGGATGAGCACTGGGTGTTGTATGGAAACCAATTTGACAATAAATTTCATATATTAAAAAAAATAAATAAAAGCCATAGCACTGGAAATACTTCCTATATGATAAAAGAAGAGAATCAGAGGTTGATTTATCTCATTGTTACCTTATAAGCAACTTAAGAATATTAGATATTGAATAGAATTCTGTGAGCACTTTTTTCCTAGAGTAAATGCTGATTACAAATTATTTGGTGTTAGTGTTCTGAGTTTTAAATACCCAATTAATTCTAGCATCTTACTGGCACATTTAAATTCTGTGAGAATCTACTTTTAACCCAAGGTGTATTTTTTCTGTGAACAACAGTATAGTTTCCTAGAAAAGCTTACCTTTTATTTATTTTTTTAAAAAAAATTTTAATGTTTATTTTTGAGAGAGAGAGCATGCACCAGTATGAGAGACCGAGGGGCAGAGAGAGGAGGAGACAC
Organism: Prionailurus bengalensis; assembly: GCF_016509475.1. NCBI lineage: Eukaryota > Metazoa > Chordata > Mammalia > Carnivora > Felidae > Prionailurus > Prionailurus bengalensis. Next base: position 16,241,168 of record NC_057360.1, read on the forward strand.
AGAATCTGAAGCAGGCTCCAGGCTCTGAGCTATCAGCAGAGAGCCCTACGTGAGGCTTGAAGTCATAGAGTACAAGATCATGACCTGAGCCAAAGTCAGAGACTTAACTGACTGAGCCACCCAGGCGCCCCAAAGCTTACCTTTTAAATGCCTGTAGTTCTCTACATCATCTATTTTATACTGTTGTGTACCAGGTTACTGAAGCACCTGAAAGCGGGGCTAAGAGACTGAATTGAAAAAGCAGTGAATGGTGACATTTGTAAATAAAAGTCCATGTTGCTGAGCTTACTTACCATGCTTTAGTGTGTGTTATGACTGAATTATTTAGCCATAGATTATTGCTGGCTTTGGAGAGAGATGCCAATGTTAGATTAACAGGAACATTTAATCTCTGTGGATGTGTGTATATATGTGTGTGTATAGGCATTTGTACGCATTCATTTAAAGCCCTATCCCCCTACTCAACATTGTAAACGGTGTTGCATGGTGTTGCCTAGTGGGCCCCCAAAATCCGCTAAACTGCTGATTCCCACTTCAGTCTTCTAATTCAAGTTTTTAATCACATTTTCTTCTTTGATTCCAAATCCTTTTCAATAGAGACATTTTCTTACCAGGCTTCTGCCAGTTTAGCAACATTTATTCCTCTTTTAGGCATGTCTTGAAAACAGCATAATAGGTTTATTCTTTCCGTTCTCAATTTCTGTCTCTTAAAAGTGATTTCTGTCAAAGGCTCAGTGTTCTGAGTTGTTCCCTATGCTACCTAATCACTCTAGCCACTTAGCTTTGAAACTGCCTGGTGAAAAATAAAGTTGTACTGGCAGATGTAGGTCAATTCGTTTGATTTCTCATTTTCTTCATTCCCCCATAACATGACCCAGGGATGATGAGAAAGTATAATATTTTTAGCTTTCTTTTGAAAAGCTTTATATTCTGAGTGAATTTAAGCCACACTGATTTCTGTTATTTTAGGAGAATCCAGCTGTTTATTTTAGATTAGTCTCTAGCTTTATGAAATAACCTTTTGTGTTGATGTTTAGCAGGAGAGGAACACATATCAGTCAATTTGATTTATTTGGCATATATTATTAGCCTCTGTCATGTGTCAGCCACTGTGCTTACCACTGAGGATAGCTGTAATGAAAGATATTTTCAAATTTTCAGATATTTTCAGAGGAGCTCATAACCTAGTAAAGAAGATATACTCAGACCTTTGTTCGTTGGCGAATTAAATTGCTAAGTAAATTATTTTAGGCCCTTGCAACAGACTTTTAATGATCTTGTGGTTAATACATTTCTGGACTTAGGGTTGGAAGGTTTTCATTTCATTTATTTCTGTTGACTTTCCCTCTTCCATCGTAGTTCTAATGTGATCTGGAGCAAGTCACGCAATATGTTTATAATGTCAGTAATATGTGTTTATAAAGCATTTTGAGATCTTTGGGGAGAAAAGTGCTGGGTCAATAGAAATGTTATCCTTTCAGCAAACATGCACTGGATATCAGTGATGGAAGCATTGTGTGTTGGGCTCCATGAGCAACTCAGAGATAAATGAGATGATTGTCTTGGTCTAGGAGCTGACAGTGCAACGTATAGAGTGGTAATGGGGTGTGGAGGAAATTTGTGGAGGAGGGGGTAATATGACGTTTCTTTAGTGCTTTCATGTAAAAGCAAATGCATGTTTAAATGAGCATTTTATGGTAATTATATTCTCTCATATAAATCTTTTTCCATCTGTTCATATGATTTGTAATTAGATATTTTCCATAAGCTTAGTGGGCATTCTAGACTCAAAAATTGTTCATTTCTTATTAACCTAGTTAAATTGTTTTCTTTAGCTTTACTTCTTTTTGACTAGTATTGCTGGAGTACTTCATCATTATTATTAAAAGACATCTTTTGGGGTGCCTTGGTGGCTCAGTCAGTTAAGTGTCCAGCTCTTGATTTTGGCTTGAGTCATGATCTCATGGTTGTGAGATTGACCCCATGTTGGCTCTGTGCTGGGCATGGGGCCTGTTTGGAATTCTTTCTCTTCTTCTGACCCTCCCCCATATTTGTGCTTGTGTGTGCACATGAGCACTCTCTCTCAGGGGGAAAAAAAAAGACATCTTTTGAATATCAACTATATGTGTCAGGGTTTTCAACTTTGAATAATATGCCACGCCATTTCATGGTGAAGAGAAGTTCTTAACAATCCCCTACCACCAGTGTTGACTATAAATATATTTTAATGTTACCTAAATATATGGTGATATAAAATTAAATATAAACTCTATATACTTTTAGTTCTCATGATCATAATATAATGGAAGCAATAAAAATATACATTTATGTATTAATACCAAAATAGTATGGTATTAATTTAATGCAATGGGTTAGGTTATTTTCCTGAGAGTAAATTGCTGTTCACAGTATGAATGTGATCCTGATAGCTACGATATAGTGTTTTTTTTTTTGTTTTGTCTTGTTTTTTTTTTTGTTTTGTTTTGAGCTTGGCATAATTATGTGGCCATGTGCTTTCAGATGACTTCGTTTTCTCAGCATACTTTCCAACCCACTTGGAGAACTTATTTGTATGGTGTGATGTTGGGTCATGTGACCTTCACTTGGTGCATTATTTACATATGGAGCCTCTATATGTGCTATTTTCTTAGCTTGCAACAAATTAAGAACTAGTTGACTCCAACACAATGGTTAATGCTTCAATAAATGTTGGCACCAATATTGCATAATAATACTTTGTTATGAGATAGCAGTCAGATTATCAGAATCTACTTTTTTGTTTTTGAGAGAGAGGGAGAGAACACGCATGCATCCATGAGTGGGGGAGGGGCAGAGAGAGAGGGAGACAGAAGATCTGAAGCAGGCTCTTTGCTGACAGCAGAGAGCCAGATGTGGGGCTTGAACTCATGAACCATGAGGTCAGGACCTGAGCTGGTCAGATGCTCAACTGACTGAGCCACCTAGGCAGCTCCAGAATCTAGTTCTAGCAAAGTTTTTAGATTTTTGTAGAAATAAAATTGAAAATTTAAAAATATTAAGAGTATTCATGGACCACTAAGGATATTTTCTCAAAGGTTCCTTGGACTCCAGTTTGAGAAATATTACAAAATGTAGAGTATATACAGACACACAGACACTGTATATATGTGGCATAAACAAGTAGAAATTCAACAACTGTTATAAAATTAATCGTGCAGGCACTACATGGGTATAAATTACTACAGTGCTAAATATAATGATCAAATTAACTACTGAATGATTTTATTTTGGAGGTACAGTCTAAGAACTTAATACAACTATGTGAAATTAAATTCCTTTTCTGTTTTTGAGTGCTTGTATTCCTTTTTTGATAAAAAAAATTAGGAAAAACAAGATTTTGCACAAATTAAGAATAAAGCAAAGCATTGCAGATAATTTATCTAAAGGACAATACCAGTTATTCATTTTAAGAAAAGGCAACATAACTATAATGGGCTCAGGATCAAAATAGTAGTGGTTATCACTAGTCATCTTCTTTACTAGGTTAAGGCAGGCACGGAAGAGATTGTGGTTTTGTAAGCATCCTCTTTCTGCAGAGGTAGCAAACTCTACAGTGTATGTAACAGGAGGCTTTCCATATCAACAATACTACAGGTCTCCCTTTCTATGTCTAAGGGAAATAAGGCCCATTTTCCCACAGAGCCCAGTCTGAGCTTCTCAGGCTGTCTTTACTAGCTCATAGGATAAACCACAGCTAGTTTAAAAATAAGCCAGTTGTTTAAAAAAAAAAAAGCCAGTTGTTTTTAGCGGGGAAATATATTGAAACGGAGATGGATGAAGAAGAGTACAAAGAAGACAGAGGGGGTGTGGAGAAACATACATAGGGGTCTGTTCCCAGTCCGTTCTCTTCGGTGTATAAAGACTGGAGAAATGTGCTATGTTAGCACTATTTGTTACTACATTTGTTACCTGAATCTTGGTCATTAGTTATTAGAAAGGAGCAAGGAAAACTATGGAAGTAAGCACCTAATCTTGATTTTATAATAGAAAGCATGTAAATCTAAAATTTTAATTTCTTAATCTGGCTGTTTCTGGGAGAACAATCAATTTATGTTACTTCCTGGTTTAAATCCTTCAAAGACTTTGCCATTGCTTATAGGACATTCATGAATTTTCTCCTGATAATCTTATTATATCCCTTCATTGCACTTTACATCCCAGTGATGTTGACCTATTTTAGTTCGTTCTCTACTAGACTGTGACTTCTATGAGAAAAACTTCCCCAAACTTCACACAATATGTAGCATGCAGTAGCCCTTCAGTAAAATTGTAATTTAATTGAACTCTAATTGGATGAATCTGGGCAAAGCACTTTGGCATTGAGTAGATCTTTTTGACCTTCAGTGTATTCTAGAGCAGGAGAGTGAAGATTAGAGATAAGAAGTATGTTAGAAGACCAGAAAATCCAGATTTTGCATGAACTCTGAATAGTTGAGTTCAGTCAACATGCATTTATTGAGTAACCAACATTTCCTGCTACTGATGGAGGTTGATAACTTGTATGATTATCAGAGCCACATTGTTGAATATGTATAGAATGGTGAGGGGTATGAGGAATATTAAAAAATATTTAAAGTGTTAGGCTGAAGTTTTTGTTTTTTTTTTTGTTTGTTTTTTAATTTGGACTTTAGAGACAACTTGTAAAGATAAGAGCATGAGTATTTCAAGTTTTCTTTTGAAAACTGAGTCATAGATGTTGCATTTCAAGCCAAGTAAAGGTTTGATTATTTTACACTTCATGGCTTTTTAAAATTCTAGTTGCTATAACAACTTTGATATTTCTTTATTATTTTTAGCACTTCAGTTGCCATAACAATAAGATATCTTTAAAAAATAGCAATTTTCTTTTATAAGGGAAAAATCTCTTTCAATTAAAAATGATTTTGAATCCACATTTCTTTCCTATAATGTGAACCTGTTATTTAAAATGTAACTGTACTATTCTGTTTTCTTATAATTTTGACAGACTTTTGCAGGAGATGTTTTAAGGTTCAACTTTCCCCTCCATGTTTTTATTACTGTGCAAAAATTAAAGGGAGGTGGCTATGTTGAACCTTTCCTGTGACATACTATTAATATTTGATGGGATTGCATTGATATGAAAATCTTATTAAACAATTTAATTTCCAGATTTGTTTCATAAAGAGAAGAACATGGAAGATGTAAGAAAGCTGGGAATTTCCTTTTCTCTTGTGTTATTTTTAAGTGTATTTATCATGTCTGTTGCTATACTAAAACAGCTACCACTTTACTTATTTAGAAATAACTGACAGCTCAGGCCTGAGCTATGGCATTTTATTCATAGAATAGTACTTCTGCTTACTCTTTGAGAAAAAATTCTCATAAGCCTTATTTCTGATAGTTAAACCTTTAGAAAATTAAGGGTAGCAAATTAGAAGAGGAAAGAGGAGTATGCTATATTTGCTATGCAAATAGATTCGGAAAATATGGAAGCTCCATTCTTTTCTAGGTGTCTGGTTACTTATAGAAATCAAACAAATCTGTCTGTCTGCTTCTCTGTAAACATAAAACCTATGTATCTATATCTGTGTATATACATGTATGCGGAATCTAGTAGCTACAAAGGTGTGATGGTGATGATAAGGCAATTTTAAGACTGTTCTCATCAATGTTAAGAATGATGATCCCAGCCTACCAGGCAAAATTTAATTATGTTCAGAATTCTGAGTTTAAGAAGGCAGAGGAGATGTATATGAGGCATCTTATAAAGATTTAAATGTAAAATTTGATGGAGTGAAACAAAATTTTAAAAATTTAAAAAGAGAAAGACCTGCATTATCTGGAAATTGCAGCATCCACGTAATTGAGGTTTTTATGGACTAAACTTTGGTGATTTTTACATTATGGTGTTGTAATCATATAAATTTCCTAAGATGCGTGGTCATGTTCAGATAATGCATTTATATTAAAAATGTACTTTTTAAAGGGAATTGTTGAGGGAGATGGCAATTCAGTAGAAAGTAGAAGTGTTATTAATTTCCTATTCTCAGGTTATTTGTGGGTATAGTTTCTTAAGGAGAAATGATTAAACAGAAAGTCTGTTGATAGTGAAGAATATGCTTACCTTTACTATCTGAGCTTTGAATGAGCTGCTGTGTGCTTTTTTATGGTTTATCTTTAAATTTCTAGTTTTCGTAACCAACTTTAAGGGGTAGGTGTTAGCTCCATTTTACAGATGGAAGCTGAGACACGTGGGAAGAATGACATACCCACGGCGTCATAGTTAATGAGTGCTGCAGCCAGCTTGCCACCCCACGTCTGGCGCATTCTAAAGCCTATACTGTCTTCTTTAAGTCATAATCTTTCCTAGTCTTCAAGTATGATAAATGTTTACTAAAGATAATAGCCGAAGCTAAGGAAAATGAAAAGAAAGATCATACTGTGCATGGTTTTACTTGCTTACTTACTTACGTAGTTATTTTTACTCTGCATACTATTTTTGACTGATTAATTTGGTTTTAATTACATCTTTTATTTGAGGGTTCCCCCTACTAAGAATTAAACATACAGGTAGAGGCGCCTGAGTGGCTCAGTCAATTAAGTGTCCTACTTCAGCTCAGGTCATGATCTCGCGGTTTGTGGGTTTGAGCCCCGTGTCCAGCTCTGAGCTGACAGCTTGGAGCCTGGAGCCTGCTTCCGATTCTGTGTCTCCCTTTCTCTCTGCCCCTCCCCAACTTGTGTGTGCATGTTCTCTCTCTCTCTGTCTCAAAAAAAATAAACATTAAGAAAAAATAAATGTACATATATATTAGTATTTTCTTTCTTCCTTTTCCTTTGTGACTGGTTACAGATAATGAAATTTCTTAAAGTTTTTGCTTTCTTGGCCAGTTGTCTTAGATCCCGCCTAGCTGGGGCAGTCCCAGAGTGTTGTATAACTGGCATTTAATACGAAGCCTTTTCTCACTCAGTGTCTCACTTGCATCTGGGCTGTTGTGTCTGTGAGTACAAACACTGAACCATGAGTCAGGTATCCTGATTGAGAGAGTGTGAAAGTAGGCACAGGATAGATTTACTTATTCTATCTGTTCTTTTAGACATTTCAGTAGCTCTCTTTCTTGCTTTGGAGGATTCTGGTATTTTTCACTCAAGTAGTTTAGGGATCTAATTTGGTGGTTTTACATTTAAGAAATGGAATGCTTGAAACATGTAAGTGCAATCATAGCTTTATCCTTCTTTTTGGCCATAAGTTACATGTATGTGAAATAACAGATCTTAAATGTCACATTTTGATGAGTTTTGATATGTATAAATGCATGTTACCCATGGCTATCGAGATACACCATGTTTCCAATCATCTCTAAAAGTTTCCTTATACTTCTTGTTGGTCAACACACATCCACATCCACACCTGATTTCTTTCATCAAAAATTAGTTCCATGTATTTCAGAACTTCACTGTATGGACATATTACAGTTTGTTTATTGGTTTCTATGTTGATGGATATATGGATGGTTTTCAGTTTTGGGCTATTAAAATTAAAGTTGTGGGGCACCTGGGTGGCTCAGTCGGTTAAGCGTCTGACTCCAGCTCAGATCATGATCTCGCTGTTCACAGTTTGAGCCCCACGTTGGGCTCTGTGCTGACAGCCCAGAGCCTGGAGCCTGCTTCGGATTCTGTCTCCCTCTCTCTCTGTCCCTCTCCTGCTCATGCTCATGCTCTGTCTCTCAAAGATATATAAATATTAAAAAATTTAAAAAAAAAAGACATTCATTATAAAAATAGAACTGCCCTAGGACCCAGCAATCACATTACTGAGTATTTATCTAAAGTATACAAAAACACTAATTTGAAGAGATATGTGCACCTGTATATATGTAGCAGCATTATTTACAGTAGCCAAATTATGGAAGCAGCCCAAGTGGCCATCAAGTGATTAATGGATAAAGAAGAGGTGGTGTGTGTACACACACACACACAGAGGAATACTATTCATCCATAAAAAATAATGAAATCTTGCAGTGACATGTATGGAGCTTAGAGAGTATAATGCTAAGCAAAATAAGTCAGTTGGAGAAAGACACATACCATATTTCACCCATATGTGGAATTTAAGAAACAAAACAAGCAAAGGGAAAAGAGAGAGAAGTGCCAAGAAACAGACTTTTTTTTTTAAATATGAAATTTATTGTCAAATTGGTTTCCATACAACACCCAGTGCTCATCCCAACAGGTGCCCTCCTCTATACCCATCACCCGCCCTCCCCTCCCTCCCACCCCCCATCAACCCTCAGTTTGTTCTCAGTTTTTAAGAGTCTTATGCTTTGGCTCTCTTCCACTCTAACCTCCTTTTTTTTTTTTTCCTTCCCCTCCCCCATGGGTTTCTGTTCAGTTTCTCAGGATCCACATAAGAGTGAAACCATATGGTATCTGTCTTTCTCTGTATGGCTTATTTCACTTAGCATCACACTCTCTAGTTCCATCCACATTGCTACAAAGGGCCATATTTCATTCTTTCTCATTGCCACGTAATATTCCATTGTGTATATAAACCACAATTTCTTTATCCATTCATCAGTTGATGGACATTTAGACTTTTAACTATAGGGAACAAATTGGCAGGCGATAGGGGAAATAGGTGATGGGGATTAAGGAGTTCACTTGCTGTGATGATCACTGGGGGCTATATGGAAGTATTGAATCACTATGTTGTACACCTGAGACTAATATAACACTGTAAAAAAAGTAAAAAGTTGGGCCATTTTACACTAATACTTAAAAAATTTATAAGAGTTTGACTTATGCATTCTTACCGATATTTAGTATTTGCAGTGTTTTTTTTTTTTTTTAATTTTTTTTTCCAACGTTTTTATTTATTTTTGGGACAGAGAGAGACAGAGCATGAACGGGGGAGGGGCAGAGAGAGAGGGAGACACAGAATCGGAAACAGGCTCCAGGCTCTGAGCCATCAGCTCAGAGCCCGACGCGGGGCTCGAACTCACGAACCGTGAGATCGTGACCCGGCTGAAGTCGGATGCCTAACCGACTGCGCCACCCAGGCGCCCCACAGTGTTTTAATTTTAGTCATTCTGGTGAGTATGTAGTGATATCTCACTGTGATTTTACTTTGCCTTTTCTTGATGACTATTGATGCTGAATACTGATGGCCATTTCTTCCTTTGTGAAGTACCTATGATGGCATTTCCCCATTTTTAATTGGGTTATTTGTATTTTTACTAACAAAGTGTAGGAGTCCTCTTATATATTTTGGATACAGACTTTTTGTTAGATATATGTTTTGCTAGTGTTTTCTACTAGTCTTTTGACTTACTGATTTTTTTTTTAATTTTTTTTTCAACGTTTATTTATTTTTGGGAAGAGAGAGACAGAGCATGAACGGGCGAGGAGCAGAGAGAGAGGGAGACACAGAATAGGAAACAGGCTCCAGGCTCTGAGCCATCAGCCCAGAGCCCGACGCGGGGCTCGAACTCACGGACCGCGAGATCGTGACCTGGCTGAAGTTGGACGCTTAACCGACTGCGCCACCCAGGCGCCCCGACTTACTGATTTTTTTAATGCTATCCTCTGAAAAGCAGAATTTTGTTTTTAGTATAATTCATTACATTTTACCTTTATAGTTATTTTCTGCATTTTAAGAAACCTTTGTCTACTTACATGTCATGAAGATATTCTCCTTCTAGGATGTTTCCTTCTAGAAACTATATATTTATAGTTTTAATCTTTATGTTTAGATCTGATTATCTCAAATATATTTTTGCGCGTGGTATGAGGAAGGAGTCTAAGTTCATTTTTCTCATTATCCAAATTTTTCTAGTAACATTTACTGAAAAGATATTCTTTTCCTTTTGACTTGTTTTAAAGTCTGTTAAGATTCAGTTGGTAAGTGTGAGTTTATTTTTGGACTGTATTCTTTTTAGTGATTTATTTGTTTATCCTTGTGCCAGTCTTCCAACTTTTAAAAGATCCTTTCACAAGATTGTTTTAGCTACGCTACGTCCTTTTTTATTTACATAAAAATTGTAGAATCACTTAGAATCAACAAATAGCAATATATCCATAGATTAATTTGAGAAAAGCTAACATTCTTATTAATAGTGTTGAGTCTTCTAATCCATAAAGGTAGTATATCTTTCCATTTACTTATGACCTTTTAATTTTGTAGTTTTCAGGGTAGAAGTCTTACACATCTTTTGTTTTAAATTTATCCATATTTTCTGTTTTTGGGGGCTGTTGTAAATGGTTTGTTGTTTTAAAATTTCATTTACTGTGGTTTGTCGCAAGTATCCAGAAATTCAATGATTTTTGTATATTGCCCTTGTATTTGGACAAGATTTACTCATTACTTCTAATAGTCTTTGGGATAGATTTTTGAAGTGTTTCTTATGTGTGTAGTTATGTCTTCTTGTATGGCTTAGCTATTTTTTTTTCTTGCCTGTTACTGACAGGGACCTCCAGTATAAAGTGAATGGAAGTGGTGAGAGCAGACATCTTTGCCTTGTTTTCTATCTTAAGAAGAAAGCTTTTACTCCTTCACCATTAAATATCACTCTAGCTATAGGATTTATCAGATTGAGGAAGTTTTCTTCTGTAATATACTCACTTAATAGCTGTGAAATATTTGTGATTGTTAATAACTTGTCTCCTAATGAAATAAAGCTAATAATATAAAGTCACTTTCTGTCCTTGAGAGATCACTAAATCAGTGGATTGTAACATATGCTACTTTTTTTTTTTTTTTTTACATTTAGACCAAATTGCTTTGATAGAACATTTAACATATATTGGTACTGCATTTTGCAGCATTTGCTAGATAGGATTTTTCAAAGCACTAGTTAAATATTCATATTGAATTGGGTTTAGGGAGAAGTATAGATAAATAATATTGCCCTTAATTTGAATTTATTAGGCTAATTCTTCTTCTGAAATTTGGTTATATGTTTTATAGCTTTCTTGTGAAGCTTGTATGTCATTCAAGGGGGATTATAAGGAACTTTGTGTATTCTGAGGTTCACAGAAACTGGTTATTAGTGTTTCTTGTCTTGCAGACTTTTGAGCTATTTTTATGTTCTTTACATTAAAGCTTATTAAACACGTACTTGTTTAGCTCCAATTTTATGCTCAAAAGTGTAAAGTAGGTACTTAAGATATAATGCAAACAAAACAGGTATTGCTCCCTTCATGGGGCTTGCAGTCTAGTCAGAAAGACAAAATTGAATGAAATAGATCATTATAAATTATGATAGGTATAGAATCTGGTCTAATCTGGGAATTCAAGGAAGGTATCTGTGAGGAAGTGGTATTTGAATTAAATCTGAAGGTTATTTCTGTGTTAACTAAAAGAAGTGTGATGGCATACTAAGCAGCGGGTGCAAATGTCCTGAGGCAGTAGACAACATAGCAAATACATGTAGTACAGGGGGATGGTTAGAATAGGAGGAGGTAGAACCAGGTTAGCTAATCCTAAACAACATAGAAGTAAGATTGAATTGGTATGTGGAGAACAGATTTTATAGGACTTACTGGGACTTTATCCTAAGGGCAGTGTGAAACCACTGAAGTATTTTAAAAGGGGAGTGATATCATCTGGCTTGCATTTTTTAAAGAATATTCTGTCTGTGCATAATGGATTAAAGAGAGGCCACAGGCAGCTCATGAGGACCGCACTGGAAGCCACTACATGCACTCCCACACAAGACGATGCGAGCTTGCTTAGGGTAGTGACAGCCGAGATAGGGAAGAGTTAATGGATGGGAGGAGTACTTGAAGAAATAGATAAATTCTGAATGCATACACCTTTTTTGTGCCTTTAAAATTGTTTAAAAAAAAAAAACCCTTTTCTGTACATGTTTACTTTTTACAATATTATATTGGTTGTATAGTTCTCCTTGATAATCATCACCTTCTTTTTATCTTACTTACCATTGATGCTGATGTCTCTCTCTTACTCTGCTATTTAGGTCCTATTGAGTAGTTGCCTGAAATGCTTAGGTGTTTAATAATGAACTATTGATTCAAACAAAAGAATATATAAAACAATTTAAGGTATAAGTAAAAAAAAGCAAATACCTGTGATGTGTCACCTCATAAAGCTATAGTTTTAGCTGTTAGAAGCAATTCTGAAGTATTCCAACTAATAATTCCTCTTAGATATTTCCCAACTAGCATTCATCAGTTAAAAGGAGAGAGAGGTGGTTGACAATGATTGCAGTAAGAATGGCAATAATCAGGGGCGCCTGGGTGGCGCAGTCGGTTAAGCGTCCGACTTCAGCCAGGTCACGATCTCGCGGTCCGTGAGTTCGAGCCCCGAGTCGGGCTCTGGGCTGATGGCTCAGAGCCTGGAACCTGTTTCCGATTCTGTGTCTCCCTCTCTCTCTGCCCCTCCCCCGTTCATGCTCTGTCTCTCTCTGTCCCAAAAATAAATAAACGTTGAAAAAAAATTAAAAAAAAAAAAAAAGAATGGCAATAATCAAACACCTAATGACCCCTAACATAAAGAGAATTATGCCTAATTAAAGACAAAGAATGATTTATGTAATGAGCTATGTAAATATATGACATTAATGTTTTTTTGTTATTAAAGCTTCACATTATAAATTAGTTCCTATTATAATCAGATTAGAAAAAAGGATAGAAAGGGAGAAAAATGAGGGACCAGTAGAACAAGTCAATGTCTAAAAAGAAGAAAATTATCTTGTTAGAACTGCTAAAGCTTTTTTTGGAAGTTGGTAGAAGGAAAGAAGAAAGTGGATCAAAGGCTCTGCTTGAACTCTCTTGTATTATCATTTATTTGCCTTTGGAAGCATGTACAATTACGGATTATTTAGAGTATTCGTAGACTCAAATCCCTGTCAGTGATTAGTTTTGGGAAATAAATGTATCAAATGAAAGTGATCTAGAATTTGAATTTCCCTATGAGATTATTTTGCCATTTCTCTAATTTTGGAAATATTACATTCAAAACTGTTTTAAAAATATGTAAAGCCTATCCTTGGAAAAGGTTTATTTAGATTTTGGTAATATATAGATAACTTTAATAATTGATAGTGTTTTATTTTCTGATGGTTTTATAGTAAAGCTGAGTATTAAACTCCTTTTAATATGGAGTATGGGACCTGTCTACATTCATGAATATTTATCAAATGTAATTTTTATTTTGAATATTTATTATTATTGTAAATGAGACTATTAGTTAAATCCAGTCCTGTTTGATTTTAATGCTTTTATGTATCCCTAAAGGTCAAACTACTTCCCTTGTAAAATAGGACTTTCTAGCCTTTTGTATTGTATATTTAAATATTTTCTTTCAAACCTCAACATGGTACTCATTCTATGATTGTTATTCTAACTTGTTTTATGAATTATTCTGGTAATGAGAAATGCGCTTCCATTCTTTCTGTATTTCACCTAAACCCCTGGAGATTTTTGACAATAATATGGTCTTCATTCCTATAAGGCAGTTCAACATGGAGGAAAGAATAGGGTTTTCTGTTCTTTAGAAATCATTTTTGGAATCCAAAATAGTTATTCTTAGACATTACCTTACTGGCAGCCATCAATGGAGAGGAAAGGAAAGGGAAGGAGAGAGGGGTTCATCAATATGGTGTTAGGAATGACACTTTTGACCTGTTTCAATGCTAGTTTCATGACTGTTGGAAACAAGTTATGCTTACCTTCTGTAGTACCTATCTTCTTCCTTTGGAAAGTGATAATGATGGGTACCTACTCCATAAAGACTTAAGGTTTTTATAGAGAGGAAATATATAAAGCACTTAGCATAATGCTTGGCACACAGAATGTGCTCAACAGATGTTAGTTTATCTTCCATTTTCAGCTTAATTTTCCTTATCTAAGTCTGAAATAATTTGTAAATTAGTTCTAAGTCACTTTAAAGAAGAGTGCTGATCCCATAAGAAATATGCTTAAAATAGAAAATGTTTGCCTATAGTAAGTCAAAGTAAATAGAATTGTTTTTAACCTCCCTCAAATAAAGTAGCTTAATTTGCTTGCTTCTCACTTGGGTGTGAGTAGCTCAGTCACGGTATGACAGTTCTTTGACTCTTGAGTGTTTTCATATTAGGATAATAAGTGGAGTAAACAATCATTCTACTTGTTTCTAATGCCTACTTTTCAGAGTTCACATTTGACCTTAAATATTTCCCCAAATAGATGTTAGCATAGAGGTGTTAGTTCCAATGCTCTGTTTATACACTTAAATACATCGGATTCAGCAATTTAGTGTGGGTGTGGCAGGGATTAGAGAGATTATTAAATGACTTAACTTATGTTAATCAAAACATACCTATATTTTAGGGAGTAAAAATAGTAGCTATATCACTTGAGTTCACGAAGTCTTAGCTGATTTTTAATAATTAATACGTTTTTTTCTGCCAGTGAGCATTAGATTACTGCTGACTTTTTAGTGTCATAGTACCTTGTGGTAGTTTCTCTACAGGGTTTAAAGGTGTATCCCAGTGTTTTTTTGGGGTTTTTTTTTTGTTTGTTTTTCGTTTTTGTTTTGTTTGTTTCTTACTTGTCTGGTCCATAGGAATTAATCTTTATAAATGCTATAAGGAGACTATCTCTAGAGATTCATACATGCCATTAATATGTTATAAGGATCGGTCAGTTCCATTGTCTTCTTTTGTCAATCTTGATCAGAGCTTGCCGAGTAAGTCTATAAGCCTGCATGTGCCTGGCAACTGTTACCTAGTGACAGTTTCAGCTGCAGTAGCCATTGGCTGTGCTGTTGATTGGGGCAGGAGGACCGAGTCACCTTTCTGATGGTGGTGAGTTCTTCTGCATCAGCTCAGGGATGAGGAGGAGAGGAGCAGGGCTCCGGCTCAGGTGGAGGCAGTGATACTGAGAGATTGTGAAGAATATAGCGACAGCATCCTGGTAACTGCATCACAGTAAATCGGACTTCTGAATCAAGCAGCCCAGCCTAGCAGCTGATAAGAGTGAATGTAGGTGAGAAGCATTGCTTTATTCCCGTAAGAAGAGAACTATTTTGTGCTAAGTGAAACTAGGAATGTGCAAGGAGGAATATCCTGTGGCTGTTATAAAAGAAGGACTTCCCTGAATGACTTGGTGGTGCACGAGAAAATAACTTTCAGAAGAATGCTTTCTGTTAAGCTGCTGCTTTGTTCCTGAAGGAAACGTTTTTATCTCTAATGCATGTTACTTCTTCAAGAGGTATGACAACAAAGACTGACAAGAAACTCTCTGAAATACCTGTACTTTTAAAAAGATTTTTGATAAATGTTAACCTGATAACAGAATGACCTTGGAAGCCTCTTGGATGGATTCTATCCTGCAAGCCTTTCAGTATTTCAAACTCTAGGATTTAAACTCATCTTGATGCTTTAGAGGTATTTTAAAATAAGACCATCTTATAACCTACCTAATGACCCCTGTACTAATCGAGCACTTGTTCAAAATAGAAAACAGAAATAGAAGAGGCATTTTCATAACATATGGCTGCTGTATAACTGCAAGTATAGCAAACAAGGTAATTTTCCACTTTCAGAAGATTTAGTCGAAGTAATGATTTAATGTGTTAATCCTCTGATGAAAGTAGAATAGAAACAGACTATGAAGCCTACTAGAAATACCTAAGTAATAAATAATGGCAGCGTTTCTAGTCAAATAAGCTCAGAGTGTATAGGAAAGTTTCTATTGTTTAAATTTCATATATACGTGAGATATAGGTGTGGTTGCAAAGGTGAGAAATAACTTTGAGCTGTGAATCTATTATTCCGTTATAAGGAAGGTAGCATATCAGATAATGAAAGTTATTTTCAATTATTGATGCTGAAATTAATAACATTTATTTTCCCTTTGAAAAGGAGAACATACAAATTACATGTAGAACCGGTAATTGTAATGGACTAAAACTGTTTTCATCTGAATGCTTAAAAAATTGCATGCAGAATTAAAACTTTACAGTTTATCATATCTTGTCACATGTTAACCCATTGCACATTATCTTCACTACTGGAAATATGCTTTTGTTTACTCATGAGAGTTATAGGGCAGTCTGGAGTCTGTTACCCCTATTCTGCTCCTTTGTGCCCAAGTAGACCCGAGTCTTTTAGAATTAACCTTGTGTGCATGTGTGTGTGTGGGGATTTAGCTTTTTTGAGAAATGAGAAATAGATCATAAAGTTCATCCACCAGCATCGAACCCTGAACTGAGCCCAAAGGCACTCTTTGCCGCAATGAACTTTTTCTTAGATTTGCAACTAGATCTTAGATCTTAATTATTTAAAACCATAAAATATGAACCCACTTCTCATGACAGATGAAGTAGGAAGCCTGAGACAATTTAAGACTTTTTTTCCCTCATTATTTCTAGTTGATCCCTAAGAAACTACCTTTCTGATGAGCCCAAACAGCTCACAAACTCTTTTCTTCCCTTGGCAATTGATTTTTTTTTCTTTTTACAGATTTAATTTTTCATGGTGAAAGGTAATAAAATATCCATTTTCTCTAGAAGTGCCTTGTGTCTTCAAAAAGTTGTTGGAGAGAGCATCAGAGGAAGCTAATCAGTGACCTTTTTTCACCTCCTTTCTAGCTTACTTCCCTTTCTCCCCCTCCCAAAGTTGAGATGTGTCACTGCTGCACTGAGACTGATGAAGAGGCTTGAGTACTCTCTGGGATGCTTGGCTGTGACAGAAGCACTGCCACTGTCTACCGAAGCTGATCCCGAGACACTCATGTGTAGAGTTTAACACATGCTGGACAGGGCACCTGCTTGCTGGAGCCAAGGCTACATGTTCCCTTAATTCCAAGCCATGAATGAATCCAGGTGGACTGAATGGAGCATCCTGAACATGAGCAGTGGCATTGTGAATGTGTCTGAACGTCACTCCTGCCCACTTGGATTTGGCTACTACAGTGCGGTGGATGTGTGCATCTTTGAGACCGTTGTTATTGTCTTGCTGACATTTCTAATCATTGCTGGGAATTTAACGGTCATCTTTGTCTTTCACTGTGCTCCACTCTTACACCATTACACTACCAGCTATTTTATTCAGACAATGGCATATGCTGATCTTTTCGTTGGAGTTAGCTGCTTGGTTCCTACTCTCTCACTTCTTCACTACTCCACAGGTATCCATGAGTCATTGACTTGCCAGGTTTTTGGATATATCATCTCGGTTCTAAAAAGCGTTTCTATGGCATGTCTTGCTTGCATAAGCGTGGATCGCTATCTTGCAATAACCAAGCCTCTTTCCTACAATCAACTGGTCACTCCTTGTCGCCTGAGAATTTGCATTATTTTAATCTGGATCTACTCTTGCCTCATTTTCTTGCCTTCCTTTTTTGGCTGGGGGAAACCTGGGTACCATGGTGACATTTTTGAATGGTGTGCCACCTCTTGGCTCACCAGTGCCTATTTTACTGGCTTTATTGTTTGTTTACTTTATGCTCCTGCTGCCTTTGTGGTCTGCTTCACTTACTTCCACATTTTCAAAATTTGCCGTCAGCACACCAAAGAGATAAATGACCGGAGGGCCCGATTTCCTAGCCATGAGGTGGATGCCTCTGGAGAGACCGGACACAGCCCCGACCGTCGCTACGCCATGGTTTTGTTTCGGATAACCAGTGTGTTTTACATGCTGTGGCTCCCTTATATAATTTACTTTCTTCTGGAAAGCTCCCGGGTCTTAGACAATCCAACACTGTCCTTCCTAACAACCTGGCTTGCTATAAGTAATAGTTTTTGTAACTGTGTAATATACAGCCTTTCCAACAGTGTTTTCCGGCTAGGCCTCCGAAGACTGTCCAAGACGATGTGCACATCTTGTCTGTGTGTGAAGGATCAGGAAGCACGAGACCCCAAACCTAGGAAACGGGCTAATTCCTGCTCCATTTGAAGAGAACTATACAGTAAATCCAGTGTAATCTGACAGGGGTTTTGGATTGTGTTCTTGATTCTTCTATAATATCTAAATAATTCTTCTGGAAGTTTGCCACTAGAGAAATATTTACTTGAATAGTTGACTATGAGATGAAGGGACTAAAGATTTCTTTTTTTTTTTCCTTCTCTTTTTCCACAGTGGTGGGGGAGGGGGAGCTAGAGAACAGAATGTATAGAGGGTAATCTCATGAGATAACTTTAGTATGTGAGTATAAATGTACAGTAATAACAAAATTAAGCACTGAAGATGAAAAAATTATTGAAAAAAGTATCTCAGAGCTTCCACAGGACATGAGCAAAGCCCCTCGGCATCTCTGTCCTCTCTGACTGAGCTCTCTCCTCTGTCTTTGCCTCTCATTCTGTCTGTCTGTCTCACTTTCTTTGTGTTTATGGAAATGACTTACATAAATTGCCCTTTAAATGCTACATATAATATATGTGGCAAAGTGCAATTTTTTGCATCAAAGTATACTCTTAAATGTACTAATCTGCAACCCATAAGTTGTCTATGAAGGATGCATAGTAAGCATTGAATTTTATTACCTGCCACATAACCCTTTTGCTTGTGTTTTTATAATGTCCGCAGTGCAAATTGTTTGCTATAAACAAAAAGAAACAGTACTTTTGTTTCTTCTGGGTAAAATTATGTGTACCCATCCCCACCCCCTTTCTAACAGCCTGCTATTTTTTTCCTCCATTGTTCTTGATCTGCATCCTTTGGTACCTTAATCCAAAAGTGTCTTAGCTAATGAAAGAATCTACTATATAAAGCAATCATAATCTTAAATAATCTGTTCCTTCCAACAAAGGTTCTTTGAGATATTGTGTTAAATATTTTTAATAGCTTTTGTATACATTTTTATCTGGTTCCTTTCCAATTAGCTCATGTGCCCAAAGTAGTGTCTTTTTTTTGCTATAATAAAGCTTTGTTTTTCTTTAAGGAAATCCACAAATAATTCTAATGGAGATTTCAGAGTATTCACCCAGAAGTAAGGTATTGCTCTTCAAACCACACAGCGTGTCCTCCCCGCAATCCAGTAGACAATATTAACCTTTTTGTGTTAGGTCTACGAAGCTTAGTGTTGCGTCCACCAATCATTTGTGTGATATGCATTTGCATATACTATATTTTTTACAACAAAGAAAATGTAAATTATATTATGTGATCTGTGCCTAATGTTTTCTTAGCACAATACATAGATCAATGTTGCTTAACTCATCAACATTGGAAAAAATATACAAAAACTTTAAAGAGAAAAATACTTTTGTGTAGTTGTTATTAGATATTTATATTAGATCAAGCTGCATTCTTAGTACTGCTGAGAATACGATATACTTAATTATCAAATACAGGTAAGAGCTGTCAGTATTTCCTTTTGTAATCTGTTTTCATACGCAGAGATTAAATTAACTTATTTTTTAGTGTGCTACATGGAATTGTATAATAAATTGCCAGGGGTTTAGATGTAGCAAAATGGCATTTGGGGGAATCAGTCAGTAGTGAAGCAGGTGTGAGTGGTAAAACATCTAAATCTTACTTTTTTACTATAAGTTTCCTGCCTGACAGATATTTTAAAGTTTATATCAGACTACTGAGTATTTTTCTTCTCAGCATTTTGATTTATTTGTTTTATGAAATGCATTTAATGAAATGTGCCTATGACTTCAAATTGGAAGCCTAGTGTGTTTGCACACAAGTGGTTTGACTTCAGAGGTCCGTTAATAGAAATGTCATCATTTTATTGAGGTTGTTTTGAACCTGTGTATATTTTTAAACATGTAAGAAAGGTTTAAAATAAAGAATAAAATAGTATTCTACGTATCAAAATCAGACTTTGTTTCAGTTTCATAAAAACACTCACTTAGAATCAAAATTTAATTGTTTCACATTTCTGTGGTTTGGGTTGTTTATATTATTTCTTGCCCTGTGTTTGCCAGTGGCATTTTGGATATTCAAAATGAACCTTTTAAGTTCAGACCAGTTAAAGAAGAAACAGATTTCAAGAAAGCATAATACTACTAACTTTTCAGCTGTCACAAACAGAATATTCAACATTATATGTATTATTTGGGAATCAGATTTTGATTCCTTTAGTTTGGTGTGTAAATAAATATAGCTCGAAAGGACTCAGTAGATATTCTGTAGAGAAAACTTGAGTCTGCATTTATTGCATTTTCCTCTTCTGGCTTTTCCTCATGATAATTAGTAACAACAATTATGTGTCAGGTTTTAAACACTATGTTAAATTTTTTTTTAATTTTTAAAAAATGTTTGTTTACTTTGAGAGAGAGACAGACAGAGCATGAGCAGGGGAGAGGCAGAGAGAGAGAGAGAGAAACACAGAATCCAAAGCAGGCTCCAGGCTCTGAGCTGTCAACACAGAGCCCAACATGGGGCTTGAACTCACACACCGTGAGATCATGACCAGAGCTGAAGTCAGACACTCAACTGACTGAGCCACCCAGGCACCCCAACACTGTGTTAAGTTTTATATATATTTTAACTTTTAATCCTCACTACACCCCTTTCAGATAGATACTGTTCTTATTCTCATCCTAGAGACAGGAAACTAAAGAAGGGTGATGGACGCAAGGTCACTCATTTCCTCCCCACAGGTTCATTCATATTTAGCTGGGTTAGAGCCAAAGCCTACATACTTAACCACTCTGCTTCACTGCTTTTCTGGGTTTTTGTTTTGTTTTGTTTTGTTTGTTTTCTTTCCTCAAAAGCCTTCACACCTTTGTACCTCTGTCTGTACCTTTTCCTTACAAATTTCTCTGAGTTTTATTCTTTTTCTTCACCTAAACATTTTGCTGTAGTCCCTTCCATACCTTGTGATATCTTTTTCCTTGATCTTACAAATATATTTTATTAGAACAGCAATCTCGTAAGCCCAAACTTGCTAGTTTAGTCTGTAATCAAACTGAAACCCTGGGGCATAGCATTTCCTTGGCATTGCCTTTATTCATTTTTGTTAAGTTTTTGTTGAATAGTTTCTTCAGATCTCTGTGAATTTCCTGTTGAAGAAAATATTTTCAGGCAGGTGAGTGGAGAAGGTTTACCACATTCTGAACATGTTCTATGTGCCAAGAGCCATGCAGAGCACATAGGCTACATTAGCTTGTTTAGTCCTCAAATCTAGCCCAACAGGAAGGTACAAGTCCCTGGGTTTTACTGAGGAGAAAACTGAGGACTTGGAACATTCAGTGTCTTACCTAGGGATAAACAGCCTCTGAAGGCCAGGAGTTCAGTCAAGGTTTCATATCCTGGAAAAGCAAGGGGAGCCTATAAGGCAAGTTCTAGGTTTAGATTTTTCATTTATTATAATGTTTCATGTGCAACTCTCAGGCAAGCCTTGTAACTTCCTTTTGACATATTTTAATGTGTGTTTATATAATAAGATAATACTTATTTTGAAACTACTCTGTCTTTTTAAAATTAATATGTTTGAAGAAGGGAAAGCATAACCATTATTCTCATCATTATATTGTATTCTGTGGTAATTATTCAATTTTGTTATAAGTGACAGCGAAACAATAATGCCAGAGTCTGTTACTAAGGGTTCGATTGTCTATGGAGCCGTTT
Source organism: Prionailurus bengalensis (assembly GCF_016509475.1). Lineage (NCBI taxonomy): Eukaryota > Metazoa > Chordata > Mammalia > Carnivora > Felidae > Prionailurus > Prionailurus bengalensis. Next base: position 16,262,695 of record NC_057360.1, read on the forward strand.
CTGAAGTTACGTAGTATTGGAAGTCTTTATAACCTACTAGGGTATGAAATGTGGACTGAAATCCTGGCCTTCAGAGGCTGTTTATCCCTAGTAACACTCAATGTTCCAAGTCCTCAGTTTTCTCCTCAGTAAAGCCCAGGGACTTGTACCTTCCTGTTGGGCTAGATTTGAGGACTAAACAAGCTATTGTAGCCTTTGTGCTCTGCATGGCTCTTGGCACATAGAACACGTTCAGAATGTGGTAGCTCCTGTTTCATTATCTTTGTGGCTGCCATATTCATTGCTACCATAATTTCAAGATCACTAATTACAATCTAAGAAGATTACATTTTACAACAGAATTAATCCATTGAGTATAAGAGCTTACTAAAACAGCATTTTTTTCATATCTGTTTAAACTCAGATTTTGGCTTAAACTCAGATGTTTTTAAATATAGAAAACTTCCATAATTTTTGAAAGCTCCTTTTCCAGGAATGATTATTCATGAAGACATCATTTGACATTAAGTATAACCAGCAAGCAGTTGTTGGGATGATTCTGAGATTAATTTACCTTCTTACATTATTTATTGCATAAAATACGCTTAAACATTTTTCTTTTGTCAGGTTGGCAATAGTAAGAAAGGATTGTTCAGGAATGTTTTGCCATTTGTCTTTACATTTTAATTTTCTTCACTTACTAAAATGGAATTTAGGGTGTTTTGTTATATACAGGTTACCTGGAAGAAACAAAGATTAGCCAACAGGTTTCATTCTACATATGGCACTAATTTATGAGTTTAGAAATAAATGCAGTTGTTGCCTTGAAGGACTGTCCTCTGTCTCTCTCCACTCTGGAAGCTAATCATTAGATATGGAAAAGATACAAGCATGTGATAAATAAAGGAGATTAAGGTGTGGGGAATTTGCTAATATAACATGTTCAGGTAGAGACATCACAATGCACAAATGCTTAGGTTACTGAGCTGATGTGATACTCTGATGTGTACGTTCCAACAAGCGCTCTTCTCCCCGCACAAAACTTTATTTTTGGATTAAGAAGAATATGTAGAAAGTGGCATACTCTCCAACCAAATGTATGTATAGACATAGAAGAAAATGAAGTGACTAGAAAAGAAAAAGAAAACAACCAGATTCCCTTTTGAGTGTTTCTCGTAAATGAGTTTTATCCAGTGCTCGTTTTGCTCTGCAATTTAAAATATTCATAACTTTAATAGTATAAATGGTTGTGTTTTAGAATATTAATAGTGATGGCATTGGGTCTTCTTTATTAATATTCTGTTTAATTTGTTTTTAGAAATGAGCATTTACTTCCTTTGTACTCAGAAAAACAAAATTGTTTTATTAAAAAGAATGCTGAAAAAAACAAGAATGCTGAGGGTGCCTAGGTGGCTCATTGGGTTGTGTTTGACTCTTGATTTCAGCTCAGGTCATGATCTCACAGTTTATGAGATCAAGTCCCACGTTGGGCTGTGCACTGACAGTGCAGATTCTGTCTGGGATTCTCTCCCCCCCGCCTTCTCTGTCTCTGTCAATAAATAAATGAACTCAAAAAAAAAGAGAGAATGATGACTAAGCAATATTTTGACGTTTCACAAAACAGTGCTTATTGATTATACAAGTGACATTATCCAGTCATGTCCCAGTACTGTCTTCTTTTAAAGGTAGTTCTATAGATTTCTGGTTTTTTTAAGTTTTTATTTTAATTCTAGCTAGTTAACATACAGTATTATATGATCAGGTGTACAATATAGTGATTCAACAATTCTATATGTCACCCAGTGTTTATCACCGGTAAACTCCTTAATCCCTATCACCTATTTAACTCAACCCTCTCCCCACTCCCTCTGTAACCATCAGTTTGTTCTCTAATTAAGAGTCTGGTTCTTGATTTGTCTCTCCCTGCCTCTCATTTCCCCCGCCCCTTTGCTTGTTTTGTCTCTTAAATTCCACATATGAGTGAGATCATATGGTATTTGTCTTTTCTGACTTACTTTGCTTAACATTATACTCTCTAGCTCCATCCGTGTCATTGCAAATGACAAGATCACATTCTTTTTTATGGTTGAATAATATTCCATTGTGTGTATATATCACATCTTCTTTATCCATTTGTCAATCGATGGATACTTGGACTGCTTCCATATCTTGGCTATTGTAAGTAATGCAGCTATAAACATAGAGGTGCATGTATCCCTTTCAATTAGTGTTTTTGGACCCTTTGGGTAAATAGGGTAGTTCTATTTTTAACTTTTTGAGGAACTTCCATACTGCTGTCCACAGTGGCTGCACCAGTTTACATTCCCACCAACAGTATGAGTGTTACTTTTTTTCCACATCCTCACCAACACCTTTTGTTTCTTATGTTGTTAATTTTAGCCATTCTGACAGGTGTGGCGTGGTATCTTACTGTAGTTTTGATTTGCATTTTCCTGATGGTAAATGACGAAAACATCTTCTCATGTGTCTGTTCATCTGGATGTCTTTGGAGAAATATCTGTTCATGTCATCTGCCCATTTTTAATTGGATTATTTGTTTATTGGGTATTTTATCAGTTCTTTATATATTTTGGATACCCACCCTTTATCAGATATGTCATTTGCAAATATCTTCTTCCATTCCAGGTTGTCTTTTAGTTTTTTTGATTGTTACCTTGCTGTGTAGAAATTTTTGTTTTGATGTAGTATAAATACTTTATTTTTGCTTTTATTTCCATTGCCTCAGGGACCTATCTAGAAAAAGTTGCTATGGCCAGTGTCAGAGAAATTACTGCCTGTGTTCTTTTGTAGGATTTTTATGGTTTCAGGTCTCACTTGTAGGCCTCTCATCCATTTTGAATTTATTTTTGTGTATGGCATAATGAAGTCCAGTTTCATTCTTTTTCATGTTGCTGTCCAGTTTCCCCAACACGATTTGTTGAAGAGACTGTCTTTTTCCCATTGGATATTCTTTCCTGGTTTGTCAAAGATTAATTGACCACATAATTGTGGGTTCATTTCTAGGTTTTCTATTCTGTTCTGTTGATTTATGTGTCTATTTTTGTGCCCATACCATACTGTTTTGTTTACCATAGCTTTGTATGAAGTCTGGAATTATGATGCCTCCAGCTTTGCTTTTCTTTCTCAAGATTGCTTTGGCTATTCAGGATCTTTTGTGTTTCCATACAAAATTTAGAATTTTTTCCTCGTTCTGTGAAAAATGCTGTTGGTATTTTGATAGGGACCACATTAAATGTATATATTGCTTTGGGTGGTATAGACATTTGAACAATGTGCTTCCAATCCATGAGCATGGAATATGTCTTTCTACTTCTTTGTAGATAGTCTATATAGTTTTTGATTCCTATAATATTTATTTCAGAAAAAAATTTCAGAGAAATTGCAACATTAGATATTCTTGACTTATTTTTGCTTCAACACAATCAGTTTGAAGTGTTATTTGCTGCATCTGAAAGGGATCTCAGTGACTGTAGGGTTTTTAATGCACCAGTGATGACACCTTTTAACATTTTTCAGATCTTTAAATATCAGAAGAATGATCCTATATTAGGGAAATAGGGTCCAACTGATGTGTTAACTACATCTCACAGATACACAAGAGTCTACTTTTCCAATTCCCCATCTTCAAAGATCATATATGTAACTTAAATTTCTTTTTTTAATTCTAGTATACTTAACATGCAGTGTTATATTAGTTCCAGGTGTACAATGTGTGATTCAGTAATTCTATACATTACTTGGTGTTCAGTATAATTTTTTAATGGTAATTTCTATTCTGTTTTCATTTATGATTCCCCATGAAGGGAATCAGAGTAATATAAAAAATCAGAGTAATATATTCATTAGGAGTCTGTTATGTCTGATAGATATTAACATGAAAGGCGTATGTGATATCAGCACTTTCACTATAGTGAATGGGACCAGATGAATCTTGGAGATTTTTCATTTCTAAAATTTCTCGATGATAAATATCAAGAAACATAGAGCATAGTAGTAGAATTTATTGAATGGAAATATTTTCTGGAATTCTAAAACTTATCAAAATGCTACTTTATGCAAGAGAAATCACATGCATATTTGATTTTAGAAATTAGACTGCAATTAATTTGTTTTGTTTTCTATTTAGGCAAGTGTAAGTAAGGTTGTTGCCAGTTAAAAGTGCCCAAACATACTTTCTTTATAAATTTAAAGTGGTGGTATTAATTGGGTTGTGAGGCCCATAAACAAGTTATATAGCCTGTTCTTTAAGATTCAAAATGTATCTTTGAATGCAGTGTAGACCAATGCAATGAATGCAAGAGATAACCCCTTGTCTGAGGTTACACTGGCACAAATAGTTGTTAATGTATAGACTGTAAAATACAGCTTTAAAACATTTACTCTACTAACGTTCCTAAGAGAGTTTCAGGTTTAAAATAGTTATTATCAGATCATACATTTTAGACTAATAGCCTCTTCACAGTTATTGTGTTTACTTTCTCAGGAATTTTATAATTAAAAATACTAAATTGGTAAAATTGATATTGCAAATGATGTATTTGGAGAAGATTCAAAGAATTTCTGAAAAAGCAGGTAAAAAATCCTGAAAATCTTTGTTTAATGTTTTAATATGTTTAAATATAATTTAAGTTAAATTATGTTTGGATTTTTGTTATATTTATTATTTTGGCAAGGAAAGGAAGATTCAGGTTTTGATTTTAAGAATTGTTGGAAGTTACCAATTTTAAAATAGAACATGGTTTCTTGTTTGTAAGAAAATAAACACTGTATAAAGTATACCTAGGTTTTTTTTGAAATGTTCTTGCCGTTAGATATTTAAAATATTATTTGTATTGAAATTAAAAATTACAGTGATGTAGATGTTCAATTCTTTCTCTGTTCAAATAGATTTTGAGGAAAACGTAACATCCCAAGGATTAGTTTTCTCTCCTTGCTTCCGTGTTCAAAGTCAGTTGTTTTTAAATGTTTTACATCACCAAGATCTTAAAACTTTACTGGATTTCTAGGTATATTTATTTGGAAATAGATCTGTAAAAGTGCATTTTGAAGACTCATATTTACAATGTCATGTTATTAAACGTGTCTTGTGATGGCTTCTGTTATTTAAGTCATCAATTTCATATATCAGCCCTCTTTGTAAATGTGATTTAACACTTACAATTAAACAGACTTAAAATTTATTAGAAGACTAGATTTGGATTTACTTTTATAGATTCTGAATCCAGGACATCTGGTAGTATCATAGGGACAGATAGCGTGCGTGTGTATGAGGGGGGTGTCTTAATGCTTTTACCACATTACAAACTTCGGGGGAAATGCTGGCATTCTCAATTTGCAGTCCTTGTAGGGTGTTTAATTACTTTTCTAATAGTTAAAGGTACACATCTTTTTTTTAGAAAACATATTAGGATTTGAAGTAATGTTCTTGAGCACAGTTACCAATGATTCAGTGTACCATGAGGAAAATGGAGACAAGCATGTACCTCTGTTGTGAGGGTTAAGAAATTATTAGAGATCACTGCAAGTTAAAATTTGAAAAAGGTTAAAATGCTTTTTGAACATGCATAATGCCCTTGACATTCTAAAAGCTTTTGTGAGTAAGCACTATCTCATTTCACATACAGAAATCTGAGATAAGATTTTTAAGTGACCCTAGTATCATATAGCTAGACAGAGCTAGTCCCGAGCATATGTCTTGTGTAGCAATAGTTTTGCCCATGATAAGGCTCTTGAATCATGTATTTATGGATGGCTGGTGGTAGAATGACCTTACCCTTCTTCCTTGAGTAGAAAATGAAGGCTTACTTAGTTGATACAGGAAAGATTCCATGTGAAATTTTAACTTTTAACCTATTAAGTGGGAAAGATCACCTTAAAATTAACTGGATGTTACAAGGGAGCTTTTGAGATCATGGAAAATTTTAATAAGATGTATTTAGTACTACTCATTGTTTTGATATTAAAACAATTTCTAGTGCATAGAGGATAATGAAAATTTACCTCTCCTTTTATTTTTTATTTATTTTTAAATTTTTTTAAACGTTTTTATTTATTTTTGAGACAGAGAGAGACAGAGCATGAATGGGGGAGGGGCAGAGAGAGAAGTAGACACAGAATCGGAAGCAGGCTCCAGGCTCTGAGCCATCAGCCCAGAGCCCGACACGGGGCTCGAACTCATAGACCGTGAGATTGTGACCTGAGCTGAAGTCAGATGCTTAACCGACTGAGCCACCCAGGTGCCCCTACCTCTCCTTTTAAAAACACAGTACGGGTGCCTGGGTGGTTCAGTTGGTTAAGTGTCCAGCTCTTGGTTTCAGCTCAGGTCATGATCTCATGGTTCTTGAGCTCCATGCTGGCTGTGTGGAGCCTGCTTGGGATTCTCTCTCTCTGCCCCTCTCCTGCTTCTGTTCGTTAGTTCTCTCTCTCTCTCTCTCTCTCTCTCTCTCTCTCTCTCTCTTTTTCAATAAATAAAACCCCAAAACACAATAGTTGTCTGCTAAATATATTAGAAGATATATAGACTGAATTGGATAGTTTTAGCTGTATATTTAAAAATATAATGATGGGGGCACCTGGGTGGCTTAGTTGGTTAAGCATCCAACTTTGGTTCAGGTCATGATCTCTTGGTTCATGGGTTTGAGCCTGACAAGGCTCTGAGCTGTTATCACAAAGCCCAGAGCCTGCTTTGAATTCTGTGTCTCCCTCTCTCTCTCTTCCCCTCCTCCTCCTCCTCCTCCTCTTGTACTCTGTTTCAAAAATAAATAAACATTAAAAAAAATTAAAAAATAGAAAAATATAATGATGAAGAACTGTCAATCACACGGTCTTCATATAACTACTTTTGAAAAGTAAACATGTCACAACCATGTTCTGAATGTTCTTTGTGATGGATTTGCAGTATTTTTGAAGTCATCATAGGATGAAGTCATCATAGGGTTTTTCTGAAGCATTATAATGGAAAAGGTTTTGACATTTCATGCTACAGTGCTTTATATATGTTTTATGTTTAATATATGAAATAATATTCAGGGAATAAAATAAGTCTGAATCAGTAATGTTTTAAATGAAACCCTTCTAATATATAATTCAGTTTTATTTTAGTGAAATAATATGGTTACAGAAAAATTAAAGGAACTCAATTTAGACTAACACAGGATTGTCTTGTAAATGTCCTTAAATGAATCCTTTCCTTGGTTCCCAGTATAGGCAGCAATTGAAATAAATTCAACTAAGTTATTTGGAAAGTTTATTTTCTTACAAATTTAAAATTTCTGTGATTGTTTATGACTACTTAATTTATGGTACTAACTAAAAGGGCTTGCAAGATGAGTCATTGCAAAATCCAAATTATTGAAATCTTAATTTGCATTCCATATCAACAAATTAGGACAATAAATATTTATTGATTGTGGGTATAAGTCGGGTATAAATTGTGGTTCGTAATACTCCTGGTCGCTTTTAAATCCAAAGTATAACTTATTGACTAATGGGAAGCAAGCAAGGGGGCAGATCATCTGATTTCCAGGATTTGAGGGAGAGATTGCAGAAAAGTCTTAGGAACAATGCAATAGATTGAGGAATTAGAGAGACTGATGAATTTAAAAAGATGAATTGACCTAAATATCTGGCCACATGTTTAGATTCTGCAGTTACAAAGCATACCTTGGGATAGTTCAAAGCGAAAGGAAGGGGAATGTTCGATATTCAACACAATACAAAACCATGTGAGGAAATTTCGGGACACAGTATATTACAAAGAGAATGTTCTTTTATATGCATTGAATCTGATTAGAATAAAGTAACTAGTTTAGGTGTAAAGTATAAGCTTTGAGGTTAGGATAGAAATGTTAACATGGGTGGATATAGCTTGAGGGAATATATATGGGACACATTCTGTCAACTCCAGCATCATCCTAGATCACTGCTTCTTAGATTTGTTTTCTTTACTATTTGTCACCTGATTATAGGTGAATCTCTATGATTAGAATTTCTATCTTTTAAAAAAATTTTTTTTTCAATGTTTATTTATTTTTGGGACAGAGAGAGACAGAGCATGAACGGGGGAGGGGCAGAGAGAGAGGGAGACACAGAATCGGAAACAGGCTCCAGGCTCTGAGCCATCAGCCCAGAGCCTGACGTGGGGCTCGAACTCACGGACCGCGAGATCGTGACCTGGCTGAAGTCGGACGCTTAACCGACTGCGCCACCCAGGCGCCCCAGAATTTCTGTCTTTATGACAGGTGGGTTTTAGCTTATCTGCCTATCAACCAAGCTAGGCATATGATGTGGACCTTATATATAATTATAATCAATTAAATTATAATTAATTTTTGATCAATATAATTATTTGTTCTTTATTTGGTTGTTACTCTGTTGCTAGGGACTATACTAAATTCTGTGCAAGATGATGAGACTTATAAGTAAAACATATTTTTAGTTCTCCAAGAACATATAGACTATTAGGGGTCATATGGACAACATATAGATACTTATAAGACAGGGATTGACAAATTAAAGCCCACTGCCTACTATTGTTAATAAAGTTTTATTGAAACTTAGCTGTGCCCATTCATTTATGTGTTGCCTGTGACTGCTTTCATACCACAATGGCAGGGTTAAGTTATTGTGACAGAGACCTTCTATCTTACAGAATTTAAAACACTTACTGTTTGGCCCTTCCAGAAAAAAATCTCCTGACCTCTGATATAAGACATTATAAATGCTTTTTATATGGTACATATGGTAATAAAATGTTGTGCTTTTATAATTGCAAAGGATCTCATGAGTGATAATTTCAATCTGATTCATCCAGGCATCAGGAGAATTTCTGGCATGTGGGTAAAACTCTAGACACTGGTTCCTTCCCTATGATTCCAGTGGTTTGTCAACTGAATACCTCACTCTAAATGAAATAGTCCTACACTTTCTAAGTAAATTATTCTTACCTTTTATGGCTAACATATTTATATTTTGTCCTGTTTGGCTATGGTCCTTTGTGTATCTATGCTTAATTTTTGAAGAACTGTCAACTGTTTTACAGTGTTGAGTCCTATTTTTAGATATCTAGCTTAACCTGTACCCTGATCATTAAAATCACTCAGTGCTGGGCACTGCTATTATAAACATTGAGCTTTCTGTCTGTCAGTGGATATAGAGAGTAAGAGCTGTTACAGAAACATGACAACTATTTCAAGAACAATAACATAAAAATCCCTGTCCCTCTGGAATTAGATTTTAAAATGCAATAAGATAATGAAAAGGAAGGATTGGCAATGAAAAAAACCCACTTATTTCCTAGTCTTTTTATTAAACTATTAATGTAGCAGTCCGTAATACTTAATATTGGACAAAAGTTTCAGACGTCAAAAACATTTGTTAAACTTTCCTTCAATAAATGATAATCTTATAATCCAAAAGAATTGATTTTACTTATAAATAAGTGGCCTGTTTTGTAGTACTTTAATAAGCAGTAAAGCAGAAAACTAAAGGACAGAAGATCTCACTGTATAGGAGGCAAAATTGTGTGTAACTCTAAAATGTGTATGACTTAGAGAATTTATAATTGTGCATTGACGTACAACACATTAGCAAGTGCTTGGAAATTTGTAAATTAGAATGTAAGTGGGTATAGTTGCACTCATGGCTGAGATTTATTACAGCAAAAGGAATTTTATGGTGTCTGACGTTGTCAACTAATGGTGTTTTAAATTAATCTGAGTGTTTGAGTTTTTCTCAAGTTTAGTCAAATGGGCGAGAAAATGAATGAATGATTGACATTTATATCAAAGATACACTTTGGTTCATTAGAATAAAAGCAAATACTTACGTATGCTTTTGAGGCATTAGGTATTGTTCCACGTCACTGAGGTAGGAGAGCCATTATTTGAACCCATGTAGTCTAGCTGAACACCTTTATAATTTATTTGTCTTATATTTCCTGTAAAAAATGAATAGGAATATTAGTCACAAAAAAGAATGAAATCTTTCATTGGCAACAACATGGGTGAATCTAGAGGGTATAATGCTAAGTGAAAAAAGTCAGAGAAATACAAATACCATATCATTTCACTCATGTGGAAGTTAAGGAAAAAACAAAAAACAAATAAGCAAAGGAAAAAAAAAAGACAAAGCAAGAAACAAACTCTTACCACTAGAGAACAAACTGATGGTTACCAGAGGGAAGATGGGTGAGATAGGTGATGGGGATTAAAGACTACATTTATCGTGATGAACACTGAGTAGTTTATACAGTTGTTGAATCACTATGTTGTACACCTGAAACTAATATAATACTGTGTATTAACTATAGTGGAATTAAAATTGAAAACTTAATAAAATATGCAAAAAAAACCCAAATGAAGAAAGAAAAAAGGAGACAAAAAACAGATTTTTAAATATAGAGAGCAAACTGGTGGTTACCAGAAAGGAGGTGGGTGGGGGGGATGGGTGAAAGGTGAAGGATGAAGGGGATTAAGGGCACACTTAGCATGTGATGAGCACTGAGTTATGGTTAGAATTGTTGAATCACTATATGGTACACTCAAAACTAACATAACATTGTTAATTATAGTGGAATTAAAAATAAATTTTTTAAACACATAGAATAATTTCACATAAAGCTGAATGTTTTAAAAAGCCCAGCAAATTGTCAGGTTTACATTACTTTGATTTTAAATGAAAGCTCTCCAGAGGATCATTGGATCTTCCTGCTTTTTTCAGAACAATGGACTGCAGAGTCTTAAGACCTCAAGAATTTCTTACAGAGATCATTTGAGTGTTAGGATATTGTCTCTACTTCTTGATATATTCAGTAACTTGCCTTTCCATAATAAGCATCTCTAATTATCAGACAACTCTATAAAAGGATGAGCCAATAGCTAATCACTGTAAACTCTTAAGTTCTGCCTCTTAATTCTCATCGCTTCTACGTCACTAATTTCTCCTTTTCATCCTCAATCAAGATTCATTTTAGTTATTTTTAATTTTAATTTTTTTAAGTTTATTTACTTAGAGTAAGCTGGGGAGAGGCAGAGAGAGAGAGAGAGAGAGGGAGAGAATCCCAAGCAGGCCCCACACTGCCAGCACAGAGCCCATTGCAGGGTTCGATATCATGAACCATGAGATCCTGATCTGAGCTGATATCTAGGGTGTGACACTTAACTGACTGAGCCACCAGACACCCCTGTTTTTAATATTTTAAAGAAATATTACTCCTTGGGGTGCCTGGGTGGAAATATTACTCCTTGGAGTGCCTGGGTGGCTCAATTGGTTAAGCCTCTGACTTCGGCTTTGTGGTTCATGGGTTCGAGCCCCAGGTTGGGCTCTGTGCTGACAGCTCAGAGCCTGGAGCCTGCAGCCTATTTTGGATTCTGTGTCTCCTTGTCTCTCTGCCCCTCCCCCACTTGCACTCTGTCTCTCTCAAAAAATAAATAAACATTAAAAAAAAGTATTACTCCTTAAGGAAATACAGGGAATATATAAAAGGACAAAAAAGAGAATAAATCACCCATAAGTCCATTACCCACATAGAATTAGATAGAATAACTCTTCATTTCTTTCCCTTCCATTTTCCCACTGTGCATTAGGACCTTTTCTATGTAAAAGATTTTTATTTTATTTTTTTTTCAACGTTTTTATTTATTTTTGGGACAGAGAGAGACAGAGCATGAACGGGGGAGGGGCAGAGAGAGAGGGAGACACAGAATCAGAAACAGGCTCCAGGCTCTGAGCCATCAGCCCAGAGCCTGACGCGGGGCTCGAACTCACGGACCGCGAGATCGTGACCTGGCTGAAGTCGGACGCTTAACCGACTGCGCCACCCAGGCGCCCCTGTAAAGGATTTTTAAATGTAGTTATTTATTTATATCTTGAGCATTTTTCCACGTTATTGCATATTCCTTAGGAACATCTTTATAAATGAAACTTTGTATTTAGTATTATTTTCTTACAGTTTTTAAGAAAGTGAAATACTGAGCCAAACCGTGTGAAGGTGTTTTAAGATTATTTGCATATATTGCCAGTTGCTTTTCAAAGGGAACGAGCCAGTTTATCTTCACACCAATAACTATCAAACCAGGTTGTTTCGCTCCCAACTTGCCAGGAGCAGTTCTACATTAACAAGTAAATTAAGGTAATTAATTTTTCACTTTATTGCCTCCTAGCCCCGATTAGAGGTTGCTTTGTTAATGCGGTGTTTTATGGTATTTTTCTTCCCCACTTTAAGAAAAAAGAAGGTAACTAGGATGGATCTGTTCAGCTGCATTTAAACCAAAGTGCCCAAAGTTTTTAATTTTAAAAATCTTTTAGCTCAGATCTTCTCTCTTTTTTTTTAATTTTATATTTATTTATTTTTGAGACACAGAGTGAGACAAAGTGAGAGTGGGGGAGGGGCAGAGAGAGAGGGAGACACAGGATTGGAAGCAGACTCAAGGCTCTGAGCTGTCAGCACAGAGCCCAACGCGGGGCTCGAACTCACAGACCGTGAGATCGTGATCTGAGCCAAAGTTGGATGCTCAACTGACTGAGCCACGGAGGCGCCCCAGATCTTCTCATTTTTAATAGCTTATCATTTACTTTGTGCTCCTGCTTTGTTAAGACCGTGTATTATTTTTAAAAACACTGAATTCTGTCAGTGCTGTTCTCCCATTGTTGGTGCTGTCCTCAGCATTTCCTGTTTGTGTGCTCTGTGTGCCACACAACCATTTATATACTGGAGTTTGAGAAAGATTTAGGACATGTTTTAAATTGTACTCTTCAGCCTCTGTTACAGAAATAATATCCTTGCTGGCCTCTCAAAGTAGGGGAGGATCTTTTTATAAGTGGAGACTTTCAAACCCTGCATCCTTGGAATGTATGTGGACATCAAGACCAGCTGTTGAGGGCTGGGAACCCCAGGCCTAGTTTTGATACTGAGGCTTTCCCTAACCTAAAAAACCATGGGTATAATTCCCACCGTGGTGACTGGAGCTCTGGTAGACAATTGAGTGGTTTTACTACTTTGTAGAAGTCATACCTGGTATGAATGTCTAAGGAGCAGGGGACGCTTATAAGTCTGCACCGTTTCTCCTCGTTGTGGTTTTTTTGTTTGTTCGTTTGATTTTTTGTTTTTGTGTGTGTGTGTGTGTGTTTTTGTTTTTTGGCTTTTTTTTTTTTTTTTTTTTTTTTTTTTTAGAGCAAGACAGAAAGCATGTGCATACATGTGCATGTGGGGAAGAGGGAGAGGGAGAATCTCATGCAGGCTCCACACCCAGCACGAAGCCTAATGTGGGGCCCAATCTCTTGACCTGGGGATCATGAACTGAGCCAAAATTGAGAGTCGGATGCTTAACTACTGAACCACCATCCTCTCATTGTGTCTTTTACATCTATTTCCTCAGAGTGTCTTATATATAGTGGCTATTTAATAATTTGTTGAGCTGAGTATAAAATGGTAATTGGTAAGTCATACATTTGTTGGGTGAAATTGTCCAGATTAACTGTATATTTGGGTCTTTTCCCTTACCCCTTTCCCTGCCCAACTCAGTTGTGTATAGGTATCTACTCTAATTAAATTCTTCCTTCTAAAATCCACATTCAGTGGACTCGTAGGCTTTGAATACATATTTTAACAGAGGGCAAATGCGTTTTGGGGTAGCTTTGGATTTGGGATAATTTTTATTTTATTCAGCTGAAATGAATGTCTTTCTGACTTTTTCCCACCATGATTACCTAGAAAGAATTTAAAATTTCTATTTTGCCCAAGAACCTTGTGTATCCATTAATAGAGCCGTTGTTTCTTAGAAAAGCCTTATCTTACTCTTGATCCATTACTCCTAAAATATGGTTTTAAAGCTCATCACTAGTTTTTCCCTGCATGTGCTCTAATATATCCTTCTTTAAACGGTGCTCAGAGCTGAATAATGTTCTGTATGTGATATAACCATTAACAAAAGAGAATGGAGTTGTCATTCTTCCTTGGTTTATATAACATTTATTATATATTTATTGAGCTGCTATTCAGCATAGAAGTAAATTAGGTACCTTTGGTAGCTATATTTTATCACTTAACATATTGAGCTTATTTTCAATAAAGCCTAAGTCTTTTTTGCACCTGCTTAATTATTTGTTCCTTCTTCCTACATGTACAATAGTTTGTGGGTTTTGAAAACACAATTTTATCTTTATCTCCTTTAAATTTCATCTTGTTAGAGTTGGCTCAGTTATTCCAGCCTTTTTTAAAACTTCATTGTATCTTTCAGTGTATTTAAACTTTTACCATCTGCAAATGCAATGAATATTTTTAATGTGTAAATCCAGATAATTACTTTTGAAGAATCAAATGATCTCAAACCATATTGGTTATGGGTCCCCCAAACCACCCCAGGTTTGGTGATTTGTTGAAGGGACTCATAAGATTTAGCATATGGTTGTACTCACGGCAAAGATTTATTATACCAAAAGAAAACAAAGCAAAACTAGTGAAGGGAATCAGACGGAAGCATTTACAAGTCCTCTCCCAGTGAAGTCACACAGCACAACTTCATTCCTCCAATGAGTTGTGACATGTGCAAAGTATTGTGGACCAGTGAAGCTCATTAGTGACTCAGCCCTCTAGGGTTTTACTGGAGGCTGGTCATGTAGGTACCCTCTGCCTTGCACCAACCAAAATTTCAAACTTCTGGAAGGAAGGCAGATATTTAGCATAAACCATATTGTTTGTGTAACAGTCCAGACATGATAATTTAGGGAAAGTTTTATATCGTGGTGAGAAACTGTTTATCAGCCACATTCCCGGAAGCCATCCAAGAGCCAACCTTGCAAGGAGGCTGTTCCAAAGATAGTCTCAGCCCAGCTATATTAACTCTTTTCTATACGTTATGTTATATTGAAATTTACTAGAATATGTGTAGTGTTAGTTTTTTAAGGTATTGGCGAGATACAGTATAAACCGGGGAGAGTTACTCAGTTCTTTCCATGCTCATAGAAATAGCTTTGAACGTAGGCCTTTTTGATGAGATTAGACTTATTTTTATAGCAGTAGACCTATCATTTGAAAATACTTTACCACTTATGTTGATTTCTTCTAAACAACAGTTTCAGTTATATAATTTTGATAAGAGTATTTAACATTTGCCTCTCCTTTTCCTCCAGATTACTAATTGCAAACTATTTACTAATTTTAAGGTTCCAGAATTCCAAATGGCTAAATTACAAAGATGCTCTAGAACTTGTACAGCCTAGTTTTCTGCTAATTTTTGTATTTATTTTAACATGCTTTATGATTGTATAAGGTTGAGAAGAGAATAACAACAACAAATCACAATTTGGGAAAAAAACCCTAAATCTTCATAATTCAAATATCATGAATTATAATATCCTGTTTAAGTTGATTCAGAAAGATACTGCTTATTTTAGAACACCAGGGCATTTATGGAAATTCAGAAACCTTTTTTCACTGTTGGATAAGAACTTGATTTGATGTAATACAAGTAGATCTTTTGGACTTGTCTGAAGAAAATGTTTTCTTCTAAGCTTATGCTGTATATTGAGTTATACATATTTATTTAAGTTTATTATATTTATTTATTTTGAGAGAGAGACAGTGAGAGAGCGAGCAAGCATGTGAGCAGGGGAGGGACAGAGGGAGAGAGAGAGAATCCTAAGCAGGCTCCATGCTGTCAGTTCAGAGCCCGACATGGGGCTCGAAATCATGAACTTTAGATCATACCCTGAGCAAAAATCAAGAGTTGGACACTCAACAGACTGAGCCACCCAGGTGCTCTGAATGATACATTTTTATAAGACCAAGAAAAAAGTGTATAAGTCCTTCTGCTTATCCATTTAACAAATGAGATATAATTTAATGTTTGATTATTTAATTTCACTTACTATAAGAAAATTTACTCTTTGTGTTCTGAAACTACATTGAAAATATAGAAAGATTTTAATAAATGTATTTTAACATTAGGGATATATTTTGCAGGAGATTTTTAAGAATGCCTTTTGGTGGAGAGTTTAAAGATAAGATAAAATCAAAGATAATGACCTTTGGAGTTTTTATTTAAGTGCAGTTCTGCCCAAGGACAAATGAATGATTGGATGACATTTAAAAATGATCTTACAGAGATACAATTTTGTGATGCTCTCCCTGTCCCTAATTTATTGTACTCTTTGAATATTCCTACAGAAAACTCATCCATTCTCAAGGATTGAACTACCATCCTTTTAGTAATTATTCTGAAATGAAGCTCTCTAAATCTGGCCTCTACCAGTTCTTCAGTCAGATGTATCTGCCTTCTTCTTATTCTGGATTTCTCATAAAAATTGAAACCTGAAGAGTTACAAAGGGATTTCATTATTGCCAACTTAAACTGACCATCTTTTCTGTTTTGTTTTGTTTTCTTATTAATTTCACTGGTACCGGTATCTTCCTAGATTTCCAGTTTGTTGCTCTGTGTATTTAATAAATGCTCATTGAAAAAAGACTTTCAGAACTTTTTCTTCTCCTTCACTCCTCATGTGATTTGTAATCCAGTTTGTACTGGTTGTTTTTTTACTGTCTTTCAAGATACATTTTTTCTTTTTCTTTTTTCTTTTTTTAAATTTACATCCAGGTTAGTTAGCATATAGTGCAACAATGATCTCAGGAGTAGATTCCTCAATGCTCCTTATCCATTTAGCCCATACCCCCTCCCACAACATCCCCCCTGTTTGTTCTCCATATTAAGAGTCTCTTATGTTTTGTCTCCCCCCCATTTTCATGTTATTTTTGTTTCTCTTCCCTTATGTTCATCTGTTTTGTATCTTAAACTCCTCATATGAGTGAAGTCATATGATATTTGTCTTTCTCTGACTAATTTTGCTTAGCCCAGTACCTTCCAGTTCCATCCACATAGTTTCAAATGGCAAGATTTCATTCTTTTTGATTGCCGAGTAATACTCCATTGTATGTATATACCACATCTTCTTTATCCATTCATCCATTGATGGACATCTGGGCTCTTACATACTTTGGCTATTGTCGATAGTGCTGTTACTAACATTGGGGTTAGTGTGCCCCTTTGAAACAGCACACGTGTCTCCCTTGGATAAATACCTAATAGTGCAATTGCTGGGTGCAACTATTTTTAGTTTTTTGAGGAACCTCCATACTGTTTTCCAGAGTGGCTGCAACCAGCTTGCATTCCCACCAGCAGTGCCAAAGAGATCCTCTTTCTCCATGTCCTTGCCAACATCTGTGGTGCCTGACTTGTTACTGTTAACCATTCTGACAGGTGTGAGGTGGTATCTCATTGTGATTTTGATTTCTGTTTCCCTGATGATGAGTGATGTTGAGCATTTTTTCACATGTTGGTTGGCCATCTGGATGTCTTCTTTGGAGAAGTGTCTATTCATGCCTTTGCCCATTTCTTCCTGGATTATTCGTTTTGTGGGTGTTGAGTTTGATAAATTCTCTATAGATTTGGATACTAACCTTTATCTGATATGTCATTTGCAAATATCTTCTCCCATTCCGTCAGTTGCCTTATAGTTTTGCTGATTGTTTCCTTTGCTGTGCAAAAGCTTTTTATTTTATTTATTTATTTATTTTTTATTTTTTTTGGGGGGGGGCAGAGAGAGACAGAGCATGAACGGGGGAGGGGCAGAGAGAGAGGGAGACACAGAATCGGAAACAGGCTCCAGGCTCCGAGCCATCAGCCCAGAGCCTGACGCGGGGCTTGAACTCACGGACCGCGAGATCGTGACCTGGCTGAAGTCGGACGCTTAACCGACTGCGCCACCCAGGCGCCCCAGACTATTTTATTTTGATGAGGTCCCAGTAGTTCATTTTTGCTTTTGTTTCCCTTGCCTCCGGAGACATGTTGAGTAAGAAGTTGCTGCAGCCGAGGTCAAAGAGGTTTTTGCTTGCTTTCTCCTCTAGGATTTTGATGGCTTCCTGTCTTACATTGAGGTCTTTCATCCATTTTGAGTTTATTTTTGTGTCTGGTTTGAGAAATGGTCCAGGTTCATTTTACTGCATGTCGTTGCCCAGTTTTCCCAGCACCACTTGCTGAAGACACTGTCTTTATTCCATTGGATATTCTTTCCTGCTTTGTCAAAGATTAGGTGGCCATATGTTTGTGGGTCCATTTCTGGGTTCTCTATTCTGTTCCATTGATCTGAGTGTCTGTTCTTGTGCCAGTACCATACTGTCTTGATGATTACAGCTTTGTAGTACAGCTTGAAGTCTGGGATTGTGATGCCTCCTGCTTTGGTTTTCTTTTTCAAGATTGCTTTGGCTGTTTGAGGGCTTTTCTAGTTCCATACAAATTTTAGGATTGTTTGTTCTAGTTCTGTGAAGAATGCTGGTGTTATTTGGTAGTCATTTTATTGAATATGTAGATTGCTTTGGGTAGTATTGACATTTTAACAATATGTGTTCTTCCTATCCAGGAGCTTGGAATTTTTTTCCATTTTTTTTGTGTCTTCTTCAATTTCTTTCATAAGCTTTCTATAGTTTTCAGTGTATAGATTTTTCACCTCTTTGGTTAGATTTATTCCTAGGTATTTTGTGGTTTTTGGTGCAATTGTAAATGGAATTGATTCCTTGATATCTCTTTCCATTGCTTTATTATTGGTGTATAGGAATGCAACTGATTTCTTTGCATTTATTTTATATCCTGCAGCTTTGCTGATTTCATGAATCAATTCTAGCAGTTTTTTGGTGGAATCTTTTGGGTTTTCCATATAAAGTATCATGTCATCTGTGAAGAGTGAAAGTTTGACTTCCTCCTGGCCAATTTGGATGCCTTTTATTTCTTTGTGTTGTCTGATTGCAGAAGCTAAGACTTCTAATACTATGTTGAACAACAGTGGCAAGAGTGGACATCCCTGTCTTGTTCCTGACCTTAACAGGAAAGCTCTCAGTTTTTCCCCATTGAGGATGATATTAGCGTTGGGTTGTTCATCTATGGCTTTTATGATCTTGAGGTATGCTCCTTCTATCCCTATTTTCTTGAGGGTTTTTATCAAGAAAGGATGCTGTATTTTGTCAAATGCTTTCTCTGCATCTATTGAGAGGATGCATCTTTTATTGATGTGGTGAATCACGTTAATTGTTTTGCAGATATTGAACCAGGCCTGTGTCCCATGTATAAATCCCACTTTATCGTGGTGAATAATTTTTAATGTATTGTTGGATGTGGTTGGCTAATATCCTGTTGAGGATTTTTGCATCCATGTTCAGCATTGAAATTGGTCTATAGTTCTCCTTTTTAGTGGGGTCTCTATCTGGTTTTGGAATCAAGGTAATGCTGACTTCATAGAAAGGGTTTGGAAGTTTTCCTTCCATTTCTATTTTTTGGAACAGCTTCAAGAAAATAGGTGTTAACTCATCCTTAAATGTTTGGTAGAATTCCCCTGGAAAGCCATCTGGCCCTGGACTCTTGTTTGTTGGGAGATTTTTGATTACTAATTCAATTTCTTTACTGGTTTGGGTCTGTTCAAATTTTCTATTTCTTCCTGTTTCAGTTTTGGTAGTGTATATGTTTCTAGGAATTTGTTCATTTCTTCCAGATTGCCCACTTTATTGGTGTATATTTGCTCATAATATTCTCTTATTATTGTTTGTATTTCTGCTGCGTTGGTTATGACCTCTCCTCTTCCATTCTTGATTTTAGTTATTTGGGTCATTTCCTTTTTCTTTTTAGTCAAACTGGCTAGTGGTTTACAATTTTCTTCATTCTTTCAAAGAACCAGCTTCTGGTTTCATTGATCTGTTCTACTGGGGTTTTTTTGTTTTGTTTTTTGTTTTCTTGTTTTTGGTTTCAATAGCATTAATTTCTGCTCTGATCTTTATTATTTCTTGTCTTCTGGTTTGGGGTTTTATTTTCTGTTCTTTTTCAGGCTCTTAAAGGTATAAGGTTAGGTTGTGTATCTGAGACCTTTCTTCCTTCCTTAGGCCTGAATGCTATATACTTTCCTCTTATTACTGCCTTTGTTGCATCCCAGAGGTTTTGGGTTGTGGTGTTATCATTTTAATTGGCTTCCATGTACTTTTTAATTTCCTCTTTAACTTCTTGGTCAGCCTATTCATTCTTAAGAAGGATGTTCTTTAGTCTCCAAGTATTTGTTACCTTTCCACATTTTTTCTTGTGGTTGATTTCGAGGTTCATAGTGTTGTGGTCTGAAAATATTCATGGTATGATCTCGATTTTTTTGTACTTGTTGAGGGCTGATTTGTGTCCCGGTGTGTGGTCTATTCTGGAGGATGTTCTATGTGCACTTCAGAAGAATGTATATTCTGCCTTAGGATGAAATGTTCTGAATATATCTGTTAAGTCCATCTGATCCAGTGTGTCATTCAAAGCCATTGTTTCCTTGTTGATTTCCTGTTGTTTTCCTTGTTGTTTTCCTTGTTGATTTTAGATGATCTATTACTGTACGTGGGGTGTAGAAGTCCCCTACTATTATGATATTATTATCAATGAGTTTCTTTATGTTTGTGATTAATTGATTTATATATTTGGGTGCTTTCACATTTGAAGCATAAATGTTTATAATTATTAGGTCTTGGTGGATAGACCCCTTGATCATGATATAATGCCCTTCATCTCTTGTTACAGTCTTTATTTTGAAGTCTAGATTTTTTGGTATTAGTATGGCTACTCTGGCTTTCTTTTGCTAATTGTTAGGATGATAGATGGTTCTCCATCCCCTTACTTTCAATCTAAAGGTGTCTTTAGGTCTAAAGTGGGTCTCTTGTAAACAGCGTATAGATGAATCTTGTTTTCTTATCCATTCTGTTACTCTATGTCTTTTGATTGGAGCATTTAGTCCATTGACATTGAGTGAGTACTGAAAGATATGATTTTATTGCCATTATTTTGCTTGTAGAGTTGAAGTTTCTGGTGGTGTTCTCTGCTCCTTTCTAATCTTTGTTGCTTTAGGTATTTATTTATTTGTTTGTTTGTTTTTTCATCTTTTCTCCACTCAGAAAGTCCCCCTTAAAATTTCTTGCAGGGCTGGTTTAGTGGTCACAAACTCCTTTAATTTTTGTTTGGCTGGGAAACTTTTGATCTCTCCTTCTATTTTAAATGACAGCCTTTCTGGATAAAGAATTCTTGGCTGCATATTTTTCCAATTCAGTTCATTGAATATATCCTGCCACTCCTTTCTGGCCTGCCAAGTTTCTGTGGATAGGTCTGCTGCAAACCTGATCTGTCTTCCCTTGTAGGTTAAGGAATTTTTTTTTCCCTTGCTGTTTTCATGATTCTTTCCTTGCCTGAGTATTTTGTGAATTTGACTATGATATGCCTTGTTGATGGTTGGCTGTTGTTGAAAATAATTGGAGTCCTCTGTGCTTCCTGGATTTTGATATCTGTGTCTTTCCCCAGGTTAGGAAAGTTTTCCACTGTGATTTGCTCACATAACTCTTCTACCCTTTTTTCTCTCTTTTCATCTTCTGAGACCCCTATGATTCTGATGTTGTTACTGTTTAATGAGTCACTGATTTCTCTAATTCTTTTTTTTTTAATTTCTCTAATTCTTAAATCATGCTCTTTTGCCTTAGTCTTTTTCTTTTTTCCTGCTTCATTATTCTCCATAATTTTGTCCTCTGTATTGTGGTTCTCTGCTCTGCCTAATCTATCCTTGCCGCCATGGCATCTCTTCGAGATTGCAGCTCAGCTGTAGCATTTTTTTATGTCATCCTGACTTGCTTTAACTTCTTTTATCTCTGCAGAAAAGGGTTCTAATGTATTTTTGACTCCAGGTAGTATTCTTATTATCATGATTCTAAATTCTGGTTCAGACATCTTGCTTATATCTGTGTTGGTTAAGTCCCCTGACTGTCGTTTCTTCCTGCTCTTTTTTGGGGGGTGAATTCCTTCGTTTTGTCATTTTGAAGGGAGAAAAGGAATTAATGAAGTAAAAAAAAATTAAAAGTAAAAAAAATTAAAAAATTAAAAACAACACACACACACAATCAAATAAATGATGCTAGATCCTAGGTGTATTTTGCTCTGGGTGTTGAAAGAGGCTTGATAGATTAGAGAAAAAAAGAGAAAGGAAAAAAAGAAATTGTCTGAAAATTTTAAAATGTGAATACACTGAAATAGAATAAAATGAGATGATTGAAGTAAAATAGAATTTGAAAAAATTTACACAAAAGTAAAAAATCTAGTTGAAAAAAAATTAAAAATATTAAAAAAAAATTTTTTTTAACGTTTATTTATTTTTGAGACAGAGAGAGAGAGAGAGCATGAGCGGGGGAGGGGCAAAGAGAGAGGGAGACACAGAATCTGAAGCAGGCTCCAGGCTCTGAGCCATCAGCCCAGAGCCCGATGCAGGGCTCGAACTCACGGACCGCGAGATCATGACCTGAGTTGAAGTCGGACGCTTAACCGACTGAGTCACCCAGGCGCCCCTAAAGAAAAATATTTTTAATAAAAATTGAAAATAAAAATAAATTTTTTCTTTCTGTATTCAAGAAAAAGAAAAATGAAAAAAAAAAAAGAAAGTTGAATAGGTGGACCAACAAACAGACTGAAATATGATAGAAGTTACTTTGTTTTCCCCTAGAAGTCAAACTTTGGAGCGCTTTATAGTCTGTGAACTAAGCAGGTGAAGAGACTTTGCTGTTCTTTAAGCGCAAGGTTGGCCCAGTTGCGCAGGGCTTAGTGTAATGCCTCCGTTCTCCACTAGATGGCGCTGCTTAGCTTACTGGGGTGGATTGTTGTGGTATTTGTAGGTGTGTATGTGCATACCCAGGATGGGTGGAAATGGCGACACCCAGCTACCCATTCTCTAGTATTGTAACTTTGTTCTCCCCGATCTGCAATCACGCACCTATCCTTTGTCTCCAGCTTCTGTCTATTCCCCGCTTGCATGCTGTCTGTGACCAAGCTGTCAGGTTGCCAGGTGGCACCTCCCCTGAATTTTATCTCAGATGTGTCTGTGTTTCCAAACCCCTGACTTCTGAGGGACTGTGGCTTTGACCTGTTCACACCTTCTGGAGGAGGGTGTCATTGAGCATTGGCTGGGTGCTGGCTGCACCCAGGAACGTTCATAGGACTGTGCTGCTGCCAATGCCCAGAGACCGCAGCTGGGTCCCAGCCCGCCCCAGAAAAAGTTCATGTGATCCTGTAGCAGCATTTCAGGGATTATGGTAAATCACAACACCCATATGGTACCAGGCTTCACCCTTAACATCCTTGTTCCAGCACCAGTGAATGTGGTTGTTCTAGGATCTGCTGGGACTTTGCCTGCACAGACTCTATCAAATGTCCTCCCAGCAGAGGTACCGCCTCTCTCTGTGTGGCCCGGGGACCCCTCCGACCTTGCTCTCCGCTCTTCGGGATTCGCCCTTCCCACAGAGCACCACCACATATCAAGCCGCAGAGTTTCAGACTCTGTACTCCCCCCTGTTTAGAGAATCTAAATGGAATTTAAATCCTCTCCTTCCTTTCTCCATTTTTTGTTCAGTCCCTGCAGCTGTTTCCACTTTTCCACTTTCTCTCCAGCTGATTTGTGTGGGGTGGGGTGGGGTGGTGATTTTCCTGTACTCTCCCCGTGCCCCCCCCCCCCAATCTCCATCTTCTCTCTGCAAACAAAAACAGCTCCCTGCCTTCCGTGGTATCTCTGTCCCCCAGTCCACCTCTCTGTGCTGCATGCCTGCTTAGTTCTGTGGTTCAGGTTGTGCAGATTGTTGTGTTAATCCTCAAGTAAGTTTTCTAGGTGTGCGGGATGGTTTAGTGTTGATCTGACTGTATTTCACAGACAAGAGATGAAAAAAAACTTCCACGTGTTCTGCCCTCTTGGTCCCTCCAAGATACATTTTCTAAGTAACCACTTTCATCTCTTCCTTTTCTTTCAATTTTCATGTATAGTTTTATTTTATTCTTAATGTACTTTGAGTTATAGGAACTTTAAGTTAACTGATAATTTATGGACTCAGACTCTGAGAGTCCTTTCATAACTAGTAAGGTTGCCTCTTCAGTTTTTCCCCTTTGACTTAGAAGATGCTTCCTAATTGTGAATCCAACTCTTCTTTCTTTCTTTTTTATTGTTTATTTAATGTTGGGGGGGGGAGAAAGAGTGCACACACATGTGAGCTGGGGAGAGACAGAGAGAGAGAGAATCCCAAGTGCCACTGCACTGCCAGTGCAGAGTCCAAAGCAGGGCTCAGTCCCATGAACCTCGAGATCATAACCTGCACAGAGATCAAGAGTCAGACGATTAACCAACTAGGCCAACCAAGCACCCCCAATCAACTCTTCTTTCTTGAAATGTCCACCATTTTGATTCTTTGTCATCTGTCTAGAGAAAAACAGCAATAAATCCTTTCCCTTTGTGACATGACTCTTCTGGTATATAAAAATTGCTTTTGTATCTTCCTTCTCTTCCCAAATTAAGCATCTTTATTTCTCCACGCTTTGCTCATTGAGTTTATTTAGCAGATATTTATTGAGCACCTCTTGGGCAGAAGTCACTGTTTGAAATACTTGGAGTATGGTGGTAAACATCAGTGATTAACTCTCTTTTTTCATAGGGCTTATGTCCAAATAGAAGTAAGCAAAAAGCATTTCAAATGAAGACCCTGACAAGTAAAAAATAGTTTTGGATTTTGATAAATGCCGTGAAGAAAAATAAACAGGATTATAGGATAGAGAGGGTGGGGATGCGACAAGGCTACTTCTCCATTTACTTTGGTTTCCAAACGGCACATCATCATGGTTGCTCCTCTACAACAAGATGCATGGGCTTTGGCACTTTTCAAATCCCTTTAACGGTGGACTTCTGACCTGTTCATGTTTTCTAAGTACATAGGAAGGTAGAGGCTTCTTAATTATAGGTGAGATGGAGCTATTCGGACTATGGTATCAGTAAGCCCACTATTAAAAAGGAAGGCACAAAAATTTACACCTTTAGGGTAGTTGTTGGACTTAGACATAGTATTCTGACTTAGTGTGTTCTTTCATGGTACAGTGAGACTAGTAGTGGCCATATCTAGACAATGTGTTTCCATTAGTGCAGTCTCAGATATGCTTAACTGTTTGACCAGCAGTGTTACCCAAGCCTTGTAGTGAACTTTTTCAAGTCTGTTGTGTCTGAACTGTTTTTCAACCAGATCTTTTCTCTTTTGAACCTGGAAAATCAATTTCTTGAACCTTATTGCAGGGTTTTACTGTCATCCCTATAAAATTTAATCTCACTAGCCCTTCCTTCTAGTTTTATGTGATCTTTTTGAATCTAGTTTTTTGAAAAGCTTACCCTTTCTGTTGCCTTCCAAGTCAGCAATAATGATATAAACAGAAGAGTACCAAGAACAGAACCTAGCAAAATGTTCCTTCAGATGGATTTTTCTTTATTTGATTAGCACGTTTTGAGTATGACTATATATCTACCTGTAGCTCTACCTAATATCTGGTTCCCATTTTATCTAGTGATAATATCTAGTTTTGTTTTCTCTTCTCTTATTTTCAATTATTTCTTGAGATGTTTCCTTAAGAAATTGAAGCATAGTTGTTCAGCCTACATTCCAGAGTCAAACTGATTTGGATTTTAATTTTTTCTTCTGTCTCTTGTTATCTGTGTAATACTGGATATGTTACCTAACCTCTTTGACTCTTGGTTTCCTAATAATTGTATCTGTTTCATGGGGCTATATGAGATAGTGGATATAAATCACCTGTCATAGTGCCTGGCATAGAGAAGATCCCAGTAAATATTAGCAACACTGGCTGGAGTCATTGTTGTCAGCCCTGAAGAAATTAAGTATCCTATCTCTGGCTTTTCTGATCTAAAACCCTTTAAGTGCATGTGCGCTTAAACAAATATATACATAGCTAGATCTTTACCATATCTTCTTCGGGACAGGCACAGTGAAACATGTTTGTTGTAAATCTTATAAGCCACTTGCCTAGAGTTTTACTACATAAAGCATCAAACTTACCATTTCTGAAATTCATATTTTCTTAGAAATCTTAAACTTTGTCTTCTGTCTAGTCATTTATTCTCTTTTTGATGGTCCACAGTTTCTCAAGAATTAGATATTAATAATGATCTTTTAATAGCCCCCTTGGTTTATCATTGTCTGAGCCTAATAAAAAATGAGACCTGGGCATGGGATGCTGCAAGTATGGCCTGGGTCATTCACTTAGCCAGGGCTCTTAGGTCTCTGGTAGCACAGAGAATGAAATTGTCTGGAGTGAAGAGAAAGAACTTAACACAGGTACAGTATAGTAAGTACCATGAAAATGTCTTCATATTTATCTCTTTTTAGGAACTTCATTTCACAGCTGAGGTAATTGAGCGTCAGATTCAAATACTGGGGTGCCTGGGTGGTTCAGTCGGTTAGGATCCAACTCTTGATCTCAGCTCAGGTCTCAATCTTAGGGTTGTGAGTTCAAACCCCATGTTGGGCTCCACACCGGGCATGAAGCCTACTTTAAAAAAAATTCAAATATCCATGTCATCTCACATCCATTAAGTGATGGTATGTGTAGAATTTGAATCTAGTTTTGTCTGATACCAAAACCATGTCCTTTCCACTCCATTGTATGCTACTTCTTCATTCCCCTACTATTTGGCGGTTGATGTTATACTGACATATATATCAAACTGATTCTTTTCTTTCACTGGGCATCTATCCCTGGGAAACTAATGAAGGATTGCTTTAGAAGAGATTTTCAGTCAGAGAATTGATAAGGATCATGATGAAAATTGGCACATTTCCCCTTAATAGGAAAATGTGACCATTTCAGCAGTATTATAAAACCATGGAATCTTAGGGTTTGAAGAGACCTTTTTGGTCCTGAGTTCTGGTTTAACAGTCATATATGTGGGATACATTGTAAGATTATTTTAATATTGCTGTATCTGAAATACTTTGTGATTTAAGATCAGTTTTTGCCTTTCTTTATTATACTTCTCTATAATACATTGTTGTTTTAAAAGTTTCTTTGTGTTTCTCTAATAGTTAAACAAACCTGATATATGTGAATAAGGATAAGTGAATAGAACTTTCAGAATCCTTTTTCTGTGTGTGAGAGATACTATGAAAGGTATCTCTTTAATTATCATGGAGGGATACTAATGACTTATGCTAGAATTCTGGAAGAGAGTTTTACATGAAAAAAAGTGCAGGTAGGCTGATTTTATGTTAAATAATTCTCTGTGTGTGAGGTTTATCAAAGCTTCTAATAATAGTTCATGTTTCTTTCAGCCATATTTACAGAAAAATTACTTTAGGATATTAAAGTGCAAATAGAAATCATCTTTAGTGTCTAATATTCTTATTTCATAATTTTCCAGCTTTATTGAGGTGTAGTTGACAAAATTGCATATATTAAAAATGTGCTTTTTTTAAAGATAAGAATTCATCCTACTCACTCTTGTTTAGTGATGGATTCTTTTTCAACACTGATTTTGTAATCTTGCAGTGTTATAGCATAAAATATGGTGATTATCTAATTCTAGTTTACACAAATTTTATTGAAGTAAAATTTTTAAAGTTCCATATTATGGAGTAGACAGATATTTTTGTATAAATATCATGAATTTCAAGTAGTGGTTAGTTCTTTAGGCTAATATTGGACATTATTACCCTAAAGAATCTAAAGACAAAATTTAAGAAGAGAAAAAAGAATAGACATTGACGTATATATGGTAAAACCATTTCAATAGAACCATAAGTTTCATGGGGGCACAGACTTTGGTTCACCACTGTATTCCTGTCTTCCGAAGTAGTATGCCATACCTGGTAGGTGTTCAATTGAGTATTTGTAGTAAACGCTGACTATCTTGACTTTACAGATTAACGAAGTGTTTTACACAAACAGAGCATACTTACTTGGGGTCACTGTACCAAACAAATGCTTGTGTGTGTTTATGTTTATTTCTTTTTATCTGAAATAAGAAAAATACAGCTGTGACTATGCAACAGCTTTCCATAAATTGCTGAATGTCAGGTAAATGGTTCTCTGATTTATTGTCCTAGATAATAAGGCTCAAATCTTTGTGTGTTATATAATTGTATAGGGAAGTGTTGGTGATGAAGGATAGTGTTTTGGTTACCAAGTATGAGAAAGTTTCATATTGTTGCCTGTACCTTTCTAGCAAAGATATCTTTACTTCTTTCTAGTAAATCAGATCTTTTCTCTGCAATGAATTAATTTTTCTAAGTCACTAATCCAGCATTTCTAAGAAGTATAGTCTGGATAGTTTACATCATACTCACCGGCGGTACTTATTAGAATTGAGGAGTCCCAGAAACTATCTTAGACTCAGTAAATAAGAATAACTGGAATGTGAGTCTCTGGAACTCAAGTTTTTGACAAGCTCTACATGTAATTTCTCTCTGCACTCAGAGGATTGAGAGTCATTGCATTAAATTTTTCCAGAAGTGTCTCTGCCTTGGGGAGAGGCAGGATCTTGGAGGCTCTGGAGAAGGAATCTCTCACTAGAAGTTCTCTGCTCCACTTACGTCCCAAATGAACCAGTTTTAAGACACTGATTGTGTCAGTGTGAGTCACAGCCAAACATTAACCATACTGTTAGATTATAACTCTCTTATATGATCAAGTCCTGTCTATAGACATGGCCCACCTTCATTTTCTCACCAGTTGCACTGGACTACTGCCACATTTGGCAGGTATTTACCTAAATGTCCTGGCTCAGCGTCACCCCATCTCAGAGTTGGTACCATTTCCTGTTTTGATCCCCCTTCTTCTCACCTCTATATTATCAAATATAAAAGGATTCTGAATTTCACAGCTTAAGAGAGGCGTTTTTTGGAGGGTGCCTGGGTGGCTCAGTCGGTTGAGCATCAGACGCTTGATTTCAGCCCCAGTTTTGGTCTCACGGTCTTGGGATTGAGCCCCTCATCAGGCTGTGGAGTCTGCTTAAGATTCTCTCTCTCCCTCTCCCCCACTTGTGTATATGTGTGAATGCTCTTTCTTTCTCTCAAAAAAAACAAAAACAAAAAAAGGCACTCTTTCTAATGCGTCAAAGTTCGGTTAAAAACGTAAATTTACATGTGTACAATCTGTTTAACCTTATTTGTATCAGCAATGTAAATGGTAATGCTGCCTTTTATATACAAAGATGGTGATACTGAATTGATTTTCCAGAAGTAGTAATGAATTTTTAGTTTTATATCCATGTTGTAATGCCTGGCCCTCCTTGGATTCAGGGGCATTCCAAAACGCAGCATTTAGAGGACAGAACGCACTAATTAACATACATAGATTAAATCCATGACTTCATTGGCATTGTGCCCTTGCCAAGTTAGTCTCAAAAGTTGGATTTTGCCTGTACATTTGTCTCATTTTCCTAGGCAAGAGTTAAGAAGGCTGTGTATTAAGCTTTTTTTGTATCCCCTAAACTAATTAGTATAGTGCCGTAAACTTAGCAGATATTTAGAAAAAAAAAACCCTGATGTATTGATACTGATTCAGTATAAGGGCATTTCAGCCACTTTGCATGGATTTCTTTGGGAAGGATCTACTAGGATTTTAAATTTCTATTCTTGTTTTATGTAGTTGTTTTTGTGTTTAAATTCAGTCATATTTAGCACTTCCCTATCTTCTTGCTGAAGCTTGTTTTTAATCAAATGTGATTATTGTGTTAAGGATATATTAGTTTTCTTAGAGAATTAATATTCTTTTTTGTTGCATTAAAAATTTTATTGTAAGCTTATGATGTGACTTGGACTGGAGACAAAGGGTAATATTAAGACAACATTCACTGTCTCTAGTGGGGAAGGAAGGTGCAAATATTCAGCTTGCTTTCAAATACCCACTATACCTATTAGGGAGTAATTTATTTAAGAAGGTGATAATTTCTTTATATATTAGAAATGTTGATAAATTAGACAAAATCTTAGAGAAGTGAGTATTTATTAGAATTTAATACTGGGATATTATATTTTTTAAAGGACTTAAACATATCTGAATCAGAAGTAGGTGCTGACAGGGGCTCCTGTGTGGCTCAGTTGTTTAAGTGTCTGATTCTTGATTTCAGCTTAGGTCATGATCTTGCAGTTTGTGAGTTAGAGCTCCTTGTTAGGCTCTTTGCTCACTGTATGGATCCTGCTTGGGATTCTCTCTCACCTTCTCTCTGCCCCTCCCCTACTCATGCTCGCTCGCTCTCTCTCTCTCTCTCTCTCTCTCAAAATAAATAGATAAAAATTTTTTAAAAAATAAATAAAAAAAAAAGAACTAGGTGCTGACATAAATAGCTCTGATTTATTGACCTCTAAAGCAAATCGTGTTAGATATTGTGGTTACCAGGTTAAAGTACCTGTTATGTACATCATAGGTGTTGGAGAATCCTCCTTGGTGGACTCTGAGCCATGGAGATTCATAATGATTACAGTCTCCTAGGAAACTTAATCTGGCTGCAGATTGCAGAATTTATTTCAGGAGACAGAGACCAGATAAGACTATTTTGGACTGAGTGTTTGTGGCCCACCACCTACCCCCACTCCCCCCAAGTCATATGTTGGATTTCTAACACTCAGTGTGACTAAATTTAGAGATAGTCTTGTGAGGCAGTAATAAAGGTTAAATGAAGTCATAAGGGTGGTACCCTAATATGGTAGGGCTGATAACCCTTATAAGAAGAGGAAGAGATACCAGAGTGTTTCTCTCTCTCTCTCATGTGAGGACTCAGCAAGATGGCAGCCATCTGCAAGCCAGGAAGAGAGCTCTCAGCAGGAACTGAATTGGCCAGCCGCTTGATCTTGGACTTCTCAGCCTCCAGAACCATGAGAAATAAATTGTTTTTTTGTTTAACCCACCAGTCTATAGTAATTTGTTATGGCAATCAGAGCAGAGTGAGAGTCCATTGACATAATCTGAGCTTGAGGTGGTAAGGGGAGTGGTAACCAGGAAGAAATCAGAGAGATGGGTATGGTAGAAATGGAAAGAAAGTGACGATATTAAAAAAAAAAAAAAAGGCCTAGAGGATCTAGTTAGTGGCTGGCAATATATAGGGGACAAAGGATGAAGTAGATATTTTTGATAGGTCTTAAAATGGAATATTTATCAACTTTTCTCAAAGTGGGGAAAAGTGTTTTAGGAGTAAATGTGTTGAGTTCCCAAGACCATTGCAATTTTGGTGATTTGCTTAAAAGATTCACAGGACTCAACATATAGTCCTATTCATGGCTGTGATTTATTATAGTAAAAGGGACACAAGGCACAATTAGCAAAGGGAAAAAGGCACGGGGGCAAAGTCTGGAGGAATCCAGGCACCAGCTTCCAAGAGTCCTCTCCCAGTTGAGTTGTGCAAGACAGGCTTTATTCCTCCAGCATAAAGTTGTGAAAACATACGTAAAATGTCGTCTACTGGAGAAGCTGTCCTGAGCTTTGAAGTCCAGGGTTTTTATCAAGAGTTAGTCACATAGATACCCTTTGGTTAGCATGTACCAAAATTGAAGACTCTAAAAAGAGGGGTAGGTGTTCAACATAAACTGCATTGTTTGTGCACAGAGTTTAGGCACAGTAAACTACACTTACCAGTTAGGGCATGGTGGGAACCCTCCCAAAATTGAAGTTCCCAAATGCCAGCAAATGGCCAGCCTTGTAAGCAGGCCTTTCTAAGGATAGCAGTCTCTGGCCTGCTATGTTAACTCTTTAATGCACAGGAATATTTTAAACTAGAAAGAGAAAATGACAAATATGTAACTCTTTCTTTTTAACATTTTTTTTAAGTTTACTTGTTCATTGTGGAAGTGGGGATGGAGAGTGAGTGGGAGAGAGAGAGAATCCCAAGCAGGCTCTGCACTGTCATTACGGAGCTCGACACAGGGCTCAGTCTCATGAACAATGATATCGTGACCTGAGCTGCAGTCACGAGTAGGGCACTTAACCGACTGAGCACCCAGGCGCCCCTGTCACTCTCTGTTTATTAGCAAAGTTTATTCATCACAAATTTAAATTCTAATTATTATCTTCAGTTGGGAACACACAAGGATACTTTTGAAAAGTGTTAGGAAGAGAAAACAAAAAAATTTTTTTCATGTTTATTTATTTTTGAGAGAGAAAGAGACAGAGACAGAGTATGAGCGGTAGTGGTTGGGGGTGGGAGAGGGTGGAGAAGGAGGGGAGACAGAATCTGAAGCAGGCTCCAGGCTCTGAGCTGTCAGCACAGAGCCCAACACGGGGCTCGAACTCACAAACCGCAAGATCATGGCCTGGGCTGAAGTCGAAGTCAGATGCTTAACTGACTGAGCCACCCTGGTGCCCCCCAGAATACGGTGAAAAGTTGCCACAACTTTAAGGTCAAACCATGGACCAACATTTTAGATTATAGTCTCTTGTATAGCAAGAATAACTTTACGACACCTTTAGTAATAAATACCTAGACAACTCAAAGAGGCATCGCCACTTCATGATAAATATTGAGTTGAAGAACTGTTCCACATTATATTACTAAATGTCTATGATCTTTATATTTTTATTAGATTTTTTCTCATCAATTTGCAAAGAGTTTATTGTATAGTAGGACAATTAGCCCTTTTTCATGTAAGATATATTATTACCTTCCTTGCTTACCCCTGGCCAGAATGTTATTAAGACAAAGCATTTAAAATTTTTATTCAGTCTCTACAAGGATTCTGTATCTTACCATGAGATTGAGTTTTTGCTTGGTTGCTAAAAAATAGGCATGACTAAAATGTGAACATGTTGAAAATCAAATGGGCTGTGTTAATTTAATTTCCAAGGGAGCTATTTGAGCAGTTCAGCATTTGTGAAAATCTACACTCTATTTAAATGGACTTTTAACTTTCTTCATATGAAATGAGCCATGAGCTAGCCCATTAGGTGATTTTGAAAAATTCATCAAGAACAATGTTATCCAGGACCATTTCCAGAATAATACTTAGTTGAACTGAAAATGCAGATTGATATTTTTTGCCTTCTGTGACATTAATTTGTCTTAAGTGTTTGTCCTGTGTCTTGTGTTTAGTTGTTGATGTTAAACTGAAAACCCAGAAAGATCCATCGCAGGTGAGTGATGAAAATGTTGTAAGTCTAATTAGGAAGTATGACAGGGAAAGAAAAAATGTGATAGTTGCATTGAAGAGCATTTGGCCTGATTTCTGATTTTTTATTGTGAAGTCAGGAGAGTACCCTTCATGCTGTTTGTTTCACTCTATGAAAACTTTTCAATATTTTTTTGTGATTTTCAAAATAGTGCTGAGAACTGAACTCCCTGCAATAGAAAGGATAATACTAGAAAATTTACTGCCTCCAAAAAATCGAGTGCAGTAAACAAAGTTGGTCAGTCATGTCTCCTTATTGTATTTTCGAATTACACAATTCCCTCTATTATCTACCAGTCTCCAAATTGTGTTTCCTAACTATAACAGGGGCAAAATCATAGTATAGAGGTATTCAAATGGTATTTTTCTGATTGTTTCCTATCAGCGTTCTCCCCCTTGCTTGTATACTCAAGAACTAGTTGGCACTATATACCTTTCTTTCACTCCTGCCTTGGCTGTCATGTTTTTGCAGCCACAGCACTTTGGTGGGGTTTACCTCTGCCTCCATAGGTTGCTGCTCTTTGATGTTTGTGCTGAGAACACTTCTCTTGACAACACAGGACCTCTGTGAACTGGCTAGTGTGCAGAATTCCTCCTATGGCAGGTGTGTGTTGCTTTCTCTGGAGTTCTGCAGAAGCATGCTGCGTTCTGTAGTATCTTAGTAAAAATCTAGCTCTTCCCACCCCCAAAAATGGATTTATTATAATGCACTACATAGATCTCAAATTTCTCCTGTCTTCTATTCCAAGTCCAAGAGATTTACGCGACATCTTGTTCTCTTGTTTTGGTGTGGCATCTGCTTTCCAGAGCTGTGAGGCAATTCCCAGTTAGAACTAGGAGGTAGAAACAGCATAAGCTCAAGGGCATCCAGAGGACAAGATGCCATGTCAGTGTTTTCCCTTCCTCTAGCGTTTGTGGCCTTCTTTTTCCTTGGGATGATCTCTTACTTCAGAGATGCCTTAAAAGTTAATAGAGTTTGCTGGCAGCCTAGACATGCCTTGATGTAAGCAGAATTTGGTATATATAATTACATGATGACAGTATTTTTAAATTTTCAAACATTCTTTTAAAACCGACAAAATCTCCTTTACACACACGCGCACGCGCGCACACACACACACACACACACACACACACACACACACACACAACACGTACTGGCTGAGGTTCTCTAACTGAAGCAGGCTACAGAGTCCTGCAGTCATTCATCCCCTCCCTCCCCAGGCTCCTGCATAGAATGTGACAGGTTTTCGGAGATGACTGATCTCTTAACTCACTTGTTTTATAGAAGAGAAAAAGAACGCCCATAGAATCCAAATCCATCATTTCTCAAAGGGTCTTACCAAACTTTTTCTAGACATTCTTGCTCATTTTCTTCTTTCTGAAGCATGATGGAATTAACTGTTAATATGGCATTTTGTGTACACAGATCATGTAATGCTTATCTTTTTGTTTTATACCTAAAATGTTTGTGCTGTCCTTTTGTAGTCTGTAACCTCAGAGTCCATTTTTTAAAATTAATTTTTGATCTTCAGTGCCTAAGGTAATCTTAACATATATTAGTATGATAGTTAATTATCATACTAGGTAGTTAATACATGTTATGTTAAAATGAATATATTTATTTAATACTTTTCTTGGAAGTTGCGTATTAGTTGGTTGTCCTGTTAGTTTATGTGAGCTAGTTCTATTTCTTCAAGTAGATGGCTGCTCTTTTAAAACCTTCTTTATTTACCCCTTACCATAAATCCCAGCATAATAGAAGCACATTGATTAACCAAAGAGAATCCCATAGAAAATGTTAAGATAAGGTTGTTTTTACTCCTTTCTTAGTACCTCTTAAAATCCTCCTGACATGAGAGGTGACATTAAGAGTGCTTCTTATTTCATGAGGCTGGTGGATAGAGAGGCTGAAATAACATGAATTTGTATTTGGGGTCTACTGTTAGCTTTTGACCATGTTACTTAACCTCTCTAACCACTAGTTGTATCATCTTTAAGACAGGAAAATAATGTCTATCATATTGTGATAAGTGAAGGAAATTACACATGAAGTGTTTAGGAGTACAACATGTGTAATAATTGATAACGCGATGAACCTGCTAGTCCACTGGTGTTTAAACTTTAATGTGGGTACAGATCACCTGGGGATCTTGTTAAATTGTAGGTTCAGATTTATTAGGTTTGAGATGATGCCAGAGATTCTTCATTTCTGATAAACTCTTAGGTGATCCTGATGCTCTGATCTAGAGACCACATTTGACCTAGCAAGGTGCTACATTATTCAGGATTCCCACTGTACATTTTTTTCTTTTTCCATATGTTGAATGATTGATTGGATTGTCTTTCACAATGACTGTATATCTTGTTAGACATTGTGATTGTGTCTTTAAGGTAGTTAACAATAGTATCTTGGGACTTATACTTGCTTTGAACACCTCTTCTTGTTAAAATGCCAAGGGCATGATATATTTTATTGAAAGCTTGCACTGCTGAGTATCAAACATTTAAGGGCAAACAGCTAAGGTACAAATGATGATCCTGTCTACTTCTGGAGGTTTTGAATTCAAAAGGATACCAAGCAAGGCCTTCTGGCACATTAAGACAGATAAAGTTTTTAGCATTTTCTACCTGCTATGTATGAATTATCTACAGGTCAAGAAATTATAAGTGTAAACCTAAATATCCCATGTAAAATGAATTTTGTAAATCTTCCTAAATTGAAACAGAAAGAGCACTAGGTTGGGAGATAAGAATTCTGGTTTTGACTCCAGCAAAGATTAGCAGGGTGATCTTGGAAAGCCCAGCGTTAATCCTAATTTTTTCATGCATTTGTGTTAGTTTATACAATGAACTTTTTTTTTATATATATTTAATTTTTTTTTCAACGTACAATGAACTTTTAAACAAAGCTCAGTTTCCTATGTAAGAATAGATCTCACCTATAACAATATTCTAATCCTCAGTATTCTGAGTTTATGTTTCAAACTTTTAAGTACTCAATTAGTTGATTATGCCTATGTTATATTTTAATTATATTCATTTTGTTAATAAGACTTTAATGATACATTTTGGGTCAATTTACTGACTCATTGAATATTTCAGATATTTCATCAAAATTTGAATATGTTTTTATAAAAATGCAAATTAAAGCAAATGTAAAAATTCTTTGAACTATAATTATTTTCAAGTTACCTTCTTGTCATGTGTGCAAAATTACCTACTAATGTAAAAGACAGAAACACAAGAGATTTATGAATTCCTTAATATTGTAAAATACTCTTCAGTCCTTACGTTCAACTCTTGGCAAATACTGTGTTAATTTGTGAGTTACCTGCAGAAGCACAAATTAAAACATGAAGCAAGAAGATGGACCTTGGCCCTATTGGGAAAGGATACTTGGCTAAGCAGGGATTTATTGTGTTCATGCTATGAGAGAGGAAGGATTTGACAAGTTAATTAATTTGTCTTTTCTCTTACCTAAGTGCTTTCATTGCTCAAATCCTCCCCAAGCTCCAAAGCAGTATCTCTCTCTGTCTTCAGCAGCAGCCCACAAACCTTCAGGGGATTCTGACACTTATTTTGAGGGAGAGGGGTGAGAGATGTGGAGAAGCATTTCCCTGGGCTTGTAGAGTGTTGCCTGTGAGAGAAGGTGTTTAGGGTCATAGATCACACTGTGTCAGTCTAAGCAATAGATCCAAGTGGCAGAAGGCATTGTTCTTTGATAGATTTAACTCAGGATATTTGTGATAGGTAGGGTTCTCTGAGAAACACAGTCTGCAGCAGTGTCCCCTCTTCCTGGATCTGAGGGTGGCACTGCTTGAGTACCATAGTCACAGGAGTAGAACTAGGTGTACTGAGACATCAAAACTATGCATAAGGGGCGCCTGGGTGGCTTAGTCAGTTAAGTGTCCAACTCTTGATTTCGGCTCACGTCATGATCCCAGCATCATGGAATCAAGCCCCACATTGAGCTCTGCACTGAGCGTGGGGAGCCTGCTTACGATTCCCTCTCTCTCTGGGGGCCCCTGGGTGGCTCAGTCGGTTGGGTGTCCAACTTCAGCTCAGGTCATGATCTTGCAGTTCGTGAGTTCAAGCCCCATGTTGGGCTCTGTGCTGACAGCTCAGAGCCTGGAGCCTACTTCAGATTCTGTGTCTCCTTCTCTCTCTGCCCCTCACCTGCTCATGCTCTGTCTCTGTCTCTCTCTCAAAAATAAATTTAAAAAAATTTTAAAAATTTAAAAGATTCTCTCTCTCCCTCTGCGCCTCTCTTCTCCTTGTGCTCTCTCTCTCTAAAAATAAATAAAATGAAAAAGAATTTAAAAGAATATGCATATGATATCTTCCATATTATTATAAATAAAGTATTATTTTGGGTACCAGGTAAAGTACAGAAGTTCTTACTGGGTAGGCTTTTTTCACAAACCTCTGCAACTGATCTCTATGTTTGAAGCATCCAGACTATTGAAATACAGCATTGCAAGCTAAAATTATGCTGTTTATAAGCAAATAACCTTCACTCTTCTTTTTTTTTTTAAGTTTATTTATTTATTTTGAGAGAAAGAGTGTGAGACAGCGCGTGCAAGCAGGGGAGGGGCAGAGAGAGAGGGAGAGAGAGAATTCCTAGCAGTCTCCGCATTGTTAGTACAGAGCTGGATGTGGGGTTTGAACCCACCAACCGGGAGATCATGACCTCAGCTGAAATCAAGAGTCGACTTAATCAATTGAGCCACCCAGGTGCCCTGCTCCACTGTTCCTCTAAGCATCCTGGGGTTATTTTCTTGGTTCTGGCCATTGTCCTGATGTTTACATATAGTATAATCATCATTAGGATATTTAGGACTTCTGAGCAATGAAGCAAGCATCATATTTTTTACCTCATTTATAGAATAGAAAGTAGGGTAAATTTTGAGTTTAGTGTTGATGCAAGGTCAAAAATAAGTGATAGCTATTTCACATGATTTTCTGGTATTTGCTTTCTGTAGCATTGTTTTCAAACTCTGTTCTTAAGGTACTGAATTGGGAAGAGGTACTGAACATGTGAGAACATTTTTTCCTCTGCAAATATTTTCATAAGCTTTGATGTGTATTTCATATTTAAAGCTGTGATGTAATAATCAGTTAATATTGTATACAACAGGAATCCTGACATAATGCATGATAATAACAAAATTAGATTTATTCAAGAGGATAGTGACATTTCCTTGACTGTACATAAAACTTATCGTATCCACAATAAGATTTCCAGTAAGCGCTCTGAGATCAGTTAGTCCTTAAATATGTGCTTAGAGATAAGGTGTCCAAAGCGATTTTTAATACGTATTTATATCAAACCTACATAGTATATTTTATAAATAAGCTGAATAGGTAGATAGTATTCCCATAGTTGAGTGGTAATACTGTTATTAACCAGCAAAAAATTTGTAACTAATTTAACATACTCTTGTGATTAATAGTCCTTCCTATGTAAGGTATTACTTACAAGACAGAATAATATTTTACCAAGAAGCATAATATTTAGATGTAATTTACACATTACCTCCTGTTTTGCCTATCTAGTTTTCAGGTGTATCCTTTGGTACTGTAGTCCTGTCTCTGATATGTTCCCCACTTTCTTAAAAAAAATGACAACGAAAAGATTCAAGGAGGACTGTCTCTTAACATTTTGTTTATTTTTTCTAGCAAGTCTTTTTTTTATTAAATAAGAAACTGTATCCCAACCTCAAGTGGTTTCATACATAAGAAAACTTCTAGAGTGTACTAAAATAAATGAATAAGGTCTTGGTTATTCTTTATATCTTAAGTGCCTCTTAAAAATTTTTTTTAATGTTTATTTATTCTTGAGAGAGAGACAGAGACAGAGTGTGAGTGGGGGAGGGTCAGAGAGAGAGGGAGACACAGAATCTGAAGCAGGCTCCAGGCTCTGAGCTGCCAGCCCAGAGCCTGACGCGGGGCTCAGTCTCACAAACTGTGAAGTCATGATGTGAGCTGAAGTCGACACTTAACCAACTGAGCCACCTAGGTGCCCCTTAAGTACATCTTAAATTGGGGGCCAAAGCAACTTGCAAAACCATTGCTATTTACGAAACCTCTCTTTTCCAGTTTTTGTCTGTTCTCAGTTGTATTTTGAATAACTTTTGTCTTCCATGATTAATACAATGCTTGGTAGAGTAGAATGGGATATAGTATTATCATGAAAGTATTAAAATTCACCAAAAGATATTCAGAATCTTTCCTCTGCATTTCAACAGGACCTTGGCTGTGTCTGTTTTACTATAGAGTATATTTCAGGTGTTTACCACAATATCCTTAATGTACTTTGCTGTTTACTCATATAAGGTGCCCCATGACACCTGCATCCAAGAATAAATAACTACTCTAGACCAGTACAGCTCAAGCTTTAATGTAAATATGAGTCACCTGGGGATCTTTTTAAACTGCACATTTCGATTCAGCAGAGCTGGGTTGGGCCTGAGATTCTGCATTTCTCACAAGCTCCCAGGATGCCACTGCTCCTATACTTGAAAGTATGGGTTATATCTGTATGTCTAAAGCCTCTTAATGCACATACCAAGTGTTCTAGGAACAGCTTGTTCTTAGGCAGTGATTCTCAAACTTTAGCATGCCCCAGAAACATGTTTGCTAAAAATACAAAGTCTGTTTTGGTGGGGCTTTGGAGTCTAGGAATCGGCACCTTTCAGAACTCCTCAGATTTTGATGCAGGTGGACTAAGACCACACTTTGAGAAATAGTGCTTTAAAGTTTGGAATTGCTGTGGAAATTCACAGCCCTTTCTGGAATGGCAGCTTTTTAAAAGCCAAAGTTACAATGAAAAAACCCATCTGAAAGGTGATTGCTTTGGATGCCAGTGTGGTATTGGTTAATGAGGAAGCAGTTGTACAACTTTATATGTTTCTCTGTTGTGTCTCATCACCTCAGTCAGAAGACACATAATATTTTACAATATATCAGTGGTGAAGGCCATAGTTTCATTCATACCCTAATCAGTCCTGAAGGGGTCTTAATTGGATAATTGGTTGGAAGTAATAGGTGAGTAGGTACATTAAAGGGTGGTGAATGGATGTTGATATTGATTCTTTACATGGATATTCTTACCAGGATATTTACTCTCTCTGGGCTATACCTACTTCTCTGATATTACCTGCTGTTATATTCACCTAGTGTCATAAAACTAGCTGGTTCTCAACATAAAATATAGAGTTGGTTCTCAAGTTAAAACAAAAATTAGGAATTCCAATAACCTAATGAATTGTTTGTCATTTTAGTTTGACAGCAGTTAAATTCCCAAAGCCTGTCATTCAAGGTGAAATTTTGAAAATGACATCTTTTCACAACTTTAAAAGTGATTTCTCATCTACTCATGTCTCTTTCTCTTTTAAGGATGTGGGTGGTATTTATATATTACCTAATTGAGTCTGTACAAACTATTTTTTTAAAAAGGGGTTGTACAGAGGTTGCAGTTATTAGATCATCTTACCAGAAACCATGAGTGCCGTTAGAATACTCTGTTCAGCAAACAGTGTGATGTTAACCAAAGTGATTTAAAAGCTTTAGTTAGGATTAATCTATCATATGCTTAAATTTATTATCTCATTTATTCACTAATTTGCATATGATCTTACAACTCAGAATTTTTTTAAGCAAATAGAAGTGTACCCAAAAATGAATTATAGGATGAATTGCATTAAAGCAGATTGTAACCAAGGCCAGCCCTGGACAGAAATGGGGGATTAGTGAGCTGTGATCGCATTACTCCTTTTCTGCTTCTCTGCTCTCAAGAGCAAATTCCTTTGTGCTGCCTCTTGATGGTTCTGTTCCAGTTCCACAGTACCCCTCTGAGGTTTCCCTTGCCCTTGAGAATTTCAAGGTCTAGAGCAGAGTTTTGAAAACCATCATGACCTAACTGCTTTGTGAGAAGGATATTTATCACACAAAATACTTTAAGATCACAAAGATTAATTCTGCCTGAAGGGAAAGGGGAGAAGCTAGACAAATAAGTGTAGGGGCAATTAACATACAACATAATCCTCTCTGGGATGAGGGTATAAACTAAGTGACCTCTTTGAGATGCCTTTCTGTTGTGAATTTTCTAGTTTATTAATAACCTAAGAGCTGTGCTTTACCAATCTATAATATTCATACCTCTTAACACAAAGGTGGTTAGCTTTGGGGAGGAAAAGTGTCTACTGGCTTTTAAAACCAAAACATTTTTATTGCATACTAAGAAATAATTTTGTTGAAATTTAGGTAAGAATTTTGCTCTCAGTTAAGAGAACATATGAATGAAAAAGAAATGTAAAAAGTATTTAAATTTTGTTACCATTTGTGTGTGTGTGTGTGTGTGTGTGTGTGTGTGTGTGTGTGTGTGTGTTTATCCATTTATTTTAAGAGAGAGAGCATGAGCAGGGCAGGGGCGGATTGAGAGGAAGAGAGAGAATCCCAAGCAGGCTCCGTACCACTAACATGGAGCCCAGTGTGGGGCTCAAACTCACAAACTGAGATCATGATCTGAGCCGAAGTCAGATGCTTAACTAACTGAGCCACCCAGGCGCCCAGTTTTTATTTTCTTATGTTGTGGGTGGTGACCATTACGACTATAGGATTTTATCTGGAGTTCTAATTTTGCTTGAAAGCCTGTGTGATTTTGCTTGTAGAATTTCCCAGGAAATTTCAAATTTGAATCTGGTAAGAATGAAGACAGACAGTATTTTCAATGGATATAGCCCAGTAGTCTATTTATAAAATGAAGTTAGGCGAATTTTGCCTCACCATCCCCCCCAAATTAAAATTTTAAAAGATTATTAATTGATATTCTCAGCAACTTTATCATCAAGCTGTTTATCCTCAGGTATTGATTTGAGAGTTGCAACCTCTGTCTTTTGTATTCTTACTCTTTATCTGTTTAGTTTCATTGACTTCTTCCTTTGGCATATGGGATACTACCAAACCATTCATCTTACTGTCTTGTCAAATTTCTTTTCAAAAACTATTTTGCTTTTTTAAACTACAGATTTATTTAAAAAAAAATCTTTTACATTTGCCGCCAGCCCACTCTGTAACAGCTGCAATCTGGCTCCTGCCACCAGCACTTGACTGAGTGCTTATTTGAAGATCTCCAGCGATACATCAATTAAAACCCCAGTGGCCCTTTTCTCTGTCTTTGTGTTTCTTCATCTCTGCCACAGTTGAATTTTTGACCACTTTCTCCTTGAAATTCTCAGTTCCCGCTGTTTCCCGTTGAGTGTTCTCTACTCCACCCACTGGGACTTGTTAAATATGTTGTCTTTCTTCTTCTTCTTGTTCTTTTTTTTAATCTTCCTTCCATTTAGTTACACTAAGCCCCCACCTGAAATATCACCCCATACTTCTCTCTTCCTGTCACAGATCCTGCTGTGCTGTAAGGCCTTCATATGCTATCTTCCTTTTGAACTAAAAATATTCTTTCTCATTTCTGTATTATTTTCTCATTTCTCATCTCGTTCTTGCTTGAAATACTTTCAAGATGGGTTTTTTCCCTTGGTATGATTTTGTACACATTTCTTTGCCACCCTCGCGATATAAATTACAGGAGAGAGGCCACCATTGCAGCTTCCTCAGTGTCATGTATAGTTTATAACCTTAAATACTTGTTTAGTGTACTGTGGTAAGCAGAATAATGACTTTCCAAATATCTCCATGTTCTGATCCCCAGAACCTCCGAGTATGTTAGGTTACATGACAAAGGGGAATTAAGGTAGCAGATGGAATTAAGGTTACTAATCAGTTAACCTTAACATACAGAGATTATGCTGGATGATGCTGCTGGGCTCAGTGTCATCCCCAAAATTCTTGAAAATGTATGAGGGGAGGCAGAAGAGAGAGTAAGGGTGATACAGTGTGAGAAGGGCTCAACTAGAGCTTGCTTGAAGATGGAGGAGGGGAGATAGAAGCAAGGAATGTGGCCAGAGTTTAAAAGCTGGAAGAACTCAACATTCTCCCCTTGGAGCCCCCCAGAAGGAACACAGCCCTGCTGACACTTTGATTTTAGCCCAGCGACACCCGGGTCAGATTTCTGACCTACTGAACTGTTAGGTGCACATATTCTGAAAATTCAGAGGCAATGGGATTAGAAAAATAGGAAAATAGATAAACTGGTTGTTTCAAGACTTCATTCTTCACAGGGAATTTATTCAGTTTCACAATAATTTTTTTTTTACCTGGTTGTTCTAAAGATGAATTCTGTATAATGAAGTCATCCCAGTAAGAAAAAGCCCACATAGGATGTATTGCTTTCCTTTTATTTGGGCTTTATAATTTGAAAAAAAGATTAAGACATCTCCCATGTTGAACAGGGCTGCTAAATAATGGGACCTGTCAAGTGACAAATTAAAACAATTCAGTTACAAGTTGATATCCTTTATTCAAAGGAAAATAGTCCATGAATTGGAGGAGTACCATGTCCCATGAGCAGTGGAACACTATTCTGGAGGGATTTGGGTGTGGTAAGAGTGAGTTTTATAGCGTTAGAAGAGGCAACTCAGAAACAGGCCATGATTGGGTAGGAGCTAGGAGGTCAGGAATTTCCGTAGCAAGCAGATGGATCCTATTTTCTTAGGCCCAGTCAGCTAGCTGAATCTGAGTTGGAAGACTATGATCGGCATATGTTGGGTTTTCTTGACAGTGAAGTGTTTTCTGTAAGTGCAGGTTGACTGACTTTTTGATGTATGACATGGACCAGGCCACAGCGGTGGCCTCTATTTTGTGAGTCCCTATAGATGAGCTAACTTTTATCAGAGCATGCTAAATATTAATTGAATGAATGAACAAATAGAGTTGTTGAGTGAAGGGAGTATGTTATTCATTCCCCCCCAAATTTAAATACTTTTAGTTTCATAATTGTACTATATTCTTCCCTCCTCTCTTAGAAATAATGCTTCCTTTACTTGGAGCCTTCCTCCTTTTTCCCTTTTGAATAAGTTCTAGTGGTCTTTAAAGTCTTGGTTTAAATGTTAAGTCTTTGGGGGAGGGTTTCTTAAATTCCTTCAACACTCACTACCCCGTCTCCCC
The DNA here is from genome assembly GCF_016509475.1 of Prionailurus bengalensis. NCBI lineage: Eukaryota > Metazoa > Chordata > Mammalia > Carnivora > Felidae > Prionailurus > Prionailurus bengalensis. Next base: position 16,306,772 of record NC_057360.1, read on the forward strand.
CTTTTCCATGCTAGTTTAGGTGTACCTACTTTGTGTTCCCATAGCACTTTCTATTTCCATCTTAGTCTTAACACACCACAGTCTTATTACCCATTTAATTGTCTTTCTCTCTAGACTATATGCTCCATGAGGTCAAGGACTCTCTTTTTTGCTCACCATTGCATTCCTGGAGCCTGGTGTAATGTGTATTTAATAAATGTTTATTGAATGACATTCATGAAATATAATAGCTATCTCAAATGTGTAAAATAACACATTTCATCTTAGCAGATATAAAATATTGTTTTCAGATTCTTTATTTGCTTATCTGTTGATGTTCATCATCCTACCCAGTATTAGACTTAATAGTTTTATAAGCAGAATGCAATCTCTAATAGCAAAATCTACTTTTATTTTTAAGTGAACTACTGAAGTTTATTCAGACTTCAAACTTGACAGTTAATCTTAAGATTTAATCTGTTTCGCCTTTCATATTTGAATTTAAATATTTCTTGGTAGCTGCCATTTTACACATAGATATTATTTTTCAAGAAATAATTTTACTCTCCTGTGACTTTTCTACATTGGAGTCTAGTATTTTTGAGAGCATATATTTAGAACATTGATTGTGTGTAATTTTTTTTTTTTTAGAGAGAAAATGGCATTGATCTGTTTCTTGCTTTTTGAAAATAATACTCTGTTGGAGGCTTGGAAGGGTTTTTGTAGAATTAAGTGGGCTTATGTCGGTTGATGGTCTCCTGTCGATGAAGCCACAACCACCTTCAGCCAGGCTGCCTTTGTGTTGATGTACTGTTTTTCCCTTGGGCCAATAGATGTTGTTTCTTGTAAGATAAGAACATGGTTGGGAAGGAAATTTGTTCTGTTTTGCTGCTATTTAAAGCACTGCGGCACCGGTTGGTAGACCTTGATACACTGTTCATCTGCAGTTGAATTATTATTGTTGTTATGTTTTTTTTATTAGGGAAAAAAGTTCCTCTGAGAACATTTCTACCAAGTAGTTATAATTTACAAGAGGTTTCATGGTTTTCCATGTGAGGTGAAATGATTCCCTGGAGATTTGGGTCTCTTTAATTTAGTTTCAGAATCTTAACCACTAGCTTGTTTTGCCTCCAGTTTGCTTGATTAAAGTTAATAAAGCCAATTTATTTCTTCGTTTTTCATTGTTATTGTGGAATTTTAAGTTGACCAGTAGAAAGAATTCCTAACAGCCCAAATCTTTTGTCTTTGAGAATATTGTTCTAAGCTACTTTTTCTCCCTCTCTCTGCCTTTTACATGTTTCCTCTCACTCTGCCTTCACTTTGGCTTTCATTTACCCTGAGACTGAGGGCTGCAGGAGATAACTATTCATAGCCAAGAAAAAGGGGAGAGGGTTTTGGTGTATACACAAATCCAGATGGGGGAGACTTGTGAGTCAGGTGTGACACATCTTTGCCAGGTCCTGCCTACTGAGGGATGCTTCACTTCTGCAAGAACATCTTTGGTGAGGAACTAGCTTAGCTTTTAGCATTTATCACCCTGTTACATCCCTCAGCCTCCTGTTAGAAGAGATGAATTGCCCCAGGAAACTGCTAACTTCCTTGACATATATGGGGCCCTCCACCATGGTTTGTAAGGCTTCTAGTGAGTGTTTGCTTCAGTCTGTGGATTCTTTCTACCCTGTGTTTGATGGAAACTAATCTCCTTCTGAAACATATACCATGAAAGCTCATTGTTCCAGTTGACCTTCTTCCAGTCTCATAAATTCATGGAATGGAAGTGTATCAGAGTGAAACTTTGCCTCGTTTCTATGGTGATGTGAGGAATCTTTTGGGGATATTAAAACAATATATTTTTGTTCAAGCATTTCTTTGTTCCTATTGTTTCAGGGCTTCCCCATCTACCCATGGAATCATTGGCATGAATTATTTCAGGATGAGAGTAGATACAGTCTGAAATAAAGGAGTCATTTGCTCAGCTCTGGGTTTTTTTTAAGTAAATTATTATTTTTTAATTTTTTAAATATTTTTTATTTATTTTGAGATGGGGGAAGGAGCAGGGAGAGAGGGAGAGAGAGCTCACGAACTGTGAGATCATGACCTGAGCCAAAACTGGGAGTCGGACGCTTAACCTGGGCCACCTGGGCACCCCAAAGTAAATTGTTTTCTTAATGTGAAATACATGTGCGGTAATAAAATCCAAAAGGTACAAAAGCATATAATTTTATATAAATCTTTTCTTTCTCCTTTCCCCTCAACATGTCACCCTTTGTCACTGTCATTCAGTTCTGTATACACAAATGATACATCTTTTACACTCTTGTACACGTTGCTTTTTTCACATATCTTTGCTATAGTTCCATATCAGCACATATCAAAGTACCTCATTTTTGGTGTCAGTTTTAGTAGCCGTATCTGACTGGTGAGTGGTTCAGTTCCTAATCTTGGGCTTTAACAAATAATGCTACAGTGAATAACCCTGACCATACATCATTTTGTACTCATACAAATTTATCAATATGAGAACAGAGTCTAATATGTTTAAGTCTGAGTTTTAAATTTTGGGGGGTTTGTTTTGTTTTGGTCTCCAAAATAATACTCATGACAGTCTGGATTTGCTGAAAGAAAGAAGGATGTTCCAAAGTCTAGAAACTGCTCAGGACGTGTTGAGAGCAAAATTTGAAAATCTATACATAATTTCACTATCCGCAATGGTGTATGTATATATGTATATGTATGCACACACACGTTTGTAGGCAGTTTCTGGTACCAGAGGAAGAAATACTTCCCAGTGCTGAGAAGAAGAGCCATAGATCTGTGTCTTCACTTTCCTACATAACCTTTTCAGAGGCTGAAAATTAAAAGTAGGAGACAGGGATGTATTGATGATCATGATGGTAATGATAAAAACAATGAGTTAGCTTCAGGAGAAAATTTGAGAACGCCAGGATTATCTGAGAAAGCTGTCTCTCTAGGGGCAGAGAAATTCTAAAAGCACTGGTACACTAGCCAAAACAGAGCATGAGTACCTGGACCTCAAAACCAGAGGCTATAGAAGATTCAAGGTTAGCCAAAAAGACTGGCAAAATCTCAGTAGACATGAACATAAGACACATAGTGACTAGGCGGAATGACAAATGTCCAAGAAAAGCGAGTCAGCTGCCTGGCCGGTCGCAAGTGAATCAGCACTCCTCTCCCCTCAACCACGACCATGAGACAATTCAGCTTCCTCCATATAACTCTTTGCCATCCTAAGAAAGAAGGTGGGGTGGAGAGATTCCTTAAAAAAGTTGAATTTTTAACTGGATGACTGTTTGCCTGAAAGAGACTGCTTTACAAACTAGGAGAGGTTAAGTTATATTTAGTTGTAAATTTGTAACAATTCTCAACCCTATTCCATCCATCCCTGTTAGAGCAAATGGATGCTTCAAAGCAAAATTACTTAAATTGTAGAAAAGACCTGGTATTTTATATTTTTGTACATCTGAGTCATAGTACATACGTTTCATCGCTCCTCTCTGATGTGTACACACGATACTCACACAGTGCAGAAGAGTATCTCTCTGGTTACTTCTGCCATGTATAAAGCATATCCAGAGATGAACGATGGATTGCAACAAACATAAGTTTCTATATGGCCTCTAGTGTTTTTGGTGGAATTCTGTTTGAGTATAAGTATAGTAACTTCTGATTACCTGTAGCTATCTTTACCAACCTATTCCGTCATATACTCACCATATCACAGTTACCTACAGATAGTCTCTTTTTATCAGATATGATAATACCGAATATTAATGATTGCTATTTGTGTTCCCAGCGCTGTGCCCATACCTAATGTTTTGTGAGGATCACTTCATTTATGTGAGAGGGGTGGCACAGAGAAGTTAAGGAACTTTGTGTGCATTTTAAAGCTTTAGCTCACATTCTTAACAAGGAAGCTATATTGCATGCCACCACCTTGCACTTTTGCTTTCAGCCCTTCCTTCGTAATTGCATGGTTTTGTGTAAATTCTTTGTTTTCCCATTCTCGCTTTCCCCCATCCTCTTGTCACTTTGGTTTTCTGGTCTTTCTGTGTTGTAGGAGTTCTGTTTCCCTCCTTGTGTCACCTGAAGTCTTTCTGGTACGCTGATTTCCGTTCCTCATGCTTCTCCTCCCCTCCCACTCTTTGCCCTTTTGTCATTGGCAGCTTCTTGCAGATTCCCGTGCTCTTTTTCTCTCTTTCTCAGTCCAACAAAGACTGCTTAGAAAGAGCAGCAGCCTTGTCATTTGAACAAAAGATTCCAAGAACCCTGTGTAGGTTGGCTATTGATTTGCCTAACTGAAAAACTGATTAGCCACTTCATCTGTAGTTGAGCATCTCTATTCATGTCAGGGAATCACATGTTACTGTATTAGTAGCTCTGACAGTGACCACCTTCACATTAATTTTACTTGCTGATTTCTATCTCAGAGGTATACAGTGATTATTGCAGTATCTCCCAGAAGGGAAAATAAAAGCATCTTACCTTACAGGCTTGATTTATTTTAAGATCCTGTTAGTTTCATAGGTACTACTTTCATCACATTTGGAAAACCAGTTTTATATTTTTATTCCACATTTTTTAACTTCTAAATCATGCTTAGAAAAAATGTTGTAATTAAGCCCTTTAATTTTTTTTTTTTTAGATTTAAGCTAATTGATTTCTATTTTGTCTTTAGTATTGAAATATGGAAAAACAGCTAAGGAAGAGTGAAGCTACATATAAATTTACATGTAAACCTATTAAAGAAATATGTGCATGCATCTATAAATATTAACTATGTATGATTATGTATGTAATATGCATACGTTGGTTAGGTATGTCAATTGATAAATAACTTGTAGAAATCAAATTCTCCTGAAGATGAAATGATAAAATTTACATAAAGAGTTTAAGACAGTGCCAGGCACATGTTGAGAATAAGTGGATGGTAGCCATTGCTAACAGTGGAGGTGGCCGCAGCTCAGTGTTAACCTGAAACATGATCATTTACAACTTTCTTAGCTTTCTCCTTATGTCTTTAATATCTCCTCCTAGGACTCTTCTTTAAGTTCATATGTTATAAAATTATAAATTGTAGACCCTTATAACTTTTGGACTATTAAGAGTCACAGTCATAGAAGTATAAAATTTTGGAGCTGTAAGGGAGTTTGGGGTTCATTTAACCCAAACCTCTCATTTCACAAGGGAGAAAATGATACCCAGAGAGGTTAAGTGATTTACCCAGAGTAAATTGCTTGTGGCAGTTTTCCTGACATGTGGAACAGTGTCCATTTTACTTTTCCATTCTGCTGCTTCTGTACCATTCAATTCAAATATGAATGGGGCTGTGCTAATATGGTTGACTCACTTGAGTCCTTATTCTGTACCAGTTACCATGCTAAATTCCCAGATACAAAGATGAGGAATACAGCGTACCTACAACATTCATAGTGAAAGGAACTGAGTGGCAGTCATAGGAGTGTGGTATTACAAAAGTGGGGTATATAATAAGCATGGTTAAAAAGGAAGGACAGGAACTAACGGTTATGAAGTGCCTATGTGACTGGCGACTTGCATACACTGTCATTTAATGGTTGACATAACCCTCTGATGTAGGTGTTACTACCCACAGTTTTATTTCTTGGCAAAGCTCGGTGCCTGATTTAGGAGAGGAGGCACAGTAGCCCTGAGTTCCAGTGAAAAAACTCAGTGCTTGCCAGGACTTGGAGCTTACAGAAAAGATTTGGTAGATATTGGTTGGTGAATGGAAACGATGAATCATTGAGACTTCACTTTTTTTTTTTTTTTTTACCTTCAGCTCAAATTAAAGACCAAGTTGCTTTTTTTGTAATTTGTTTTCTATAAATCTATTGCCTTAATTGAGTGGAAGGCACTAAAAATTGTCTGATTTCTTAGAAGACCAACCTTAGTGATCTGAACTGAGGAATAAACATTTCCTGTTGTAAATGTACCTCTCTTAGTTTTCTTAGTGTTTCTGAGTCAAAATCTAGGGCAGGGGCCAAAGCTTGGGAAAGACACAAAAGCTTCCACATCCTTTGAGACTCTGCATTTTCTAAACTACTCATTTATTTTTGCCACTTGGTTTTCCCTCCCTATACCTTTATAATGTATACATTTTTGGAGAGGAGCTATGTACTAACAATTAGGATCGTTTAAAAAATGTTTCTATTGCAGAAGAATTTCCTTTTGTAGGTGTTTCTAGAACACTTGTTTGCTCTGGCTTCCAAAAAAGGTTTTCAGCGGAGAAAAAATATACCCCTTTAAAAAATATTTTGTACAGTATGTGTGCCTTCTTTTTAAGGGAAAATACCATTCTGGGATTCTTAGGAAATCTGAATTTATTCCTAAGTTTCAATTTTTAAACATAGTGGAGCTGGTCCAGAAGATATTCAAGGTTTTTTTTATATCTAAAACTCTGCTATTTTATTGGAACTGTTGATGATCTTTGTAAACTAAGAAATACAAAAATATTGTGCAGAGGTTATAAAAATTATAAATAGAAAGTTATATTAATAAAAATGAGCATCACAATTGCTGCTCTTCATAATTATCAAAATGTATCGAAAAATAAATTTCTTGACATAGTGAACTTTTTATAAGTAATGGGTACACAGAAAGTTCATGTAGTTAGTATAAGCAGCTAGAACACCAGGCAGAAAATTATCAGCCAAACTTATCCATATAGTCAGCAATTGAAGGATTCCTCTCTGGGAAAACTGACCATTCCAAAAAAAGACTCCCAAAGAACTGGCCAGTTCACTGCTTTGTGTGAACAACATGTATATATTGCATACCCACCGAGTAAGCTTTATTGAAGGGTATGCACGTTATTTAGAAATATGTATGTAAATACAGGAAGAAATAGTGAAAGGGATTGAAAATAATTTTTTCAGGACTACAAGTGGGGAGGGATGGGACAGAATCCTGCTTTTCATTTAAGCTTAATAGTACTATTTAAAAATTATGTACATTTATTACTTTTAATTTAATTTAATTTTATTTTATTTTATTTAAAAAAATTTTTTTCAACATTTATTTATTTTTTTTTGGGACAGAGAGAGACAGAACATGAACGGGGGAGGGGCAGAGAGTGAGGGAGACACAGAATCGGAAACAGGCTCCAGGCTCTGAGCCATCAGCCCAGAGCCTGACGCGGGGCTCGAACTCATGGACCTCGAGATCGTGACCTGGCTGCAGTTGGACGCTTAACCGACTGCGCCACCCAGGCGCCCCAATTACTTTTAATTTTAAAAAAGTCTTTAAACAAACGAGCATAGGGAAAAAGAAAAAGAGCGGGGGGCACACCCAGAAACAGACTCTTAACTATAGAGAGAGAATAACTGATGGTGGGGGGAGGGGGGCAGGGGGGTGGGGGGTTGGGGGGTGGGATGGGTGAAATAGGTTATGGGGATTAAAGAGGGCACCTGCTGTGATGAACACAGGTGTCATATGGAAGTGTTGAATCACTAAATTGTACACCTGAAACTAATTTTAAAAATCTCTATCAGAATTATGTTTTTTGAGAGGCACCTGGGTGGCTCAGGTCACAATCTCACAATTTGTGAGTTTGAGCCCCATGTTGGGTGCTGTGCTGACAGCTCAGAGCCTGGAGCCTGCTTTGGATTTTATGTCTCCCTCTCTCTCTGCCCCTCCCCTACTTGTGCTCTCTCTCTCAAAAATAAACATGAAAAAAATATGGTTTTTGACATGGCATTGACATATTCGGTGCTTCCATGTATCACTGAAGATATACAGAATTTTGCAAATATATAAACAAAAGGCATGAGAGATACCACAGAAAGTATATAGATGTTAAAATGTACAAGCACATTCTAACACTCCATTCTGTTAATTTTTGTTACCTGTTTTTAGGGAACAACTATGGTAGATAATTGATGTTCACAGATAATATCCATCTCTTTAATGTTATCAGTAGTTGGAAAACTTTCACATGGCAACTTTTTACTATAGCTGCAGTCAAGAAGTGAAAGAAGGAAGGAAGGAAGGAAGGAAGGAAGGAAGGAAGGAAGGAAGGAAGGAAGGAAGGAAAGAAAGAAAGAAAGAAAGAAAGAAAGAAAGAAAGAAAGAAAGAAAGAAAGAAAGAAAGAAAGAAAGAAAGAAAAGAAAAGGAAGGAAGGAAGGAAGGAAGGAAGGAAGGAAGGAAGGAAGGAAGGAAGGAAGAGAAAGAGAGAAAGAAAGAGAAAGAGAAAGAAAGAAGAAAACCAAAAACCACAACAAACTGATTTACTGTCATGGCACACTCTGGTGGTGGTGATCATGTAAAAAGACCAGATGGGGAAAAATAAAGCAAATGAGAGTTGCAGTGGCCTTGATAACCTATAGGCTAGTGAATGGGTTCAGAGTGAATCAGGTGAGGGCCCTGGGGGTCAATAAACCCTATAACTTGACTGGCAGATAATAAAATGTCCCTGAATTCTTATTTATTGTTAAGTATATTTAATGTACTGTATTTAATATTCACCAAATGGAACCATCTTTCACACACGGTTATAAGTTTTTTTAAAGTCAGAAACCACACTTTATTCAGTTTTTGTATCCTCTACAGCATAGTCATGTCAGTAAAGGGATGCTTTATCATGAATAGATTTTCACTACCTATGAATTAGCATGTTGTAGCTGTGTTTCAAAAGCGTCTTAGATTTGTAAGGGCACAAACACTTGTATGAGTTTTATGATATCTTGAATAAATAAAGCATTTCTTTTTCCTGATTTCATATATGTATGGTTTGTGTTAGTGATAATAAAGACTTGGACGTTTTTCACTTTGTTGGAAGGGGAGCCCGTATCTTCCCTACATTATTCCAGCAGCATGTTGCCGTAAAACAAGGCTCAAGATCCCTTATCTATTATTCCCCCCCACCCCTAAATTCCATGATCATGACAGAGTACATTTTTTTTTAATGTGGTTTTCTACAGTGGGCTTTCATTTACACCTTAACATGTATTTAGTAAATCTGTTATGTACTTTTGTTTCACAGTCCTTTGCCTGTTCTCTGAACCAATACAATTATGCAGTTTACTTTGCTATTGAATCTTGGGGTTATTTTCCTCTTAATATAGTTTTTCATCATTTCTGCAATGTTCTCTTTGGAAGAATCGTGATTGCTTTGTAGCTAAATGGTACCATAGCCAGAGAAAAAGTGGTTAAGACCTGCTGACATATGATGAATTGGCATGTCATTTGCAATTGTGTATTCTACCCAGTTCTCTATTTGAGGGAGATGTTTTCTCCCAGGAGTGCTAGAGAAATTGTTATAGCATCATTCCTCAGAAAAGTTATTCATAGAAATGTAGCTGAGAGACACATCTAGTCTGAGGCTATCTCAAGGAAATGATTGTCCTTTCTGAACAAATTTCACATATCTTGATTGGAAAACTTATTTTCTTCCCATCCTGGAAATAATGATATTAAACGTATTACGTGACTCTAAAGAACAGTGACTCTGATATACAAACAATGCTTGTTTTATTCTATATAACTTACAAGTCTTGTTTAGTTGTGTTCATTTTGTTAGGAATGAAAAAAACCCCACATTTGCGTTTAATTAAATTGGAGTGACATAGTATTATGCCATCTTTTAAAAACTACTGGCAAATTTTAAAATGTTCAAAGTACTATATAAATAGGGATGAGCAAAGTCTATTCAGGGCAAGGTAATTAGAGCATATTTGGCTAGAAGATCTCCGAGTAAAAATAGCTAGTCTCAGATAGTGTTGGAGAAAGGTAATTAAGGCTTAAAGAATAATGATGAAAACCTTTTTCTCACATACCTTTTCTTTATTTTAGGTTTAATGCCTTACATTAAAAATAATGAACCCTAGCCTAGAAATCTCTGTGTAATCAAAACTATCCCAGTATGGTACTCCTCAGTAAGATAAATTATAATACTCTATTCGGTATCTGATGAAGAAGAGAAATGCATGTGGCCTAGTAACATAACAACTTACATGTTAAAAACATTTATTTTGCCTCTCTTTTGTCCTATTTCAACTTCATGTATATTTATATATGTAATCCCCTGCCCCCCCCTTCTTCCCTATGTAATGTACAAGAATGTGTTACAGTTATCTAAGTTGAGATTGCTGGATCTTTTATGCTCTTCTAAACTCTCTGATAATCACTTATCACCCTTTTTCCTCAAACCTTAAATATAGGCATTCTTCAATGAGCTATCTTCAGTCCTTTTTCCCGCTCTAATCCATTCCTTTGAAGGTTTTTCTATTTCTACTATTACACTCTATGCAGTGATTCCCAAACATACGTTTCTGGTCTTCAAGTCTCTTGGACTGCATTTTCAAGAGTTATCTGGATATCTGTACTTGAAATATAGTGACATCTATATGTCTTCGAAGTCCAGAGTCATTCTGTATTGTCTCTAACTCTCTAACCTCCACTACACATAGCCTTCACTATTTAAATTCATGGCAGTATCCATCACTTTTGACAGTTTTCAAAAATTTGCTTATCCATTGAAAGGCATGTGTATTCTACTTCTATAACAGCCATCATCAAATCTATCTCCTCGGTTCTGTTCTTCATGCCCATTGCTAAGGTTCAGGCCCACACATCTCACCAGAAAAGTAGCAGTTGCTGCTACTCGTTTTTGTTTCCTTCCCTCATCCATTCTACCCACCGCTCATAAATCTGCTTCCTTAAGCCCTGGTCTAATCATGCCATTACCCTGTTTAGAAGCTTTCACTGGCTCTTTACTGCATCTTAACCTAAGGCCACAGTTTTCAGCCTCACTTGCAAGACCTGTCTCAGTCAAGTTCTTTAACCTCCTTTTACACATATGCCATACTTTTAATCAAATGGAATAATTTTTTCCCTGAAATATATTATACTCTTTTCCATCCATGTGTCTTTTCATATTAATAGGTCATCTTCGTGAGGGCAATGATTTTTCTTTTTTCTTTTCTGTTTTGTGTATAGTTCTATCCTTAGCTCCTAAGATAATGTCTGGCACATAGCAGGTATTCAATAAATATTTGTTGAGTGAAAGGGCAAGTAAGTGAATAAAAGGAGGAGTTGGAAGATCTCTTTCATGGGGATATACTGTTCTTTCCTCACTTGGGTTCTGAGACCTGTACCATCTGAGTAAATTCCCTTTGCCTAGGCTAACTTAAGTGGATGCAGTATCTTCTTTTTTAATTTTTTAAAAAATTTTTAATGTTTATTTGAGAGAGAGTGACACACACAGAGTGTGAGCAGGGGAGGGGCAGAGAGAGAGAGGGAGACACAGAATCGGAAGCGGGCTGCAGGCTCTGAGATGTCAGCACAGAGCCTGACGTGGGGCTCGAACTCACGAAGTCAGTGGCTTAACTGACTGAGCCACCCAGGAGCCCTGCATGCAGTATCTTCTAATATGATCCTTGACCAAGACAGCACAGAAAAGTTGGGAAGATGCTATTTAAAAATTTGGGTATAGGAACTTCGTTTTAAGGAACTGAAGGCTTCTGGTGGCTCCTCTCACTTTTGCTTTCACAGAATATAAATAAACAAAACCTCACCTCTGAGGTCAAGTATCCCACAATCCAAATATGTGGTGACTGGGGAAACATCCTGATTTCAATGAAACTACTCTAAGTTGATACAGGTTCTCTCCATGAGTCTACATACAGTGTCATGTTTTGGTTATATGTGAATAAAGAATTCATGCATTAATTCTTTATAACTCATGCGTTAATTATAAAACGTAGTATAGCTACATAGACTACACTGTTAGAATAGTAATTAGTTGATTTTCAAGGTACACTAACTTGGTTGATCGTCAAGCCACAATAAAAGTATTCCTGTGTATTAGTATCCACGTATTTCATACGAATGCAACTTTAGGCAAGGAGGAAGAGCAGAATCTTGATGAAAATGTCATGTCAAAACTTTGAAGTTTTATCCAAGTGTCCACTGATACATAAAGAAGATGTGAGATACACACACACACACACACACACACACACACACACACACAATGCAATATTATTCAGCTGTAAAAAAGAATGAAATCTTGCCATTTGCAACAACATGAATGGATCTAGCAAGTATAATGTTAAGCAAAATAAGTCAGAGAAAGACAAATACCATATGATTGTACTCATATGTGGAAGAAACAAAACAATAAATAAAGGAAAACAAAAAGACAAACCAAAAAGCCAGACTCTTAACTGCAGAGAACAGAGGGTGACCAGAGGGGAAGTAGGTCAAATAAGGTGAAGAGGATTAAGAGTACACTTTCCTCTCCCTCTCCCTCTCCCTCTCCCTCTCCCTCTCCCTCTCTCCCTCTCTCCCTCCCTCCCTCCCTCCCTCCCTCCCTCTCTCCCTCTCTCCCTCTCTCCCCCTCTCCCCCTCCCCCCTCTCCCCCTCTCCCCCTCTCCCCCTCTCCCCCTCTCCCTTTCTTTCTTTCTTTCTTTCTTTCTTTCTTTCTTTCTTTCTTTCTTTCTTTCTTTCTTTCTTTCTTTCTTTCAGAGAGAGTGAGCGAGTGTATAAGCTGGGGAGGGGCAGAGGTAGAGAGGGAGAGAAAATCTTAAGCAGGTTCCATGCTCAGCACAGACCCCAATGACTGTAAGATCGTGACCTGAGCTGAAATCAAGAGCCCGGCACTTAACTGAGCCACCCAGGTGCCCCCAGAGTATACTTACCTTGATGAGCACTGAGTGATGTATGGAATTGTTGAATCACTATATTGTACCTGGAACTAACATAACACTGTATGTTGACTGCACTGGAACTTAAAAAAAAAAAGAAACTTTGGAGTTTTTTTGTTTGTTTGTTTTTAATCAGAAGCAGGCCCCAGGCTCCAAGCCATCAGCCCAGAGCCGAACTCACCGACTGTGAGATCGTGACCTGAGCCGAAGTTGGCTGCGTAACCAACTGAGCCACCCAGGCGCCCCGAAACTTTGGAGTTTTAACTAGTAGATAGGAGTTAGGGGATTTCATATTCCTAACCTAATAAAGTATTTCTTGTTTAAATAAATGTTTAGAACACCACTAGAGGCCAATCAAATGGCTTCAGTTACATGGAAGAAAGTGATAAAAAAGGACAGCTTAGATTTTAAGGATAAAGTCATGAAATAAACGCATTTGTAATGAATAGAAGGCTACAGATTAAGGAGGATGAAATCTCTTTCTTTACTAACAAAATACTTAGGCAGAGATGAAGATTTTCAGTGATGAATAGGTGCTAGTAAGTAGGCAATTTTCTTTGCTTATAAAAGAATCTAAGAGGTTCACATGTAATGTTAAATGTGTACAATTAAGTAAGCCTACTCTTAAAAGCACAAATTGAGAACACTCTTACTAAAATAAATTAAGTCATAATTTCCACTGAAGAGAAATTAAAATTTCATGCCTTTTTCTTTCCCCCATGACTCCTGGAGTAATTTTGGGTATAAAAGCATGCTTCTTTCACTTGATTAAATTTTCTGACTCTTCATCAAGTCCTCTGGTTAATTTCTCTCCTGGTGTACTTTTCAGTAGCATGTGGCTTCTTTACACAACCGATCATTTTGTAAAGAATTTTAGGTGATTTTTAATGAACAATAAGCCAATCTTAATTCTAATTAGTAAGAACAAAGGGTTTCTGCATATATTATTCACAGCCTAAGTGCACTCATGAGAAGATAAGACTTACCATTTGCAACATAGCATTTCTGGCCTGATATTCTGTCCATGATAATAGCGAATCGCTAGCATTATTCTTAGGAGCAGCGGTAATGGCAGTTTTATCAATTTTACTGCTTTTACTCTAGTTACTGGCTTCCAGAAAACTTGCTATATATTTCTTACACTTTGCATAATTTCTGAAATACATGGTAGGAGGTATTTTAGCCCATTTCATTCTGAAATGAAGTCATATGGAGAATAAATGTACACATAAAAAAGTCCATGTTTAAGACTGTACTAGGGGCACCTAGGTGGCTCAGTCGATACGTATCTGACTGTTGATTTTGGCTCACGTCATAATAGTGAGATATTATGGGATATTGAGCCCCATGTCAGGCTCCGTGCTGATAGCACACTCTCTCTCTCTCTCTCTTTCTCAAAATAAGCAAATAAACTTAAAAAAAAAAGACTGTACTAGAATTTACATGTTAGGATCTAACACATCTCCTTCTTAGAAGCACAGGGGACAACTAAAATTCATCATCTTGTCTAAAGCCATGTTTTAAAGTTCTGCATAAAAGCCATATTTTCAGAGCACAATGATCAGAGTGTACGCCTTCAATCTGTCTCTATTCCTGTTTAAATTTGCATGTGGGTAGCAGGCCAAGAATTCAAGATGAGGTAGTAAGATAAACTGGAATTTTGGTTATATGGGTCTGTGTAGCTCACCTAGTGAATTGGAGGCCACTGTGATGGTAGTGCTAAATGTATTCTTCAGGAGCTCAAAATGCTGAAAACATTGCTTTAGGCTAGTTCTGCTCAGAGAAGAGCATGTACACACATAAAATGTACATGTACATAAAATGCAATATTCAGGATAGTTACATTTTAAATACAGAGATACATGTACGAGTTTTCTAGCTCTTGCTAATGTTCTTACTCTGTAGTGCCATAAAGCAGTGGAATTAAACCTGATAACTACATTTGCTGGAATGAGCTCTGTCATAGCACCATCATGCTAAAGGGGCATGTAAATGTATTAAGGAAGACTTCATCACAGTGTTAATATTAATGCCAAACTGTGTTTTCATTCCAATTTTAATCATTCATATAAGGCCTAAGTAGTTAGCACCCATTAAGTACTTTCAAAGCAATGATTCTATAGTCTCCTTCAATAATACTTTTAAATATACTAAGTATTACCTGTTTTTACCTGGTTTGAAATATAATGTCTGAAATTCAATGGAATAGTCGCTAACCAAAGAAATCAACTTTGAGCCTAAGAGCTGCTGTCACTTGCCACTTTTCTAAGAAATCATTATGGTATAGACTAAAACATATTATTGGCATCATGTTTTGACTAATGTAAACATTTTTTAAATTTTCACCTATTCATAGCTTGTCTGTTTTGACGTGAGATTTCCCCTGATGGTGTCCTGAAATTATCTAAAATTATTAATTCTATTTGTTTAGATAAAATTGAAATTAATGTATAGCACAAATAACTTTTATAATAAAGACAATGTATCTTAAGCACTCTTCACATGAAAAACTGTAAAACTCACAAAATGAATTATACACATTTTTATGAGTTTGTGGATTATGCTGCTATTCATTTAAAGATGAAGGCTCAGCTATCTGAGCAGGAACCTGTAGCCAAATCCAAAATGAATAAATCAAAAAATAGCCATATTTAGGTCTGGTGCTAATGATTATTAGAAGGGGGAAGGGGGAGTTGCTTCTAGGAAGAGGAAACATGTGTAAATAGAGGAGTCATAGGCTCTTTTGTGCTATTTATTTTTTAAATCATGAAGCATCTGCTATATCTTAAACCAAAAAAGGGAAGACATTATCTTTTGTTGGTGGAGTTCCTTTGCCAACTTTAAAGCCTAGGGTTGTAGGTTGGGGTAGAAGCCAGACTGTAAAGGGACAAGAAATGGGAAGGCAGTGGAACAGCAGCCACAGCTCATTCTCCCCAGAAGCTAGATCTCAAAAGAGTTACGTAGACGTTAAAGAGCATAGGAGAGAGATGAAGGCAGTGTGCTGTAAGTTGTAACTTACACAGTTTGCTGATTTTTATCATGCATTAAATATACTGACTTGCTGAAGCATCGCACATCCAGTTGTTGTTTGAGTAGATACATAACGGACCAAACTGTGTGAAAGAAGAGGAAGGCAGAACGTTCAGCCCTGGGAGCTTCAGACGTTCCTTCCCCCCCCCCCCCCCCCCCCCCCCCCCCCCCCCCCCCCCCCCCCCCCCCCCCCCCCCCCCCCCCCCCCCCCCCCCCCAGAGAACTTTTACTTTTCCTGGTCTTTTTTTTTTTTTTTTTTTATTCCTGGTCATATGCATAATATGAAAATCAAGAGAGTGAGTTTTCTTTTTTGTTTTCACAAGGCAATCCATTCTTTTTAATCACAGTGTTTTTTTTTTTTTCTGACAGATTTTTTACTGGATCCAAATTTGTAGCATAGGCCCTGAGGATGTAATTTATGTGTTCATTGTAGCGGTTCTCAAACAGTTTAGTCTCAGGACTGCTTTATGCTTTTAAAGATTGTTGAGGACCCAAAAAGTTTTGTTTATGTAGGTTTTATCTATTCATATTTACCATATTAGAAATCAAAAACTGAGATTTTTAAATGTTTTATCAATTACTTTAAAATAACATCAGTAACCCCATTATATGTTACCATAGCATTTTTAACAAAAAGTAACTATTTTCCAACATAAAAATAATTTTGTGAGAAGAGTGGTAGTGTTTTACATTTTTGGAAATCCCTTTAATATCTGGCTCAGTGTAAGACAGAACCTCAAATCTGCTGTACATTTCACTTTCTTACATTATTACATGCAATGTGGCCCCTGGAAAATTCCACTGTGTACTTGAAAGACCAATCAAAAAAGGTAAATAACATCTAAGTATTAGCAAGAAAATAGTTTTACCTTGAGGACCCTCTGAAAGGTTTTAGAGTTCCCTCCCCCAATCCCTCCCCCCTGCCCTTGCTCAGATTAAGTTTTGTTGCTATTTGTCTTTTCCTGTCTTTGGGCACCATCTGGTTAGTACATGTGTGTGCACCAATCTGTGGCCCTCCAATGCTAAGATTCCCTGATTGCTATGCTCTACTCAGTTATTGATACCACTGGGACTTTTTCCTAACCTGTGTCCTTTCTTCTTCCTCCTTGTAAAGAGAGGTTCAAATTCAGCAACATTCTCTATTCTTAAACCTATGCCCAGATAAAAAATTGGAGGCATTAAATCACTGGCTAGGTGACAAGAGAAACCTCAGTCATTGCCCTCCAGCTCTGAGCTACCATTGGCTGTTTTCCAAGCTTTTTCAAATGCATACTCTGTCAGTAGAATGTATTTGCACACAGCTCCAGTTTTTGTACATTTATTCACTTAGGAGTTATATACACAGCCTATTGCACTCATGTATTTATGTATTTATGAGCTACATACATATGCTCTTGCACTCATGTTATAAAATGTACAAAATAGATTAAATTAAAAATAAACATGAAAAGTTTGACTGTTTTCCTTCTACATGCAAGTAAATTATGGTGCATACCTCCTAGTTGCCTTTCTGTTATGTTGCAGACCCAGTCAGTTGTGGCTTACACCACAAAAGAAAGGGGTGAGGAGGGGGTATCTTGAGAAGAACTCTTAAGATTAAGGGAGGTTATTTTGTTTGTTTGCTCAACTGGGGAAGAACCTATGTCGGGAATCAAAGTGTGAAAGATTGTTCACATGTCAGAATAAACGGTAGAAGAGGATGAATGATGAGTTCATGTCCAGGATTTACACTGAAAAGCAGAAGGAACAGTTTCTCCATATTTAGTAAATAGAGCAAGTAATGATGAAGTATGAAGTGAAGAAGAGGGAACTTGAGAGAATTTCAGGTTTGCAGTAAAGGTGAGGTCATCTGCTAAGACTGAGTGTAGGTGAGATGGAGTTTGGAGTTAAAAGATTTTAAATGACCATTTTTAAGAAATATGAACTTGCTTAGGAGAACACAAGATAAGACCACATGGATTGCTCAACCATTGTAAAGGCTCTATTGAACTTAGATATGTACTGTTTTTAGACATGAGAAGCATGGTTTGGTGACTTCCTTAGCAGTGCTTAGCATCTTGCAAATGGGAGTGAAGAAACTAAGACAAGAAAGAAAGAAAATAGAAGATATCCAAAGTTGGAAATGAGTAAGTTCTGTATAGCAGAAATTCAAGAGGAGAAGACATTGATGATATATTTGAAATGGTTGCAAATGGGGCTGGTAGAGAGGCAAGTGACACCTAAAGGGTTTTGAGGAATTAATGAGAGATTAAGGTGAATGTTTACTAGATTGAGGAATCCTGTAGAGAAAAGACTTGAGAGTTATAGTGTTCAGAGTCTGGGATATGAAGCTCCATCTAGTTCATAGTTATTAGGGTGGTAGTAATGGTGGATGGTTGGAGTGGGTGGAAATGAAGATCAGTGAAGTTCAGGAAATGATAGTGGTTAATTTGTCTATTAAGATCACCTTTACAGAAAGGGAATAGGGCAGAGACTCAGCATTAAACAGTTAAAGTTCATAGAGGAGGATTATGAGGGTGGGAACAGCTTGATAGAAGTACATGGCTAGGCTTAAAGAATGAGAAGTTAGTAGAACATTGGTCTAGCAAAGAGGAACTGAGGAGTGGGGGTGGCACACGAAATAATTTGTATTGGAGAAATTGAGAAAGAAAGCCAGGTTTTAGTTAAGGTGGGAAGATAAAGGAGCAATCAATGAAAACTTGAAGGAATTAGGAGAGTAACTCATTATTCCTGAGAGTCCAGTGAAAGGGACCATCAGAATGTTATAGCGGACTGGGAAGGAGTAGAGTAGGCACGGATAATGAAATACATTTGGCTGAAATGTGCCAAGGATAAGAAATATAAGTAACAAAGAGGAAGGAAATGAGCAAAAACTTTCCTAGTGATCCTTGGTGAATTTGATTAAGTAGAACTTCTGTTGTTAAAGACACTTGCAAAATTAACCAATCCCAGGTTTCTAGATGCAACTTGAGTTTGCTGGAGAGAGCCTCTGCAAATCTGCCTTCATCAATTCTGAGGTTCTCACTGTGGAGATTAGCTGATGTAGAACTCCAGAGAGTGTTTGCAGATACTGCCTTTCTGAGAATCAGCCCACCAGTATACATTAAATTTTGCAGTATAATAGAAAGGACTAGTTGTGTGAAGGCTTAGACCCGGGAGCTGAATCTGGTTCACCCCTTCAATCAATTTATGCTCTACCCAGAGCATCTGAACTTCTCATTACACCTTTATCTGTATGGTTCTAGATATACCATGTTCCTTCAGGATTTTACTCATTGGCCCCCTCTTCCCCTTCAGATGACTTCATTCTTTTCCTGTTAGGTCCGAGTTCATATCTACTCTAATAAAGTAATCTTGCTTACGAAATATGTTATTCTTTAACATTCACACATGCCATCCCCTGGCTTTTGATATATTTCCTAACATTCCTGTTTTTGTTTTTGTTTTTGTTTTTTAATGTTTCTTCCCTGTCTCAACCACTGCTTAAAACTCCTTATTCAAGAATTTTTTTTTGCCTACTCCCCTGCAGATATTCTTTTCAGGGCTGATACTCTGCAGAAGGGAGCCTGGCTAGGAGGCAGCTTGCTACTCAACTCCCTAAGTGTGTACCTTTGCTTGGGTTGTACCACCCGGCAGCCTGCAGGAAGAGTGCATTTTTCTAATGTGCACAAAGAAACTTTATGAACTAGCAGGGCCATGACTAGTCATTCCAATAAAAACTGTCAGCACTCTTCCATATTATTTACTGAATAATAATGAGACAAAAAAAATACTAATCGATAATGAGTACTTCCAAACCACAAAATACCTAGGATTAAATCTAATCAAAGAGGTGAAAAATCTATACACTGAAAACTATAGAAAGCTTATGCAAGAAATTGAAGGAGATGCAAAAAAAATGGAAAAAGATTCCTAGCTCCTGGATAGGAAGAACAAATAGTGTTAAAATGTTGATACTACCCAAAGCAATCTACATATCCAATGCAATCCCTATCAAAATAACACCAGCAGTCTTCACAGAGCTATAACAAACAATCCTAAAATTTGTATGGAACTAGAAAAGACCCCGAATAGCCAATGTGATCTTGAAAAAGAAATCCAAAGCAGGAGGCATCACAATCCCAGACTTCAAGCTATACTACAAAACTGTAATCATCAAGATACTATGTTACTGGCACAAGAACAGACACTCAGATCAATGGAACAGAATAGAGAACCCAGAAATGGACCCACAAACATATGGCCAACTAATCTTGGACAAAGCAGGAAAGAATATCCAATGGAATAAAGACAGTGTCTTCAGCAAGTGGTGCTGGGGAAACTGGACAGCGACATGCAGAAGAATGAACCTGGACCATTTCTCACACCAGACACAAAAATAAACTCAAAATGGATGAAAGACCTCAATGTAAGATAGGAAGCCATCAAAATCCTCGAGGAGAAAGCCGGCAAAAACCTCTTTGATCTTGGCCGCAGCAACTTCTTACTCAACATGTCTCTGGAGGCAAGGATAACAAAAACAAAAATGAACTACTAGGACCTCATCAAAATAAAAAGCTTCTGCACAGTGAAGGGAACAATCAGCAAAACTAAAAGGCAACCAACAGAATGGGAGAAGGTATTTGCAAACAACACATCAGATAAAGGGTTAGTATCCAAAATCTGTAAAGACCTTATCAGTCTCAACACCCAAAAAACAAATAATCCAGTGAAGAAATGGGGAAAAGACATGAAGAGACACTTCTCCAAAGAAGACATCCAGATGGCCAACTGACACATGAAAAAATGCTCCACATCACTCATCATCAGGGAAATACAAATCAAAACGACAATGAGATACCACCTTACACCTGTCAGAATAGCTAACGTTAACAACTCAGGCAACAACAAATAGTGGCGAGGATGCGGAGGAAGAGGATCTCTTTTGCATTGCTGGTGGGAATGCAAGTTGGTGCAGCCACTCTGGAAAACAGTGTGGAGGTTCCTCAAAAAACTAAAAATAGAACTACCCTACACCCCTGCAATTGCACTACTAGGCATTTATCCAAGGGGTACAGGTGTGCTGTTTTGAAGGGACACATGCACCCCCATGTTTATAGCAGCACTATCAACAATAACCAAAGTATGGAAAGAGCCCAAATGTCCATCGATGGATGAATGGATAAAGAAGATGTGGTATGTATATACAATGGAGTATTACTCAGCAATCAAAAAGAATGAAATCTTGCCATTTGCAACTATGTGGATGGAAATGGAGGGTGTTATGCTAAGTGAAATTAGTCAGAGAAAGACAAAAATCATATGACTTCACTCATATGTGGACTTCCAGAGACAAAACAGATGAACATAAAGGAAGGGAAACAAAAATAATATGAAAACAGGGAGGGGGACAAAACAGAAGAGACTCATAAATATGGAGAACAAACTGAGGGTTACTGGAGGGATTGTGGGAGGTGGGATGGGCTAAATGGGTAAGGGGCACTAAGGAATCTACTCCTGAAGTCATTGTTGTACTATATGCCAACTAATTTGATGTAAATTTTAAAAAATAAAAAATAAACAAGTTAAAAAAATAACAAAAAAAAATGAGTACTTGCTAGTTAGTTGAGTGTTGTCACCCAATAGTCAAAGATTATTTTATTTATATCTCAAAATAATCCTATGAACTAGGTCCCATAATTACAGATAATTTAGGAGAATGGAAAATACTAAGACCAAGTCAGCTACCTCTGAAATATCCACTACCTTTGTAATGTAAAATTATCTACTCCTTTAATAAGATTAGACAAACTGTTGAAATCAGTAAGGAGGTACTTGAGCTCTTCCAGCTTTGAAATGTGTGTGTGTGTGTGTGTGTTTGTGTGAGTGTGACTTATTCAGCAGAAAGCTCTCCCATAGAGCTTGCCCCCAGTTGTCAGAGAAGTTCTTTTTCCTGCTCATCTGTATTTGAGGTAATATGATTGATAGTTCTAAGAGATCTTAAATGTTACACTGTAGCTGGAAGACTGCTTTGTTTCATTTGCAAATTTGCCAGTTTTTAACATGGTATTTAATAAACACATCTATTTTTACTTTCTGTGTTTTGAGTATTGTGGCAGCCATACTTATATATTGATTGCAAGTTCCTTAAGAACAGTGATGATATTTTTTAACACTGCAGTAACTCGCGATAATTAAATATTTTTTATTGAGGTGCTCTGTGCATAATGAAGATTTAATACATATTGGCTGGTAAATATTACTCAGGTAAATTTTACTATAAACAGAATTAATCTTATTACTCATAATAGTGTGATAGGAATACTCGGGAAGTTATTTTTATTTAAGAAAAAGCAGCTCATATTCCATCTTGAGTTTGGATTCTAATATGACTTTTGTCATTGAGATCAGTTGGAGACATTTCTTGGGCACCGGCTAAATCTTTGTAAAATCAGATCTTGATTATTGTAAATAATGCTGCAGATGAACAAAGAAGTATATTTTTTAAATTAGTGCTTTTATTTTCTTTGGGTAAATACCAGAAGTGGAATTGCTGGTTCATATTATAGTTCTGTCTTTAATTTTTTGAGGAATCTCCACAATATTTTGCATAGTCACTGCATCAATTCCCATTCCCATGAATAGTACATAAATATTCCCTTTTCTCTACATCATACCAAAATTTGTTATTTCTTGTTTGTTTTTTTTATCATAATCATTCTGGCACATATAAGGTGATATCTCACCATGGTTTTGATTTGCATTTCCCTAATGATTAGTGATGTTGACCTTTTTTTCATGTGTTGTTGCCCATTTGTATGTATTCTTTGGAAAAATGTCTATTCAGATTCTCTACCCATTTTTAATTAAGTTATTTAGGTTTAATTTATTATTATTTGCTGTTGAGTTGTATGAGTTCTTTATGTATTTGGGATATTAACCCTTTTATTGGATATATGATTTGGAAATATTTTCTCCCATTCTGTAGGTTGCCTAAGTTTATGTTTTTGGTGTCACATTTTACATAGTGTTGTTTTATATACCCCTTAAATAATTATTGTAGCTGCAGTTTTTTTTTCTACCTTTGTTTTTTAACCTTCATATTGGCTTTTTAAGTGATTAATCATCTACCTTTACTATATATTTACCTTTACCACTAAGATTTGTACTTTCATATTTTTTAGATATTTATTTTAAATCCAGTTAGTTAACATACAGTGTTACATTAGTTTCAGGTATACAATAGAGTGATTCAAGAATTCCATAAATCATCTAGTGCTTATCACCACAAGTGTCCTCCTTAATCTCCATTACCTATTTCATCCATGCCCCAACCCACCTCCCATCTGTAACCATCAGTTTTTTTTCTCTATAATTAAGAGGCTGTTTCTTGGTTTGTCTCCATCTTCTTTTTCCCCTTTGCCCATTTGTTTCTTAAATTCCATATGTGACTGAAATCATGTATTTGTCTTCCTCTGACTGACTTATTTCGCTTAGCATTACACTCTCTGGGTCCATCCACGTCATTGCAAATGGCAAGACTTCATTCTTTTTTTTTTTAATTTTTTTTTAATGTTAATTTATTTTTGAGAGAGAAAGACAGTGCAAGCAGGGGAGGGGCAGAGAGAGAGAGAGAGGGAGACACAGAATCTGAAGCAGGATCCAGGCTCTGAGCTGTCGGCACAGAGCCCGACGCAGGGCTCAAACTCACGAGCCATGAGATCGTGATCTGAGCCACAGTCAGACACTCAACCGACTGAACCATCTAGGTGCCCCAAGACTTCATTCCTTTTTATGACTGAATGATATTCCATTATACATATACGCCACATCTTTTTTTAGCCATTCATCAGTTGATGGTTACTTAAGCTGCTTTCCTATCTTGGTTATTGTAAATAATGCTGCTATAAACATAGGGGTGCATTTTTACCTTTGAATTAGTGTTTTTTATTTTTTGAGTAAATGCCCATTATAGTGCTATTACTAGCATAGAGTAGTTCTATTTTTAATTTTTTTGAGGAACCTCCATACTGTCTTCAGTGGCTGCACCAGTTTGCATTCCCACCAACAGTGCACAGGTTGCTTGGATATTTTTTCCTGCTTTATTGAAGATTAATTGACCATATAATGGTGCATTCATTTCTGGGTTTTCTATTGTGTTCTCTTGATCTGTGTGTTATTTTTGTGACAGTGCCATACTGTTTTGATTACTACAGCTTTGTAATATAACTTGAAGTCCAGAATTGATAATCAGTACGTGGAATGTTGCATGTTGAATTTTGAGACTTGCAGTCTTCTCCATCAGCCCACAGGATGTTAGTAGTAATCAGGAATTTTTGTTGAGGCATTTTGTTGAGACCGATAAAGTTGCTGATAGTCATATGGGGGTTCCCTTGTACATAACAAGTTTTTTTTATCTTGCTCCTTTTAAGATTCTTTCTTTACTTCTAACTTTTGACATTTTAATTATAATTTGTTTTGGTGTGGATCTATTTGAGTTCGTCTCTTTTGGATTCTGTGGCATTCTTGGATTTGGATACTCCAGGTTAGGGAAGTTTTCAGCCATTATTTCTTCTAATAAGTTTTTTGCCCTTTGTCTCTTCTCCTTCTGGAATCCCTATAATATGAATGTTATTCCACTTGATGTTTTCCCTTAGGTCCCTTAAGCTATCTTCACTTTTAAAAAATTCCTTTCGTTTCTGCATCTCTGTTTGGGTGAGTTTCATTGCCCTGTCTGGTATATCACTGATCCTTTCTTCTGTTTTATCTAGTCTGCTGTTGAACCCCACTAGTGTATTTTTCGGTTAAATTGTTGTAGTCTACAGCTCTGTGACTTCTGTTTGGTACTTTCTTATATTTCCTGTGTGTTTGTTGAGATTCTCACTGTGCTCGTCCATTCTTCTCCTGAGTTCAGTGAGCATCTTTATGACCATTACTTTGAATTCTTTATCAGGTAGATTACTTACCTTTCTATTATTAAGGTCTTTCTTCTAAGGTTTTATTTTATTCTTTCATTTGGAATATAGTCCTTTGTGTCTCATTTTGCTTGACTCTTATTTCTTTCAAGGTATTAGTTGAAACAGTTCCTCTCCCAGTGATGAAAGATAGGACTTGGATGGGAGATAGGCCTTATCATTCAACCTTGCCTTACCTCTTATCTCTCAAACCTTTATGACTATTTAAGCAGCCCGATTTATTATTGGCAGGTCTCTGTTGTTGAGCATGTTCCAAGACCTGTCAGTGTTTTAAAGGGACAGATCTTAGTCAGTGTTGAGATTCGGGCTGACTGAAGACCAGACCCTCAGGCAGCAGCTTTTAAAGTATGAAAATATATACAGGACAGTGGGACCACAAATGTAAATCTTCCTGGCTTCCAAACCAGGCAATCTGGAGGTGTCTCATGATGACAGTTGCAAAAACTGGGCTTCATACAAATGTATAAACTCCTTTCTGGAAGGTATCCGTGAGCTGAATCATTTGAGAGTGCAGAGATGGCACTCCCACCGTCTGTTCCTTGAGAGCACCTCCGGAGTCTCTAGATGTGTGCCTGCAGCCTGCCCCTCAGGCCCATGCTCTTAAGACAAATAGGCAGGCCTTTTTCAAAGACTGGGGATATGTTTCAGTCTTCAGCCTGTGTGGTGTCCTGGCTGTGGTAGCCTGCCAAGAACTGTCTTTCTGATTGCTACAGTCCCATTACAGAGCCAAGGAAGCCCCCTGGCCACCAGAGCCAGGTGATCAAGGAACATCCCCTGTGTGGGCCGCATGTGCCAACTTTAGCGAGACAGCAGGAGGGTGCAGGGTTGGCGCAAGCCTGCCGGCTTTACTGAGGCACCAGGAGAGCATGAGCCAGGGCACAGCTGCCAGCTTTAAGACAGTGGAGGGCACAGGGGTGGGGTGTGCCTGGTGGCTTTTGCAGGATAGCAGGAGAGTGCAGGGACTGCTTGTGTCCACGAGCACTAGCGAGGTAGAAGGGAAGCACAAGAGTGGTGCCTCCATCTCTGGAGAGAGTTCCAGCAGGCCCCTGCTCCTCTGGCAGAACCTTTAAGATTAGCAAATGCATCTTCTTCACAGGAAATCTAGTTGCTTTTCAAACTGATGCTTTTGTCCTGGGCTTTTGCAAATGAGTCCGTGTGAGCCCTTTAAGGGTGGCATCTCATTTCCCCGAATCCCTTTGCATGTCCTGGACATGAGCGCCGTTGGTTTTCAAAGCCAGCTGTTTGGGTCTCATCTTTCCAGTGCACTTCCCAAGGGCTCGGGGGCCTGATTTGGGGCAGGAGCCTCTCAGTCCTCAGGGAGCAGCTCCGGATTCGTGAGACCTCTACCAGTTGCGGTTCATCACACCAGGGATGGGTTTTGTGATGAGCCTGCATCTCTCTGCCTCTCTTACTCATCTTCATGTGGCCCTTTTATCATTTGCTGTGAAGGAGCTATTCAGCTAGTTTCTCTGTCTTTGTCGGAAGGAATTGTTCCATATGTAGCTCTACATTGGTTGTGTCAGTGGGATGAGGGAAGTTTAAAATCTTCCTATGCCGCTATCTTGGACTGCCTCTCCAAGTAAACATTTTCAGGGTGTCAGGGGGGTTCATTCGTTTGTTTTTGTCTTGAAAGTCTTCGGATCAGATATTGAAATCATTAGGCCAGTGGTTTTCATTTCTAATTGTACATGACAACCCCTAGGGGAAGTTAAAAACAAAGAAACAAAACATCTGAAAAAAAGAACCCCAAACAAACACCAGGAAACAATGCCAAGACTCTGTCGCCTGAGATTCTTATTTAACTGGTCTGGGACGAGGCCCAGGCAAGAGTATTTTTAAATAAGTCTCCAGGTGTTTCTGATGGGTGGCCAGGTTGAGAGGCACAGCATTGTCCTAGCTGTATACTCTGCTCTCAGCTCACGCTCGGCACTGAATGTACATCTAGTAATGCCATGTCGTACAGCTCTAGGGGACCCCACTGATACCATGTTCTGTATGAATGGCATTTACTCCAAGAGTGCGTGGTGCCCCCTGAAGTTAGCTGTTGCTTATGTAAATGAACTAATGCCTTCAGTCATTACTGATACAGGAATAACAAGGATACTAATACAAGGAATATACACCATGGCAGTTGTCCTGTATACGTTTCAATTCCAGCGTAAAAACGACCGCCTTGCTTGACAGGCATTCTTTAAAATAGGTCACATTTGTGTCATAGCAAGGAGGAGAAAAAATGTTTGTCTTACAATACCTGAGGATTCAGAATATCCTGATAGAAATTATGGGAGCTGTGGAAGGAATGAAAATTTGTCTGAGGTTTCAGAACTGCAAGAATTGGAAAGGGTCAGGTACAGCAAAAGGGCTTTTTCATCATTAAAGAGCTTATCTCTCTGAAACAGAACAGGAGGACCTCTGATTATAGAAAGAAATGCCTCATTAAATATCATTAGAATAAAAAACACATGGTACAACTGTGGAGCCTCTTGCTAACATGACAAACATATATTGCCAACGGTGCTTAGGTTCTTTACGTTTTAATTAATCTTCAGTGATGTAAAATCACTGGGCTCTAACAGTTTGATTTCAAACCTGTTTATGAGGCTAAGATGAAATGTGGCCGTTAGGTTCTCTCAACACCATTGTGTGTGCTTTATTGTGGTGAATATCAAAACAGCAGTTAATTATAGTAGTACCATTTCTGTTCTTCACCTCATTATCTCTGTCTTGCACTATTATTTTCTGTTGCTACTGGCTATACAGCATCAGGCCTGGCACCAGTGAAGTGTGAACACAATGCCAGCACTGCATTCAGCACAAGAATAGAAAGGCAGATGGCAGATTTTACTATTTATAGTTGGAGCCAATTTGCCTGAGGTGAGCCCTGCTGAAATGGTTCTTATCAGGAATGTTTTCATTTATTAAAGGGGTAAGGAAATGAAAGTCAAATAAAATACCTCAGTTCCCAGGATCCCCTCAGGACTCTGAGAGCAAAACTCTCACTATAGATTGGAAGGCAATTCCAAGTATTGATTATACATTTATGAACTAGAGAATTATACATTTTTCTCCCTATTCTCAAAATAAAGACTTCAGGTTGGCAGCATTCTTTGTGGCAAAACTTGAGGAATTTATTGTTCAGTGAAATTGTGCTGCCATAGCAACTTGATACAGAGTGAATTTTAATTAATAGGGGTAAAATAGGTCTATGATAGGAACTAATTATTTAACACCACGAAATTTATGACTTCAACCATGAATAGTTTTTACTTTTCACTAATCATTTCTTGACTGCCATAGGAAAAAAAACCACAAAATAACTTTTACATTTGATTTGTTACATTGTTTTTTTAAAGATGGATTATTCAAAACTTTGATAAATATTTTATATTATCAGTTAGCATCTTAAAAGAATTTTGTATTCAAAATTAAATTAGCATGTGAATCATCTAGACTCCCTTACACTCTTTAGGCATCTGATTTAAAAAGTGTTTTATTGTCAAGAACATAACGAGTTGATAACTAAAACAGCCTGTTGAAACACTTAGAACCTGGGTGATCCAGATAATCTGACATATAACAGGGAACTAATGAGAGTGGCAAATAAAATTCATATTCCACAGAAAATAAAGCATTTGTATTATACACTGAAAACTCATTCGATTCAGTCATGGTCATAAAAGAAAAATATTTCGATTGGATGTGTTGGAATTTAGCAGATTTAGTTAGATTCTAAATTATGCCAAAACATCTGTCCACTTTATTTTATTTGGCTGTAAGAAATTTACTTGCTTTAAAAAAAATCCAAATGCTGGAATTCACGTTTATTTATAATTGTTATAAAGTTGAACTGCTGAAAATTACTCACTGAAGCCTTCTGACATTCTGACATGCATTAATGCTTTCTGTTCCTGCACTTATATTAAATATTTACACACAAATGAAAATGGAAAAACTACCAATACCTGATTTGGGGTCCCTCTTTTTCCACTTGCAGTCACATACTTAGACACCTTTGGCCCCATAGGAAAAAATATCTAATTTCAGAACTACCAATAACAGGAAGGAGAAAAAAAATGTTTTTGTTTTTAATAAAATGTTCTTCACATGTATGACATGCTGGCTGGATGTCTTCTGGCATGATTGTTACAGGTTGGCCTGCATTGTAGGTCTGGTTAGTATCTTTAAAAAGGCCACCTAGGAGCACCTGGGTGGCTCTGTCAGTTGAGCATCCGACTTCAGCTCAGGCCATGACGTCAGGGTTTATGAGATTGAGCCCTACATGGGGCTCCCTGCTGTCAGGGCAGAGCCTGCTTCGGATCTTCTGTCCCCCCTCCCTCTCTCTGCACCTTCCCTGCTCATCTTCTCTTTCTCAAAAATAAGTGAACATAAGAAAGAAAAGAAAAAAGGAAAGGAAACGAAACGAAACGAAACGAAACGAAACTTAAAAAAAAAAACCAAAAAACCCAACCGGGTAGATTTTGTTTGCCTCATGCAAAGGCACAGATAGCTGTGCTCTGGAAGTACAGATCTATTTTGTTTTTGTTTGAGAGAGAGAGAGAGAGAGAGAGAGAGAGAGAGAGGGAGAGAGAGAACGAACACGCATGCACGCAAGCAGGGAAGAGGGGCAGAGGAAGAAAGAGTGAGAACCTTATGGAGGCTCCAAGCTCAGCGAGGAGTCTGACCTGGGGCTGCATCCCACGACCCTGGGATCATGACCTGGGGCGAAATCAAGAGTCAGAAGCTCAACTGACTGAGCCTCCCAGGCGCCTCATTATACAGACCTATTTTGAAGTCCTGTGCAGTGTCTTGTACCAGACATTGGGAAAGGAAGTTTGTGAATCAGACGTTCAGTGGAACGTCTGATAATTTGTAATTTCACCGAGCGCCTCTGTACCAGGCCTGTAACAGTAAGGTTTCTCTGCCTCTCCAGTAGGGGGCGGACTCGCGTGAGTAGCGTCCTACTCGCTTGAGTAGTCAGTTGCCTCCTTGGTGCTTTCCCACCAGTCAGCTTGCAGGCAGCCAGCTCTGCACCAGGGGAGTGTAGGGAATCCTTCCTTTGGGCTGGAGCTCGGTGAGCTAGCAACAGTGCCGACGTAGAGAAGGCCAACGGCTGCCAGCATGTACATTTTCAATACTGGTAAAATAAATATCTGTCATGAAGTTACCGATTTTATTTAGATGAAATTACCAGTTGATTTAAAATTTTCACTTTTTTATGGCTTGTACTCCGAAAGATTGAAGAAGCTTACAGAAAGCTAGATTTGGAAAGGGACAGCTACTGTCTAAATTTAATTTTTTGCTCTGAATTTTCTGTTCACTTTTGAAAAACAGCAAAAAGTTAAAAAGGACTCTTAGACATTGCAGATTAAACACACGTTGGTAGCTCATGTCCTTCCCAAAACTTCTCTAAACGGAAAATAAAGAGATTTTAAACTAAATAAATTCACCAGGGCAAAGAAAATGGGAGAGGAGATAAGTTGTAAAATTTGGAAGATGGAAAGCAGATGCAGGAGTTAGACTAACTTAGCAGACCTGAGAAAACTCACTTATAAGTTGGCAGTGGGGAAACTGCTGAGGAAACTCTGATTTACATACCAGGATCTCATAATTCTCAGGAATTGGAAACACTGGGTCCCTCTGGAAGTTGTAGTTAAAATGGGGTTCAAGGGGCGCCTGGGTGGCGCAGTCGGTTAAGCGTCCAACTTCAGCCAGGTCACGATCTCGCGGTCCGTGAGTTCGAGCCCCGCGTCAGGCTCTGGGCTGATGGCTCAGAGCCTGGAGCCTGTTTCCGATTCTGTGTCTCCCTCTCTCTCTGCCCCTCCCCCGTTCATGCTCTGTCTCTCTCTGTCCCCAAAATAAATAAACGTTGAAAAAAAAAATTTTAAATGGGGTTCAAAACAGGACTAATTTAAACTCTGTTTAAGAAACACTTGTTTTCCAAGTTCCCATTCTGTGCACCATATAGGTGGCCTATAGTGCCTATCCTATGTGGCAGAAGACTGAAAGGTGTATTTTCTATAGAGGGTAAAATGAGGATATCAGAGTTGAGGACACCACAAAACAGTAAAAGGCAGAAGGGAGATGGATACTCTGTTGAAATCAGGTACAGTAAAAAATGTTTGCATGTTGAATGTTGAGACTTGCAGTCTTCTCCATCAGCCCACAGGATGTTAGTAATCAGCCTTTTGGTTGAGGTGAGAGATTGGAAGAATTTTCTTTTGGGAATGTAAGAAGTCCAAGAAAGAAAGATTCCTTGGGGTTCCCCAAGGAAATGGCTTAGTTGGATCATCCTTTAGTGAGCACCACTATACTCTTCTGACCTGCCACTCAGTTTAGAGTTCCCTACTCTTTTTTTTTTCAGCTTTATTGATATTATAATTGGCATATATATATAACATTGTGTAAGTTTAAGGTGTATAATGTGATGATTTGATACACATCTATATTGTGATATGATTACCAGTAAGGTTAGTTAACACCTCCATCTTGTTACTTGTGTGTATGTTTGTGTGTGTGGTGGGGAGGTGTGTGAGAACGTTTAAGATTTTCTCTCTTAGCAACTTTCAAGTATATAATACAGTATTGTTAACTATGGTCACCAAGTTATACATTGGGTTCCATACAAATTTTAGGATAGTTTTTTCTCTTTCTATGGAAAATGCTTTTGGAATTTTGATAGGCCTTGCATTGAATCTCTGCAATAGATGGCTTTGGGTTGTGTGGACATTTTAACAACAGTATTTCTTCCAATCCATGAACATGAGATATTTTTCCATTAATTTGTGTCTTCAGTTTTTTTCATCAGTCTCTTGTAGTTTTCAGTGCACTTTCACCTCCTTGGTTAAATTTATTTCTACATATTGTTCTTAATGCAGTTGTAAATGGGATCGTTTTATTTCTTTTTTAGGTAGTTTATTGTTAGAATACAATTAATGCAACTGATTTCGTGTGTTGATTTTTGTCATCCTGCGACTTTTCTGAATTTATTTATTAATTCTAACAGGTTTTGTTGAATTCTTTAAGATTTTCTCTGTATAAGATCAGGTTATCTGAGAAGATGGCCACTTTTACTTATTTCTTTCTTAATTGGAGGCTTTTTATGTCTTTTTCTTGCTTAATTGCTGTGATGAGGACTTGCAGTACTATATTGACTGGGAGTTGTGAGACTGGACACCCTTTTCTTGTTTCTGATCTTAGAGGAAAAGATTTCAGCCTTTCATTATTGATATGATTTTAGTTGTGGGCTTGTCATTTATGGCTTTTAGTATGTTGAGGTTAGTTCCTTCTGTATACAACTTGTTGAGAGCTTTTAATCATGAAAAGATGTTGAATTTTGTCAAATGCTTTTACTGCGTCTATTGAGAGATCATATGATTTTTATCTTTCATTCCATTGTTTATCACATTGATTGATTTGCAAACGTTGAACAATAATCATTGCATCTTAGGAATAAATTTCTCACGGTCATGGTGTATGATCCTTTTAGTATGTTGTTGAATCTGTTTTCGAGTATCTTGTTGACAATTTTTACATCTGTATTCATCTAATATATTGGCCTGTAGTTTTCTTTTCTTGTAGTGTCTTTGTCTGGCTTGATATCAGGATAATTCTGGACCCTTT
Source organism: Prionailurus bengalensis (assembly GCF_016509475.1). Taxonomy (NCBI): domain Eukaryota; kingdom Metazoa; phylum Chordata; class Mammalia; order Carnivora; family Felidae; genus Prionailurus; species Prionailurus bengalensis. The sequence goes on from NC_057360.1 coordinate 16,339,039, forward strand.
AATATGAGTTTCGGAGTATCCTCTCTTCAGTTTTTTTGGAAGTATTTGAGGATTGGTATTAATTCTTTAAATGTTTTCCTAGACTTCATGAGTCAGTCTCCTTACTCCTTATTGGTCTCTTCAGATACGCTTTCTTCGTGATTCAACCTTGGTAGGTTGTAGTAACTAGGAATTTATTCATGTCTTCTAGGTTATCTGTTTTGTTGGCATTTAATTATTCTAGTAGTCTCTTATGATCCTTTGTATTTCTGTGGTATCAGTTATAGTGTTTCCTCCTTCATTTATGATTTTGTTTGAGAACTCTTGTTTTCTAAGTCTAGCTAAAATTTTGTCAATTTTATCTTTTCAAAGAACCAACTTTTAGTTTTCTTAATTTTTTCTATTGTTTCTCTAGTCTCTGTTTCATTTATTTCTACTCTGGTCTTCAGTTTCTGCTAACTTCGGTTTATTTTGTTCTTCTTTTTGTAGCTCCTTAATGAGTAAAGTTAGGTTGCTTGAGATCTTTTTTTTTCTTTTTTGAAAATTTCTTTCCTTTTTTTTTTTTTTAAGTTTATTTATTTTGAGAGAGAGAGAGCATGACCAGGGGAGGGGCAGAGAGAGAGGAGGAGACCGAATCCCAAGCAGGCCTGCGCTGTCAGCACAGAGCCAGATATGGGGCTCGATCCCACAAACTGGGGATCATAACCTGTGCCGAAAACAAGTGTCAGACACTCAACCGACTGAGCCACTCAGGCACCCGAGATCTTTTTCTACATTAAATAGAGGCATTTATTATGATAGATTTCCCTCTTAGATCTTTTGTTGCCTCTCCTAAGTTTTTGTATATTGTGCTCCATTTTCATTTGTTTCAAGATATTTTTTGATTTCCCCTTTGATTTTTCTTTGACCCATTGATTGTTCAAGAGTGTGTTAATTTCCACATATTTCTTTCTGTTACTGATTTCTACTTTCATATTGTCGTCATTGGGAAAGATAATTTGGTATGATTTCAGTCGTGTTAAATTTGTTAAGACTTGTTTTGTGACCTAACATGTGATCCATCCTGGGGAATGCTTCACATGCATTTGCAAAGGATGGATTGCTGCCATTGAGGTTCTATAAATGTCTGTTAGGTCCATTTGGTCTAACGTATAGTTCAAGTCCAATGTTTCCTTACTGATTTTGTCTTGACTGATCTATTGTTGCAGCTGGGGTATTGAAGTTCTCTACTATGTATTCCTGTCTGTTTATTCTTTCAGATTGGTTAGTGTTTGCTTAATATATTTAGATGTTCTCATGTTGGGCATATGTGTTTGGAATTGTATCCTCTTGATGAATTAGCCCTTCTATCATTATATAATTCTTTGTCTCTTTTCATAGTTTTTTATTTAAAATCTGTTTTTTTTTCTCCCTAATATATACAGCTACCTCTCATCTCTTTGGGTTTTTATTTGCACGGAATATCTTTTTCCATCTCTTCACTTTGAGCCTATGTGTATCCTTAAAGTTGAAGTGAGCCTTTTGTAGGCAGAATATAGCTGAGTCTTATTTTTTCTTCTTTAAAAAAAATTTTTTTTATGCTTATTTTTGAGAGACAGAGTGTGAGCAGGGGAAATGCAGAGAGAGAAGGAGACACAGAATCTGAAGCAGTCTCCAGGCTCTGAGCTGTCAGCACAGAGCCTGACACGGGGCTCAAACTCATGGACCATGAGACCATGACCTGAGCTGAAGTTGGACACTGAACCAACTGAGTCACCCAGGCGCCCCTTATTTTTTTCTTAATAATTGAGCCACTCCATGACTTCCGATTGGAGAATTTAATCCATTTAAGGATTTACTATTACCATTGTAATTAATTGTTTTCTGGCCATTTTGTAGTTCATTTGTTCTTTTCTTCCTCCCTTGTTGTCTTCCTTAGTGACTTGATGATTTTCTTTAGTGGTATGCTTTGATTCCCTTCTCTATATCTCTTGTGTATCTACTGTAGATTTTTTGCTTTGTGGGTTACCATGGGGCTTATGTAAAACACCTTGTAACAGTCCTTTTTAAGCTGATTACAACTAACTCCAGTCCCATGCAAAAGCTTCTAACCCTTAACTGCCCCCCCCCCAACATTTTCTGTTTTCCGATCTCACAATTTGCATCTTTTTATACTGTGTATCCATTAACAAATTATTATACTTATTTTTATTACTTTTGTCTATTAACCTTTTTACTAGAGTTGTTAACACACCACATATTATAGTACTAGAGTATTCTGAATTTGACTGTATACTTACCTTTACATTTACTTTAAAAAGTATTTTATATTTTCATGTATTTTTATATTACTAATTAGTGATCTTTCATTTCAGATTGAAAAACTTCTTTCAGCATTTCTTGTAAAGCAGGTCTGGTGATGATGAACTCCTTTAGTATTTGTTTATTTGGGAAAGGCTTTATCTTGCCTTCATTTCTGAAGAACAAGTTTACCAGTAAAGTATCCTTAGTTGTAATTTTTTTTTTCTCTCAGCACTTTGAATATTCAGTCTCCCCTGGCCTGCAAAGTATCTGCAGAGAAATCTTTTTATACCCTTATAGGTTCACTTGTATGTGAGGAATTGTTTATCTTCTGATTTTAGACAGTGTATGACAATGTATCTTGGAGAAGATCATTTAGAGTTGAAATTTTTCAGGGAGTTATAAGCTTCAGAAACTTGGATGTCAATATCTCTCCCTACATTTGGGGAGTTCTCAGCCATTATTTCTTTACATAAGCTCTCTGTCCATTTTTCCCCCCCTTCTCCTGCTGGGTTTCCAGTAATACATAGATTGTTTCTTTTAATGGAATCCTGTAGTTCATGTAGGCTTTCTTCATTTGTTTTCATTCTTTTTTTATTTGTTCTCCTGTGACTAGATAGTTTAAAATGACCTGTGTTCTATTTCACAGATTTCTTTCTTCTGCTTGCTCCAGTCTGCTGCTGCTGCTCTTTGCTGCGTTTTTCATTTCCTTCATTATACTCTTCAGCTCCAGAATTTGGGTTATATGTTACAGCTTTTTTGTCATTATTGTTCATGTATTTTTCCTGATTTTGTTGAATTATTTTTCTGTGTTTTCTTGTAGCTCATGGAGCTTCCTTAAAAAATTTTTTAAAGGAAAATTTACCCATTTATTGGGAAAACTGCAGATCACCCATTTTTCTGGGGTTGGTTGGTGGAAAATTATTTTATTCTTTTCGTGGTGTTGTACCTCGTTGTGTTTTTTTTGTTGTTGTTTTTTCATATTCCTTGAAGTGTGGCATTGCTGTCTTCACATTTGTAGATGGAGTTACTTCCTTCAGTCTTTACTGATTGCTTTGAGAGAGAAATATCATCCATCAGCCATGATAGGGATTCTGAGGCTTTCTTAGAGTTTTTTCTATGGATATGCCTCTTCCACACTTCTTGTCTCCTCTTATGGGGGACTTCTTAAGCTTGTATGACTTGTATGACTTCTCTTGATCTTGTACAACCTTACTTCCCCTAGAGTGGTGCCGAATTCTCAAGGTTGTGTGGTTTCTCCCAGTCCCACAGTGTTGGACTCATTTTCTTTGTGTGCTTACTAGTAGTCTGCAAAGGCTTGCTCTTGCTCTATTGGGCTGTGCATAGAGAGCTGACCATGAGGTGGAGGTGTGTGTGGGTGAGGTACACAGAGCATTGGGGTCCCCATTGGGAGGCCTGTTGGAGGATTTGCAGGTGAGGCATTCCCCGGGGCTCACGGACAGGCTTACTGATAGAGTGTGCCATGTGGTTAGTAGGATTCACATCCCTTTAATGCCCTTCAAAAGCCTCAGCTGCTGTTTGCCTAGCTGTTGCCTCACTCGCCTGTCATGCAGCACACCTTAGTATTCTAGATGGGGCAAGACATAAGTGGGTCTTTTTGGCAGTGCCCTGAAAAGCTGGGGAAGTCAGTCCCTACTCTTAAACATGAGCAAATAGCCAAATATCATTAGGCATTAGAAGGAAACGTTTGACATAAAACAAAACAAAACAACCAACCAAACAGATAAAGCCACTTAGCACAAAGAATGTGCAGGGAGAAGAAAGGAACTTAAAAAATAAAATTAACATCTTCAGAGGAAAGAGATGATGAAATAAAAAATATTCATACATATGTGTTCCTATAAGTGGTAACAGGGAATTAAAATTAGCTAGTGGAATTTAAAGAAAAAAAAAAGCAATGTTTGTTTGTTTGTTTGTTTGTTTATTTATTTATTTATTTATTTTAATGCTTATTTTTGAGAGAGAGAGTGTGTGTGTCAACAGGGGAGGTGCAGAGAGAGAGGGAGACACAGAATCCAAAGTAGGCTCTAAGCTCAGCTGTCAGCACAGAGCCTGAAGTGGGGCTAGAACCCATGAACTGTGAAATCATGACCTGAGTGAAAGTTGGATGCTTAACTGACTAAGCCATACAGGGACCCCCAAAAAAACAGCAAAATTTTAAAACATAATTGAATAAAGGGTTATAAAGTTAAGTTGAGGAAATCTTACAGCAAATAGACACAAATACAGAGGTAGAAAGTAGACTAGATGATTTAAAGTTAGATCACAGCATTAAAAAGAACAAATTTGGGGCATACACAACAACATGCGTGAGTCTGAAGACACAGTTATTTAGTGAAAGAAACCAGTCACAAAGAAGTATACAGTGTATGTTCCCATTTATAGGATTTCAAGGACAATCAAAACTGTGTTTGGGGATAGTGACTACCTGTCAGGGGTGGGTATAATACAGGATAGTATATTGATATAAGAGTGGTTCTCTATGTATATATGCATGTAAACACTCTTTGACGTATATATTTAACTTTTATGTACCTTACTGTGTAAGTTATTAACTCTGTAAAAATAGAGGAAAAAAATATTAGACAATCCCAGTGACCCAACACTTGGATAGTATAACTCTATGAGACAGAAATAAAGGACAGGGAAGAAAAGAAATAATTCAGGGACATTGTCTGGTATTGAGGACATGAGTTTCCAGAATGAAAGGGCACACCAGGTATCCAGCATATTGGGTAAAAATAGACAGGTGCCAACACATATTATTGGGTTTTCATACACTCCTAAAAACAAATGTTCCTAAAAGCTTCCAAAGAGGAAAAAATAGGTTTGTTCTTAATAGCAGAACTGGAAGCTAGAAGACAATGGAACAACACCTTCAAATATGTGAGGGATAATTAATTCCAACCTAGAATTCTATACCCAAGAAAATTACCAAAATATGAATAGATTAAACACATTTTTAGATGTGCTAGGTCTTAATCTGTCCTTTTTCAGAAAGCTACTGTGAAATGCTCACCATGAAAATAAGAGAAAAAACAAGAAAGACAGACCTATAACAAATAGAAGATCTACCATGACAAGGAGATACAGAAAACCCTCATGATGAAGGAAAGGAGAATTTGAGCCTGATAACCAGTGGGAGGACCAGTGAGCAGCCAGTTCAGGTCTGAATCTGAAAGGATCTGAGGAGACTTTTTTTTTTTCAAGAAGATGGAGTTGATGAAATATTGAGAGTATTTGAATCTATTGAGAGGAGATTTACAAAATTAGAGGAAAGTTATGGGTATGTAGAAAACTGAGACAATTATGAACTCTGAGTTGGGAGAAAGAATATGGAAAAGGGAAAAGAAAAATGATAATACTATATTACATGGTTCAGATACGAATAGCTTATGTAATTTCATAACTCTAGTACTAAAAATGTCCCCAGATAGTGTACTACATACAATGTAATACTATGAAGCAGTCACAAATATACCTTCCAACATGGACACCAAAAACATAATGTGGGGAAAAGCAAGTTAAGGAATACAGGCCACTTGATGCCATTTATATCGAGTGTTTTATGAGATGTTTCTAAAAACTCAAAACATAAAAATTTATATTTCGGGGTGCCTGAGTGGCTCATTCGGTTAAGGGTCCGATTGCAGCTCAGGTCATGATCTCACAGTTTGTGGGTTCAAGCCCTGCATCAGGCTCTGGGCTGAAAGCCTGCTTTGGATTCTGTGTCCCCCTCTTTCTCTGCCCCTCCCCCACCTGTGCTCCGTCTTTCTCTGTCTCTCAAAAATAAATGTTAAAAAAAAGTACATTTCCGGGGTGCCTGGGTGGCTCAGTCGGTTAGGCGGCCGACTTCGGCTCAGGTCATGATCTCCTGGTCTGTGAGTTCTAGCCCCGCATTGGGCTCTGTGCTGACAGCTCAGAGTCTGGAGCCTGCTTCATATTCTGTGTCTCCCTCTCTCTGACCCTCCCCTGTTCATGCTCTGTCTCTCCCTGTCTTAAAAATAAATAAATGTTAAAAAAAATTTTTTTTAAAAAGAAAAAAAAGTACATTTCCATATTAGAGTCTAAAAAGTAAATGTCACAAATATCATGGAATCCCTCTGTGTACTTCTGTCTGTTATCCCTCTGTCTTTGCCTGAGTTACCCATTATGTAGAACTTCACATTTTTTCTTCCTATGTATGTCTTTATAATATGTATATCTCCATTCTATATATCCTCAAATAATTATTTATCAAGTTGAATATTTTTAAACTTTGTGTAATGGGTGGTATACTGTATGTAACTTCTAGCAGTTTGCTTTATTTATTTATTTATATTTTTGGCTCAACACTAATAAACTATTGTGAAATATTTAGGGATGCCAGGATGGCTCAGCCAGTTAAGCATCTGACTTGATTTTGGTTCAGGTCATGATTTCACGGTTCATGAGATCAGACTCCCGTCAGGCTCTGTGCTGACAGTGTGGGGCCTGCTTGGGATTCTCTCTCCCCCTCTCTGTTCCTCCCCTTCTTGTGTGTGCACGCGTTCTCTCTCTTTCTCTCTCTCTCTCTCAATATTTATATAATGGCTACAGCAGTTATAATAAACTAGAACTGATACATAGACAAATGTCAAAGATACTATGAGGAACCTCTTTTTTTTTTTGAGTGTGAGTGTGCACGCACATGAGTGAGCAAGGGATGGGCAGAGGGGAGTGAGGGAGAGAATCTTAAGCAGGCTCCACATCCACATAGGAGGAGCCCCACGTGGGTTTGATCTCACAACCATGAGATCATGACCTGAACCAAAATCAAGAGTCAGAAGCTTTAAACGATTGAGCCACCCAGGTGCTCTGAGCCTCCTTTATTTTTTTTTCAATTTTTTAAAACTTTATTTAATGTTTATTTATTTTTGAGATAGAGGCAGAGCATGAATGGGGGAGGGGCAGAGAGAGAGGGAGACACAGAATCCAAAGCTGGCTGCAGGCTCTGAGCTGTCTGCACAGAGCCTGACGTGGGGCTCAAACTCATGAGCCATGAGCTCAGGACCTGAGCCAAAGTTGGATGCTTAACTGACTGAGTCACCCAGGTGCCACCTTCCCCCTTTTTTTTGTGGGGAGATGAAATGTGGCTTCTAGTGACAGTTTTGTTGCTGGGCAGTATTTGTAGGGTAAAGGTGCTTTTTCTGTCAGAAATTGATTGGGAGATTTTTTTAAAAAGTTTATTTATTTATTTTGAGAGACAGAGTGTGAGCAGGGGAGGGGCAGAGAGAGAGAGAGAGAGAGAGAGAGAGAGAGAGAGAGAGAGAAAATCCCAAACTGTGCTGACAGTATAGAGCCCTATGTGGGGCTCACTCTCCCCAACCGTGAGATCCTGACCTGAGCTGAAATCAAGAGTCCGATGCTTAACTGACTGAGCCACTCAGGTGCCCTGCCCCCCCCCCACCCCCCACAGCATCCTTTTTTAATGAGTTTTCCTTATTCTAACTTGTTGCATTACATTTCATATAAGTGTTCGGTTTCTAAAATTTTTTATTGTGAGTTAAACATAATGAACTCCATTAACTCCTAGACATAGTTCACAAATACCCTTTTTAAAGACACCATGTTTTATACTCAGTGGCTTATTACCAAGGAGTTTCCAAAAAATTAATATAATTGAATTCACTGGGGTCATGTTCACATGATGATAAAAAGCTGAGGGGCGCCTGGGTGTCTCGGTCGGTTAAGCGTCCAACTTCGGCTCAGGTCATGATCTCGCGGTCCGTGAGTTTGAGCCCCGCATCGGGCTGTGTGCTGACAGCTAAGAGCCTGGAGCCTGTTTCAGATTCTGTGTCTCCCTCTCTGCCTCTCCCCGTTCATGCTCTGTCTCTCTCTGTCTCAAAAATAAATAAACGTTAAAAAAAAATTTAAAAAAAAAGCTGAAAGGTGGTATAGTTTATATCCCTGTTGTTGTTGTGTGTGTGTGCCCTGTTGTTGTTGTTGTGTGTGTGTGTGTGTTTTAAGGAAAAAAATGTTTGAATGCCACAGTTTAATTTGATACCATAAGTGTTATGGACTGCCTGTTTGTGTCCTTCCCTACCTCAAATTCGTGGGTTGAAACCCTAATCCCCAATAGGATGGTATTCGTAGGTGAGGTCTTTGGGAGGTAATTTAGGTCATGAGGATGCAGCCCCCGTGATGAGATTCGTGTTCTTTACAAGGAGAGGGAGAAAGCTAGCCTCTGTCTCTCGTCCGTGCGGGGATGCAATAAGAGGTGGCCATCTGTAAACCAGGAAGAAAGCTTTCACCAGAACCTGACCGTACTGGTACCTAAAGTCTTGGACTCCAGCTTCTAGAACTATAACAAATAAATGTTTGCTGTTTAAGCCAACCAGCCTATGGTGGTTTGTTATAGTAGCTGAAGCTAAGACAGTAAGGTTAAGTCTTGCCCAGTGTTTTCTGTCTGTTGCGTTTAAGACAGTTTGCGTGCATCTTTTATGTACAAGCAGTTTTGTTTTTTGAAATTTTATCAGTCAAAATACAACTAAATTATATTTAAGTTAAATAATTTATCTTGTTTTTTTTTTTTACAAGGAATAAAAATAAGGATCTTAAGGATTAAAGGAAGCCTTTTAGAAGGATAACAGATAAAGGGAGCAGAAATAAACCTGAGATTATTTCTTTTAGAAATTTCTGAGTTGTAGATTTGGTTGGTCATTTCTCTCCTACGTGCTCTTAGGAGGTGCCCCAGATATTACCTGGAATCATTTTTTTTAGGGGGAAATGGGGAGAGGGTTTCTCTGAAGCAGTGCTCTCAAAGTTTGGTGTTGATTAGAATCACCTGGAGAGCTTGTTCAAGCACAGATTGCTGGGCCACATCTCCAAAATTCTTTATTAATTCAATTGGGGTAGAGCTTGAGATTTTGTATTTTTTATTAAGTTCCCAAGTGATGCTTCTCAGAAGCTCCACTGAGCTGCTGAGAGAGTGCCCTGAGCTGCTAAGTGTTGGAGTAGCAATTAAAGCATTAAGCCCAAAGTGAAAGAATTAAGCCTTTAATCACTTATTGGTGTGGTGTAAGCAAGAGTATAAAAATGGTGGGAACTCTGACTCTTTTCCATTTCCATTTCCCCCATCGAAGGGCACACTGGTTGAGGGTCAAGTGGATAAACACAGATGTCCTCTCACTGTTGAGGGGGCTCTGAACAAAAAGCTCCCGATGGGGTCTGGGGAGGGTGAGGCAGCAGGAGTGGAAAGTACTGAGTGGGCGGGGGGGGGAAGGGGGGATTATATTCATGCTCCTGTCTTTCCCCCACACTCCCAACCCCACCAATGCCAGCGATCTAGGAATGAAGGCACCAGGGCTAGCAATATAAATTGCAGGGGCGGGGAGGGAGCACGATTAGCCAGGGGGCCCTAGCCCTTGGCTGCGACTCCTTTTAGACTGCAGTGCATTGGCTATGTACCAAGTCTGGTGTGATACAGCTCTCCCCACAAGGTTTGCCTGGTAAAGCCTTTGCAATTGCCTTGATCAGGCCTGAGAAATCACACACAGGTTTTTAACCGGGAGCTGGACTCCGCAGTGCTGATGTTGTTGGCTAGAGAAGCACACTTTGAGAACCACGGATCTAGAGTCTAAAGATGGCGGTGCTCTTTCATCTGCCACTCCAGCTCGTTCCTGCTTACGATCTTTATCCCACTGAATTGTCACGTTTTCAAAATAATTCTCATGCGTCATTGTAAGACAGCTTTCAACCATCTGTTAACTAGTAAATATTAGCCTTGTCACTAAGTAATAATATAAAATGTTTGTAGTATGATTAGATGCTAAACCTTACTGTATTTGAAATTATATGTAAACTCTCACAGTTGAAAACTAATGTGGTTTGGCTACCAGTTTGTAAAACCGTAGTCCTCTGCCTTAAGTATAGCTCTTTGTATTGTAACAAATAGTATAGTGGTTACAATGTTAAGGCTTTGGGTGAAGCCAGATTTCCCCACTTTCTGGCGTGGTTTTGCCTCTTTGTAGCTCTGGGAGTTGAAATGCTACTTAACCTCACCAAGTTTCAGTTTCTTCATCTATAAAATGAGAATAACAATAGCAGCTATCTCATAGGGTTGTTGTGAGGATTATTACCTGTAAAGTGTAAAGAACAGTGTGTAGCTTCATGGTGAACATACAGTCAACATGAACAGCTGTTATTAAAATTGCTATAATGTTATTCTCCCTAAGGACCTTTATGTCACATTACTTCCTAAAAATAATGAGTCATTTGCTATAAACAGATACTTTTCTTTTCTGATATATATATTTTTCACAGCTACTAGCTCTTTGTACTGTGCTTTACTGTGAACTGTGGATAATATTTAGCCTTTTGCAGTATTATTCATTACTAGGACACAAAATTGAATTTTGTAACTATAAGGTAAATAATAAAATCTAAGTACATTAGCTCTTTAGCTTTGAAGGTGAGTGGTTGTTTTCAATTGCGATTTGTTGCAAGGTATGTATGTCGTGTTACATCTTTTATTCTTTTTTCTCGGTCTACTAGGACAAAATAATTTTTGAAATGATTTTCATAATTATTTTCTTCTTCTAGTGTTGGTGTATTGCATTATAAAGCACATATATAAAGGATTTGTGTCCTCGGCAGTTATTTTTATTTTTAATAGAAATATGATTATATTTGATTGATTTCAGAAGTTCTGTTTTGTGGTATCCTTACCCAAGTAACTCTTTGCTTATCTCTTTTGAATATGGTTAAATTTTTTGCTTCGTCATTATGGGACCCATATTAGATGAACCTCCTACCATGACCGGGGTTCTTAATATTCTGGGGAGATGAGAATAGATGAATTTAGGGTAAGGAAGTTCTCTTGCAATAGATAAAGCTTTGAGGACTCTTTATGAGATTCTGTAAGTATTTAGATCCAAAAGTGAAGGCAGTGACTAGAGTATCTTGAAATCAGAAGTATAGTGATACGGAATGCAATTATTGTCAAGAAAACTTCAAGGGACAAAAAAAAGAAAGAAAGATATTATGTATATCAAGAAGAAAGTAAATAGTGGTAACTACAATTAAGCTATAAAAGGAAAGCAGGAAGAAGTAATAAAACAATGAGATCTCATAGAGAAATTAAGAAAAGCAATTTAGTGCCTAAACATTAAGTAAAATTAAACATCAAGGGAACATAAGCCTATTGATATGCAAGAAGATTAAGGTTGGTTTAAAAGTGAAGCCCTAAGGTTCTTTTTCTGACTTAAAAAAAAAAACAAAACTCAGTTGCCAAGTAAGAAAAAGTGATAAAATCTTGAATATCGTTAGATACTCAATTTTCTTGAGAAAATTGAAATTTTATTGTTAGGTATAGATTATTGGGGATTTCAAACAGGTTGACAGTCTACAACCTGCAGGCCAAATCTGGTTTGCTGCCTGCTTTTGTGTGGAATGAGAGCTGAGAATGTTTCTTACATTTTAAATGGTGGGGAAAAGTCAAAAGGGGAATAATATTTTGTGAGATGAGAAAAATACACGAACTTCAGATTTCATTGCCCATAAATAAATTTTTCATGTTGCACAGCCAAGCTCCTTCATTTGCTATTATTTACGGCTGCTGTGTACTACAAAGACAGAGTACAGAGTTGCAGCAGACACGGTATGGCCCACACAGATTAAAATATTTATTATCTGGCCCATTACAGAAAAGCTTTGCAGACCCCTGCTCTTGCCCATCTGCATTCTTTGCGGCTTCTGAATACCCCCCTGTGTCTTCCTGCTCTCATGCCCTTGCTCACACTGCTGTTTCATTGTCCTCCTGACTGTCTCCATATGTCAGAATACTATCGACATTTTAAGACCCAATTCAGATGCCTCACCTCCACAAGAATATAATTTCTTCCACCATTTGATCCCCAAAGAACTTGGTTTGTAGTTTTCTTTGAATACTTTTAATATTCAGCTGTCCATTGTGGATACTTGTGAACCTATGTTATATTTGCGTTTTTATTCCTCATAAAAAACGAGCAGAGTCAGAGGAGAGGTGGGTAATGGAACTAACATTTACCAAATACTTACGAGGATCTTTACATGTGTTTTCCTTCCTTTTATGTTACCTAATGGGCACTTAAATATTTTTTTAACAAATTAATAAAATGTATCTGATTTAGCCTGTCAGTCACTAACATCTTTTCTTTTTTTTTTTAAGCACAGTTGACATACTATATTATTTTCAGGCATTCAGCATAGTGACTCGAGAGTTCTGTATATCACTCAGTGCTCACCATGATCAGCGTAATCCCCATCTGTCACCATATAACATTATCACAAGAGTTTTGACTATATTTCCTATGCTGCCTTGGCTGTATTTTTCATCCCCATGACTTACTTATTTAAAACTGGAAGCTTGTTTTTTGACTCCCCTTTTCCTGTTTTGCCCAACCTTCTACACCCTTCTGCTCTGGCAGCCCTCAGTTGTTCTGTATATGAGTCTGTGTTTTTTGTTTGTTTGTTTGTTTGTTTTTTAGATTCCATATATAAGTGAAATCATACAGTACTTGTCTTTCTCTGTTTGACTTATGTCACTTAGCATAATACCCTCTAGGTCTATTCATGTTGCTTCAAATGGCAAGGTCTCATTCATTTTTATTGTTGAATGATATTCCATTGTGTGTATACACACACACACACACACACACACACACACACACACACACATCTTCATCCATTCATCTGTCGATAGACACTTAGGTTCCTTCCATATGTTGGCCGCTGCAAATAAACATAGGGGTCCATATGTCTTTTTCAATTGGTGTTTTGCTTTTTCTGGGTAAATACCCAGTAGTAGAATTACCGGATCATATGGTATTTTTACTTATAATTTTTTGAGAAACTTCCATACTGTTTTCCACCGTGGTTGTATCAACTTATATTCCCACCAACAGTGCACAAAGGTTCCCTTTTCTCCACATCCTCACCAACACCTATTATTTCTTGTCTTTTTTGGTCCTAACCATTCTGACTGACGCAAGGTGATTAAATCACTGTGGTTTTGATTTGCATTTCCCTGACAATTAGTGATTTTGAGTATCGTTTCATGTGCCTATTGGCCATGTGTGTATTTTTTTTGGAAAAATGTCTATTCAGGTCTTCTATTTTTAAATCACAGTATTGTTTTGTTTTGTTTTTGTTTTGTTTTTGTTTTGTTTTTTTGCTTTTGAGTTGTATGAGTTCTTTATCTATTTTTGATATTAATCTGTTACTGGATATGTCATTTGCAAATGTCTTCTCCCATTCAGTAAGTTGCCTTTTTGTTTTTTTGGTGATTACTAACATCTTTTAAAAATCTAGTCAGTGCCAGCCTTTCATTAATTTATTAGCTGATCAGATGTAAATACTCCAGGGGCACCTGGGTGGCGCAGTCGGTTAAGCGTCCAACTTCAGCCAGGTCACGATCTCGCGGTCCGTGAGTTCGAGCCCCACGTCGGGCTCTGGGCTGATGGCTCAGAGCCTGGAGCCTCTTTCCGATTCTGTGTCTCCCTCTCTCTCTGCCCCTCCCCCGTTCATGCTCTGTCTCTCTCTCTCCCAAAAATAAATAAACGTTGAAAAAAAATTAAAAAAAAAAAGATGTAAATACTCCATAAATAATTTATTTTTAGCTCCAGAATTTACTTTTGGGATTTCATTATCAATATAAATTTTCTTTTCTTTAGGAAATATATTTTCAAAAAATAGAAGTACATAATTTTCTTTCTTTTTTTTTTTTTACCATACTTAACTTTCCTGCAACTCTTTCTTCCCTGAAATAAGAGAGTTCCTTGTTGTTTTCAGACTCCTACAAAGCAGCAAGTTAAGCAAAGTAGTTCGAATTTTAATTGTTACCCAGAGCAGGTCTAATAGTGAAGTGGATTGTATACCTAGGTGCATTTTGAGCTTTGTGTAGTTTTCAGTGAGTGCGGGGCGGGGGAGGGTGTCAAAGGGTTGGTTATAGAATTTTGTTACTAACCATTAGTTGAGCGACTAACTTGTCAACAAAATACTTGGATAGTGCCATGAGTGTGGTTGCTTGGAAGTAACATTTACCTAATCTATTGTACTTGTTGTAGTAGATTGTGATAATAAACAATTCAGTAAAATTTAACTAAATTAATAAACTAGAAATAAATCCTAGTGCAACAATTATAATACTTATGTTTTGCTGATTTAGAAAGATAAAGGTAACCTAACTTAATTTTTAGAAATGCAATTATTAAATCAGTAAGCTAAAAGAAATTTTGCTCAGAAAAGGATGATTTTGGATACTGCCTTTAGCACGATTCTAAATTTGTAATTGTGGTAGTTTAATTGATGTTACTTCTCTTGTTTAGTGTTTTATGAATACTTTTGTTTTTCTATATATGTGATCTCAAATCTATATATGAATAATATATATATGATCTATAATATACATATGATATATGTATATATGAATAAAAATTGGAGACTCTGTATTTTTTTGCTTTGTTTTTTTTAAACCTGTCCCCCCCAAATTATAATTCTGTGCCTTTCCGGCTTCATACTTGTTGTAGATTGTTTTTATAAACCATCATTCCATACCCCACTCCCCACCAGGCATATTCTTTATTTGAAACCAGTTGTTTCCCTAACTTTGGTATGTGTGTGGGGGGGGGGAGGGGGGAGGGAAGATGTATGTTCTATTTCCTGAAATATATGCAAAATTATGTTTTAAGTGTTTCTGTATATGGTATCAAAATAAGCGAGAATGAGGGGCGCCTGGGTGGCGCAGTCGGTTAAGCGTCCGACTTCAGCCAGGTCACGATCTCGTGGTCCGTGAGTTCAAGCCCCACGTCAGGCTCTGGGCTGATGGCTCAGAGCCTGGAGCCTGTTTCCGATTCTGTGTCTCCCTCTCTCTCTGCCCCTCCCCCGTTCATGCTCTGTCTCTCTCCGTCCCAAAAATAAATAAACGTTGAAAAAAAATAAGCGAGAATGAATTGGTTACCTAAATATTTCAAAACAAATTTTTCTGATTTTGTGGAGTCATTTGGGGATGAAAGGAAGTATTACATATTAGTATGTGTAAGTAGGAAATAGAAACGATTATTATCCTATGAATCTCAGCAAAATGAAAGCTTTAAAAAATGAAATTAAAGCAGTTAAAGCCAAAAATTGATACACATGAAATAAGTATCTCCATAACTTCACAGTACCTATCAGAATTATATTTGACATTTTCGATCAGAATACAACAGGAGCATGCAGTGTTCTTAGGGAAAAAGATATATGCATAAAGATAGTCTGGAGAGTAAAAGTCAAAATGTTTACCTTTGATATTAATGTGGAAACACACAAAGCACTGGTTATGGGTGCTGGTGTTCTCATTAGATATTTGGTCCTAAAGTTGGACTCAGACATTTCTAAGGAGGGTTTACTAGCTTTTCCTTTCCTTTCCTTTCCTTTCCTTTCCTTTCCTTTCCTTTCCTTTCCTTTCCTTTCCTTTCCTTTCCTTTTTTTTTTTTTACACTTGTAACTAAGTAGAGCTTTTTATTTGTTGTAATGAAGTTCCAAATATATGTAAATTTGTTTTTTCTTTATAGAGCTTATATTTTCACTTGAATTTAAACATTGCTTGATTTTGGCGTGCAGAATTTAGTTTTATTAATGATTAAATTATTTAAAAGTTAAAATAAATAGACATAAATGTACACAGAGAAGTAGATATTCATTCTGCCTATAGAATTCAGTTGTATTCAGTTTTTTTAGTTCTTCCTGGATATATGTGTGTGTGTGTGTGTGTGTGTGTGTGTGTGTGTGTGTGAAAGAAAATGAAATTTAAATCTTTCAAAATGTCTTGGTTATGTCTCTTGCTTCTAGGATATTATAACCTTCATGTGTTTCAGTAGATTGAGTTTTTGTGTTAAAATGCAGTCATGATTCTAGGTGTTGAAGTTATGTGAAATGATACTGAGATACTCCTTCTCTCCTTTGGGACTTTGGAACTTTGGAACTTTAAAGTACAACTTTCCTTGTGTGAATGAGTGGTGTTCACTCCAAAGACCCCTACTGGTGTAGTCAGCACTATCCTAGTTTACCAGTCCTTGAACTTTCTAAGTTAATATTTGTGTTTCTTCTCATGGGATGTGATGTTAACTGCCTCTTCTCCAATGCACATGTGTCAGAACTAAAATCAAGTGGAGTTTCTGTGATAGCTCCACTTATATTTGAGTTTCTAGGTTTTTCAGGGTTGTACCATCATTTTTTAAAGGAAATCTCTTCTCCGTGTCTCAAGATTTTAGGGTAGTCCAGGAGTCCAGAATTTTGCACATCTAGGCATGCTCCATGCATTATAGGAACTCAGTTAGCAATTGCTTGTGGCATAAATAGGAGCTCATAAGAGCCAACATGCGAAGATTCCCAGGTACTGGTGACTAAGATTTGCCAAAGGAAGTTTGTCTTTGGCTTGAATAGTTACTATCAGAGGATCCTAAAGGATGCAGTTGGTGCCTGTTAGTCGTATTTTCGTAGTTTAGGGGAAATAATTAGTATTATAAAATATGCATTATAAAATATTGTGATTATAAAAATGCTCTGACAACAGGCTTTTACCTTTCAGAATTGTTTGTCTGGGTTTCATTGAATTAGAAAACTTCAATTTTTCCATATGCTTTCAACAAACATTGAGCATTCTTAAAAATTAGATTGTGCATGATTTTGCAAGAATCAAAAAGGTTTTGTCCTTGAAAAATGCATATTTTCTTCAACTTAACTTTTGTTACAGAATGGTGTCTGCAGAGAGTAGACACTTGGTGAATATTTGTGAAATATGTATGATAGCCTTATGTTAATGGCATTCCTAAATGCTAACATATGTGTCTGGGTTTTGTGTAGGAAATCCTGTCCTTATTTCACTTCAGGTTTTTATCGTAACATTTTTTTCCTCTTTGCAAATGTCCTGTAGTCAGTATTTTAATTATTGAAGAGGTCTGCACTTGCGAATTTATTCAAATGAATTATTCCAGTGCCAGGATGAAAAAAAAGCATCCTGGAAATTTAAGATACGACCCTTTCTCAGTGTTTATATCACTTTCCTTGAAGGGGCAGCGTTAGAATAGAAAGCTCCAAAGCAAAAACCTTTCTGCAACTCTTTGTGGTGTGTGTGTGTGTGTGTGTGTGTGTGTAAAAGATTGAAGAGGGGAGAGAGAGAGGGAGGGAAAATGGAAGACTGAGAGAATGAATGTGTGCCTTCTATGAAATTGTCACATTTCCGGATAGCTGAGAACAGTACATTAGGTAAAAATAATAATTTTTAGTTTAGGTAGGTTTATAGTTTTTCCTTTTAAAAATTGGTTTTGATCAAAACAAGCAGTAATAAGGTTAACAAATGGCAACTTTTAGATCAAGGTGATAGTTTTTCCCCTCTACTCAATGACTTCAGCAATTTTAGCTTTTGGAAATGGGTGTGTATTTTGTTAAATAAAAATATTTTATAGGGGGTGCATGGATGCCTCTTGATATCAGGTCATGAGTTTGAGCTCCATGTTAGGTGTGGAGATTATTAAAAAATAAAAATAAAAATATTTTATAGTCACTTTAAGGAATTTTTTTCACATTTTGCAAGAAATATTGTTAATTCTTTCAAGTACAAGGTAGAGTATCTGAATTGCTGCCTTGACATAGTTTTACTGTAGACCTTTTAAGTCATTTTTTTCTTTTATAGGGAAAAGCACCAATTTAGGTATTGTATGTTTATTTTATACTTTAAAATGTTGTGGTAACATAGTATAAAATAGATCTAAAAGGAGATTTTAAATTATAGAACATACGTAAATATTGAAATTTTATCTTGCTTCTGAAGTTGGTTCTTTGACTTAAAAGGCTAAACATCTCAATTATTGATTTCTTTGAATAGTGAGTTACCTTTCCTGTTGCCCTCACCAAATCATGAAGATAACTTGAGAAATGTCTTTTCAGCTGAGCTTTTGTATTTTGCCAGTTTTTCTATGACTTAGATGAGGTTTCAATTAAAAATAGACTATAAACTTATATGTGGGAGGCAGTTGAATGAGTTGCTATGACAGTTCATATTATAAGGTTGAGCCAAGTACAAAGTAGCTTAATAAGACTTGAGAAACATGAAGCTATATCAGTCCTAATTATTACTCTTTTTAAACCTGGGGTGGGTGTAAAGGGACATGTCTTCCTCTCAGAGGACAAAAGGTTAACTGGGGGATTCAGTGAAGACTGTAGCCCTGAACTCACTGCCACTAAGAACCCATCTTCCTGAGGAACACCCCTCTTTCCCACTTGTGAATATGGGTCGAAGATTTTGGAGAAACAGAGTCATGTCTGTATGGCTATTTCCCTATCTTCTACAGCCAGTCCTCAACAGAGGTGCTTAATAAATGCTACATACCATTATCCATCCTTGCACTTTTAGATTCTGAAAGGAAATTTAGATTTTTAAATGGAATTTTCTAAATCAAATTCTGCCATTTTCTACACTTTGCATTTCTCAGTGGATTGTTGGAGTATTGCAGTGTATCTGTGTGCATACAAAGAAATTTTAATATGCTAGTATGAATGTGCTGCTGGACATTAAGCTTAGATATTAGGAAAGCAAACGGCATTTTCACTGACTTCTATTTTAAGAAAATATTTCCATTTACAGAACACTAGCACCTAAAAATGAGAAAAATAAAAGAGAAGAAAGATGGCAGCTCTATTTTTATGATAAGATGGCTAGTAAAATTCATTTGGATAATGAAAATTCAGATATTGGAGAAAACGTATGTAACAAATTTGTTTTCACATTTCTAGAAGAAACTGTGGGTAGATGAAATGGAAAGATGTCATTCTCCTGTTGATAAAGTATTGGTTGTTCAGAATGAAAACAATCAACACCAGAATTGGAGAGCCACAGATTTCACATAGGAGACAGAAAATCTCTATTTATTTTTCCTAAATTCCAAGAAAAACTCCTGCTTATTCATGGAGGAGGAGGGCTACCATTCGAACTAATCATGTGTATGTTGTATATGTTATGCTCTCTGTATAATCTGTCTTAAAATTCCAACTTAAGAAAGCATTATGACCATTTTCCCATGCCACTAAATATTTTTCCATAATATAATGCTTAATGACTGCATAATATTTAATTGTAAGGCTTTTATTATGTATATTTAACCATTTTCCTGTTGTTGAGTTTTTCCTGATAGAATTTTCAGTATTTTTCCATAAAATACAAAGAATCTATTTTACTTTTTAAAGTACCATATGCTGACTTTTATATAATGGCACGTAGAGAAAATATTTTTGTTTTTTTCCTCTCATTTTAAGTACTACATGCTGGTGAAGAAATAGTTTTAACAGCTCACATTAAGTAGCCAGTTATTAAACTTACAGAAACAACTTTCTTGGGGCGCTTGGGTGGCTCAGTCGGTTGAGTGTCCAACTTCAGCTCAGGTCATGATCTCGCGGTTCATGAGTTCGAGCCCCGCGTCAGGCTCTGTGCTGACAGCTCAGAGTCTGGAGCCTGCTTTGGATTCTGTGTCCCCCTCTCTCTCCGCCCACCCCTACTTATGCTCTGTCTCTCTCTGTCTTTCAAAAATGAATAAACATTTTAAAAAATGGAAAAAAACTTATAGAAACAGCTTTCTTGATAAGGCTAGTAGGACTGAAGGCAACACTCAAATTTGGTCTTGATTTATTTTTACTAGTTTACTTGTAACTGGTTATTTGCTCAGCCATCAGAATCAATCATATCACCAAGAGCATATTTCTTTGCTTACTCTCTTTTTTACACTCCAGGCTTTGTGAGGCAGGGCCTGGGCTCTTTTCTATGTGTCACATGCAGCAAAGTACCTTTTTTTTTTTTAATGATTCAAAAAAGAAAATAAGTAGGGAAGGAACAGAAGAAGGAAGATTATTTCTTGTAGACTTCTCATTCTCAAAACCTATCATAAAATTTAGTTATAAGAGTTCCATTTTTCCCAAACCTTATTTGTATTTTAATGAAAGCTCATTAAAACATTCCTGTGTTTTAAATATTTATGACCCTTATTGAGACATATTTTGAAGGTATATTTTTATTTTTTTTGTTAAGAATTTTATTGAAAATAAAGCTGTCTTATATACTATTATAATCCCAGGGAGGAATTTTGAATATTATGATCTTATCTGGAGATACTGATATCCTAGGTTTACGGGTGGTATACCATTACCCCAGTGGGAGATGTTACTTTAAAACCAACACCTCTAGACTAGATATTTTAAATACAAACATATAAATTTATATTCACATTCAAGTAGAACATTGTTAGCTCCTTAGTTCACCAAGTTTAGAGCGAGCCTCATTAACATAGCAGAAGTTGCCTTTGGTGTCCCTCCACCACATTACACAGGATAACTGTTCAGTCTCTATGAATGTGCTGCTGCTTTGTACGCAGCATTGGTGGATGCACATTACCTAACTCAGCAGTGGTCACAAAGTTGGTTGTAGATACCAGATGGATGGACCAGTGGCTGAACATTTGCTTGAGATATGTGTGAACAGTTGGGGGACAGGTGGAGGTGTCTCCTAGTCTGACCACAGCACACTTCCACTTGGCTGAGGGTACACTCTCAATTGTAGGCCTGATTAAATCCTTGACAGAAGGGCCGGATCCTTAAGTCAAATGGGTAGGCTAGTTCCTTCCCTCTGTGAAAAGGAAATATGAATAAGTATGATGCCATTTCATTGATTGCTTCTATAATTATTTAGTCAAGGGACATTCACTGAATACTTACTAGGTGCCAGAGGTTGTGCAAAGTACTAGGACTACAACTACAACCCAAGACAGTCCCTGAGATGGTATGAGTTACAGTGAGGAGTGCACAAATAGGAAAACAGGCAACTGTGGTACACTATGGTAAGTGTTGAACCAGGAGTATGCAGTGTTCTGGGGAAGTTTGTAGGGTGGACACCTCACTGAGTCTGGGCAGAAGGGTAAGGAAGGAATGACCACCATTACTTACCCTAACCTCTATTCCACTCATCCCCTCCTTTCCCATTGTACCTGTACTTGCCGTATTTTAGATCCTTCCCATTTATATTATTAAAATCTTATACAGTGTTTCTCATACATTTTCACTTTAGAACTCTTGATGGTCAGCGAAAGAAAGTTACTGGGTGGAGAGGAGGAGTGTAGTGCTGCTTTAGAGCACGGCTCTAACGATCTGCCACCTTGTGAGTTTTACAAATTATCTGATACGGTTCGTGATCGGTGTGGCAAGTGTGGTTCTGATGTATATGTAAAGATCTTGAAAGGAGCACAGAAAGTTATGATTGTTTCAGTTCCACAAATCTTCCAATAAAATTGAATTTTTATTTTTTTATTTTTTATTTTTTCAATATATGAAATTTATTGTCAAATTGGTTTCCATACAACACCCAGTGCTCATCCCAAAAGGTGCCCTCCTCAATACCCATCACCCACCCTCCCCTCCCTCTCACCCCCCATCAACCCTCAGTTTGTTCTCAGTTTTTAAGAGTCCCTTATGCTTTGGCTCTCTCCCACTCTAACCTCTTCTTTTTTTTCCTTCCTCTCCCCCATGGGTTTCTGTTAAGTTTCTCAGGATCCACATAAGAGTGAAAACATATGGTATCTGTCTTTCTCTGTATGGCTTATTTCACTTAGCATCACACTCTCCAGTTCTATCCACGTTGCTACAAAGGGCCATATTTCGTTCTTTCTCATTGCCATATAGTACTCCATTGTGTATATAAACCACAATCTCTTTATCCATTCATCAGTTGATGGACGTTTAGGCTCTTTCCATAATTTGGCTATTGTTGAGAGTGCTGCTGTAAACATTGGGGTACAAGTGCCCCTATGCATCAGTACTCCTGTATCCCTTGGGTAAATTCCTAGCAGTGCTATTGCTGGGTCATAGGGTAGGTCTATTTTTAATTTTCTGAGGAACCTCCACACTGTTTTCCAGAGTGGCTGCACCAATTTGCATTCCCACCAACAGTGCAAGAGGGTTCTCATTTCTCCACATCCTCTCCAGCATCTATAGTCTCCTGATTTGTTCATTTTGGCCACTCTGACTGGCATGAGGTGATATCTGAGTGGTTTTGATTTGTATTTCTCTGATAAGGAGCAACGTTGAGCATCTTTTCATGTGCCTGTTGGCCATCCGGATGTCTTCTTTAGAGAAGTGTCTGTTCATGTTTTCTGCCCATTTCATCACTGGGTTATTTGTTTTTCGGGTGTGGAGTTTGGTGAGCTCTTTATAGATTTTGGATACTAGCCCTTTGTCCGATATGTCATTTGCAAATATCTTTTCCCATTCCGTTGGTTGCCTTTTAGTTTTGTTGTTTCCTTTGCTGTGCAGAAGCTTTTAATCTTCATGAGGTCCCAGTAATTCATTTTTGCTTTAATTCCCTTGCCTTTGGGGATGTGTCGAGTAAGAGATTGCTACGGCTGAGGTCAGAGAGGTCTTTTCCTGCTTTCTCCTCTAGGGTTTTGATGGTTTCCTGTCTCACATTCAGGTCCTTTATCCATTTTGAGTTTATTTTTGTGAATGGTGTGAGAAAGTGGTCTAGTTTCAACCTTCTGCGTGTTGCTGTCCAGTTCTCCCAGCACCATTTGTTAAAGAGACTGTCTTTTTTCCATTGGATGTTCTTTCCTGCTTTGTCAAAGATGAGTTGGCCATACGTTTGTGGGTCTAGTTCTGGGGTTTCTATCCTATTCCATTGGTCTATGTGTCTGTTTTTGTGCCAATACCATGCTGTCTTGATGATTACAGCTTTGTAGTAGAGGCTAAAGTCTGGGATTGTGATGCCTCCTGCTTTGGTCTTCTTCTTCAAAATTACTTTGTAATTACCTTTTGTATTTCCATGTGAATTTTAGGATTGCTTGTTCTAGTTTTGAGAAGAATGCTGGTGCAATTTTGATTGGGATTGCATTGAATGTGTAGATAGCTTTGGGTAGTATTGACATTTTGACAATGTTTATTCTTCCAATCCATGAGCACGGAATGTCTTGCCATTTCTTTATATCTTCTTCAATTACCTTCATAAGCTTTCTATAGTTTTCAGCATACAGATCTTTTACATCTTTGGTTAGATTTATTCCTAGGTATTTTATGCTTCTTGGTGCAATTGTGAATGGGATCAGTTTCTTTGTCTTTCTGTTGCTTCATTGTTAGTGTATAAGAATGCAACTGATTTCTGTACATTGATTTTGTATCCTGCAACTTTGCTAAATTCCTGTATCAGGTCTAGCAGACTTTTGGTGGAGTCTATCGGATTTTCCATGTATAATATCATGTCATCTGCAAAAAGCGAAAGTTTGACTTCATCCTTGCCAATTTTGATGTCTTTGATTTCCTTTTGTTGTCTGATTGCTGATGCTAGAACTTCCAAGACTATGTTAAACAACAGCGGTGAGAGTGGGCATCCCTGTCGTGTTCCTGATCTCAGGGAAAAAGCTCTCAATTTCTTCCCCATTGAGGATGATGTTAGCTGTGGGCTTTTCATAAATGGCTTTTATGATGTTTAAGTATGTTCCTTCTATCCCGACTTTCTCAAGGGTTTTTATTAAGAAAGGGTGCTGGATTTTGTCAAAGGCCTTTTCTGCATCGATTGACAGGATCATATGGTTCTTCTCTTTAAGGAAGATCTTCCATAAGTATTCAGTGGTTTCACATACCCTAAGCACACTATTATTCAACAAGTATGCACCCAGTTAGTTATCCTCTTTTCTGTTCAATATCTGAAAATGTTGCCACAGCAAACTCCTTGACATTCCCATTCTGTTAAGTAATTTCCTTGTCTTCCTTAGTTTAGAAGAAAACTCCAAACTACTTAGCCTGCTTGAAAAGGCCCTCTATGATCTACCTCGAGCCTGCCTTTCTGTCCATTCGTCTGTGTCAGACGGCCCGCTGCACGTATGCTGTGGTGCAGCCATCTCAGAACTATTTTGGGGGAAAACCTTTCCTTTGCTGAGCTGGTACTGCTGTCTGGAATGTGCATTGCTCCATATTTATACTGTTCCAAGCTTCAGGTTAAATACCAACTCCTTTTGAAGCTTTCTCCTGTTTTTCATCCTGCGTGTAACTTTTCCTCTTTTGGTTACTTTGTAAGTTTCTTATAGTTTTTATTAGTATTTACCTCATCCCCTCCGCCCTTTGATTCCTCATACACCTTTTCTGTTTCTGCTAGAGGATAAAGTACTAAAGAGTGATTTTTAAAACCATTTTCCCGAACCCAACAGTCTGCCACGCATCCTATATGGTATATGCTCCCTAAATGTCTATCGAATTGAACTAAAGTTTGAAGTATAACCTTAGACATACCACTAATCTAAGGACTTGTGTGTTCTATTCCCAGTGCTGCCATTTACTCTTTGAATTGCTGCCTGACATTTAATTTTTCCATGACTTAGGGGTTTTTTTTTACCCACAAAGTGGGTGTAATGATATTTCACTTTGCGTTATAAAATTGTTATTTATCGAAAAGCTACTTTGAACTCCTGGGAAGAAGATGGTCAAATTTATAGACAAAAAATAGGATGTGCCTCTGTAGTATGAAAGTCTGAACACAATTTAGAAATAATTTTGTTTAAACATCAAATAATCTAGAACTACAATACATATATATGTGTGTGTGTGTGTGTGTGTGTGTGTGTGTGTGTGTGTGTGTGTATGTGCGTGTAGTCTTTTCATGTTTACAAGCTCATTTTGTAATGTGATCCCATTACCAGACCATGGTAAATCTGCTCAATTTTTAGGAGGCTGACATTGTTACAGAAAAAGCATTGCTTTAATGTAGTGGTTGAGAGTCTGAGCTCTAGAGTTAAGCTTTCTGTGATGTAGGGCAAGTTATCTAACCTTTTAATGCATTGGTTCCCTCATTAATCAGAATAATAACTATTCCTACACAGTATATTTTCAAGATAAGTTAATACTGACACATAGTAAATACATGTTAGTTACAGTGTTTTCATAGAAAAATCATATGTAATAGGGATTTGTTGAAGATTAAGCATAATGGTTAAGAGCTTAGTGTCAGATAAATTCTTGCTCTATGCTGCAGAAATTTTGTAGGAGTTACCTATTGTTTCCAGGTCTCCATTAGGTTTTTTGAGAATTGAATGATGTAATATAGGTAAAATTTTTACCTTGGTGCATGGTAATTTTAATGTATATTAAATATATATACTTATGTCTATGATGTTCTGCCCGTGTCTTCTTCACTCAGACTGCTTCAGTTCTGTGTAGTGTTTATTTTAGCATAAAAGTAGAAATTTTTAAGTAGAAGGGAGTTCTGTCCTAAATATAAAAAAGCATAAAGACGAATAGATCAAAGTGTGAATTTAAAGAAAATAAGGCTTTTCCAGACCTTTTCTGAAAACTCTTTTGAACTGTCAGATTGGGTATTCCACTGGCTCTCCTTAGTGTTAGAAAAAGGTCCTTGAGCTACTCTGTAGTTGTGTCTGGAGGCAACCACAGTGAAATAAAAAGCTGGGAAAATTCTGCATCTTCTATTTCATGGGCTCAAAAGTGATGAGTATACTGTAACCCACTGGATAAGGGAACATATTAGACCCTATATTTGCATTTATTTTATCTAAAATACTTAATTATATATGTTGGCAGTGGTACATACAGATAACCTACTAATTATAAATATATTGAGATGGGGACTCAGATTTACACACACACACACTGCACTGCTTTGGAGAATGGCTGTATGAAGCAGAAGTTGTAATATAAACAAAATTTAGATATTTTCTGTGACTCTATTTTGGATATTACTCAGATCTCTAAATTTATCAGGTCTTTCCTTTCCTGTAATGTGCCATGTGTAATAAGAGGGAACTTTGCTCTTACTCTTTTTCCATGGGAGGCTCTCTTAAAGCCTTTTGCTCATGGTGAAGTAGGGGAGTTAGAACCATTAGAAGTGTTTTACAGAAATTGAGGAAAATGATTATAGAGCTGACTTGTTGGGTTGTTTTTCTTAAATTGCATTATTTGGATTAAGATAAACTAGCTAAATTAAAACATATCTAGTAGGCTTTTATTATGTTTGCTTTTAAAAATGGAGTTTTAACATAATGATCTAAAATTAGATTTTGGGACACCTGGGTGGCTCAGTCAGTTGAGTGTCCAACTTCCACTCAGGTCATGATCTCACGGTTAGTGGGCTCGAGCCCCACTTCTGGCTCTGGGCTGACATCTCAGAGCCTGCAACCCGCTTCCGATTCTGTGTCTCCTTCTCTCTCTGCCCTCCCCATCTCATGCTCTGTCTCTGTCTCTCTCAAAAATAAATAAACACTAAAAAAATAGTAATAAAATTAGATGTGGATTCAAATCCTCCTCCTGGATCATGCTAGCAGTGATGTTTCTTTGAAAAAAGTGACAGCTGCGTCTTCCTAGATTTATTGTGGTAAGTCTCTGTACAGGGTCTGGCACATAGCAAGCAAGCTGTCCGTGAATGTTAGCATTTATTATCGTTATGGTGGAGGAGGTGACAGAAAGAGAAAGCATTTCTTACAGAGCTTGACTTACTTTATAGTGACTTACTGTCAAAGAATGTAAACTAAGAGTCAACCTAAGCTCTATTAAGGATGGGAATTTATCTTCCAAATTTTGGATATACAGTCACAGATAGTATTGGTATTTAAACTGAACCCTTGTGTATCGGTTTATTACCTACTATATTATATTTGGAAAAGATAATATTTTGCCTTTCAGCAAGATTAAATTTAGTTTCACGTAGAGACAGACTGTTTATCTGGTCAAAGGTGATCTTAAAATGCAGTTTAGGTTCTTTGAAAGTCTCTGTGGCATTCTGTCAGCAACTATAATTTGACATGAGATGAGATGTTTAATTTCTCACATTTTTCTGTTCTAGTTCCTTTTGTGAACCTAAATTGTGCAAGTATGTCCTAAAACACCGACTTGTTAGGAGGTTTAATGCCTGTTAAATTCGTCAGTGCTGCCTGGCTCTTTGACGTAAGCACTGCTCTACGTGCATAGGTTAGTTTAGAACTGACTTCACGGGTCGTTTCCCAGATTGATGTCACATGTGTTCCTGTTAGAGACTGTGTAGATAATTTCTCAGGGCGAAGGTGCTTAAAGCATGATCCACAGAGTGAAGCCAAATGCTCTGAGATTTCAAAACTCTACTGTGTCATGTTGGTTAAATTGTTTGCCTTCCTAATATGTTTGTAAAATGATAGTTTTTCTTGTTAAAGTGCTGTATAATTCTTAAAAGTCCTGTTTGCCAGGATTTTTTAAACCATGCCATAGAAATAATGAAGAAGCTCTTGGGGCACCTGGGTGGCTCAGTCGGTTATGCATCCGACTGTGGCTCAGGGCATGATCTCACAGCTTGAGCCCTGCATAGGGCTCTCTGCTGTCAGCACAGAGCCCACTTCGGATCCCCTGTCTCCCTCTCTCTCTGCCCCCCAAATGTACCCTAAAAATAAACATTAAAATAAAAAGAATGAAGAAACGCTGGACTTGTTTCTGTATGGTATTGTCATACTGTGTGCTTAGTATTAGAGATAAATAAATAATAATCGCCGGGCTTTCTCATGCCAGTTTACAAATGGAAGTATTCTCTAAGTTTTTCAGAAGAGTAAAACCTCTGCTCTTCATCTCTTTCTGCGATGTGCCTTGTTCATCCCCACATAAATCTGCAGAGGGCTTCTCTGGGCTGCCTGCCTTCCAATATCTCAGTACTTAGGTGGATTCCCCTCATTTTGCTTAACTAATTCATCTTGGGAAGAAAACTTAACTACTACTGACGCCTCAGATGCTGACATTTTTATCACTTTTCTGATTTTTAAGTTTAACACTCAGTAGCTACTTGCTGTTATTTTAGCTGCACATGTTTAAGTAACACTAAAAGTATACCTGAGTCTCCAGTTGGTATTTTACAAGCTTAGTTAGAGGTGCCAAAAAGGTTTAAAAAATAATTTAAAGCTACAACATTGACCTAGATTAAAAAAGGAAAATCTCACAAGTATAAAAATTTACACCATGAATATTTAAAAATTCACTGACTGATTCCTCAAATAGTATGGGCAGATGTTATATAGCATATGTTAAGCCATTTTGTCAATACACCTGAACCCCTGTCCTTGAGTCCCCTGTGAACAGTGAAGTGAGGCAATGAAAACCAGATTGCCCTCAAATCCATCTGCTGGGTTATACCGACTCTACAATGGTGGTAAAGCCAAAGGTTACTCTGCTGGCGGTTTTTGCTAACATCTCTTGTTAGCACCTTACTCTTCTTAAACATAAGAATTTCCCCATATACTAAGAGGAGGCCTTGTTTCCACAGAGTGGCACGTTATTTTGACTATTTCCTTCATAATGAAAATTATGGAAAGTAAAATTCCTAATTTTCTTGGTGTTCGGAGGAGAGGGAAAGTGGTGGCTTTAGATACTTGAAAGATAGAGTAATAATGCAAGAGAAGAGGGGACTGGATTTTAAATGTCGTAGTGCAGTCCTGCATAGGTATCCACACCTAGAAGGCTGGGGAAGGGAAAAGCCGCTTAGAATTCCCACAGACTTGGCCACCATTTTAAGCTAAAGTTTAGAATTATGCAGAGATGAATGGAAAGCCTCAGACTTTTAGTAATAGCTCTTCGGATCACAAGAAATGGAAAAAGAGAAGTAAGACTATTGAAAAGCCAAGTCAACTTGTTCCTGAATCCCTAAAACTAAGAATAATTCCAGAAGCTTAGGTTTTATCCTATAAATAGCTTAGAGGAATTAGCTTTGCCATTAAATAGGAGTTGAGCACTACACCAGTCTGAAACCCTTGAGACTCAAATAGCCAGAGGACAAACTGTTTTAGTTGAAAACACCTTCTTCTGTCCTCCTTACCCTTAGTTTAAAGAGGTGCCCTTATAATAATTGAGGGATCTTGTTTTTAATATTTTTACTAGATTCATGTTATATTTAAACTAATCTCCCCCCTGTGGTCATTACCCCACTGAGCTACTCCCTATCCCTCACCTAACATTAGTCAACTCATGTCTTTCTCCTGTTTCTAAACTGTCCATGGGTCTTATTATAACATTCCTTTACAGTTAGAAGATTCAGACCTCCTGTATTTAATGATTTTGTTGTGTGTCCTATATTGCCTTTATTAAGATGCCCTAAATAGCATGTATTAAACATTTTTCAACAAGGTATACAAATTTGGCAGTTAGAGCTATTTTTCTACCACAGTAATTGGCACTTAAATCATTTGAATGAAAACACTAGCTGAAAATCAGACCTCCAGAAATCAAGATCAGTGTAGTCCTTTATGGTCTATCCTGCAGGTTATTCTGAAGGGAACTGAGAATTAAAAGTACTTAAGTTTTGTGTTAAGAAAGAAAAAGGCTTTTCTTTGCCTGAAGTCCCAAGTCATGAATAGGTAACCATTATTAATTAGAAATAATTCTGGATCAGTACACATGCTGTGAAAATCAGCCAGTCAATGACAGCCTCACTCCAGTGGCCATGCCTTTGAAAATCAGCCAGTCAATAACAGCCTCACTCCAGTAACTACACTTTTGAAAGTTAGCAAATCAGTGACAGCCCCAGGCTTGTGAAAGTCAGCCAATCAGTCAGTGACTCCTACTATATGTTCCGTATACCTGCTCAACATTTATTAATGAATATTCAGCGGACAAAAGAACAAAGTAACTTGGATGTGACCACCATAGAAATTATGTTAAATGTAAGTGGACCCAGGACTCCTTTCTCAGAAGCTGATGGACCTACTAGACAGAAAATTAGCAGGAGTATAAAAGATCTGAACGATGCAGTCAGCCAGTAGAGTCTAACTGGCACATACATATAGAACATGTAACCCAACAATACCAGAATAGTAGTGAAACATTCACCAAGATAGTAGACCATAAGGCAAACCTCAACAAATGTAAAAGAACTGAAATCATATAGAACATATTCTCTGACAACAGTAGATTCAAGTAGAAATCACTAACAGAAGTACAACAGGGATCTATGGATCAAAGAGGAAGTCTCAAAGGAAATTTTAGAAAATACTGTATAGCTGAATGAAAATGAAAATAAAACCTATCAAAAGAAGTTAGAGGTAGCTAAACCATTCCTGATAGAAATTTGTAGCACTAAAGGCTTTACATTAGAAATGAGTAAAGGTCTCAAATTGATAATCTAACTTAAGAAACCTAGGTTCCTACCTCAAGAAACAAAAAAGAGAGAAAATAAGCTCAAAGCAAGTAGAAAGAAGGAAATAATAAAGCTAAAAACAGATGTCAGGACATTAAAAATAAGAAAACAATAGAGGAGAGCGATGCCAGCAAATGGCAGACTAGGAGATCCCAAGATCAACAATAGCCAAAGTATGGAAAGAGCCCAAATGTCCATCAACGGATGAATAGATAAATAAGATGTGATATATGTATGTATGTGTGTGTGTATTTATATAAATCTACACACACACACATACACACACAATGGAGTATTACTCAGCAATCAAAAAGAATGAAATCTTGCCATCTGCAACTACATGGAACTGGAGGGTGTTACGCTAAGCGATAGAGAAAGACAAATATCATATGAGGAATTTAAGATACAAAACAGATGAACATAAGGGGAGCAAAAATAATATAAAAACAAGGACAGGGACAAAACATAAGAGACTCTTAAATACAGAAAACAAACAGGGTTGCTGGAGGGGTTGTGGGTGGGGGATGGGCTAAATGGGTAAGGGGCATTAGGGAAGACATCTGTTTGGATGAGCACTGGTATTCTACATAGAGGATGAATCACTGGAATGTACTCCTGAAATCATTATTGCACTATATGTTAACTAACTTGGATGTAAGTAAATAAGTAAATTTTTAAAAATCCAAAAAAGATAACAAGGGAATACTATAAAGCGTACATGGATAATTTAGAAGAAATGAATCAATTCCTTGAAAAATACAAAGTGTTGGAACTCACCCATGATGAAATAAATAATCTTAATAGCCCATTAGCTATTGAAGAAATTGAAGTTGTAATTTAAAAGTTCTTGTAAAAGAAATCGCCAGTTCCAGATGTTTCACTGGAGAATTCTACCAAACACGTTAAGAAGAATTAACATTATTTTTTTGTACATGGTCACTTCCAGAAGATTAGATGGAACACTTCTGGACTCATTTCATTAAAAAAAAAATTTTTTTTTTTTGCCTGGGAAATCTTTTTTAAAAAAAAATGTAACTTATTGTCAAATTAGCTTGCATACAACACCCAGTGCTCATCCCAACAAGTGCCCTCCTCAGTGCCCATCACCCATTTTCCCCCATCCACCCTTGGTTTGCTCTTTATTTAAGAGTCTCTTACGGTTTGCCTCCCTCCTTCTCTGTTTGTAACTATAAAAAAAATTTTAATGCTTATTTATTTTTGAGAGAGAGACAGAGCACAAGTGGGGGAGGGCCAGAGAGAGAGGGAGACACAGAATCCAAAGCAGACTGAGCTGTCAGCACAGAGCCTGACACGGGCTTGAACCCATGAACCACGTCATGACCAGAGCCAAAGTCCCATGCTTAACTGACTGAGCCACCCAGGTGCCTTGCCTTCCTGACTTATTTTATGAAGCTAATATTACCCTGATAGCAAAAACAGATAAAGGTAGTAAAGAAAAAGAAAACTGTAGACGATTATTTCTCACTTACTTACATGCAGATATCATCAGTAGGAATCACAGAACCACAAATAATTACAGTTAATATTTCTCCTCTTGGAGATTAATAATCAAAGCCTGTCACTTTACTGAAAATGTTAATTTAGTGCTCTTTTAGTTACTCCTAGTATAGCCTCAATGTGAATTGATTTGTAGTCAAAATCAGCAGAGTTTTTTATTTCACTTTTTTCTCTTCATTTGGATCACCATTGGTTTTCAAATATAATAATGACTTTTGCAAATTAGACCAAATCATTGGTATTATTTTTAAAATTGAGACATCTCTTAAAAAAAAAAGAGGTTAGAGAGGGAGAGAACCAAAGCATAAGAGACTCTTAAAAACTGAAAACAAACTGAGGGTTGATGGGGGATGGGGGGGTGGGTGGGAGATGGGTATTGAGGAGGGCACCTTTTGGGATGAGCACTAGGTGTTGTATGGAAACCAATTTGACAATAAATTTCATATTTAAAAAAAATTGTGACATCTCTTATTCGCCTTTTCTGAAAAAGTCTGTGTACCGTTTTCTTACTTTCCTTTTTATTTCAGGGTATTGAACCTCCTTAATCTAAAGTTCTCCTCCCTTTTGGGGTGCCTGGGTGGCTCTGTCGGTTAAGTGTCCGACTTCGGCTCAGGTCATGATCTCACAGTCTGTGGGTTTGAGCCCTGTGTTAGGCTCTGTGCTGAGCTCAGAACCTGGAGCCTGCTTCTGATTCTGTGTCTCCCTCTCTGTGCCCCTGCCCCACTCTTGCTCTGTCTCTCTGGCTCAAAAATAAATAAACATTAAAAAAATAAATAAAGTTCTCCTCCCTTTTAAAGGAAGCATTTAAAAGTATTCCTTGCAGTATGTTCATGATTACGTTAAAATTTCCTGTTTCTGACCTGGACTATAAAATTAAAATCATTTAAAGTTATGGTAATCTGCTGTATCCCCTTGGCATTTACAAGCAAGCTCCTTGAAATTTTGTGATGACAGATTTTTGAAAAGCAGTACTTTTACTTCAAAGTAAAATATGGCATAATATGTATCATAGGATGAAGTGTTTGGTTTGATTTACACACTGTAATTCCCTTCTTTAAAAAGACATCTTGTTTGAAATCATTTACATTCCTAGAAGTTTAAAATGAAAATTTTCCCTCTAAATAAAGTGAAGGTTCTCTGGATATATGTTCATGGCAGGGGGTGGGGGGTAATATATCTTACCACAGATCTTATCTTTTTTAAAGGAAGAAAACAAAAGTCCTCTTTAAATTTAGTTGATGACAACTCTTTGCCTTTTGGTGCTTAATAGCTCTTGAGGTGATAATAAATAGTGACAGTTGCATAACCTTTTGCGTGTTGTTGTATTTTTGCTTACGCTTGGAGTTTCTAAGGCCAGCATGCAGGGAATTGTTTATAGCTTCTTAATTAGGTTTCCAGCAGTTAGAATAAGCAAGAGAGTGCTTGGCTTATGGCATTGAAGTAAGCCCTGATAAGCTTCCCTTGGTCATGGTTAAAGAAAATAGAATAGCAAGCATTCTCTTTTAGTTATACTTCCTCCATAAACAAGAACTCTGTTTATAGTTAAGCATTGTAAAGTAATAATATACCCATTAAATACATGAAATGTGTATTTAGAACCTTTTAAAAAAGATTAGAAGTATGCTAAGGTACAAATTACCATTTTTACTCAATTTTAACTGCTTCCCATCCCTGCTTAACCCACCCTAGAGTAATGGCAACATTCTTTAAGCTTTAAACCACTCTATGTTTATAATAAGATAGGATAGCCTTCAATAGCTTTATGACAAAAGCCATTGCAGTAATTTCCCATAATCATGTCAATACCAAGAATTTATTGAACTCCTATAATACATGTAAAACGTGGTGAGCATGTGAAGGGATTGATGCCACAGACATTTGTGGAGCATCTATTATGTGCCGAAAAGAAAAATGGAAGATAGGTTACCTTTCCTTAAAATTAGTGTGATTAGTGAAGCTATAGGTAGATGTACTATTTACGTAGGAAAACGAAAATAATCTATGCCAGCAAATTATCAGTTGACTCTCAGGTGGTGGGGGGAACGTTTTAAGGAGGGAAGATTTTTTACTTTTGGTCCGCAGTGACTAGCATCAAAAGTGATGGACTCCATGTGGGTTAAGATGATTTTTATAAGGGGAGGGCTTGGAGACTGCATCATAGTAGAAGAGCAGGAACAGAATTACATGAAGGTAAGAATTCGAAGGGGCACATGCAATCCAGTGTTTATAGCAGCACTATCCACAATAACCAAAGTATGGAAAGAGCCCAAATGTCTATCGATGGATGAATGGATAAAGATGTGGTGTGGTGAGGCATAAAGAATATGTACACACACACACACACACACACACACACACACACACACACACACAATGGAGAATTACCCGCAATCAAAAAGAATGAAATCTTGCCATTTGCAACTATGTGGATGGAACTAGAGGGTATTATGCTAAGCAAAATTAGAGAAAGACAAATGTCATATGACTTCGCCAATATGAGGACTTGAAGAGACAAGACAGATGAACATAAGGGAAGGAAAGCAAAAATAATATAAAAACAGGGAAGGGGACAAAACATAAGAGACTCTTAAATATGGAGAACAAACAGAGGGTTGCTAGAGGGTTGGGGGAGGAGGGATGGGTTAAATGGGTAAGGGGCACTAAGGAATCTACTCCTGAAATCATTGTTGCACCATGTGCTAACTAACTTGGATGTGAATTAAAAAAAAAAAAAAAGGAATATGATAGGTACTCAAGGAATGTGTTTCCTGAGGCTGAGACAAAACATCATAGCCTTTACAGAAAGCACAAAGGTGGCTGACATGCAGCTCCACAGCAGACCTTTTTGTACGACAAAGGAGGTCGCAACACAACTAACTGTGCAAGATGAACGTGGATTTTTAGACCTGTCAGGGCCTCGGAGAGTGGCAGAAATGAACTGCCCTTGCCTTTCTATCACTTAAAAATTTCTTTGTTCAATGTTTGGCAAAAACTCTGAGAAGAGAGGAGAATGTTTTCCTTATCCCTTTTCCCTTTATGTGATGATGAGGAAGTACTGCAAAAGACGTCAGTATAACTCTTTGAATTGAGAGGAGTTAAAATGCAAGGACCACGCTAGAGTGCAGAAACAGAGTGCGTGCTGCCTGCTCTGTGACCCGAAGTTGTGTGGTCTCTTTGCTTTCCGTGGTCTCATCATCTTCACCAGTCAGAAGACAGCCAGTCTCCTTGGCAGAGCAATCCTCCTTTTCCAATATGTATCCTGAAGGATATGACACCTAGCCCTTAAGAATGGTGCCTTACTTCTTTAGAGATTTAGAGACTTGTCTCAGCCTAAAGGAACTCTTTACCTGCTATATAGCTTAACCACCAGGAAAGTTAAACTTGCCATTGAATCAAATATATATAGCTTAATAGGATTGCTTCTTTACCTCATTTAACCTTGTCTCACTTTCAAGGTTTGCTAAGTTTCACGAAGATAAAAGATTCTGCCTATGACATTTGTCATTCTGTTGACCTCCACAGTTGATTTGGCTGATCTTTCTAAACAAAGGAGGTGTAATTATTGGTAAAAGATAGAACTATCTGGACTCTACTCCAAATAAGCTCTCAAATTATATTTGGAGATGCTGCTCTAAGTTTGTTTGTTTGTTTGTTTGTTTGTTGGTCTTAAACCAGTGTGCTGCTGCTTGCCCATAATTTCCTAAATGTTACCTTATGTTTGTCACTCTTGGTATCAGAAAGTTACTGGCACATTGCATTGGGAGGTAGACTCCTGTAGATATTGTTTGAGGGTATAGTGAAACTGGATGAGAAAAAAAAAATAAAGGAAAGGTAAGTCTATGGACTTATAACTCAGGCAGGTGTTTTCTTTTGGTTTTGTTTTGTTTCTCATTTATCATGAGTCTCCAACTCCAGACAAATGCAGGTGTTTTTCCCTCAGAGAAAATGATAGAATGAGTCTGAAGACAGCAGCCTAGCTCTCTGTTGGCAGAGAAAAAAGGAATAAATTCATCCAAAATGGATCACCTTGTCATCCTTTTCCAACTGTGTTTCTGTTAATTACTTATTTATTGAAATTTAAAAATCATGTGTTTTTATCATGTTTTATACTCCAAAAGTTTTATTTTATTATTTTTTCTTAAATTATTTAAGTGTGTTTTTGAAATAAGTACTGTACTTTGTATTGTTCATTATTATCATGAACACACAGTCTTAGAACTTTAATCCATTTCAAAGTAGATAAAAATTCAACTTCAGTATGTTTCAACTGGACCTTAAAAATAAGATACGACCCCAAATACATACATACACACACACACACACACACACTGTCTCTCTCTCTCTCATATATAAAACATATACTTCTTTTAAAAATTGCCAGAAATTATAAATTAAGATTATTTAATACTGACTGTGAGAGATCAAGACTTCACATCTTTGATGATTCAAGATAGAGTATCTCTAAATAAACTGCTTCTGTTCTGGAGACCGAAGTGTCCTGGACTGATAACACATCAAGAATATACTCAAAACATTTTCTGAATTAAAATACTACTTATTAGTTTAGATGTCTCTAATTTAAAGATGGTAGAGACCAGTTTTTTTGTACTCTTGAGCGAAATTGAAGACAAAAATCAGAGAATTGGATGGAAAAGATTATTTCATTTGAGCCATTTCATTTGGCTCTGATGAAATCATTTGACGAGAATTCGAGTTGCTAGGGCCACAGGCAGGACCTGGGGACCCTAATGGGCTCTTGATTCTGTCAGATGGCCCTGGTACCATGAGAATGGAACTGCCTCATATTTCTGAAAGGATTCCTGTTTATGGAAGCTGTATTTTAGGACTGGCAGTTGTAGTCCCCTTTTGGGTTTCAGTGGAAGGAGTACTCTGGGTTTTGGGGGGATTTTTGTCTTCTCTGTTCGCAGATTCTGCAGACTGAAATTAAAGTGCATCACCTCCCCCAGATATGTGCCTTAATGTAGTATCCATGGTAGTTCCAGGTCTTCACTTCCGTTTTCAGTCATATTCTAGATCTGTACCCCGCCCTACAAGTTAAGAAAAGAGTTTAAGAACCGTGAGTAGAAAAGGATATAGGGACCGATAGGTGACTCTGTAAATGAGTAAGTAGACGATATGTTATGTGTTAATTGTGATGATTCTCTCCTGGGATATTTTTTTTTCTCCTAGGATATTTTTGAAAACTGATTTAATATTTTTAAATTTCCTTTCTACCTCCCAGGATTGAGTCTTAAAGCAGCTCAACAAGATGTAAAATCTGGAATTCAATGTTTTTTTGATTTATATTCTGACAAAAAATTCTAAAAGTATCTTTTCAAGTTCAGCTGTTATAAACTTGTCTTAACTCCTTTTACATATGGGGGGGTGGGGGTGGGCACAGGTTTTAAAACATTGAGACCTGGGTGTGAATTTTAGCTCTGATACCTAATTGGCTTTGTGAACAGCTGTACATTGTTTAACTCCTCTGAATATTAGTTTTCTTCTGTAGAAAATGAGATAAATGCACCTACTTTTTCTTCTTTATTAGGTTATATCAGGACCAAATTGGAAAGCTCTTTTAAAAAGGATAGGTAAAAAAAGACATCTACATAAATTGGCATCCTTAAAACCAAGGCTCTTCAGCCTCAGCACTGCTGCCATGGGGCAGGCTCATTCCTTCTTATAGGGCTTGTCCTGTGCATGGCAGGACACTTAGCAGCATCTCGGACCTCTACCTTCCAGATGCCACTAACACATCCCTCGTTGTGACAACCCAGAATGTCTCCAGACGTTTCCCTCGAGAGGGCAGAATCACCCCTGGTGGAGAACTGCTTTAAACCAAACAAATTATTTAGAGCAACTTCTAGCAATGCAGTTAGTCTAATTTCACCATATTAGAGCTCTTGTTTATGTGTCCATTGTTTTTGTTTAGAGCGGGAGTGAGCAAACGAATACCCTCTGGTGAAAATTTGACCTGCTACTTGTTTTGTAATATAGTTTGAAATTTATCATTTACGTATTGTCTATGGCTGCTTTTGTGCTACAAAGACAGAGATGAGTATTTCTCACAGAGACATTTGGGCCACGAGCCTAAAATGTTGATTACTATCTGGCCTTTCACCAAAAAAGTTTGTCCACCCATGATTTTAGAGTATTTTATCATATATTGAACCATGAGTACTGAGACTTAAAATTGTTTGGTTTTAATGTGAAGGTTTTGGTGAAAAAAATATTTGAGTTTGTGTAGTGTATAAATTAGACGTAAAATTAAATTTAACAGTTATTGCATATATCTGTGTTGCCTTCTCTGTGGACATACAATATAGCACCCCAACTAGGATCAGAACTTTAAACCACTCTGGTTCAAATCCTGGCTCTGCTCCTCTGGGATCTAGGAAAAGGCAGAGATGAAAACGATTTGCTTTTCATTAGACAAACATACGGAAAATTTAAAAAATGCAGAGCTCCATGTATAAAAATCCGCTTATTCATATTATTTTATATTGGTTTCACATATATAATCTTATTTGATCCACACAGTTGGCAAGATTAGGTAGGTAGTTATCCTCATTCCCATTTTTCAGACGAGGAAACTGAGGCTGATAGAGGTTGTGCTTCATCAACTTTAGATCACATGACCAGCAAGTTGAATCCAGGATATGGAGGATCCAAGCCTTCTAAACCCTGATCTGTCACTCTTGCTGCTGTCCTGTGCTCTTTCCTTGCCACCAGCAGCAAACATTTACTGGCTGTTTGGGATGAGTCAGCTACTCTGCCAGGTACTTTGCATGAATTATTCTGTTTAATCCTCATAAAAGTCTGTGACATGGCTACCATTGTTATCATCATTTTGTAGGTGAGCATACTGAAGTGTAGACAAGAAAGTTCATCAGAGTCACATTTGGGGAGGTTAGCACAGAGGCATAAAGTTGACCGTGTTAGATTCTTTCTTCGGCACTCTGTTCTGGCTTCCTATTCCCTTCCTGTGCTTGACTGAACAACTTCCGGTCGTTGGGGCAGGGAAGACAGATGTAATTCAGAATATCATCAAAGGGGAAAGATCGTCTTTCGTTGATTCAACAACAAAAAATATTGAGTGTTTACTGATTCCAACACACAGGAAATCTCTTCTTGAGTCATTGGCGGTCTGACTGGGGAGACAGATAAAGCATTGGTGGCTTTTTATTGTATAAAGTGCTCAGGTAAAACTTTGTGGAGGGTGTTATGATAGCATAGAGGAGGATATGTTTCCCATCTTAGGGAGTTGAGGAAGGCTTTAGTATATGAAAAGTGAGCTCCTGAAGCACTTCCAGGAAAGACTTACGAAGGAATGGCCCTTAGTTCTAAAAAGTGGTTGTAGGATTGCCATAATGTCTGGTACTTTCTTGGTCCTGCCGAAGAGCTTTAGCATAATAACAATTTTTCAGTAGGAGCAATATTGGTCTCTGTCTGTGGAATTCTTTAGGAATTAACATGACCATCTTTCTGGGATTCATCCACTGGGGAGGAGGGTGGACAGACCAGAGTAAGCTCATGGGTCCTTACCAAAACCACAATTCTGGGACTCCCTTAGTTGCTTCAAATTTTTTCTCTGGTGAGAATTTTTCTTCTTTTTTAAAATTTAATTTTTAAATGATCTCTATGCCCAACGTGGGGCTCAAACTCACAACCCAGAGATCAAGAGCTGCACGCTCCACCGACTGAGCCAGCGAGGTGCTACCCTGGTGAGAAGTGTTCTGAAAGTTGTTTACAAATGCTGGTCCAGGAATCCTTCTCCAAACTCTTCCTCCCAGTCTTTCTTTTCATGGTTCTGTTTTCCTTTGGTTGCACTGGTGGGCCTCTCTCCTTCCCAGCAGGAACTTCTGCTGGCCAAAGACTCTGGTTGGACTTCAGGTACCTCAGATGCCTTGGACCCTTTTTGCTGGGTTAGACATATCAACTTCAGAGAAGTAAAATATATAAAATTATGGGGTGGGGGGATTACCTCTTATTTAATGTGTTTAGAACTTTCTGGCTCTTACAGAAAGTAAAATTGTTTTAAAAGTAGCAGGCCTGAAATAAGGTAGAGCAGCCTTGAACACCTGTTAGGGATTAACTGCCTTCTCCTTCCCACAAAACAATATATTTTTCTCCAAAAGCTATTTTATAAGGTCACATTATTTGTCCTCCTGAGCACTGTGGTCATCTTCCCACAGAATGTCAACATTTGCCATAACTTTGGTTTAATGATTCTCTTTAAGAGGACAGAGAGTGTGTGCTAAAGGGCTCATAGGCAGTGTGCTTGGAAGAGAGAGGGTGGATTAGTGGTTTCCTAGATCAATGGGGGAATTATTAGAAGGACAAGGGTTTGGTGGGTAGCATGAAGTGGCTGAGGCCATATTCAGGCAACTGGAACGTGAAAGAGGTGTGGTTGGAATCAGTTATTTTCTAATCAGCAGATATCTTCCACTGTTGAGACATAGGTAATGAAGTATGGTTTTCCCCAATATCTTCCCATTTTCACTCTCCTTAGTGATTGTATCCAACTGTGTGTGGACATTCTACATCGCCTACTTCCAAGAGAGAGATTTTGCTTCCTAAGATTTTAATTAACACTAATCTGTTTGCAGGATTTTCTGTCTACTTGGTTTCCAGCTAATCACTTTCACCTTTTTTCTTCCTCTTTTGACCTCTGTAGCTTCTCTTGGGTTCCACTTTCCTTCTGTTACCATCTGAATTTCTTTGTGTATGTTAATATTAGGCTGATTGTCCTAAGATTTATAAGGTATTCATTGTCTGGACTTGATACAGTTCAGGATTTTCCTAGTACTTCTGAAGTTTAATGTCTAATACCAAACAAAGCCATGCTGCAATACAGCTTAAGCACCAGTCACAAGCCAAAGAAATTCTACCTAAGCCTCATTTCCCCATGTTCCAGTTACATTATGTTGGGAACATGGGCACAGATTGTTTAGCAAGGCAAGGAAGGTGCTACAGTTGGGGGCTGGGGAAGGTAGTGATGATGTTTCAGGAAACTGATCAGATCCATTCACCTCATGACATAGTGATAAAGGCTTGGCTGCTTTTGAGTGGGATTCTTTTCCTTATATATCGAAGATGGAGCTCTTTTTGGTTGTTTAATAAAAATGTAAAACTAGAAGTTGTTATTCAGACAGGTAAGTTAATACTTAAGGTAGATATATACGTTAAATCTTATGGCATAGCATTATATTAATTCCTCATTCCTGCCTGTTTAGGACTCTTAAGTCACTTTAGAATCATTCCAAGAAATATGAAGTTATCTTAGTGATATTTCAGTTATTAAGTATTCAGTTAGTGAATACTTGAGTTTTTATTGCATCTTTTCTCTCTGGTGTCAAGTTTTTAGTGCTTCCATCGTTGTTTATGGTTTGTACCTCCAATAGAAGCCCAGCAGAGAACAAGAAGAGAAATTGAATTTTGCTGCTTGTCAGTAACCAGAGAGGGGTTGAGCATGAGTAGCGAGAAATGGGGAAGAGTCTGGCTGGTGAACAGGCCAAGTCTCACCTAAAAAACGTTTTGGAATCTCTTCGTCAGAAAGGGTTAGGGTCTCTTTCTTAAAGGACAAGTGCCACCTTTGTTCATTTCTCAATCATGGCTACTGCTGATGGGTAGTAATTGGTTACCTCTTCTGAATTAGGGTCTTTAAATATTCCCTATTTAATTTGGAGGACATATTGAATGTTGTAGGGAAGGGTAGGTGGAGGAGGAGAGCTGCAGGTGGTAATCAATATTCATCCTACTCTGCTTTAATCTCTTGTAGTATGAGTACCAGGTTGATGTTTTGTGGGGATCTTCAAGATTGCATGGTCTAGTAACTTACCAAATGATGGGTAGGGAACCTTTGATTTCAGTGTCAGATTTACAGAGTAATCCAGACAGTATCACGTCTCCTCATTGTACCTTACATTTTCCATTTACAAAATGAAAATTATAGCATTGTCCTTAAATCCTGGTGAAATAATTGCAAAGATTGCTTATGTATTTGCGCCTTTGTGAGGCTTTGGATATTAAACAAAATTTCATTGAGCATCTTATGTGCTTGCATGTGTTGAAAACATTTTTCCTAAAGGTAGTGTTGATCATGTTGGGAAAGCAAGATGTGGTTATGGATTGATTGCTTTGGTGTTTCATGGAAATGGTGGTTTTTAATTTGCTGTCTACCAGTCATGTAGGAAATTTCCTACCATCTCTTGGTCCCAGAAAGTGTTCATCAACCTTCAATAAAGTCTATGAAGTGTAACGGTAATATAATGTACCTGATTTTTTTATTGTGGTAAAGTATATTTATAATTTTAACCACTCATAAGTATACAATGCAGTGTCATTAAAACGCATTCACAATGTTGTGTAACCCTCACTACGATCTGTACCGAAAACTTTTTCATCATCCCCAACAAAAACTCTGAACTTGTGAAACCATATTCTCCCTTTCCCACTCCCCTTAACCCCTGGTAACTTCTATTCTGTTTTCTGTCTCTATGAATTTGTTTATTCTAGGTACCTCATATAAGTAGAGTTGTGCAATATTTGTCATTCTGTGTCTGGCTTATTTCACCAAGCATAATGTTTTCAAGATCCATTCATGTTGTAGCATATATCAAAATGTGATTACTTTTTATGGCTGGATATCATTGCATTGTATGAGTATGTCATATTTTTGTTTATTTATCTGGTGCCTTGCATTTTAATATATGAAAGGGTTATGTTATATAGGGTATATGTGATTTAATATCTAAGGGATACAGGAAGAATATATTTTGTCAAGAGGAGATAAAGAGTACCTGGGTTGGAACCCTGACTCCAACATTTACTACCTATGCGAGCTCAGGCAAGTTGCTTAGTCTTTCTAGGTCTCGTTTACCTCACTATAAAATGCGATAATTATGATCTAACTCACAGGGTTGTTGTGAGGATTAAGTGAGAAGGTATATGTATGGTTCTTAGAACCATGTAGTATTATAACAGTCTAATATAAGTGCTGTTTTGCTGTTTGTCACCATTATTATTAGCATCATGTAATTTCTATAATTTAATTATTATTACCTTACTATACTTACTATAATACTATTACTATTATCACATTACTTACGTTAATTACTATAATGTAATAAGAATTACATTATTGTTGATGAACATCCCATAGAAGAGATCAGAAATGAAGCCCTTAATGAAACTCAGCAGAATGTGATTAGAAGAAGAACCCTAGGTGTTTACAGAGAATGCAGATGGCATGTGTGTGCGGAAGACAGGTACCACACAGTGGTTAAATGAATAGCTTTGGAACCCGACAGACCTCTGTTCAAATCACAGCCCTGAGATATACTTCCTGTGACTTTGGGTATAACCTTTATAAGCTTTAGTCACAATTTATAATATGGGGATAATAATGGTGATAACCTCACAGGATTATGGGGATTAAAAGAGAGAGTCTATGTGAAGTACTGAGCACGTTACCTGGCAAAGAAAAAAAACTTTCAAAAAATGATAACCTCTAAATTTAGTACTTTTGATCTAAATCATTTTTGTCATTATTAGTATGATCTCACTGGAATAAAAGAGAATAAGTAAGAATAAGATACTGTTGGGAAATATTGAAGAAGTAACAAACGGGGAGTTTTGGAGGTTATGGCTTAGCTTTTGGAGGAGTTTGCACTTGAATTTAGGTATTGGACTGCCACTGAAGTTTTCTCTGGGGAAAAGAATGTGTGTGTGTGTTCTCAAGGGCATTAGAAAGGGAGGGGGGGGCTTGCCAAAAGCAATGACTTGAGAAGACCAGTCTGTTTATACTATGCACATAACTTGGGGATTGGAGAGGAAAATAGATGAGCCAGAAGAAATGGAACAGTTTATCTAATTTTTAATAATTGAAAGGAAATCATTAAGTGAAAGAAAATATCTGAAGAAAACTATTTCCCTTATTGGGTATTTATTATGTGTCAGATACTATGCTAACCTCTCTGTGTAGATTGTTATCATTCCATGTACCCGGTACCTTTATGAGGGGAGACTCTATTACTGTTTCCTTTTCGCATATGAGAAGTCAGTGGCATAAAGTGGTTAAGACCACACAGTGGTGTGGAGAACCCTGGTACACCACTATCTTTTCTCACCTCTTTCTCATGGTAAGAGCAGTTCCATCTGGGCAGGAGGCCCACACTTCCTCACCTCCTTTGCAGTTAAGTGTGATTCATGGCAAAAGAAAAAAAATAGTGCTGTGGGTAATTTTGGGGAACTATCAGAGAGAGTTGGCTCATCCTCTCTGCCCCTTCTTCTTTCCCTCTCGATTCCTCCTTCCTCCTGTCGGAGGTGAAGCTCATCTTAGACTGTGAGCACCAGGTCTGCACCCTAGGAATGGTAGAGCAGAAGGCTGGAAGGAACCGGGTCCCTGTGAACTCTGGGGGCGCAGAGCCTGTGCACCAGCCCTGCACCGCCAGTCTGGGGACATTCACATAAGAGAGAGAAATAATACTTCTATCTGGGGTTTCCTG
The DNA here is from genome assembly GCF_016509475.1 of Prionailurus bengalensis. NCBI lineage: Eukaryota > Metazoa > Chordata > Mammalia > Carnivora > Felidae > Prionailurus > Prionailurus bengalensis. The sequence goes on from NC_057360.1 coordinate 16,383,505, forward strand.
TTCTTTCCTCAGCCAATCTGAAGCCTCACTCCCAAAGATCAGGGAGGGAAGACCTGGGAATTGGGCCCAGGCACTCTGGCTGTTGTAACCACTGCACATGCTGCCTCACCATTCTCTTTGCCTTGGTGGCCCTCATGTGGTCACTGGTTTTTGGAAGGAACTGTTAAAAACGAACTCTGGTGTTGCAGCTCAGAAAGCCAAATTTATTGAGGTTTGGTGTATGTCCAGAAATAGGTTCAAGAATCCAGTGGTGTTTTCTCTCAGCCAAGTAGAGAAACTTGAAAGCTTTGCTACTTTTACCTCCTCCTAGACACGATTTCTTGTATTTGTTTCTTTTGCATCAATGTTCCTAATCCTGAGAAAGCCATCCTGCCACTAAAGCAAAGAAGTTGAAGAGTAGTTTGTTTGAATTATCAATCAGGAGCAGTAATTAACTAATGGCTTTTGGAAAAATGATACTCATCTTTAAGCTAAGGACCTATGTAGCAGTTAAGAAAATCTGGAAAACCATTGATAGAAGGTAAATGTGCTTTTAGATGCTGAAGAACTGTAATTCTTTGATTTTTATTTTGAGCAACAACTAAATGATATTGGAATTATATCAGTTAATCAGTTGCTGACAGCCTGAAATACTGAATTTATAAGAGGTTACCAATGTTATGTATGTTCAGAGAAATCCTCAACCTGAAACACTTTCTGCAGCAAACAGTTCAGTCGTCATCATTTCTTATGGAGATATCATAGTGGTGAAGGTTGGATATATTTGGGCTGGTTTTCAGATAAACTGGGTTTTATTTTGCCTGTACTCTGAACAGATTGAATGATCTGTATCTTAGTGACCAATTGGTAAAGATGTTGTATTTAATAATCAGTGGCAACATGATGCTTTCTCCTAGAGGATCACAAGATATAATCTTGTGTCTTACCAAGTCATATTCTATACCAGAGCTCTTCAGACAAGAGCTCCTCATACAGTCTCCATTTGAATTGTGCAGAGTCTCAAAAGGGCAAAAAAAAAAAAAAAATCGGAAATGATGTGAAATATCTCACATTCCCTAAGAATTCTATAATTTCAGTGTTGGGAACAAAATGAACTATAAACTGTATTTACATTGTTTCAACATGGCTCCATTTTTGCTGCAAACAAAAATACTTATCCTTCTTTTCATGATTAGTTTTTATTTAATTTTTTAAAGTTATCTCGAATCTTCAGGAACAGCTTAAGAAATTGTGATGTACTCTGGGTAAGGTTTTTGCTCTGCTTTCCTGATCTAATGGGGCTGTGACAGCTTACAATTAAGAATTTTAAGAAACATTCCTGCTAAATCAAAGTAAGATTTAAGGTATTCATATGTACCTTTGAGGTACTATAGTGTAATGGACAGAACATGGGCTACAAAGTAAGAAATCACCCAATCCTAATGCCATGTTGGGACTTGACCTTTGCAAAATGGGAAACACAACAGCTCTACATCTTGTTGAGAAGATTACATGAGATAACACGTGAAAAGGTCCTTACAAATCTTAAGGAACTATATAAATGTTAGATGTTATTACACTTGGCCTGTTTTTATGTAACATCTTAATTTTTTTTCTTTAAAGCCTCTAACTACTATGTTTTATATGCATTGAAGTCAAAACATATGGTTTTTAAAGGCCTGTTTCTCAGCCAACATTAGTGGCTCGAGAGAATGGATGCACTTGGTTGAGACTTGCTGTACCACTTCGGCAGCAAAGTTTAAGGCAGAAAAGTAAGCTGAAGATCTCATACTTTTGAGTTGAAAAACAGTCATTTTTCACTTTTAGAAATCTTCATACAGAATGAAAGCAGGTTGGAACCAGGAGAGATTTCGGTGACCAATTAAGCCAGTGCCTTCATTTTGTGGTTAAGCGAACTGAGAACCAGAGATTAAATTGACTTTCTGAAAGCCCTATAACAAGCAATAACAAAAAAGGCAGAACCACTTGAATCTCCAGCTGGTGTCCATTTCGCTTTGCCATTATTTTAAAAAAATCTTTGATTTTAGTATATGCAAAACTTTGAAGGTCATTTTCCAATGTCAAGGGCCATTTGAAATTAAATCTGGCTTCAAAAGATGTTACCATTTAAAGATGTTGATAGCTTTTTGTTTTTGATCATTGTGATGTGGTTATAGAAGAGGATGTCCTTGCTCTTATGATAAAAAAACAAAAAACAAGAATTACTGAATACCAGGTTTATGCTAAGTACTTTTTAAGGCACTGGGATCTTTTCTTTTAGAAAACTTACCCTCAAGAGATTTGATCTATTATCTCACTGTGTTATGGTAGACTTTTGTCTCACAATGTTTTTCTTATTCCTGCTTCTGAAATGTAATTAGAAGTCATAAGAATTGGCCACTCTTGGTCTCAAACTTGTCCTACCTTCTTTTACCATAGCAAGCTGTTGAATGAACAAAAATAAATAAGTAGAAAGCTGAGAGGAATAAGTGCTTAACAATTTAGAAAAAGGTAAAGTCAAACTTAGTAAAGACCTCATTAATTTAAACTCCTATAAGGATTGTGAACAATGCCTGAAATGCAATTTACTTTTGCTGCTGGAATTCTTTCTTCATTGCCTATGCAAACTAATAATGTGAGCAGTATTAGAAAGGGAATGCTTTAAATGGTTAAAAGAACAAAATGTTTCTGAGCAGGCTTCAGTCTTCAGAATACTGATTAACATACATATAAGAGGCATGCTAATTGCAGACAGCCTTATCTGGTCATTACAGCAGGTCCCCCTAAGACCTTTCTGTTATTTGGTGGAACTTGAAAGTAATACATTTGCTTTCTTTATCATTATTCTGCAATTAAGAACTGCACAAATTTAAATCATTTTCTCATGGCATTGCCCTGATTAAGTGACTTCTAAGCAAATAACTCTGCATTCCCTGATACATACTGCAAAATAGACACTAATGTTTAAAAAACAAAAATGGTGCCTCTGTTTGTTAGAAAACAGCATTCTTTCTAGTTTTTCACATTACTGTTTTGACAATAAAGTTTGAAATCTCTTTTCCATTTTTTTTCTTATTGATCCATGTCTGAAGGTTCATATTGATCTTGTTCTTAACTTAATGGAAATAACAACCTTCTCAGATCTCAGGACTAATCTTTTTATTCTTTGATGGAGTGAAGAATAAAGAAATTTGTTTTCCCTATTGATGTGAAGATTGAAGCCTTAAACATAAAGGAGATACCAGCAGTTTCATTTTTCAGAGAATATAGCTCCTCTTTAAATTGTATCAGTTTTGCTTTTGTGCATGTAGAACAATTGCTTATTAAAATGGTGTGTTGTTTCTGTTACCTGGAAGGCATTATAGACTATCATTATTATAGATATTGATGTGGCATTTTTTTGTTAGCTATTGAAATATTCTTCTTAGGTATCATTACCAAACAACTGATTGGTTGTTGGTGCTGTTTCATTTTTGGTCATGTTTTATTTTTCCTGGTATTAAAATAGCACAAACAGAAATGAAAATAGCCTAAGGTCCAGACTTCACTGCTCATCCATAAAAAACTAAATTTTTTTATTAGGTGGAAGAAAGGGGTGGGATGGATTCTCTCATGTCTTTTCTACCTCTTTCTTTTTAGAGTTTTTATCCAGATGGGATAACATTTTGCCTGGATATAATATTTGGTCTTGGCTTATTTTTTTCTCCTCTCCCTGTCTTTCTTTAGAACTCAGAGAAATGTCACTTTGATTCTTGTTGTGCCCAGGAACTAATTTCCAACTCTTTAACCATCTCTAGTTAACACAGTGGAGAAGAGATAAAGACCTACAAGTTGCAGAGCACTGATGGTCTCCCCTCCATCACTGCACCCACCCCAGCCCTTCAGAGGCAGCATCAATCTCATTTTATCCAAGGGAGGTATTTTGGTTCTTAAGCAGCTGTGTCTGTGATGTTTGATACTAGCTACTCTTTCTTGACTCTCTCTCCTCCTTTGATGTCCATATCACCATTCTCTTTCAGTTTCTGTTTTCTTTCAGTCATTTGTGCAGCCAGTATTTATGATGCTAGGTCCTGGGGATTTAAGTGGTGAACAGACACGTTCCCTGCCCTCATAGAGGTTCTGACCTAAGTAAAGTTTCATGCCTTCATGAGTTTATTCATGCAAGTCCTTCTACCTAGACTATCCTCTTTCTCTCTCTCTCTCTCTCTCTCTCTCTCTCTCTCTCTCTCTCTCACACACACACACACACACACACACATGCACGCGTGTGCCCTTTACACTCTTATGTTTTTGAATATTTAAGACATAGCTCAGATATTAGATGAATTAAAGCACAAATTCTTCCTTTTATTACAAGGCCTGGGGTTCTAATCTTGCTTTACCATTTTCTTGCCCTGTGACCAAGTTGTAATTTCACTCTTCTGGGGTTTTGGTTTCCTCATCTTTAATGTGTTACAGTAATGATCTGTGTACCTCATCAGATTGCCGTGTTAGATGAGGTAGTAATCTGTATCAAGTGCCGGATAAACTGGAAAATCGTATAACAAGGTGAAGTGGTTTTATTTCCTTCAGTTTGCTCCCTTCTCCCTTGCTCTCTTATTGGCTCTTTTTCCTCTTCTCTTTTCTTTTCAAAGGCACCTGCAATCAGTGTTTTTGTCCTAAAAATAGTATATCCTCCTGCAGTCACTGGAGGGAATATAGCCAGTAATCTAATCAGAAAATATATAGTTTCCTAGTGGCTATAAACTGAACTATTTTGAAGTCGTTCTAAAACCAACCATTACAACCTGAGTTTAATCTGTTTAACATATAAAGAAAGCTGTTTCATAAGACCCTGAAACAGATTTATGCTAAATAGTCTTATAAAATGAAAATGCTGTAGCATCAAATATTAATATTTTGCTAGCAGCAGGCAGCCCAAATGTTAATGGCTGGAATGCATTTGAAGGCCTACTTAACTGTGAATTTTATTAGGACCATTTCTCAGAGCTGGAGTTATAAATGGGCTTATAAATGAGAAATTAGCCTACCCTCTAGGGAGAAGCAGGTTCTTTGAAATCTTAATTAACCAATCGCATTGGGCTTCTCTTCTTTCAATTGCCAACACTTGGTTAAATGTTGAAGAAAACAATATCTAGTTAGAAACAGCTTAAATAATGGGAACACCATTCTTTTATGTGTTGAAATAAATATAATTGTAAAGTGAAAAATAAGAGCAAGAAAAACACAACTTATACTTGCCTTTTTGAATATTTCCTTTTGTCCATTGTACTTTTTAAAAAATTTGCACTGTAAAACTAGGATTTAAAAAAATAAGCCATACAGAGAAAGACAGATACCATATGTGTGGATCCTGAGAAACTTAACAGGAACCCATGGGGGAGGGGAAGGAAAAAAAAAAAGAGGTTAGAGTTCGAGAGAGCCAAAGCATAAGAGACTGTTAAAAACTGAGAACAAACTGAGGGTTGAGGGGGGGTGGGAGGGAGGAGAGGGTGGGTGATGGGTATTGAGGAGGGCACCTTTTGGGATGAGCACTGGGTGTTGTATGGAAACCAATTTGACAATAAATTTCATATATTAAAAAAAATAATAATAAAATAAAAAATAAAAAAAATAAAAAAATCATGAGTATAAGAAACATAGGATTTTCATCTCTATAATTATCATTACTTGTAGGTATGACTTTTGAAGGACTGTGTTTTCTACACAGAAGGTCACAAATTGAGGCAATTTGTGTAAAGAAGTTAATTTTCTTTTTGCAGTGAATAAGCAATGAGTTTATTATACTCATTTTTGTCAGAGTGCCTTAATAATATGAAGTTTATGAAATAATTTGCATTTTATTTACCAGGGTCTTTGTATTTGTGATATTGTCTGAACCTTGATGAAATGTTGGACTTTATGTATGCCCTTGCGTGTAATTACCAACATTTTATTTTTTCTATGGCATTTCCTAATTAATTCATATTCTAAATCCCCAAGTAATGAACCTCTGGAAGTCATCAGGCATTATATACTTATTTCATTCACTCAGTCAAAAATCACCTTTCAAGCAAAAAGATAAAATATATCTAAACAGGAAACTCAGTGATATTTAATATTACAATCTGTCTATTTGTTTCCTGTGTTTCCTTATTAGGGGTTAAAACTGCCAATGTTGTATAACGTTTTCCATTAGAGATTTCAAATCAGCATAAGACTATAAGTATGGAATGTTACAGATTTTTCAGGAAAAAAAAAAGCACTTCTTGGCTTTCTGTGAATATATTTCTTTATTCTTCTGCCTTCCCGTAACTTTAATTCCACAAATTCCATGTGGAGTTTCCTCAGGATAAAGGCAGCACTTGCATACTATCCTTAGACAACTACACCTTATTGAAATTCACTCACTCTTTGTTTTACATCTGTGTTTCTGAATTCTTCCTGTCAAATACGTCCAACTTTGAGAATTATTTGTTCTGTCTGTCTTGATTCTTAAGGGTTGATTCCTAGTTCATCTAACTATGGACACTTGATCTGCAGTTTTAAGAGAACACTTCTTATCCCCTTTGCTGTTAGTTCTGCATTTTCTTCAAGTTTTGTTGAGATGTAATTGGCATGTAACATCGTAGGAGATGAGGGTACACAATGTGATGACTTGGTTTATGTATATATTGTGAAACGGTCACTACGGTAAGTTAACATCCATCTCCTCGCATGCTCACAAATTTTTTTCTTGTGATGAGAACTTTTAATATCTATTCTTTTAGCAACTTTCAAATGTATAATACAGTATTGTTAACTATAGTCACCATGGTGTACATTGGATTTCCAGAACTTACTACTCTTATAACTACAAGTTTGTATCTTTTGGTCACCTTTACCCATTTCCCCCACCTGCACCCCCACTCCCCGCCTCTGGCAGCCACTGATCTGTTTCTATGAGTTTGGGTTTTTTAGATTCCACATATAAGCAAGATCATACAGCATTCGTGTTTCTCTGTTTCACTTATTTCATTTAGCATAATGCCCTCAGGGTTCATCCATGTTGTCACAAATGGCAGGATTTCCTTCATTTTATGGCTGACTAATATTCCATTGTGTGTGTGTGTATATATATACATATATATATATATATATATATATATATATGCCACAGTTTTCTAATCCATTTATCTACTGATGGCCACGTAGGTTGTTTCTGTGTCTCAGCTATTCTAAATAATACTGCAGTGAACACAGGAGTGCAGATATCTCTTGAGATAATGATTTTTTTTTCTTCAGACATATACCCAGAAGTGGCAATTTTAATTTTAACAGAACATAAATAAATTGGTGCACAGTAAAGTGATGTCTAGGGGCGCCTGGGTGGCTCAGTTGGTTAAGCGTCCAACTTTTGATTGCAGTTCAGGTCATGATTTCATGGTCATGAGATAGAGCCCTGTGTTGGATTCTCCCTCCCTCCCTCCCTCCATTCCTTTCTTCCTCCCTCCCTTCCTTTCTTCTTCCCTTCCTTCCTTCCTTCCTTCCTTCCTTCTCTAGAGCTCCATGCTCAGCACAGAGCCTGCTTGGGATTCTCTCTCTCCCTCTCTCTCTCCCTCTCTCTCTCCCTCTCTCTCTCACTCTCTCTCTCTCTACCCCTTATGTGTGCACATGTGCACTCTCTCAAAATAAATAAATAAACATTACAAAAATAAAGTGATGTCTAGAAAAGATAATTGATGTGGTCAAATGAACATATATGGGTGAAGATTTAGTAACCCTTCTAACTGAATGCCTTTTTTCCAGAGACACATTATATTTTCTGAGATACATTCTTCTGGTGTTCTGTTAATGCTTTCTTTTAATGGGTACTTCAACTGATGTGATCTTCTCAAAAACTTATAAGGGGAACTTACAAAACTAAGATGGTTCTGTGATCAATCCGTTTATGTTCTCTTAGATTTATTATTACTTGGAAATTGTCTTACTTGTGCTATATAATTTTCATACATACACGTATGAGGTTTTCCAAAATTTACTACTGAATGAAAAAGTACAGATATAACATAGCCATTTATTTGAGTATAATTTCTAGAAATAAAATATCAAGTCCTCATTTTCGAACATTTGCCAAGTCCTCTTTCAAATTTAGCAAGCGTTATGCCTTCTGTGTGCCAAGTACATTTGCATAGGTGTCACACTTAATGTTTAAAACAGTCGTGTGAGCTGGAGGAATATGTTTTGGCTAGAAGGCATAGCATGTATGTGCAAAGAAATGTGATTCTAATGTCGTGTGACACAGTGGATAGAGTCAGAGAGCTTTTAGTACTAACCTGTGGGAAGCCAGTTTGGAGAGCAGAGGACAGGGTGATGATGGGGCAGGACAGATCCTGGCAAAGAAGTACAAGGAAGTTTGGACTTTTATTTTTTTGGGCTGGTCATCTTTGGATGGGTTTTAGTGCATTCTTGAATCTTTTGCAATTACACACAAACGTGTGTGTATGTGTGTGTGTTAGCATACATTTGCATGTGGACATTCACATACATACTTGCTGGGGAAAGGGTCTGCAGTTTTCATCAGATTCTCTAATCCCACAAAGTTAAGAATCACTGCAGTAGATATGACAAAGCCATTTAGAAATTAATAACATGATGACGGGATGAGAATTGTTGCTTGTTTGCATTTAAGAAAAATCATTTTGGCAGCAAGACCGAAGGATGGTGGAAGAATTAAAAGGCTATTATCGGACCCTATCTCACCATATGCAAAAATTAACTCAAAACGGGTCAATGAGATAAATGTAAGTGCTTAAACTGTAAAACTCTTGGAAGACAACATAGGGGTAAATCTTAACGATCCTGGATTTGACAATGGTTTCTTAGACATAAAACTAAAAGCACTCAGAACAAAAGAAAAAAAATTCATAAATTTAACTTCATCAAAATTTAAAACTTTTATGCATCAAAAGATTCCATCTGGAAAGTGAAACTACAACCCAGAATGGGAGAAAATATTTGCAAATCATGGATCTGATAAGGGTCCAGAATATATAAAGAACTCTTACAGCTCAATCATAAAAAGACAAAAAAAATCAACTGTAAAATGAGCAAAGGATTTGAATAGATATTTCCACCAAAGAAAATATACCAGTGGCCAACTGGCACATGAAAAGATACCCAACATCATTAGCTATCAGAGAAATACAAATCAAAACCACAGCGAAATACCATTTCATACCCACTAGGAGAGCTATACTCAAAAAGTTAAGTATCCGTAACTGTGTGGAGAAGTTTCAGCCCTCATCCACTGCTGGGGGATGTACATATGCTGCAGCTGCTCTGGAAAACCATACAGCAGTTCCTCGAAAGGTTAGAGAATTACCATATGACTTAGCAGTTCCACTCCTAAGTATATACCCGAAAGAACTGGGAATATGTTCACACAAAAACTTGTACACAGATGTTCGTAGCAGCATTATTCACAGTAGTCAAAAAGTAGAAACAACCTAGATGCCTATAAAGTGATGAATGGGTAAATAAAATGGGGTGTATCCAGACAGTAGAATATTATTCAGGAGTAAAACGAATTGAGGGGCTGGCATTGCTTCAACACGGACAGACCTTGAAAATAGTAGGCCAAGTGAAAGAAACCTGTCACAAAAGACCACATATTGTATAAGTTCATGTGAAATGTCTAGAATAGGCAAATTTATGGAGACGTAAAGTTGCTTGGGCTGGTGGAGGGAGGAGAGGACTATTGGATATGAGGTTTATTTTGAGTTATGAAAATGTTCTAAACTTAGACTGTGGTGATGATTGCACAACTGTACAAATATCCTTAAAAACGTTTAATTACATATTTCAAATGCTCATATTTTTGGTAAGTCAATTATCTCTCAATAAAAATATTTTTTTTAAATAAAAGTTTTAGGGGAACCTGGCCACCTTAGTCAGTAGAGCATATGACTTTTGATCTTGGGATTGTGAGTTTGAGCCCCATGTTTGGTGTAAGGGTTACTTAAAATCTTTTTTAAAATAGCAATATTGGGGCGCCTGGGTGGCGCAGTCGGTTAAGCGTCTGACTTCAGCCAGGTCACGATCTCGTGGTCCGTGAGTTCGAGCCCCACGTCAGGCTCTGGGCTGATGGCTCAGAGCCTGGAGCCTGTTTCCAATTCTGTGTCTCCCTCTCTCTCTGCCCCTCCCCCGTTCATGCTCTGTCTCTCTCTGTCCCAAAAATAAATAAACGTGGAAAAAAAATTAAAAAAAAATAACAATAAAGTGAAATAAAAGTTTATAATATTCTAGGGAGAGGAAGCTCAGATACTGAAATAAGGTAGGGGCAATAGAAATGGGGAAATGGTGATGGGTTTGAGGGTCAGTAATAAAAAAAAACTGGGCTTTCATTTTAACAATAGTTAGGTGGTTGTACACGTGGGAATTCCCAGATTTCTGGCTGTGGGGTCTAAATAGAGACAGGAACATGAGAGGAAAAGAATACTTCAGGGGCGCCTGGGCGGCTCAGTCAGTTAAGTGGCCGACTTCAGCTCAGGTCATGATCTCGCGGTCCGTGAGTTCAAGCCCCATGTCAGGCTCTGTGCTGACAGCTCAGAGCCTGGAGCCTGTTTCAGATTCTGTGTGTGTGTGTGTCTCTCTCTCTCTCTCTGACCCTCCCCCATTCATGCTCTGTCTCTCTCTGTCTCAAAAATAAACGTTAAAAAAAAATTAAAAAAAAAAAGAATACTTCAGGAAATAGATCTTTTTTTTTTTTTTTTTTTTTTTAGCACATGGAATTTGAGGTGGCTGTAGGACAACTGGGTAGAGATACTCAGTAGGCAATTTAAAATGTATGTCTGGAGGCTACAGACATTATGGAGAATTATTAGTGAAAGCCTTAAAGTTGAAGCCTTGTATGTACAAAACTACACAAAGACAGTGTTGGTTAAGAAGGAAAGAGGGCCAAGAACATGTAAGAGTTTTACAGAAGAAGAATTGCTGGCAAAGGAGACTGAGAAGCTGCAAAGAGGTGAGAGGAAAATCAGGCAAGAGGTATTATGGAGCCCTTGGGGAAAAAGGTTAAAGAAAACAGGAATGGGTTACAAAATAAAAATAAGTCCTCAGGATGTCATGTACAGCATGGTGAGTGTAGTTAATGATACTGTATTGTGTATTTGAAAGTGGCTAAGAGAGTAGATCTTAAAAGTTCTCATCACCAGAAAAAAAAAAAAGGAGGAGGAGGAGGAGGAGGGGAAATGGTTAGCTTTCTCAAATACTGTCCACTTCACACAATATGAGCAAAAGTATCTTTTGTGTTTGTCAATTCAGAGGTTAGTGTAACCCGAATAAGCAGTTACAGAGAAGTGTTCAGGGTAGAATCCATAAGAGTTTTAAAGGAATGTTTCTTAAAAAATAGGTTTGAGGGGCGCCTGGGTGGCGCAGTCGGTTGAGCGTCCGACTTCAGCCAGGTCACGATCTCGAGCCCCGTGTCAGGCTCTGGGCTGATGGCTCGGAGCCTGGAGCCTGCTTCTGATTCTGTGTCTCCCTCTCTCTCTGCCCCTCCCCCGTTCATGCTCTGTCTCTCTCTGTCCCAAAAATAAATAAACGTTGAAAAAAAAAATAGGTTTGAGTTAGTTTTATAGCAGAGATACTTGTTTTCCCTCATTTTTTTCTGCTGATGCTGGAACTTCTTTCTTCGTACCAAGCATCTCCAATCCATGGTGCTTCATTTTTTAAAAAATCTTACATAGTTTAATTTAGTTTTTTTCCCTTTTCTTGTATTTATTGAGGTATAATTAACATATAGTTAATTATTAATTAGTTTCAACATAGTGATTTGATACTTGTATACACGTACCATGGTATATACTGATACATACTTGTACCACGACAAGTCTAGTTACCATCTGTCACTTTACAAAGTTAATACAATATTATTTACTGTATTCCCCATGCTGTACATTATATCTTTATGACTTACTTACAACTGGACGTTTGTACTTCTTCAACGCTTTCACCCATTTGGCTCCTCCCAACACCCCCTTCCCTCTGGCAGCCATTAATCTGTCCTCTGTATCTATAAGTCTGTGTTTTGTTTGGCTTGTTTGTTTTGCTTTTTAGATTACACATGTAAGTGAAATCTTGTAGTATTTGTCTTTCTCTGTCTCATTTATTTAATTTAGCATAATCTGAAGATTCATCCATAGTATCACAAATGGTAAGATTTCATTCTTTATTATGGCCAAGTAGTATTCCATTATGTGTACATGTCACATCTTCTCTATCCGTTCATCTATTGATAGGCACTTCCATATCTTGGCTTTTGTCTATAATGTCACAAAAAAAACATAAGGGTGTGCATGTATCTTTTCACATTCGTGTTTTCATTTTCTTTGGATAGATACCCAGTAGTGTAGAATTGCTATATTATATGGTAGCTCTATTTTTAATTTTTTGAGGAACCTCCCTTGGTTTCCATAGTGGCTGCACCAATTTCCATTCTCACCAACAGTGCATGAAGGTTCCTTTTTTTTCTATATCCTGGCCACTACTTCTTATTTCTTGTTGTTGTTGTCTTTTTTTTTTTGATATTAGCCATTATGACTGTGTAAGGTAATATCTCATTGTGGTTTTGATTTACATTTCCTTAATGCTGTGGTGCATCTTTTCATGTACCTGTTCGCCATGTGTATGTCATCTTCGGAAAAATATCTATTTAGATCTTCTGCTCATTTCCTAATTGGAGTGCCTTATTTTGTTGTTTTTATTGAGGTTTTTGAGTTCTTTATATTTTGGGTATTAACCCCTTATCAGATCTATTTGCAAATATTTTCTTTCATTTAGAAGGTTGGGTTTTTGTTTTGTTGATGATTTCGTTCACTGCACAGAAACTGTTTAGTTTGATACAATCCCATTTGTTTATTTTTTGCTTTTGTTTCCCTTAACTTGGAAGTCAGATTCAAACAAACATTGCTAAGACCTATGTCAAGGAGCTTACTGCTTATGTTTTCTTCTAGTAGTTTTATAATTTCTTACATTCAAGTTGTTACTCCATTTTAATTTTTGTCTATGATATGAGACGGTGGTGTAGTTTCATTTTTTTTACAACTAGCTGTCCACTTTTCCTAACACCATTTATTGAAGATACTGTCCTTTCCCCATTGTATATTCTTGCCTCCTTTTTTTAAATTGTCCGTATGTATATGTGTGGGTTTATTCCTGGGCTGTCCATTCAGTTCTGTTGATCTCTGTGCCTGTTTTATGCCAATATCATACTGTTTTGATCATACTATAGCTTTGTATCATACTATAGCTTTGTAGTATAGTTTGAAATCAAGCAGTATGATGCCTCCAGCTTTGTTCTTTCTCAAGATTATTTTGGATATTTGGGGTCTTTTCTTTTCCATACACATTTTAGAATTATTTGTTGTAGTTCTGTGAAAAAGACCACTGGAATTTTGATAGGGATTGCACTGAATCTGTAGATTACTTTGAGTAGTGTGGACATTTTAACAATATTAGTTTCTTCTAATCTTTGAGCATGGTATATCTTCCCACTTATTTAGGTTATCTTCAGTTTCTTCCATCAATATCTTACAGTTTTCAGTATACAAGTCTTTCACTTCCTTGGTTAAATTTATTCATAAGTATTTTATTCTTTGCTGTAGTTGTAAATGAGATTGTCTTCTTGCTTTCTCTTTCTGATGATTTGTTATTAGTGTATAGAAATGCACAGATTTTCATATATTAATTTTGTATCCTATAACTTCACTAAATTCATTTATGAGTTCTAACAGGTCTTTCTATAGAATTTTTAGGGCTTTCTATATATAGTATCATGTTATCTGCAAACAGTGCTAGTTTATTTCCTGTTTGGATGCCTTTTATTTCCTTTTCTTGCCTAATTGCTGTAGCTAGGATTCCCAATACTATGTTGAATAAAAATGGGAATAGTGAAAATAGAGAGAGGCAAACCATCAGACTCTTAACTGTAAAGAACAAACTAAGGGTTGATGGAGGGGATGGGGCAGGGGATGGGCTAAATGGGTGATGGGTGTTGAGGAAGGCACTTGTCGGGATGAGCACTGGGTGTTATATGTAATGATGAATCACTAAATTCTACTTCTGAAACCAATATTACACTATATGTTAACTAACTGGAATTTAAATAAAAACTTGAAACAAAAAAAAATAAAGGAAAATGGGCATCCTTTTCTTGTTCCTGATCTTAGAGGTAAAACTTTTAGGTTTTTAACATTGAGTGTGACATTAGCTGTGGGTATGTCATATATGGCCTTTATTATGTTGAGGTATGTTCCCTCTATGCACACTTTGTTGATAATTTTTGTCATAAATGGATATTGAATTTTTTTAAATGCTTTTTCTGTATTTGTTGAGATGATCGTATGATTTCTGTCTTTCATTTTGTTAATGTGGTTTATCACTTGGATCGGTTTTCAGATTTGAACCATCCTTGCATCCATGGAATAAATTTTACTTGATCATGGTGTATCATCCCATTGGTGTATTGTGGAATTTGGTTTGCTATTATGCTGTTGAGGGATTTTGCATCTATGTCCACCAGGATTATTGGCCTGTAATTTTTTTTATCTGGTTTTGGTTATCAGGGTATTAATGGCCTCATAAAATGAGTGTGGGAGCTTTCCCTCCTCTTTAGTTTTTTTGGAAGAATTTGAGAAGGATAAGTATTATATCGTCTTTGCATGTTTGGTGGAATTTAGCAGTGAAGCCATCTTGTCTTGGACTTTCGTTTGTTGGAACGTTTTTGATTACTGAGTCAATCTCCCTACTAGTAATTGGTCTATTCAGATTTTCTGTTTCTTCATGATTCAGTCTTGGAGGATTAGAAGTTTCTAATAGTATATCCATTTCTTTTAGATTGTACTTTTTTGGTATATAATTATTTCTTAGTGGTCTCTTCGATCCTTTGTATTTCTGTGGTATCAGTTGTAACTTTTATTTCTGATTTTATTTATTTGACTTGCCCCCCTTTTTTTTCTTGGTGAGTCTAGTTTGTCAACTTTGTTTATCTTGTTAAAGAATCAGCTCCTAGTTTCATTGATCTTCTCTATTGTCTTTTTAACCTCTATTTCATTTATTTCTGCTTTATTACTCCTTTTTTTTTCTACCATCTTTGGGCTGATTTTATTCATCTTCTAGTTCCTTTAGGTGAAAAGTTAAATTTCTTGAGATTTCTCTTCATTTTTGTGGTAGGTTTGTATTGCTATGAACTTTCTTTTTAGAAAAGATTCACAGATTTTGGTATGTTATGTTTTTGTTTTTATTTGTCTCTATTTTTTTTCAACTCACTCTGATCTATTTTATGACCAGGTAGTTATTAAAAGACATGTTACTTAATGTCCACATATTTATAGTTTTTCCAGTTTTCCTCTTGTAGTTGATTTCTAATTTCATATTCTTGTGGATAGAAAAGATACTTGATATGATTTAAAAATCTTGATTTTCTTTTTTTTTTAATATTAATTTCTTTTTTATTAAAATATTTATTTGGGGTAAGACAGGGAGTATATGCATGGTGTGACTGGGGGGAAGGAGAGAAAGAGAGAGGGAGGGAGAGAATCCCAAGCAGGCTTCACATTCAGTGCAGACTCTGACATGGGGCTCAATCTCACAATTGTGAGATCGTGACCTGAACCAAAATCAAGAGTCAGATGCTTAACCAACTGAGCCATCCTAGATGCTCCTAAAATTTTGAATTTCTTGAGACTTATTTTGTATTCTAACATGTGATCTATCCTGGACAATGTTTCATGTGCACTTGAGAAAGTGTGTATTCTGCTGCTTTTGGATGGAATGTTCTGTATATATCTATTAAGTTTATCTGGTGCATTGTGGTATTTAAGGCTAGTGCTTCCTTATTAATTTCTGTCTGGATGATCTATCCATTGATAAAAGTACGGTATTAAAATCCCCTACTGTTATCGTCTTGCTGCCAGTTTCTCCATTTAGGTCTGTTAATATTTGTTTTATCTATTTTGGTGCTTCTGTGTTGGTTACATATATATTTACAAAGGTTACATCTTTTTGCTGGGTTGACTCCTTTATCATTATATAGTGTTCCTCTTTGTCTTTTATTACATTCTTTGTTTTAAAGTTTCTTTTGTCTGAAAGAAGTATAGCTACCCAAGCTTTCTTTCATTTCCATTTGCGTGGAATATCTTTTTATATCCTTTGACTTTCAGTCTCTGTATGCCCTTACTTCTGAAATGAGTCTCTTGTAGGCAACATATATGTCCTGTGTTTTATCCATTTATCTATTCTGTGTCTTTTGATTGGAGAATTTAGTCCTTTTTCATTTAAGGTAATTATTGTTAGATATGTATTTATTGCCATCTTTTAAATTGTTTTCTGGCTGTTTTTGTGGTTCCTCTCTGTTCCTTTCTTTTCCTCTTTCTCTGCCCCATGGGTTGATGACTTTCTTTAGTGTTATGTTTAGATTCCTTTCCCATTATTATGTATTTACTATAAGTTTTTGATTTGTGGTTACTGTGAGGTTTACATATATCATCCTATGTATGTAACTGTCCATTTTAAGTTGATAGCAACTTAAATTTGAACACATCCCAAAATTTTACACTTCTACTCTCCCTCCACATTCATTGTTTTTGATGTCACTTTGCATCTTTTATGTATCCCTCAACTAATTATTGTAATCTTAATTTTACTGCGTTTGTCTTTTCACCTTCTTAGTAGCTTTATAAGTGGCTAATCCATACCTTTACTCTATGTTTACCTTTTTCAGTGAGATTTTGACTTCCATATATTTTCTTGCTATTAACTGGTGCAATTGCTTTTCAGCTTAAAGTTTCCATGATATTTCTTGTAAGGCTGGTTTAGTAGTGAGTAACTCCTTTTGCTTTTGCTTGTCTGGAATAATCTTTATCTGTCCTTTACATCTGAATGATAATCTTGCTGGGTAGAATATTCTTAGTTAGAAGTTCTTTTCCTTTCAGCACTTTAAATATGTCAATGCTTCTCCCTTCTGACCTGCAAAGGTTCTGCTGAGAGATCTGCTGATAGTCTTATGGGGGTTCTCTTGCATATACCGGTTTATTTTTCCCTTGCTACTTTTATGATTTCTCTGGTTAACTTTTGGCATTTTAATTATGATGTGTCTTGGTATGGGTCACTTTGGGTTCATCTTTTTGGAACTCTCTGGGATTCCTGGACTTAGATGTCTGTTTTCTTCCATGGCTTAGGGAATTTTCAGCTGTTATTTTCTCAAGTAAGTTTTCTGTCTCTTTCTGTCTCTTCACTTTCTGCAACCCCTTTAATGTAAATGTTATTTGATGTTGTTCCAGTGGTCCCTCGAGCTCTCTTTACTCTTTAACATTCTTCCTGTTTGTTGCTCTGTCTCGGTGAGTTCTGTTGCTTTATCTTTCTGGCTTGCAGATTGGTTTTTCTGCTTCATCTAGTCTACTATTGAACCCCTCTAGTATATTTTTCAGCATAATTACTATGTTTTTCAGCTCTGTGACTATTGTTTGGTACTTCCTTATGTTTTCTCTTTCTTGAAGTTCTCACTGTGTTAGTCTGTTCTTTCCCTGAGTTTGGTGAGTAACTTTGTGACCATTACTTTGAATTCTTTATCCGGTAGATTACTTCTCTCTTTTTTGGCAGTTTTATCTTATCCTTTCATTTGAAACATATTTCTCTGTTTCCTCATTTTGCTTCCATTTCTGTGGTTTCTATGTATTAGGAAAAACAGATACCTCTCTGTCTTGAAGCAGTGGTCTCGTGTAGGTAATGATCCTTTTCATTTAGCTGTGCTCTAGCTTTTATCGCAGTCTCTTAAATTTTTGTGATTGTCTAAACCAACTGGTTTATTTTAGATATGCCCCCATTGTTCAGGATGTGCCAAGACCTATCAGTGATCCAAGGTGGGGGCATCTCATTTAGCACATAGTTTCAGGCCAGTCCCTCAGGCTGCAGCTTTAACAGTATGCAAGTGTAGGGGCACCTGGTCGGCTCAGTTGGTGGAGTATGCAACTCTTGATCTTGAGGCTGAGTTTGAGCCCCACATCAGGTGTCAAGATTACTTAAAAATAAAATCTTAAAAAAAAGTGCAAGTTTATACAGTCCTTTGGGCCACAATCATAATTCTGCTAGTCTCCAGACCAAGAGATTTGGAGTGTTCCCTGGGCAACAACTGCCAAGCTAGGGGCTCTGGATGATTATGTAAGCTCCCTTTTGAGAAAACTCATCCATCTGTAAGGAGGTCAGCGGGTGCACAGGATGGTGCCTCACTGCTTACATTTCTTGGTAGCACCTCCTTAGCCTCTAGATATGTGGGAAACCTGAAGCCTGTCCCTCAGGCTGCAGCCCCAGGCTAAGTAAATAGTCCCTTCTTTTTTTTTTTTTTTTACAGGAAGCCTAGGGCTGTGTTTCTGTCTGCTGTTAGTGCAGTGCCCTGAGGGTGGCAGCCTGCCAATAATTGTCTCTGATTGTTACAGTCCCAAGGAGCTCTGGAATGCCAGTCCTCTTGGCCACCAGGGCCTGGCGATCAAGAGATGTCCCTTGTGTACCTGCCTGCTTTAGCAAGGCAGTTGGATCCTGTAGAGGGCAGGACATGATTGACTGCTTCAGAAAGACAGCAGGAAAATGTCTTGACTGCTCACACCTCCAGACTTCAGCAGTGCAGTATGGGTGTCTTGTCTGTGTGCACATGCTGGCTTTTGACCGGGAGAACGCCGTGCTCACTGGCACTGGTCAGCGCTCGCCAGGGGTTGGGGAAGTGTAGAACTGCCCATTTTAGTAGACTTTCACTGGGGAGGGAAGTCTGTGACCGATCACACTCTCCTACCCCAGCTGGGGAGCCGGGGAGCACTGCCACTGCCCATGTTCTCTGACCTCAGGAAGCGTGGAGACCACTCACCTCAGCCTTTGTTGGGGGGATGGGGCGTTGTGTCCAGGCTCACCCACCTGTTCCAGCAGAGTGTGTGTAGAAGGCAATAATGGTAGCTGCCAGCATCTTTGTCCCTGAGGAACATCTCAACTGTCCAACCCCTCCTTTCAGTGACGTGACCCCAGATCAAGAAACGAATCTCCCTTACATATAGTCTAGGCATTTTTCAAACTTTTTTTTTTTCTGGGTCTTGGGACAAGTAAGACAGCATATGAGCCCTCCAAGAGAGGAATCTTGGGGTTTTTTTTTTAATAACACTTTGGAGCCTTTTCTTTCATAAGACATTGGTCCTGTTGGCTTTGCAAATCACACGTTCTAAGGCTCATCTTTGTGGTCCAGATCCCAGGGGCAGGAGTGCTGATGTGGGGCACCAACCCCTTACTCTTCTGGGAGAAGTGACTGTGCAGTGAGATCTCTCTCTCTTGTGCATCACCATACAGGGTGTAGGGGAGCATTGGGAGGGCCAGGGGGTGGGGGGGGGGGGGGCGGTGGGGGTTTAGTGAGATTGTGTCCTGCATCTCCTACCCATCTTGAGGTGGCCCTTTTATCCTTTGTTGTGGAGATCAGATCATTTAGTTTTCAGATCCTTTTCAGAGGGAAATGATCCATATGTAGCTATGGATTTGGTGTGTCTGTGGGAGGAGGTGAGTTCAGGATCTTCCTACACCGCCATCTTGGACTTCCTCCTGGTTTTTCTTTTCATAACCAAAAATAGCAATGCAAACTATAGCATCTGTGTTATACACATTAGGATTCAAATTATGTAAATCCCTAATTCCACACACAGAAAGGATTTATATCAGATTCTATTTATAAAGTCAGGAAAATTCCTTTCACCAGAGCCTTAATTCTTATATTTTTCAAGTGCTTTTAAAAAGAAAGAGCCATTAAAAAAAAATGCCCACAACTTACTGTATGAAGATTTTGTATCATCTGGTGAGTCAGTTACACTTTTTCCTATAGTCCTTTGAGGGTAGTTGGACTTCACACAGCCATATTGATAAAAGTTAGGATCATTATATCCTCATCCCATATACATATTTTAAAGCCTATCTTTGACAACTCTATCTCACTGTTGCCCTAAAAATTCTTTCCCAAACGAGTCAGATGCTCTCTTCTTTCCTGCTCATCTGCATCTCCTAGGAAGTGAGAAGTTTTAGAGTTTCTTAAAATTCTAGTGTATTCTAATGTAGTAGTGTTCAAACTTTTTTTTGACCCTCCCCATACATGTATGTATGTCAGAAGCAATAATTTTCAGAAATGATTCAGTGAGATGCACTATCGTATTTACCATTACTTTTTTCCCCTTTTAATCCTGGTTATGACCCACTACACTGACTATTAGATCATGATCAGGATTCAGTAATAGAGATTTAAAGTTTCCATAGCTTATGGAGAAGCTCCAAGGCTGGCCATACATTTGCTACCCTCCAATCTGTTCACCATGACTTCGTCTTAGAAGTGTTATGTATGATCTGGGTATCTGGTAACATCAGAAGGCTGCGGGAGTTGTCCTACTTCTGGGTGCTAGAATTATTGCCCTCGTTCTGTAGAGAAAAAGCAAAACAATACCAGGCTTAATAATATCCACCATGAGTTGAATGCTTACTATGTGTCAGGCACTGTGATTGACAACATAATCAGGTCAGTGCTCTCTTGATACAGGATGAATTAAGATTGCCTCCGTAATTGTTGGCAGTTCCAGGAGCAAAAGTTATCTCTGTGATGTGCACAGTCTGCTGTGGAGTTCTTTGAAGCCAAAGTTTATAGAAGATGTTTAGGACCATGCCCCTTTTCTGGTTTTTACTGGTGTTTCTCTATTACTCCTGAGTAGTAAGATAAGCTCTTATTAGTTCTATCCCATATGGAAACATGGCTTGCAAACGCCATTATGGGTAATAGGCTTAGCCACTTCATAAGAAACCTTGGCATCCCAGAGGACTGATGGGAGAAGCAAAAGCAGCAGTTATTCTCTGTAATGTTTAGTCACAAGGACTAGCAACTTACACACTTGCACATTTTGAGAACTTCATTCCATCCTTCCCTTCTTTTACTCTCCCTCCCAAGAGACATTTTTCCTGTCCCCGTACAGAAGAAAAGTTTGTGACAAATGGATCCAAAGTGTGGAGTTAGGTTTTGAGTTCGCATCTAGGCCTGCATTGTCCAGTATGGAAGATATTAGCCACAGGTACTATCAAGCACTTGAAATGTGGCAAATCAGAATTGAAAAAATTACATATGGGATTTCAAAGACAGAGTATGGAATTTTGTTGTCAATTTTTTAACACTGATTGCATGTTGACATAATATTTCAGATGCATTGGTTTTAATAAAATGCTAAAATTGTTAAAAATTTCTCCTATTTTTTTTATTTTCTTTTTTAAACATTTTTATTTTTGAGGGAGAGAGAGCATATGCATGTGTGTAAGTGGAGGAGGGGCAGAGAGAGAGAGAAAGAGTGAGAATCCCAATCAGTCTCCACTCAGTGCAGAGCCCTACTCAAACTCATGAACCCTGAGATCATGACCTGAGCTGAAATCAGAGTCAGATGCTTAATGGACTGAGCCACCCAGGTCCCCCCCCCCCACTTTTTTTTTTAACTTTCTTAATATGGCTACATGAAAATTATAAATTACATATGGGCTGCATTATATTTCTTTTAGAAGGAGTTAATTCTAGACCAGTGCTTCAGCTACGTCACCCAACCTAGCTTTGAAATATGGTCCATCTAACCTCAGGACACCCTTCCCCCATTCAAAGAAAGCTAAATTTTTTCGGTCTTGTCTTCTGATCCTTACACCTGGTTGAAGGAGTGTTTGGTGATTTACTGGACAGGTGGGGCACCTAGAGAAAATCAAGTTTGTCCATTTGGAGGTGAAGACAGACCTATTTGATGGGATGGGAACACCAAGCCCAGAGGCAATGGATTTGCTGTCAGTATTCTGTGAAGCAAGTTTAGGGAGGTACAGCAAAGTTCAGATTTTCCCCATTTTGAAAACCTCAGTAATTTTTTTTAAAGAATTTGTGTTTTTTTCTTAAAATTTTTAATGTTTATTATGTATTTTTAAGAGAGGGAGAGAGAGATTGAGAGTATGAGCAGAGGAAGGCAGAGAGAGAGAGAGGGAGACACAGAATCCAAAGCAGGCTCCAGGCTCTGAGCTGTCAGCACAGAGCCCGACGTGGGGCTCAAACTCATAAACCGTGAGATCATGACCTGAGCCGAAGTTGGACACTTAACCAATTGAGCCACCCAGGCGCCCATCGGTGATTTTGTTTTTGATTATCAAATTCTTCCAAAATACTGAGTTCCTTGTTTTTATATGCTCCTTTTGCCTAGTCACAGTCTGTTTGGTTTACTCTCTGAGGCCACCAAAGCCTTAGTGAGTGCAGCCCTAAGGAGTGGGATGATAGGTTGTCAATCCCTGAACTTTGGGAGCTAAGGTTCCACTGTGGTTCCTCAGTTGCAGCCAAAAAGACAAAAGTATCTGATGAGAATTGTTTTCAAGGAAGCGAACTACTATGTGTGTTTGTATGTGTGTCTATGTTTGTGTAGTAAAAAAGTTTCTGTTTTAAAAAAGACTCTATTTTTTTTTTCAACGTTTATTTATTTTTGGGACAGAGAGAGACAGAGCATGAACGGGGGAGGGGCAGAGAGAGAGGCAGACACAGAATCGGAAACAGGCTCCAGGCTCTGAGCCATCAGCCCAGAGCCTGACGCGGGGCTCTAACTCACGGACCGCGAGATCATGACCTGGCTGAAGTCGGACGCTTAACCGACTGCGCCACCCAGGCGCCCCAAAAAGACTCTATTTTAAATAATATAATGTGAGGGATCCCTGGGTGGCTCAGTTGGTTAAGCATCCAACTTTGGCTGAGGTTGTGATCTCAGGGTTCATGAGTTCCAACCCCACATCTGGCTCTGTGCTGACGGTATAGAGCCTGCTTGAGATTCTGTCTCTCCCTCTTTCTCTGCCCCTCCCCCGCACTCTCTCTCAAAATAAATAAATAAACTTTAAAACTTTAAAAATAAAATAAAGAATACAATATGAGAATAAGGAAAGTCACATTTTTCAATTGATTTACAGTGTATTCAAAGAAAGACTATAGTTTGTTCACAAGTGCACCATTATAATCAGATACTTGTAGTGCCTGCTAGCTTAACAAAATCTCAGTAAAAATGTTAAAACCCTTCAGAAAAAATAAGAGTATTTAAATGGATGCTAATGTTTATTTACTTAAAATATTAAATGAAAAAGATTTGTTTAAAACATTCAGCCCATTAAATCTCTATTATTCCTGAATTTGTGTTACATATAAAGGTTGCTTGTCCCTCCCCATACCCACCAAGTCTTCGACATTGTGCCCAGATACTGTTTCCTATTAATATTGCAATGTAAATACCAGAACAATAAATTCTCCCTTGATAAAGCTTATTAGCACAGCACCAAAATCTCGGGAATAGGTTTATGCCATTATGTTAATTTTGAAGCCACTTTTTTGTCTGACCAGAAAAGTCTTTCAAATGTTAATTGATTGATCTTTATTTGGCATTTGAGCAGAGTAGAGTTGTTGACTAAGTAAATATTCTCAGCATCTTTGTCTTCTATTCTCGGGGAAGAAGTTTTATCTTTTCCCTGCCTTCATGTCTTCAGGGACCTCAGACCAGTCTTCTATATCTTAATTTGATCTTATTTTCCAGGTCATCAATTCAGTTTTACTGAGCCTCACAGGCTTGGTATTCTCACTAATAATGGTGTCTGTCCATTGTTATCTAGATGTCCTCGTTTTCCTCTCAGTCTTTCATAGTTTAGAATAGATCTTTCTGAATCTATTCATAGCGGTATCTGTGGCATTTAACTAATATTTGCTCATTTTTATTAAGTAAATTTAATATAGCTTGCTTGAGAAGTCAGATGTGACTAGTTTATATCAAATAAGGTATTTTTCAGACCAAGTGTTTAAAAGCAACTTAAGGGGCGCCTGGGTGGCTCAGTCGGTTAAGCGTCCGACTTCAGCTCAGGTCATGATCTCGCGGTCCGTGAGTTTGAGCCCCGCTTCGGGCTCTGGGCTGATGGCTCAGAGCCTGGAGCCTGCTTCCGATTCTGTGTCTCCCTCTCTCTCTGCCCCTCCCCCGTTCATGCTGTGTCTCTCTCTGTCTCAAAAATAAATAAATGTTAAAAGCAACTTAAGGGGCGCCTGGGTGGCGCAGTCGGTTAAGCGTCCGACTTCAGCCAGGTCACGATCTCGCGGTCCGTGAGTTCGAGCCCCACGTCAGGCTCTGGGCTGATGGCTCAGAGCCTGGAGCCTGTTTCCGATTCTGTGTCTCCCTCTCTCTCTGCCCCTCCCCCATTCATGCTCTGTCTCTCTCTGTCCCAAAAATAAATAAACGTTGGAAAAAAAAAAAAAAGCAACTTAAGTAAGAAAATGATATATAAAGGGTACTCGGGAATTTATTTTCCCAGTACTGTGATATTAGTACTCTGCTACCAGATTTAGCAAATAAAAATACAGGATTCTCACTTAAATGTGAATGAAAAACTAATTTTTTTAAATATAGGTATGTCCCATGCAATATTAAAGCCCATGCAGTTTACCTGGGCATCCTACATTTTGTCTGGGAGCCCTAAAGCCAGGGAAAACACAGTAGTTTTTAACTCTTGTGGAATTATAAAATTACAAGATGACTAAAGCTTATGGTATAGCTGAGCACATTGAATTGAGTACATTATAGGGCACTGATTCTTGTAGTACTTGCCCTGCTTAAATCCTTCAGTAAAATGCAAACAAAAAAAGAAGTTAAGAATTCTTTTACTCTTGAAATATTGTTGACCACCACCCTCCACCCCCACCCCCACCCAGGTCTTCTCCGCCCCCCCCCCCCACCGCCCCCAACTTTGCTGACATTTCCTTGATTGTCCCTAAGGACAGTGGTACCATGATGGTGCAGTACCTACTCTCACGGTTAGAGCCCAGGCACTCAGTCGGCCTCACTCACCCTATCCTGTCTCCATTTCTTCCTGAAGAAGAAATTTCCTTTCAGGAGTGGCAGATGCTCCCTTAGTGGCAAGGGTAGTCCTCCTGACTAATAGTCAGGCTCAGAATGCTGCATCTTTGTTGTTTAAAGAGTCAAAAATTAGTCACTAATCCCTTCCTCTCCCTGTGGCTCTCAATTTGCTACATTTATGGCAGGTTCTCTGGTTTGTGCTATCCTCCTCGTGTTACAGGACTGCGCACTCACCACTGTGATCTTGAACATATCACAACCATAGCTAGCAAGAAATACTAACTTGGAAGAGTGCTGTCTTCAGTGGCTACTTAGATCATTGCAGCCCTGCACTTCATAAGGCCTTTGCTAGGTTGAAGGTAGATTGAAGCAAAGTGTATGCTTTCTGTTTATCCTAAAATCTGTGTAAAGGCTCCTTTGATTTTTCTTTCCTATGTATTTCTCTTTCCTATGTAGGAAGTTAGCATTGTGAACTAAAATGTGCTGACTTGAGGTTAGAGAGGGAGAGAGCCAAAGCATAAGAGACTCTTAAAAACTGAGAACAAACTGAGGGTTGATGGGGGGTGGGAGGGAGGGGAGGGTGGGTGATGGCTATTGAGGAGGGCACCTTTGGGGATGAGCACTGGGTGTTGTATGGAAACCAATTTGACAATAAATTTCACATATTGGAAAAAAAATTTTAAAGTTAAAAGTTAAAAAAGTTAAAAAAAATTAAATGTGCTGACTTGCTCCCAAGTTACCTTTAAGTAATCCCTGGAAAAGCAGGGTTTTGAGCAATGAGACCATCTATGTTTTGTGGGTAAAAATGTTAACTGTGGCATTGGCTGTGGCAATAGCCCCATCAGATAACTGTCTTATTATGGTTTTCATAAACCCTCTCCCCAAGGAGCCAGCCCAGAGTGCCTAAGAAAGGAAGATTTGCCCCAACCTAGTTTCCATTTGTGGCTCAGTATGGGACCTGACCCACCTTCCACTTAAGTAGCAACATGAGCTCGTTTTTTATTCTCTTTCTGCCTTGGTTTTCCATTTTGTCCTTTCATAAAATCATTTATTCAACGAGTAGCTGTTCAGCCCCTACTATATATGGGGTACTAAATGTGTTGCTGTGTGGCACCAGCTCTAGTGGCCAGGAGCTGAGAGGAGGTAAAATATATCTTACCTCCAAGGCAATATGTAATATTGGTAATATATGTTTTATATAAGTTTATACAACTTGGAATTATAAGACTATAAGAGAAGATAGAATTATTTTTACTTGGGAGCATTAGGAAAGCACCACCCAAGAAGTCTGATAGGAGCCTTTAAATGGACAGGACTTCAACAGGAGAAAATATTAAAATAGGGCCATACAAAGCAGAGGAACTTGCATAAAAGCATTAAAGCTTGGAAGAACAGTGAAATTTTGTGGAATGGGATATGATTCAAATGCAGTGGAATAAGAATTTTTGCTTTTTCCCTAGATAGTGGGTAGGACCATACCATAGATGGATTTGAATGCTCTACAGGAGCAAAGCAGTGCTTTAGGTAGGTTAACCTAAAAGTACCATAAAGGGTGAAGTAGAGAAAAGCTTCTATTTAATTTAGAGACCATTGAAATAGTCTAAGCATAAAGTGATAGGATCCTGAACTGTGGTGGTGGTGGTGGTGCCAGAAAAGGACACATATCCTAACTGATTAAACAAAGCTTGGTTTGTCTAAAGAATAATATTAATTGTTTTCATATTGTGACTGGTGGTTGATTATGCCTAATTACTCTGCAACATAGGAACCGTCATGTGTATGTAACTTGGCATCAACCACTTAAAGCTTTGGAAAAATGAGACAGCTTTGTAGAACGAGGTCTAAATAAGGAAGTAGTTCCAGACAAATGCCTGGAAAGGAACCTTTCAGCCCCCCATAGCCACTGAATCAAGTGAAAGTACCGTATGCAAATGGCAACTTAATAAATGAGAAATGAGTGGGGTTACTTTTGCCGTTTCTTAATGTTTACCCAGTTACGTTTTCTTTTTTTCTTTTTAGAAATTTAGACTTAAAAATCCTCTCCTAGTAACTTAGATCTATTAGCAAGAAAATTGCAGAAAAATCTGTGGCCCTTGTGGTACTTAAGTCAGAAGTAAATACGTGTATCAATTGAAGGGGAGGGGCTAATATGTCAACAGGGAAAGACCACAACCATAAACTGTTGGTATGCCTGTATTTTTCTCATGTGAGTATTATAGAACCTAAATAGATACCAGTTCAAAAGATAGAAACAAAAATCCTCATTTCATGATTATCTTCTAATCTTATGAAGTAGAATTGAAGGCATTACTCTTTCTTAATTTATAACTTCTAAAAGGCCCTAACGTAAAAGAGGGGACCTGTATCTTCCTTTGATTTACTTTAATATGGTATTAAGAACCTGGTAAAGAATCCGAGCCTATTAAATACTATAATCCTGAGATGCAATGAATAAGAAAGAATTTCCTGTTTCTTGCCCAACCTTGATCTCAGTCTACTACTTCAAGCTCTTTTACTGAGAAAGAGTTAACATGTAAGCTGTGAGGGACACTTGAGATTTCTAAAACATCGTATTTAATGTACTTTGCTTCCAGTAGGGTTTGGAACACATTAATTATATGATTGATCTCTTGTCACTTTTAAAGTAAAACGGCTGATTTTAAAATAATGAATCACTTGAATGTATCTTCGTCTTTTATTGGTCTTCATATAAAATGAGGTAAAACTCAGAAAACTCTAAAGCTTTTTGTTATGACGATTTTTGCAATTGCAGTAGTGGTAGAATTTCTAATTTCTTTTTTTAAGATGGAGATCCATTTGTGGGTTTGTTTGGGATGTTTTTGTAATAACATTTGTAACTATTTCCGTGTGTCATCTTTGGTAGTGATGTCCTTACTCACTAGGGAGTAAGGACATTCTGGTATGCATTTTGCTGTGAAGTTTTGGCTTGTAAGCCTATGAGTCCTTGTTATCATCTTTGATATGGGAGCAGATTATTTCCCTTTGCTACTGCATTTGATTAAATGAGGTCACAAGAGAATTCAGAACTCAAAGCAAAAAGTTATAAAACTTGAGTCTCTTCATCATAGAGAATATCCTCTTACCATGCCTGCTTCCCTTGTTCTGATTTATTTAGCACCCATTTACTAAGCACCTAGAGTCTCAGGTACCAGGGAAACAGATAAATAACAACTGATCATGGTCTACCTAGAGGTGGTAATTACATGGGCATATTCAGACATGGGTACCAGTTAGTTAATATTGCTGAATGGAAGACCAAAGGACCAATTGATTAAGGGAGGAAAAGGAAAAAAGCTTTCAGAACACCTTTTTTGATGTCAGCTCAGACATGGAATTTCATTCCATTGAGCCTGAAAACATAAAAGGGCACCTGATTATATGGGAAATTCTGATTTGAGTTTTTGAGTTAAGTTTTAGATGTGGAACAAATATCTATTAGACCAGTAGTTCCTAAATAACAATTTGTAGACTTTTGCTTGTAGCTGTGTAAGAATTTGTTAAAAATACGGCTTGCCTGAAGTACTGTAGAGATTTTGGTAAATCAGATCTAGGTGAGATCTGGGGATATGGGTTCCAAAATAGATTCTCAGATGATTCTGATAATCAGTAAGGTTTGGCATCTGCTGTAGTAAAGAGCAAGGAGAGAGTAGACAGCTGGTAGTTGAAGTCTCAGGAACGGATAGGATTCCCAGGAAGAACATGGACGGTGAGCAGAGAACATGGCTAAGGATGCACCAGCAGATAAGGAGTATGCAAGCGAAAAATCAGCCAAGAGACTAAAAAGGAATATACTATGTTGAGGAGCTGGAATATATATTTACCTAGATCTCCTTAGTCTTTGAATAGTAATGCTCATTTCTGAATCAATATAAAGGGGGGAAAAAGTGTAGAATAAAAATCTCTAGGTTTCTACCCATGATTTGGCTTTATTCCAGAAAGGATTAATCAAGCTTCAGACATGCCTTCCTGCAAAAAAATTTTTTCCTACTTCCATAATATCTGTTGGAGAAACAGAAATTGACCCTTTTGAATAGGGAAAATTGAACAAAGTAGATTATTGGAAAAGAAAGCTACAATATTAATCAGAATTTGTAAAACAAAAAAATGCCTTATTATACACTTACTAGATGGAATTAGAATATTTAATTTATTGAAATAACCTTTAAAATTGAGAACTAGAACTGCCATAGTGTTTCAGGAACAAATCTTTCTGTTCTTAGCTCTTCCTGTTTCTTTTGTTACTGTGTGGTGATCAGTGCATCTTCGACTCATAGTGAGTAAAAACTTGTGTTAATGGAAATGGGCTGTTATAAAAAGGAAAAAAAATGGCAGTTATATAACCTGACTTGACGTAAAAATTAATTGCCTTTTTCAAAATCCATACCCCAGCATGAGGAACTTTATTGGTCTTAAATGATTTTTAAAATACACACATTGTTGGCATTTACTTAGAGATACAGTTATTGTTCATTTACCCTCACTCTCCTTCTAGGCTTTAAGTAGGTGACCCTTCATGTAAGTGAATTATAGGCCACTTCAGTAGTTGTCTGTTCTCCTTTTCATTTAGTGGTCTGTGGTCTTCACTTCACTAATCACATAGAGATTTTTCGGAAGCTCAGTGAACAAGTGGTCAAATGGTTGGTAGTGGTCCAATATGTTTAAACTTTAGGGTTCTACATTAAAGGAGAGTTTTTTAAAAGTCAACTGAATTAACACAGTATTAAGGGACTGTTTTATTGTGAATAATACTTTGTCATAGAGGAAAAGGTAGGCAATGATAAATATATTTGACTAAATAAAATTTACTGGTGAGAATACCACAGTGAGATCTTCAAAATTATCGATGGCCAACCTGCTATAAAATTTTTTTGATGTTTTATTTTATTTTTGAGACAGAGAGAGACAGAGTATGAACAGGGGAGGGGCAGAGAGAGAGGGAGACAGAATCTGAAAGGGGCTCCAGGCTCTGAGCTGTCAGCACAGAGCCCAACGCGGGGCTGGAACTCACGGACCGTGAGATCATGACCTGAGCTGAAGTCGGATGCTTAACCGACTGAGCCACCCAGGCGCCCCTGGCCAACCTGTTATAATATAACCAGTTAAAAAGTTAAAGAGGAGGGTAGTGCACACAAGAGTGCCATCACTTCTGACACTAGTTGTGAGTTCAGGGTATTACCAGAATCACCCTCAGGTTCACCCTCAGGTTCAACAATTCACTAGAAACACTCAAGGAACTCAGTGAAAGCTGTTAAAATCATGGTGCCAGTATATTATAGCTAAAGGATACAGATTAAAGCCAGCCAAAGGAAGAAGCACATTGGGCAGAGTCCAGGAGAAATAGCAAACATGGAACTTTTTTTTGTCTTTGCCTCACAGAGTCATCGACAACATAGCTTTCCTGGCATCAGTGTGTAATGATACACATGGAGTATTGCCAGCTTCATTTAGGGGAGCTCACTTGAGTCTTATGTGCATAGTTTTTATAGGAGCTTATTCACGTACTGCCCACATGACTGACTTTTAGTTTTCAGTCTCTTTGTAGATATAACTAATACTGTATGGCCCAAATCCCCATAATAAATCACATTGTTAGTCTGTTGGGTGACCAAAAGATATTGGCATGATATTCCAAGGGCCTAGAGATCACCTCCTGGTAACTCCAGCCCTCTTTTTGTATGAGGTTAATTTTTCACTACACACTAATTCTTTCAGGTAATAAAAGCAGATGAGATCACACTGAAACAAGAGTTCACAAAACTGACTACAAAGGCTATGAAGTGAAATAGTCAGATGAAATGGTCCTTGTTGTCCACAGGACCAAGTTAAAACATCGTCATTCAAGATGACCTTTCCATATTCTAGATTCCACTCAACTTTCCTCTTTGTGAATTCCCTTCTATAGACAATTAGAGTCCTATTACTTGGGCATGCCAAGTGCCTTCCTGCTTTGGATCCTCTGCTCACACCACCCTTGTATTATTATACAGTTGACTCTTGAACAAAATGGATTTCAAATGTGTGGGTCCATTTATACACTGATTTTATTTGATAAATGCAGTACAGTATTGTAAGTATATTTTTTCTTATCATTTTCTTAACATTGTCTTTCCTCTAGCTTAATTTATTTTTTTTAATGTTTATTTGTTTATTTTGAGAGAGAGGGGAGGGAGTGTGTATGGGGAGGGACTGAGAGAGGGGAGAGAGTCCCAAGCAGGCTCTGTGCTGTTCGCGTGGAGCCAACACAGGGCTCAATCCCACAACTGTGAGATCATGACTTGAACCCATCCTGTCATCTCCTGGGGAAGGCCCCTTTCACCACTTGAACCCTTCCCTAATCACTTTCTTTACTGACTTCTCATAGATAACTTTGCCCATATCATTTAATTTGGCTGTTAGCAATATGTCTCCTTCCACTGATATTTGCACCTATATTTTATGTTTACAAGATCTTAATCTCTTGCAATTTAGGGATATTATGGACTATATCCTATTTTTTTTGATCCCCTGTCACCTAGTACAATGTCTTTTACATGGCAAGTGTTGGATGTTTGAATGGTAAACTTTCATACAGACATGTGCAACCAGGAGCATATTATTCAAGCATATGAATTAAGACATCTTTTAAAAATGATCCGAATTATACTTACAAATTTCTGAGGTCACCATGTTAATCCACAAAACTATTGGAATAATTTTTGGCAATCCATTGAAGACATCTGCACACAAAGGTCAGCAAAATTCTAGAAAGTGTCTAGAGAACTATTGACATTCTGCTCCCACCTCACAACTTTTGCACATGCTTTCCCCTTTGCCTGTAATGCTCTTTCTCTAAACAGTTGAACCTACCCTCAGAAAGTCAAAACCACCCTGCCTAAAATACCAGTCTTCTCCTCACTAGCTATTTACATTGTTTTATTTTTTTAGATAGTAATTTTAACTAACCAGTACTTGTTTTTTGTCTCTTTTCCCTGCTACTAGAATTTAAGTCCTATAGGGGAAGGGCATTGCCTTGCCAACAGTTGTTATATTCTGCACCTAAAATAATGCCTTATTCTTAGTAGGTACTCAGAACTAGTACTTGTTGAATACATAAATGAATTTGTACTATGCAACAAATAGCTCAGTTTTTTTGTATCTTCAACTTTTATGTCATTCAATTTAAGAAGATGTAATTTAGCTCAAAGAGTTTCAAAGAGAAGCATTTATTTTTTTTTAAAAAAATTTTTTTTAATGTTTTTATTTATTTTTGGGACAGAGAGAGACAGAGCATGAACGGGGGAGGGGCAGAGAGAGAGGGAGACACAGAATCGGAAACAGGCTCCAGGCTCTGAGCCATCGGCCCAGAGCCCGACGCGGGGCTCGAACTCACGGACTGCGAGATCGTAACCTGGCTGAAGTCGGACGCTTAACCGACTGCGCCACCCAGGCGCCCCTTAAAGAGAAGCATTTAAAGCAGTTGACAGAGTGGTAGAATGTTTTCTAAAATTATTAAAAATTATTCAGCCTATAAACAATAACTAGGTATGCACATAGTCAAAATTAATAAAATTACAAAACTTAAAGGTTAGGTGCAAATAGACATTTTTATCAAATGCTAGTTATCAGAGGTGTTCTTTAGTTTTGTGGAAAAATAAAAGAATGTTATTTTTATACAATGGGAGTAAATATGGCGCTCTTAAATTTTTTATTTTATTTCATTTTTTATCAAGGGGTTTGATAAAAATCCTAATTTTTAAAAATTATGCAGTTAGAAATGCATCTTGCTTTGAAAAATAACACCATGGAGTTCAGTTATTGTGCTTCATTCCAGCAGAAGTTGCAGAGTTTATCGCTGCTCATTGGATGAGTTTGCAAGACTGTCAAGTGCCTCAGTTGAACCTTTATTTTGGGACAATGAGTGGTTAGCCACCCTGAAATGAGGACATATCCAAATATGGTCATAGATGCATTTAGTGGGTGTATTTGGAGTCTAAAAGTAACCCCAGGTATTTGTCATAGAGAGTCATCTCGGCTCTGACCTAAATTTCATAAGAACTCTGGGAAATCCAGGTTGTACCCATAGGCTACAGTACTACTTAGTTTCCCAGTCCCAAAAGAATGCTTTGTTTTATTCAGATATTTCCTACTGCAGTCCTGGCACTTCCTTCAGGATCAAGGTATCTATCATGAATATTGGCTGGTCTTAGAGATACGCACCCTCCTCTCCCCTCTCCTTCCCCTTCCTTTAGTTCTCATTGTTGCTTTTCTCCCTGAAGAGATTTCTTTCTAGTTGAAGCCAGAATATGGCTTATATCTTTGACCTTTGTGTCAGGCTTTGATCCTGAGACATTTGGTAGCATGTGTGTTCAATGCCTGGGAAACGGGTTGCTTAAGATATGATTGAGTTAATATTTCTTTCTTTGCTTCCATAGTATTCCACTTATGCTAAGACTCCCCCTACCCGCATATTCAAGGACTGAAGCCTGGCAGTGATCCATTCTTTTTGTGTTACTGTCTCTAGCCTACAATTTCAATAGCATGTTTAAAACCAGAGTGCACTTTCATATTTTCTCCTTTTATCTCTGCCTCTTTGGATTTTTGGCAGACATCAAGGCAAATAAGTCAGACCCACCACTGCAAACCCATCTGCTTTCGGGGACATGTAAGCCGACCAGTTTGTGATGTTTTACCATAGATCTAGCTCCAACATAGAACTGAAGGAGGATCCCTGTGAAGTAAGAATAGAAGGCACGTTCTAAGGTCAAATATTTTTTAAGCTCTGAATCATTTATCTGCCAACTGTGAGTAGGTGTGGTCTACATTGGCATTTTTAGTAACACTAGCAAATTGGCATGGTATTTATGAAGTTGAAGTAATTTTGTGGTCGATGAAAGGTGAAAATGCAGTTATACTTTGGATTTGACAATAGGGATTAATAAGAACAGATGCTTGTCGTAGTTGTAAAAATGTAGCAAATTAAGGCACAGTCAAGGAGTTCCTTTATCAGACATTACTTTTACACTTCATCTGGGGCTAAGGTCACATGTGAAAACAATCATCTGCAGCGAAATACCTTTCCAGTTGTTGACAGCCCAGAAATTGTTTTATAAAAAAATTATAGTCTATGGTCATCCAAACCTATCCTCCTAATACTTGTTGGCACTTGAATGCCATATTCATTTTTTTTCTCACAATAAACAAGTTAAGTGATGATTCTCTTGGAATAGGAATTGAAAGGATTGCACACATGTCAGGTATACCCATAGTACTAGAAGAGCAGCTAATATCAAACACTTGATGGAGACTGTAAATTGAATCCACTTAAAATGGTCCAAAGTTAATTGAGCTACTTATACATCCTAGAGATGATTTTAAATTGATCTTCCACAAGCCAGATGATACCCTCTGTTGGACCATGGATTTTATTTACCACGCTGGAGATGATATCTGTTTTGAAAATAAAAAGATAATTTAGCCTTCTGATGTAGCAGTTTGGAAATTAAAGAAAATCCTTTGTAGGTAAACTAAATAGAAATTTAGTTTCGGTGTGTTGGCAGTGTCAGGGCTGTGGGGTGGTGAGGAGGCAGTAAAACTCAACTTCTAAGACTTTCCTCTAAACCTCTCTCTGTTACTCCCTGTTACTGGTCTGAGTCAGTTTCTGTGTGTGGTCCAACTTGACTGCGGCTTAGACAGGATCGATGATCTCAAGAACTCTGCCTGCCAGTTATGTGCTTGGTGTCAGTGGTCCAGAAGGAAGGCATGCAGAAGAGACAGTGGCGTTTGTCCTGTCCAGAACTGCGACGTAAGGCCTTCTCTGGTTCTCACAAGCTAAATTCTGAAGCAGTGGTGGAAATGGTAGCTACTCTGGCAAATTTAACTTCTACCACACCCTGTCCTTTCCATCCTCCTGAGTTGTGTACATCTTTATTGCATGGTCATATGCAAAGCTGCAGTCAGAATGTCTACCAGTTGATAAAACATTACTTTATGCAAACGATTGTTCACTTTTGCTCTTATTCATGGATTGATAGAAACAAGGATAATTTAGGACACGCGAGATACATGCTAGGAAATTCAGAATGGGGAGTGTATATATTTAAATGTCATCGTGCTGAAAGCTCTATTCATAACGTTCATGATATCCAAAGAAAAAACAGTGGTTTATTATTTGAAGTGCACACATAAAAATGTATAAAATGTTATGTTCACCAAAGTATTTAAACAGTTAAATGTGATTCTGAAGGGAAAAGAGGAAGAAATAATTAACAATTACTATTTTGATTTGTTTCTTTAATGAATACTGAGTTCATACCAGGCAGCATGCTAAGCACTTTGCGTGCATTATTTTATTCTAAATAAGGTAAATTTAGTATTATTGTCCCATTTTATAGATGAGGAAACTGAAGTTTCGTGAGATTGAATAACTTGTTAGGGATCCTATTCGTATTAAGTGGAGCAGCCAGGAATAGGACCAGTGAGTTTATCTGGCTCCAAGCCACTAGCCCACCAAACTGGACTGAAGACCAGAACGGGAGATGCGTCTACGGGGAAATAAATTGTGGGTCAGGCTGTGAACCTGCGGGTATTGGTGAAGTAGCTGCCCATGAAGGAGTGACTTCTTCCCTCTTTCCTTTCTGAAGATGACTGTCAGGATTTAAGGAGATTCTGCTTATGGGAGCCATCCAAGAAGACGAACTCATTATCAGTTTTCGTTGTGCTATAAAATGTTTTTAGCCATATTAAAAAAAAGTTTTCGCATGAAACCTTTTAACTCTGGGTATTTCAATGGCGAAATATTTGACCTCTTTTTTGTCCTTCTTATGAAATCTTCTTATGAAAATTGACAACTATAATTGAAATAAATCTAAAGAAAATTAATATTGAAGAGAAAAATCATTTTTATCTTCATTTTTACTGAGTGTTACTGAGCTTTGATTCAAGTCTTTGTTGAAGAAGTGAGTGAATTTGGGAGATTAGGTGTGGATTCTGGAAATGTGTGCTGTTTTTACTCTCTACAGTATGGGTAATTGGGAGGAGGTGAGCTTGAGCTTTGAAAAGATGATTATTTTCTCTAGTACATAATTTCATTTGTATTAGTCTCTTTATAAGACTCTAATGTACCTTCTGACCTTCAGTTATATGAAAGGGATCAGTGAATAATATAGCAAAATATTTTATTTAGTTTATTAAGTGAAGTTCCAGAAGTTATTCCCTTAGCCACCTGAGAGCAGTATGTTGGAAGAAAGCTCTAGAAACGCACATTTGTGGAGAGCATTTGAAAGTAATCCTAGGAAGGGATGGTTCATAAGGAAAAGTTGATGATTTTTACTTTCATTTAATTTTTGCCCATTTATTTTTAGAAACAAATAAGGAAGATTCAAGTGTGCATAGAAAAAATTACTCCATATTATGCATAGTTACTTTCTAGAAAATTTTGATCAATTTCCCTTTCTCTGAATCAGACTGTTGGTACCATTTAAACACAGTATGATGCCAAATGAGTAGGCAGTTTCTAGGGAATATAGTCCAATTATTTCTCTCCCTTAACATCTTGAAAAGTGTAAAAGACTTATCCTGTGAACCACTCAGCACATGTTTGCCCCTGAAATAGTTCAGCAGTGGCAGTAGTAACATTTTCATTGGTCATCTTTTCAAATAGCTTATAAGGGGAAGCTATTACTGTGTGGAAAGAAAACCTTTCTATTAGGGAAAGCCTGGGCAGTGAAAACTTTTCTTCTACCTGGTACCAGATCCCCCACTCAGGGGATCTCCTACTTAGACACTGCCATAACCAGCCATATCTCTTTGTACGTTACCTTTATGTGTGCTCCCACCTGCCCTCACAATTTTCTGTCATTAGAAACTGCATTTATGTTGATAAGTATAAACTTTCTAGGTGTCCTGACACTTAAGGTATGGTAATTTTTTTTTAAGTTTCGTTTCTATTCAGCTGTAGCCTTACATTCCAATAAGCCTTCAGAGTTTCCTCTGGACTGATTTGCAGTGTCTTCGGTGTTTGCTAGCAAATTTGGAACATTTCAGTTTGTGTCCTTTCTCTACATGGTATGAGATCTAATTACCACTCAGTGTGAAATAGCAGCCGAAATGAAAAAAGGCAGCAAGAGAAGGCACTGGCTTAACTCACAGTTAATCAGCTATTTCCTTTCTTACATACTTCTCAGCTACAGAGAGAAAAGGGAGATAGCACTCATTAAAGTAATTCATGTATTAAACGTTTTTTTTCCTTTCTTGATTTTAACTAAAATAGGGGATTTGTTCAAATCTTCATGCAAGCAAGACATTAAAGAACACTTAATTTGCACTGGTGGCCATTGGTGCTTCTTAAATTGTGCAAAGTATTTTCATCATCAGGGTTGCCGGAAGTAGTTCCATCCTATTTTCTTGACATTAAACAGAGAAAACAACATTTCTAGGAATCAGATTCAATCAAATGAATGATTAATCACTTTTTATAAGGCTTAGAATTTTATTCTAATTATTAATTATTCTAATTAATCTTTAGTCATCTTAATATAATAGTTTGAGGGTTTTTGTTCTCTGGAGTGTGTGAGTTGATAATTAACCTATCAGGGAAAAGATTGATACCTTTACTTTTTAAAACTATTGTGGTCTGAGTTTTCACTTATCAGATGGTCAAAAATGTGAAAAGTTAGTAATATGTGGTATTGGGCATGTATGGAAAAACATCTTCTCCACCAGTGTTTAGAGTATGTATTGTTACAACACCTCTGGAAGGAAAGTATCTTCATCAAAAATGAAAATGTGTACACCCTTTGACCTATAGTTCCACCACTAGGAATCTATTGTTGAACATGTATGTATAAAAATGTTCTTAGTGATATTATTTGTAATATAAATAGAAAAATGCAAAAAAAATCATTAATAGAATATTAAACCATCATATATTTTTATCCAGATGTACCTCATTCTTTTTAATAGCTGCTCTGAAAGACACTGAAATATACTTGCATGTACTGATAAGGAATATTCTGTAAGTTACCCCATTACATGAAAGGAGCAGATAGTTTTCTTCTATTTGTGCTTCAAAAAGCAAAGGATGGAGATGTGTGTATACAGCTTCCCTCCCTCACCTCCCCTCACATGAGCATATGTTCACACATCTATAGATAGATGGATGAAAGGATACAAAAGAAACTGTTGGTAGCATTTATAGCTGGTGAATGGGACTGTGGGTCTGGAATGGAAGGCAGGTATTTTCAGTGGGGGGAAGCATACTCTTCTTGTGCTATTTGACTGTTTTCTTTTTACCATACGTATCTATTATTTTTCATTATTAAAAAGAAATTTTAAATTAATGACCAGGTCTATTTTTTTCTTTTTTAGGACTCAGCCCAGGAGAGTGTTATCACTCGAGATATTCATCGTACGTTTCCTGCACATGATTACTTTAAAGATACTGGAGGAGATGGCCAGGAATCACTTTACAAGATTTGCAAGGTAGGGCCCTCCACCTCATTTTTTTAAACTTATTTTACAGGACTATATCTTAGGAACCCATCTTACAGATTTTTTTTCTGTCATTTTTTATTTGCTCTGTGCCATGTTGATGCTGGGCAGCCAGAGCCCCTTGCCAAGAGAGTTCATGGCTTTACATGAGAAAGAATTCAAGAGCAAGTTTAGAGAAAGGGATGAAGATTTATTAAGTCTAGAAGTAAGAAAGGAGCTACTTCACAAAGTAGCAGTCTCTCATCCCAGATGAGGAAAAAGATCCTCTTTGCCTCGAATGAAGGGTTTTAAGTGGTTTAAAAAATTTTTCTTTTTAAATGTTTACTTATTTTTGAGAGAGAGAGATACAGAGTATGAGCAGGGGAGGAGCAGAGAGAGAGAGGGAGACACAGAATCTGAAGCAGGCTCCAGACTCTGAGCTGTTAGCATAGAGCACGGAATGCATGAACCTTGAGATCATGACCTGAGCCGAAGTCGGATGCTTAACCAACTGAGCCACCAGGTGCCCTGGGTTTTAAGTTTTAAAATTAGCTAATCTTTATAGGAAGGGGCTTAGTCTTTAACTTTGGCTTTATCATTTGCATGGGTGCTTAGTTTTTTCCATTGTCTTAGGTAGCAATTTTAAGAGTGTCTGGCCTTTCTGGCTTTTACTGCCAGAGGGAATAGGGTCCTGTGGTTTTCTGAGTCAGATTTTGTGACCCTTTTTATGACTTGCTGGCTTTTAGGTTAAAGGTCAGCCTAAAACCAAAATGACTTTACTTAAGTCAGTTTGTCTCTTCAGTCTCCCTTCCTTCCTGCCTTTGTTTTCTCTGCTCAGTACTTAGTCCTGAAGGTGACTTTTTGGCTGCATGTCCCATGCCTGCTTGTCAGGGAGGGGGCGCACTATGACCTCATTTTGCTGCTAAGGAGAAAGGAACTAAAGGTCCTCTCAGGCTACTGTAGTAAAGGCTCAGA
The DNA here is from genome assembly GCF_016509475.1 of Prionailurus bengalensis. NCBI lineage: Eukaryota > Metazoa > Chordata > Mammalia > Carnivora > Felidae > Prionailurus > Prionailurus bengalensis. The sequence continues at coordinate 16,422,831 of NC_057360.1, forward strand.
GGAGTCCCGATGACTGCCCTTATGACAATTTAATGTGGCAGTTGTCTCCATTTTTGGACAATACATAAGGGTAAGAAACAATGTGGTTTTTGATACTATCGAGGTCTCCGATATTACTAGTATACCCTGACTTATGCCACATAATACATCTTTGTGCAGTTTTTATGTCCCATTTTGAAACCTTTTCCCTCATTATTAGTAAACCTGATAGAAAAACTTTTCCTGAATTTTAATAAATACGCTCTACTTGGATAGAAAAGATTCTGTTTCTGTTAATGGAGAATAGCTATCAGATTGGTAATTTTTCAAGGTTATATCAGAAATGCAAAATGACTTTTTAAATCATTGCATATAGTTAACTCATATAGTGAATGCTAATTGAGGCCAAAAGCTAAAAACTGCAAAGTCCATTAAACAAAGTTTTGCCCTTTATCCTCAAATTTAAGATGCCTTACAAAATGTGGTGGGTAAACTCCACATTGTCCTCATCTACCATCCCAATAAAGGTTATTGCTGAATGGCGGACTACAAGAAAATCTTGTAGTAATATGGAGAAAAGGCAAGTACAAGGGCTAATTTATAAGTTAGGTAATCAGTTCTTGAATAATTAAATTTGTCCTTATATTGAGTAGTAAAAATGGGCCAGTTGGACATTCAGAAGTATGTTCATATATCAGTGTCATTTTATATTTACTGATTTTTTTTAAATGTTATTTATAAAAGCCCTTGCCTGCTTGTGCTAGCAAGTAGGACGGATGGCCTAATTCTGCAAATGGCACAGCTTTCATTGAAACCCTTCTTGCATGTTTGTAGTTTAGCCCTCTGCCCTCTCCTATCTTCCCTTCCCTTCCCTTCCCTTCCCTTCCCTTCCCTTCCCTTCCCTTCCCCTCCCCCTCCCCCTCCCCTTTCCCCTTCCCCTTCTCCTTCCTTTCTCTTTCCCTTCCTTTCTCTTTACCTTCCCATCTCTTTCCCTTCTCTTTCTCTTTTCTCCAATGTAGCCATTTGGAGGATGATAAACACTGATCAGAAATCTTTTTTTATATGGTTATATCGTCAGAGCTAGAAATGCGTAAATAACTTAAACTCTGAGAGTATACTGACTTCTGGAAAATAATACATCATCTAGTTTTAAAAATGCCACAAACCATTGAACACCCCTACAGATGTATATTCATTATATGATTGTAAAAGGCAAAAGTAATTATTAAAAATTTTTCTACCAATTTTGAAATTGTCAGCTAATTAGCTTCTGGCTTATGTAAGGATGATAACAAAATTTATATAGTTTTTAAGTTTATGTAGAAGGGTCTGACCTATGATATACAGGAGAACATTTTCCTCCTAGCATTCAGCATATTTTCAGCCAAACTTTTCCCTCAATTTTTCTCTGGTTGATACTAGATAATTTTTTCACATAACTAAGACAGATGGTTCTGTGTGCTTTCAGCCTCTGACTTAACAATTTTGCTCCATTGTAGTAAAAACAGTATTTCTATCCCTCATTATATAATATTTACAGGAGAAATATCTGAACCACTACCAAACACAAAAATAAAAGTTAAATAGTTGGTATATTTAAGTAGTTGATATCTCTTGCTTGGATATGGCAGATAATAATCCAACCTTGAATTCATTAGAGAGTACTCATTAGTACATTCACACAGCTTGTGTGGCCATGTTAGATCATCAGTGTATATTTTGCAACATGATTAGACAGTTTTAAAGCCCTTGCTGAGTTAAGAGTATTAGAACAGGGGTGCCTGGGTGGTTCAGTCACCTAAGTGTCCGACTTTGGCTCGGGTCATGATGTCGCAGTTGGTGAGTTGGAGCCCCGCATCGGTTTCTGTGCTGACAGCTCAGAGCCTGGAGCCTGCTTCAGATTCTGTGTCTCCCTCTCTTTCTCTGCCCCTCCCCCACTCACACTCTGCTTTCTCTCTCCCCAAACATAAAATAAACATTTAAAAAACTTAAGAAAAAAAGAGTATTAGAACACTGTAGCTCTAAGATACCTTATAAATGTTGAGCATTTTAAATTACACTACATTTTGTAAAAATGTGGAAAACAAAAGAATCATATTAAAAGCATTTCAAAACTCAGGATAGTAAATAAAAGTTGCTAAGGCTTATAATGTTGTACTAAAATATATATTACCTAAACATTTTACAGTGCCCTTTGATAATGGGAGAGAGCAGAGATTAATATTTCAGAATATGTTGGAGAAACCAAAATTTGCTGGGGTCCTAATTGACACAGTTCCTTCTTCTCTTGATCTGTTATGTAGTGATTCAGCGCTCATGCAGGGAAACCTCAGGTGGTGGTGATAACTCAAAAATTGTGCATACATTTTCCTTTGCTTTTTCTATCCAATTTGAGCCATAGTCTTTCATTTTATGACCTTCATCCCATATCCCCCAAAGTTGCTATATGTAAAAAGGCCATTGAGTGTGGTCTGCCTGTTATATCACTTTTATTCCTAGAATCGTATCCAACATCATACCTCACACTCTCAGCAATACACCTTTGAGTTTCTGTCCTGGATACCTTGCACAACCTGAATAAACATTAATAATACCTTGATTTAAAAAGGCTTCTTCTTTACCAATTTTTTTTTCTTCCTTAATCTTTTTCTTGTCTTACTGCACTGGCCAGAATCTCCATTAATAGTACTAAAATGAAGCAATTATAGTGGACATTCTTGTCATGCTCCTTATTGTAATGATTTACCATTAAGAATGATGTATCTTATTTCACATCAGCAACACACTATAGATCTTTTTTTTTAATACGGTGTCTTTCACGTGCTATAATAATTTCACATTTACAAAGTACTTTCACATATATTACTTCATTTATTTCTGACAACTTCTTATCAGTGGAGCCTATACTAGAAATATGTGCTGTGCTCTTAAATTGAGACAGAAATTATTAAGAGAATTTCAATTATAATAAGTGTGGAAATCAATTCTGGTTTCAAGGATATAGAAGTCTGACTTTGTAGTTAAAAAGTTTTCTGTGGCTCTGGTGAAATGAGAAATGATCTGAACTGTCAGATTAGAGGGAAGACTGTTAAAAATTTGCTGTCATGTTTTAATGGCCCTGTCAATTTCAGTTTTTTGCCTCTTAATATCTTTTTCAAAGTAGGAGGAAATTGAAATGGTTCAAAGATCCCTCTGTTGTCATAAATTTATGTGTGGAAGTTAAACTGAAAGTATAATAGAATTCATAGGATTCTGAAAATGAAAAGTTTAGGGTTCTCCTAACTCCCTCCATCCCTCCCTTCCTCCTTCCCTTTTCTTGTCTTTCCTATTAGTCAGGTCAATAACATATTTTAAAATAGTGTCCTTGAAAGGAGGGAAAAAATACTAGCACCCCAAGTATCTTTAGCACTTTTTTAATTTAAATATGTTATAAAGTCTATTTTGAGTTAGAAGACAGGTTGGCACAGTTTAAAGGACTGAACATCAGGAAATCTGGTTCTTGATTCTTAAGCAGACCTAAGACTCTGGGAAAATCACTTTTTGGATTTCCTCCTCATTAAGACTGTGGGGTTTGATATGATTATTCCAATTCTAATTTGAAGTGATTATAAGTGTTTAAGTTTTTCCTTAAAATATAATAGATGAGTGCAGAATTTAACAATTCCCATGTCAGGAGTTATATATATATATCCAGCCATCTCTCAATACCAGTGTTAGAAGTAAGTGTGATTTAACTTTACAGACTTCACCAGCTTTCTATTATTGTGTTTGGGTGTGTGTGTCATGCACACATGAAATGGAATAATTTAGTGATTTACTTTGAGATATACATCTCTTTAAAAACCTGAAACAAGTCAGTCATAGAAATCAGCTAAAATATTGTTCACAACAGTACAGATTGAAGAGACTCTTCGTGTGCAATTTAATTTGAGTATTATTGCCTTTTCTAATTTTCTGATTTGAGTAACTGCTTTCTGAAAAAGAGGCTACTGCTGTGAGTTGAATGGGATGGGCTGAATATATTACAGAGAGATCAATACCTTTCCTCATCTGGGTTAATAATTTGATTGTATAATGGTTTGTGAAAGGACAAAAATAGACTTAACTTTAAAATAAGCTTGTTTTATCAAATATTGTTCTCAAAACGAGATTGGATTTAATATAAGAACTGAAACATTTCAGGTGTTATTTTGATACCAATAATGAGGGACCTGCTGCATGACTTTGAAGAATGCAAGTGATCACGACTTTTGTAAAATTAGATGTAATCATATGTTATTTATAATGTTTAGTAGAGTTAAGGGGTATTAATGGTTATAAGGATGAATTATTTTTCACTGAGTTGGTAATATTTTCTTTATTTTTTTAAGTATATTTATTTTGAAAGAGAAAAGGAGAGAGTATGGAGAAGGAGTAGAGAGTGAGAGAGAGAATCCCAAGCAGGCTCCACACTGACATGGGGCTTGATCCCACGACCCTGAGATCATGACCTCAGCCAAGACCAAGTCTGATGCTTAGCCAACTGAGCCACCCAGGTGCCCCAATAGTGTTTTCAATATAAGTTTCTATCTGACTACCTATAATAGAACTCTCTTCCTTGGGATGCCGGGTTTGAATGACAGCATTTACTGAACCCATTATAGGCCACTTTTCTTTACAAAGCCCAATTTGCCTAACAGCATGTGCCAGCTGTGGGACTCTTCCAGCCCACATCCTTGGAGTCTGATTGGCCCCAGAATAAGGTCTCATTGGTGTGGCAGATTGGTGTTCCTGGATCAAAATGCACCCAAAAGGATTTCTTTTAGAGCTCTGCCTTGGGGGAATCAGGCAGCCCTTAGAGAATCAAGTAGGCCTTTTCTATTCCCTTTGCATCTCCTCTCTTCCTTGAGTTTCTGGCATGCTTCTTTGAATCATAACAACCTTCTAAGGTAGATCCAAATAGGGTGCTGCTTAGGAACCCTTTGAGTCCCTAGGGTCAACTCTGCTTTGCCAGCACATCCTAATGAGCAATGAATTAAGTGGTTTCAGAAGACCTTGAGGATGGCAGAGTATTCTCATACGAATTAGTTTCCTTAAAGAAAAATTAATTCTTTCAGGTCATACAGGAAGTCTTGGAGAACCTTCCTAAAAATTAGATGATGAAAATAAGATAAAAACAAAGAGGGAGGCAAACCATAAGAGACAAGCAAAATACAGAGAACAAACTAAGGGCTGCTGGAGGGGAGGTGGATGGAGGGATGGGCTAAATGGGTGATGGGTGCCAAGGAGGGCACTTGTTGGGATGAGAACTGGGTGTTATATGTGATGAATCACTAAATTTTCCTGAAACCATTATTATACTATATGTTAACTAACTTGGATTTAAATAAAATTTTAAAATAAATAAACAAATAAATAAAAGATAGATAGATAAATGAATAAATGGATGAGATAAGTAAATAAAAGCTTACAGTGTTGGGGTGCCTGGGTGGCTCAGTCAGTTAAGCATCAGACTTCGGCTCAGGTCATGATCTCACTGTTCCCGAGTTCGATCCCTGTGTCAGGCTCTGTGCTGACAGCTCAGAGTCTGGAGCCTGTTTAAGATTCTGTGTCTCCCTCTCTCTCTCTGCTCCTCCCCCACTGTGCTCTGTCTCTGTCTCTCTCTCAAAAATAAATACAAATTTAAAAAAATTTTAAAAAGTGTTGGCATGAAAAGGTGCTCAACATCACTCATCATCAGGGAAATGCAAATCAAAACCACAAAGAGATAATCACCTCAGACTTGTCAGAATGGCTAAAGTGAACAACGCAAGAAACAACAGGTGTTGGCGAGGATATGGAGAAAGGGGAACGAACCCTCTTGCACTGTTGGTGGAAATCCAGACTGGTGCAGCTGCTCATGACTCATGTGTATGAGTCCTTTTTTTTTTTTTTTTTTTTTTTAATGTTTATTTATTTTTGAGAGAGAGAAAGAGCACAAGCAGGGGAGGGACAGAGAGAGGGAGACACAGAATCCAAAGCAGCTCCAGGCTCTGAGCTGTCAGCACAGAGCCCAATGCAGGGCTTGAACCCACGAGCCCTGAGATCATGACCTGAGCCGAAGTCGGGCGCTTCACTGACTGAGCCACCCAGGCGCCCTGCGTATGAGTCCCTTTTATATATATGTATCTTCTCTCCGGCTTGCTTTTTTACTCTATTATCTCTTGATGAACAGATGCTATTAATTTTTAAGGCCCAATTTATTAATTTTTCTTTTATGGTCAGTATATTTGTGTCTTGTTTAAGAAATATTTGCCTAACTCAAAGTCATGAAAATATTTTGTGATGTAATTTAGAAATTTTCTTATTTTTCTTTTTACACTAAAGATTATTATCTATGATTGATTTTGATAAAATTTATTAATTTGTGATAACATTTATCAGTTTTCTTAGTTTTTTCAAAGTGTAACCTTTGGCTTTGTTGATTTTATCTATTATATGTTTGCTTTCTATTTCACTGATATCTGCTTGTATTTTTATTCCATTTTAAGTTTAATTTGCTGTGTTTTCTAACTTAAAATACATGCCTAAATCAGTAATTTTTTTTAGCTTTTCTTTTGTTCTAATAGGTACAGAAAAGGCTACACATTGCTCTTAGATACTGCTTTAGATGCATTTTTGTGAAGTTTGTTTTTCTGCATTAAAGCTCTAATTTTATAATCAATTTAATTAAGGTTTAATTTACATACAATAAGCTATATCTGTTTCATGCATATAGTTTGATAAATGTTGACAAATGTATACACCTATGTAGCCATAATCAAAATACACCACAATCAAGATACCAAACCTACATCAATCTACAAAGCTTCTGCACAATAAAGGAAACCATCAACAAAATGAAAAGGCAACCTACTGAATGGAAGAAAATATTTGGAAATTATGTATCCCATAAGGGGGTAATATCCAAAATATATAAAGTACTCCTACAACTCAACACCAGGAAAACCAAATGATTCATTTAAAAAATGGACAGAGGATTTGAATAGACTTTTTTTCAAAGAAGAAATACAGATGGCCAACAGGTACATGAAAAGATGCTCATCATCACTAATGCAAATCAAAGCCACAATGAGATATCACCTCATACCCATTAAAATGACTAGTATCAAAAAGAAAGAAAGAACAAGTATTGGTAAGAATGTGGAGAAAGGGAACCCTTGTGTGTGGTTAGTGGGAATGTAAATTCGTGCAGCCACTATGGGAAACAGTACAGCAGTTCCTCAAAAATTTAAAAATAGAGCTACCTTATCCAGCAATTCTATTTCTAGGCATTTATTTGAAGACAACAAACAAACAAAACTAACTGAAAAAGATATATGCATTCTTTTTGTTTATTTGCAGCATTATTTATAATAGCTAAGATATGAAAACAACCTTAGTGTTCATATACGGATGAGTGGATAAAGAAAATGTGGTATATATATACAATGGAATATTATCAGACCATCAAAAACAATGAAATCTTGCCATTTGCAACAAGGTGGATGGCCCTTGAGGGCATCATGCTAAGTGAAATAAGTTAGAGAAAGACAAATACCATATGATCTCACTTACATATGGAATCTAAAAATAAATGAAAAATAAAACAAGCTCATAGATACAGAGAACATATTGATGGTTGTCAAAGGTGGGACGTGGGCTAGATGTGTGAAGGAAGTCAAAAGGTACAAAGTTCCAGTTATAAATAAATCATGGGGGTATAGTATATGTAGTATACAGTAATGTGACTATAATTAATAATACTGTATTGCATATTTGAAAGTTATTAAGAAAATAGATCTTAAAAGTTCTTATCACAAGAAAAAATTGTAATTGTAGTAAAATAGGCTTATTGTGGTGATCATTTTGTAGTATATACAGATATCAAATCATTATGGTGTATACCTGATAATAATATAACATATTATTATATTTTGTATGTTATATGTTAATTATACTTCAATAAAAATAAACAAAATGCTTCCACTTCCAAAAAAAGAAATGACAGTTGTTCTAAAGGGGAATTACTGGCAGGCAGGTAAAAAAGATTAGAAAATGGTTTTCATGTACTTTTGATTTGGTTTTTTGATACCTCAATACAAGAGAACCAAAAGATCCCTGGATTTCTTTATCATTTTATCATTATGTACATCAAATAGATTATCTTTCCATTTAAGTCCTGTTGAAAAAGGATATCAACTGTATTGGCCCCCAAATTCCTCATGCCCCTTCATAGTAAATCCTATCTATGCCTGACCTCAGGTAACCATTTATCTTCTTTCTGCCATTATAGTTTCCATTTTTCTATAATTTTATAAATAGATCATACAGTATATACTTCTGGCTTCTTTCATGCAGCATAATGCCTCTGAGATTGATCCATGTGGTTGAGTGTTTTGGTAGTCCATTCTTTTGTATTCCTGGGTAGTATTCTATTACAACCCCACCAATTTTGATGTCATATTTTATTACTATTATATATATGGTGATATCCTTGACCCATTGTATTTGGTGACTTTTAGGTTATTTTTTGTTATTGATCTATCTTAATTTTACTATGGTCAAAGAACATGCTCTGTGTGTTTTAACACTTCTGAAATTTTTTGAGACTTGCTTTCTGATTCTAAATATGTAATCATGCTTTTCCAATCTTTTTATAACTTCTTTCTTCTCCTGTTTTGTCAGTTACTGATAAAATTGTGCTAACATTCCCAACTATGAATCTGAGCTTGTCTGTTATTCCTTTAATTTTGTCGAGTTATGCTTTATGTATTTTTATGTTATTATTTATGTTATTAAGTGCATACAAATTTAGTATTAATGTGTCTTCGTATTGAATAACCTTATCATCATTATAAAATGTCTTTCTTATTGCTAGTATGTACTTTGATAGAAGTCTGACCAAATTAGCTTCATTTTGCATTGTATAACTTTCAATATCCTCTTACTTTCAATTGAGTTCTTATATTTAAGAAGTCTCTCGGGGCGCCTGGGTGGCGCAGTCGGTTAAGCGTCCGACTTCAGCCAGGTCCCGATCTCGCGGTCCGTGAGTTCGAGCCCCGCGTCAGGCTCTGGGCTGATGGCTCAGAGCCTGGAGCCTGTTTCCGATTCTGTGTCTCCCTCTCTCTCTGCCCCTCCCCCGTTCATGCTCTGTCTCTCTCTGTCCCAAAAATAAATAAATGTTGAAAAAAAAAATTTTTTTTAAAGAAGTCTCTCCTTTAAGCATCTTATAATTGAACTTTGTTATTTTCACTAGCTCTCCAATTATTTTTTAATTGGGGTATTGAGTATATTTACATTTAATGAACTTATGTATTTAATTTTAAACTTACTATATCACTGTTTTCTATTATGTTTCATCTGTTTTTTCTCTTTTTTTCCCCTCATTTTCTACTTTAAACTCTGTAACTATTACATAGTTTGCATACTTTTAATGGTTACCCTAGGGATCACAATAGGCATTCTTGATGTATTAGAATACACCTAAGTAAGTACTTGGATCACTTCTGTATAATGCAAGAACCTTACATCTCTTTAACTTCATATATTTTTGGTTCATTGTCCTATTATTATCATGTATTTAATCCTGTACATGCATCAATACCCACCTATGTCCACACACAGGGTATTATTTTTTTGTATTTTAAACTATCCATATTCATTTAGACTTACCTGTTTATCCATTCTTATGCTCTTCATTTCCTCCTTCATTGCCTGCTTCCATCTGGGATTGTTTTGCTTCTTCTTCAAGTTTTTTTGTCCTTTTAATTTTCATTCTTTTTTTTTTAAGCATAATAATGATTTCAGGAATAGAATTTAGTGATTCATCACTTACATATAACACCCAGTGCTCATCCCAGCAAGTGCCCTCCTTAATGCCCATTGCCCATTTAGCCCATCACCCCACCCAGCACCCTGCCAGCAACCCTCAGTTTGTTCTCTGTGTTGAAGAGTCTCTTATGGTTTATCTCCCCCTCTTATTTTTCTTCCCTTCCCCATGTTCATCTGTTTTGTTTCTTAAATTCCACATATGAATGAAATCATATGATATTTATCTTTCTCTGAGTTATTTCACTTAGCATAACACACTCTGGTTCCATCCACATTATTGCAAATGGCAAGATTTCATTCTTTTTGAGCACTGAGTAATATTCCATTGTGTGTGTATATATGTATGTATGTATGTGTAGACACATACACACATAGCACATCTTCTTTATACATTTATCAGTTGATGGGCATTTGGGCTCTTTCCATACTTTAGCTATTGTTGATAGTACTGCTATAAACATTGGAGTACATGTGCCCCTTCAAAACAGCACACCTGCATCCTTTGGATAAATACCTCATAGTGCAATTGCTGGGTTGTAGGGTAGCTCTATTTTTAATTTTTTGAGGAACCACCATACTGTTTTCCAGAGTGGCTGCACCAGTTTACATTCCCACCAGCAGTGGAAAAGAGATCCTCTTTCTCTGCATCCTTGCCAACATCTGTTGTTGCCTGAGGTGTTAAGTTGAGCCATTCTGGCAGATGTGAGGTAGTGTATCATTGTAGTTTTGATTTGTATTTCCCTGATAATGAGTGATGTGTGGAGCATCTTTTGATGTGTCTCTTAGCCACCTGGATGTCTTCTTTGGAAAAGTGTTTACTCATGTCTTTTGCCCATTTGTTCAATGGATTGTTTGTGTTTTGGGTGTTGAGTTTCAGAAGTTCTTTATAGATTTTGGATACTAACCCTTTGTCTGATATGTCATCTGCAGATATCTTCTCCCATTCCTTCAGTTGCCTTTTAGTTTTGTTGATTGTTTCCTTTGCTGTGCAGAAGCTTTTTATTTTGATGAGGTCCTCATTAGTTCATTTTTGCTTTTGTTTCCCTTCCCTCCGGAGACATGTTGAGTAAGAAGTTGCTGCGGCCAAGATCAAAGAGGTTTCTGCCTGCTTTCTCCTCAAGCATTTTGATGGCTTCCTGTCTTACGTTTAGGTCTTTCATCCATTTTGAGTTTATTTTTGTGTGTGGTGTAAGAACGTGGTCCAGGTTCATTCTTCTGCATGTCGCTGTCCAGTTTCCCCAGCACCACTTGGTGAAGAGACTGTCTTTATTCCATTGGATATTCTTTCCTGCTTTGTCAAAGATTAGTTGGCCATGTGTTTGTGGGTCCATTTCTGGGTTGTCTATTCTGTTCCATTGATCTGAGTGTCTGCTCTTATGCCAGTACCATAGTGTCTTGATGATTAGAATTTTGTAATACAGATTGAAGTCCAGGATTGTGATGCCTCCAGCTTTGGTTTTCTTTTTCAAGATTGTTTTGGCTATTCAGGGTCTTTTCTGGTTCCGTACAAATTTTAGAATTGTTTGTTCTAGCTCTGTGAAGAATGCTGGTGTCATTTTGATAGGGATTACACTGAATATGTAGATTGCTTTGGATAGTATTGACATTTTAACCATATTTGTTCTTCCGATCCATGAGCATGGATTGAGGAAGTTTTTAATATTTCTTTAGTAAAAATCTGCTAGTGAAACTTACTGCATTTCTTTTATTTGTGTGAGGGTCTTATTTTGTCTTTATTTTGAAAAGATTGTCATTTGATATGGAGTTCTAGGTTGAGATGGGGTTTTGCCTACCATTTTAAAGGTGTTATTCTATTGTCTGTAGGCCTTCATCATTTCTGTTGAGAGATGGCTGTGAATCATATGTTTGTTTTCTTTTTTAATATAATACATCTTTTCTCTCTGCTAAAATTTTTGGTTTATCTTTGGTTTTTCAACAATTTTTTGTTTTTTGTTTTTTTAATAATGTGCCCTAGTTGTGATTTTGTTTATATTCGTACTGCTTGGAGTTCGTTATTGAATATGTGGCTTGACTTCATTATTGAATATGTGGCTTGACTTAGTCTGTCACTTTTAGGAAATGCTCAGCCAGTATCTCTCTAAATTCTATTTGGCCTTGCTCCTTTATTCTGGACTTCCAAGTATTCATATTTTACTGTGTCACTTATGTCTTCATTTTATGTTTCCATCTGCCCTTTGTGTCTTCATCTGAATATTTTTTACTAATCCTCTCTCTACTCTATTGCAGTCTTAATTTTGGTTATTTTATTTTTCAGTTCTGGAATTTTTATTTGATTCTTTTTAAAAATAGATTCCATTCTCCTTTGTGAGTTTTTTTCCTATTTTCTTGTACAGATTAATCATAGGTATTTTTTTTTTAATGTTTGTTTACTTTTGAGAGAGATTGAAACAGAGCATGAGTAGGGGAAGGGCAGAGAGAGAGGGAGACATAGAATCTGAAACAGGCTCCTGGCTCTGGGCTGTCAGCACAGAGTCTGACACGGGGCTCAAACTCAGCAATGGTGAGATCATGATGTAGGCTGAAGTCAGACGCTTAACTGACTGAGCCACCCACGTACCCTAAATCATAGGTATTTTAAAGTCCAAGTCTGATAAAGTCTAATATCTGATCACCTGTTCATATATTACTATTATCTCTTGATTTTTATTTTCTCATATTTTCTTTCATGCTTGGTTATTTTTAATAGAAATCTGGATTTTGTATGTGAAAAATTATATAAGGCTTTGAATGATTTTACTCCAAAGAAGATTTAGTATTTTTCTGGTAGGAAGATAGAGTATAATGGATCCATTTGACCCAGTGTGTGCTATCTTTTGCTTCATGGGTGAGACCTTCCAGCATTTCAGCTAAAAGCCTGAGGTTTTTATTAGAAATCTTCCTCCTTGGTGGGCTCCACATCTTACTTTCTGTGTCCTTGACACTATGAGACCACTGAAATCTCTGCTTGGTTGTTTTTAATATTGTTGCAGACCGCTTTTTCCAAAAATTTCCCCTTCTATGAAATATTATTTTGCTCCTGTGAGGAGATATGAGAGATCACATTTTCATAATGTTCCCCTAAACTTTTCGTTAGATAAGTGTTCGTTAATTGTTTCAGATTTTCTGTGGGAGAGGGGAAATAGTCACTGATCCTCTTGTTTACAGTGGAATAAAGACGGTACTAGATTTGCATACTGATAAATCTTAATCTCTGAGGGTAAGAGTTTCATTTAGTTTCCCTGCCCTTAAATCACTCATTTTCCATTTTTTATTTTAGGCAAATTGTCTACTTCTTCTTCATTGCCAAGGACAGTTATGTTTATAGCCATTTAGAACAGCAAATGCATGCTCATACATATACATACACATATAAAAGAAATCTTAGCAACTTAAAGTTGGAAAGCTTCACAGTGTGTGTTTGTGTGTATATAGCGGTTAACTTCATGCTTAGCTTTTGTTTATAGTATTTCAAAAACATTTTTTTATTAGTATCATTAAATCATACATGAGGGACTATTTTTGGGTGGGGTCTTTTTTTGTTCCTGTTATTATACATATTAATAGGACAGACTTTTTATGGGTCAGAGCTCAACTGGGAAGATATGATGTTATTTTAAATATGGATTTTTCTTCTGAAACTGTAACAATAAAAGGTTAGGTTTGTGAAGCTGGAGTCCTGGAAGGAGAATGAATGATTTGTAATGCTCTTGAAAGTGTCTGAAAAGTTTTTAAAAATTTCTTTATGTGCTTGGTCCCATAAGAGCTTTTCTGAAATAGCTTTGTAGTTTCTGTGGAACCCGTAGTCTTTCAACTGAAAGGCTAATTGAAGCCATCACACCATTACTAGAATAAGGAAGAGAAAGAGTAGGATTATGAGGATGATAAAAATGTGTAAAATTAGAATACAGGGATTGGTGTGTATCCTAATGGTTTGATTATAGTCATTCTCTTTCAAAAACAACATTCTTCTTTGAGAAAAGAAGAAAAGTAAGATTACTTTTTAAAATAGAAAAGAAAAAACTAACCTGCAAAGACATAACACAAGGAGCCTTCAAATAAAATGCTACTCATGGTTTCCTGAATTTATGATTTTTCTCAAAATAGAGATCTCTATACTAAATTCAAATGCCTTAAATATCCCAAACAATAAACTCACATTTATTCCTGAGTGGATTAGTTACAAGATTATGGGGACTTATTTCCTGTTTACTAATTGTTATCCAGTTGGCAATATCTTTACAACTTTGAAGCCTCCTCCTTAACCAGACCTTTTCCTGCATCTTTTAAAGACCAAGGAAGGGTGTGAATCTGAATTGCTTTCCACCTCCTTCCCATCTGTCCAAATCTTACTAGCCCACTTCCCTTGTGAAGCTTGTTCTACCCACTTCTACCCACAGTGATTTATAGATTAAAAATACTCTAGAAAGTTTAGATGATTATTATGGATTATGTTTGAACATTGTCTGATTAATTTCATTTAAGTGTTTTCTTCAGCATGTTCAGTCTTTGAGGGAAGAGGGTTCTCTCTGAAATTTTCTTTTTCTTTGTTTTAGAGAGCAGAGTGCAGTACTGACTACATGATGTAATATAATTAACTCTGTGCTGTTGACTTGATGAAACTGTGTTATTCCAGGTCCTCTCAGAAGCTTGTCACCAAAACAGGATTAAATGTGTAAGCAGTGTATTAGGGGAGATGCCTGTAAGAGAAAATGGAGACGCTGGGAGAGCCATTGGACTACAATGTTAGTCTGACCCCAAGGGAAGAAGATAGGAAGTAAGATTAGGTAGAAGTGTCTTGGAGTGTAGTGCACTTATAAGGAATGTTTGGCAAGGCCAATGGGAGTCCTTGGCTAAGTTGTGTGTGGGGTCCCACTTCTCCCAGAAGCTGGCTGCCTTAATGTCTTGTGTTCAGTCATTGGCTGGGAGTATACCCTGGGAAGTGTGGCCTTAGTGCAAATGTTAGGATGGATTTCAGGACATACCAGTTGGCAACTTGGACCAATTATGTTTTCTGCTGTTGGAGATTAGACAGGTTCATTTTCATGTTCACCAAACAGATATTTTAAATGAGAATGTAATGTATATAAACACTACAAGAGCTCTCTCTACAGTTTCTTCTTCTATAAAATAATTTTGTTTATAATAATTACTCAACGTAAGCTCTTTAAAGAGCAAGGATGTTGTTTTTATTTATTTTACAGAGTTCCTTTTTGCTGTCCTTCGTGTATCATTTTTTTTTTAAATCAAAAGTCCAAAGATATAAACTAAACACTCTGGGTAATTTCCCATAATCATACGGTAGTTTACTTATAATAGGGGCATTAAATGTTTTTTTAAGTATATGATAGTCTAGCTATTTTACATTTCCTTTTTTTAAATGAGTATATCAGTTCACTTTTAAATTGTTGCCAAGGGCTTTATTTTTTTTTTTCAAGTGTTATATAAAAGGAAACTTACATCTAGGAATTTTGCCAGCTATGTTAGATAAGAAAATTGCTTTGTGAGTGAATATTTGTGAGTACATCTAGTTTTCTATGTTTATATTTGCCAGAGTTTATATTATTTCATATCAGGGAATCTATTTTTGGAGCTTATGTTAATACTCTTCTTTTTGCCAGCATATAGGATAAACTTAATAACCTTTTTTAAGCCCCAATTTTTTATTATTAGAATCAACAGACAAAATTATTCTGAATTTATTTATATATGTATGTATACATCCATATTTCCATATATATATTTTTTTTAATTTTTTTTTTCAACGTTTATTTATTTTTGGGACAAAGAGAGACAGAGCACGAACGGGGGAGGGGCAGAGAGAGAGGGAGACACAGAATCGGAAAGAGGCTCCAGGCTCTGAGCCATCAGCCCAGAGCCCGACGCGGGGCTCGAACTCCCGGACCGCGAGATCGTGACCTGGCTGAAGTCGGACGCTTAACCGACTGCGCCACCCAGGCGCCCCTTTATTTCCATATATTTTTTAAAGAATGTCAAACTTACAGGAAAGTTGCAAGTACATAATTTTGTTTCCTATAGTGTTTGAGAGTGTTTGCCAACATGATGCTGCATCACCCCCAAATACTTGAGGATGTTTTCAAAGAAGCAAGAATATTCTCTTGTAATGAAACATCCAAATCAAAAAGGAACATCGATGTACTGCTACAACCCAAGACTTAGACTTCATTCAGGTTTCACTAGCTGTCCACATAATGTCCTTTACAGAAAAAAGGACCTAAGTCAGAATCATACCTTTCTATTAGCTGACATCTTCTTGACATCTGGAATAGTTTCTCACTCCTTCCTTCATTTGGTACTTGTGAAGATTATAGCCCAGTTATTTTTTAAAATGTCCCTCAATTTGGGTTTGTCTGATATTTCCGCATGGTTGGACTCAAGTTATACATTTTTGGCAAGAGTAATACAAAAGAAACATCTCTTATCTCCTCCTCTCAGGTAGCACACAGCTGCAGGTTTTCCCATAATTGATGGTCACTTTGAAATTTTTTTTTTAATGTTTATTTCTGAGACAGAGACAGAGCACGAGTGGGGGAGGGGCAGAGAGAGAGAGGGAGTCACAGAATCAGAAGCAGGCTCCAGGCTCTGAGCTGTCAGCACAGAGCCCGATGCGGGGCTTGAACTCACAAACTGTGAGATCATGACCTGAGCTGATGATGGTCACTTTGATCACATAAATAAGGTGTTGTTGACCAGACTTCTCCACTGTGAAGTTTCTCTTTTACCCTTTGCAATTAAGAAATATTTTGGGGTGGAGAAATAATTATATAAACATACCTTCTTCATCAGACTTTGCATTTATTTATTTATTTATTTATTTATTTATTTATTTATATATACAGGATGTATACACACACACACACTCACACCCATATTATCATATTCAGATAGACTCATCAATTCTCATTTTATTCAGTGTATTACTAACTCTCTTACTATAATTATTTGTTTTGGTGCTCAGATTGTTCCCAACTGGACGGTGGGAGACCTTCAAGCTGGCGTTTTGGCATATCCTATCATTCTCTGAGCACTGCCTTTCTTTCTGGCCCAAAAAGATGTTCCAGGCTTTCTTTGCCCCAGAACTAGACCATTTCTCTAAGGATCCCTCCTTTCTTTAGTTAAAAATGGTAGAAAATCAAGATTTCTACACTAGGTGTATTCACTGATATTAGGATGAGTTACTCACAAGTCATCTCACCGGACAGAGCTAAGAAATATATATGTGCGTGTGAATATATGTATAGACACATATAAACATGTCTGTATACAAACAGTTTTTTCAGTATTTTTAATGAAATAATTCACATACTATAAAATGCATCCCTTGAAATAAGTGTACATTTTAGTGGTTTTTAGTATATTCATGACGTTTTGCAACCATCATCACTATTAAGTTCTAGAACATTCCACCACTCTAAAAGGAAACCTGTATCCGTTAGAAGTCACTCTCCAGCATCCCTACTCTCAGCCTCTGGCAATCAATAATCCACTTTCTCTTTCTGTGGATTTGCTAGGTTTTGTTGTTTTTGTTGTAGTAGTTTGGTGACTTTTGTGAACTAATTATATAAAGTCTATTCTTTGTCATGTGTGGCCACTGAAGTCTTTGCTTGGTCGTTAACTAATGATTAGAAAGAGGTTTGCTTATATTTCCTAGAACCCGTAACTTTCCCACTCTTTGCCAAGGGGCTCTGTGGATGTGCTTAGGCATACTTTTATTATTCAGCTAACCGGGTGACAATTCTATTTTACCTTCACTTCCTGCTTGTGCAGAGCCTCAATCAATGTCAGCCAGAAATGAGAGCCTAAAGCCTTCTCATGCCTTTTCTGAGCTTACCCAAAGCTTTGGGCACCTGTACAGTTTTACACATGGATGTGGCCCTCTATATTCTCAGAAATAAGTCTGAGTTTTTCAAAGACCTTATGGACATCTCATTCTGTAGCTTTTTCCTTTTAAACCTTTTGGTTAAGTCTGTTGTCTGCTCCAACTTTTATCTACCACCTGAAGGCAGTCATAAAATTAAACAATCACTTGTAATTGTTTTTGACAAATGCCCTGGGGAAAGGGCTTTTCACACTGGGTGAGTCTTGCAAGTGGTCTTTGGGGAACCACCACACAGGTCTAACAATGCTCATTCTCTGCAAATGATTCTTTGCAGGATTTGTAGCCATCCCCTTTTGCTCCTGATGGTCTCCAGGATGCTTGTTTTCACTGCAAAAGCAAGGTGTTAGTTTTCAAGGTCATCAAGGGGCTGCAGAGGTAGAGCTAAGGGAAGTTAAAAAATGCCGCAAAGTTCACTGTCCTTACTGAGATTCGGTCGTTTTCTGTAATAAATGTTCCTCAGGTTGCTGCGAATCTTAGGTCAATTTCCAGAGCACTAGAAAAGCTGATTGTAACGATTTTTGCTATCTTTCCTGCTATTATGGAGGAGCACATTTGTAGAGATCCTTACTCTGCCTTTTTTGCTGATGTCACTGCCCATATTTGTTTTTATACCTTTTTACATATGTTGAAAATTAGGGATTCACAGGAATACTTTCAATTTCAATTAAATATCAGCAAATGAATTCTACTGTTCTTTTTCCTATATTTGTTAACTCCCTTCTCTAATAATGAAAAAACCTAGTTCTCATTATTTTTCATGTACTTATCCATTTGATCAATATCCCTGTATGTAACCAGCTTCCCATTGCTGTGGCCTCTCCTGTCTTGCACAGATGGCCTCTTTACAGTGGTCAGGCTCTAACATCCCATGTGTGTCACTCCATTGATTCCTTATTCTTGGCCATCCGCTTCCCCACATGGATGGCCTCATCATCCTGGTTAGAGTATAATGTCGGACCACCCTTCTGTGTCATGTTTATCTTGCTTTGCCTGATGGCTTCTGGAAGGAAATGGGAAGTTTGACTACTTTTTAATAAAACAAGAATCCATAAGCATTGTAATGGTGAGTGAGACCTCATCCAGACAGCTCCATACTCATCCTGATGATGGCTCAAATGGGATATGTGGAAGAAGGACATTGTAGTCCTCCTTGACACCAGCCTGTCATTGCTACTATTATTCACCTCATGTTGTGCCCAGGCGCTGTTTAATCCTCAGGCAAGTTTATACAGTGGTTTCTATTTTTACCTTTGTGTTACAGACGAAGATAATCTGCTCCCCTTTATCACAGAAGGCCTCAAAAGATTTGTCTATACCTGCTCTAACCAGTTTCTCTCCTCCAACTATTTACTAAACCCATTTCAGTCAGGATTTCACTTGTATTACTTTATTGAAGATGATCTTGTCAGAAGACAAACATATTCCAAATCATAAAACATCATCATCTTAGTTAATAGTAACTCCACTCTTCCCATTGCTCAGGCTAGAAACCTTGCATCGTTTTTGACTCTCCTTTCTTTCTCTTACACTTAAGTTGAGAAAGTGTTAACTACCACTAGAAGCAGATTTCCCAAGATGTCAACCCACTGCATAGTTTGCAAGTGTTGAGGTTACTAAGAAAGACACAGCTCACACAGCCACTGGATGGAGCAATACTTTCCCCTCATAGAAAAAAGAGCAAGGTCAACTTCAGTAGTGAGTGTCAGTCCTCCAAGATGCCTATCACAGGGAGATGGTCTGCATGCACCTCTTCTGTGCTGCAGAAGAAAGAGCCCATTCCCTCCTCGTAGAGACTATGGATAACTGTGGGGTTGACCAGGTGCCATATGACATACACGCTTATAAAGAAGTATGCATCAAGCCTGGAATCAGGAAAGATGACCAAACAAGGTGATAAGCCCAGCACAGGGAGTAAGGGCTCCTTACCTCCATGTGAGAAAATATCCCAGGGCTGCAGCATACTCTTTTGCAACCGTGCAAAGGTCAACAGTTTGTGCAGGACTGTCTTTCACAACACATCTCATCCATTAGGAAATCTTACTGGCTCTATCCTCAAAATACATCCAGAAACTGCATCTCATTACTTCCACTGTAGCCACCTTGGTCCAAAACTACAGCTGTCCACCTGGTTTTTCTGTTTCATTCATTTTAAAAGCTTAAGTCTTTACAGAGGTTTACAAAACTTCACGTATGACTGTTCTCTGCATCATGAACTCTGTCCTAGTCACACACATGCCAGGCTTGCTCCCCCATCAGAGCCCTTGCACTGTTCCCTCTGCTCGGAACACTTCTCCCAGAGATCTGTCTGCATGGCTTGCTCTTCCGCCTGTCTTGACTTCTTGCTCCAGTGTTACTTGCCCAGTACTGTCTGCCCTAACCCCCCTCTTACGCTTGCAGTGTCCTCTGAGTCCAGCATTCCTTAGCCCCTTCCCCTGTGTTATGTTTTGCCACTGTACTTACCTTCACACTTACTTACACTGTTGTCTTTTTCCAATAAAAAAAACAAGCTTTATGAGAGCAGGTGTTTTGTCCATTTTGTTCACTGCTTAGACCAGTCTTTCAAAAAAACTCTCCACAAATATTTGTTGTCTCAAAGTGTTTGAAACTTAGGGAAGTTAACTAATTATTTTAAGAGGCAGAGGTGGAATTTGAAGTGTTTGGCATTGAGATCCACTATTAGAAAACTTGTAAGTAAATTTTTTAACGAACAATGATTTTAGAACACTTTCCCATAAAAAGCTACTGTCCTGGGTCCTATAGTTAGGGGCCAGTTTTATAGTTTGGAAGCGAATCTGAGAGCCTCATAACCATATTGCTTTTATAGGAAAACACATGCCGAATTTCAAAGAAAATACTGGTAAATGAACTGTTGATTACTATGGACTATCTGTACTGAATTCTAAAGGAATAGGAAGATATGTCATTCATAATGACTCTAAAGGCTTGGGGAGGAAAAGGAATACGATGAGGAATATTTGGTACTGAAAATTTTTATAAAAATATTGATTTAGTCCCAAATTTTAAAACTTTAAATTGTGGTGTGAGAATACATATACATTACCTTTTCATTTACTTGGTATTTCTAATGTTTATGGCCCTTCTAAAACTAATTATTCATTATTCTAATCACTAAAAATTTTGGTTTTGTTCATGAAAAACATTTTATATTGATTTGCTTTTTGTGGGCTAATTCAGAAATAAATGATGTCAACTTAATTCTGGATATCAGTGTGTGTGCATTCCCAAAGATGTATTTATATATTTCTAAGATATATAGATAAATACAATTAGATACAGATGTTATCTAAGAGGGTACACACACACACACACACACACACACACACACACAGTAGATCTCCATTATTCATAGATTCCATATTTGCAAATTTGCCTATTCACCAAGATTTATTTGTAACCCCCAAATCAGTACCCTCAGTATTTTTGTGAACATTGATTGATGTACCTCTCCACTGTGTAGAAAAATTTGAGACCTGATGTATACATTCCAAAGTTCACATGAAACCAGGTAATTGTCTGTCTTCTTGTTTCAACTCTCATTCTATAAATAAGAGTTCTTTTTTGAAGTTTAGTTCCTCATTTTTGTGCTTTTGGTGATTCTGGTGTTGGTGATTGTGCTGTTTAAAATGGCCAAGTGTAGTGAAGTGCTGTCTAGCAATGCTAAGCACAAAACACAAGAAGGCCATGACGTACCATATGGAAAATATGTGTGTTCGTTAAGCTTTGTTGAGTGGTAGTGATGTTGCCCATGATTTCAATATGAACTAATGAACAATAAGTATCAAATAAAGTGTCTTTAAATAGAAGTACACATAGACATAAAACAAGGTTATGGTGGATTGATTGACCAGGGGCTCCCAGAAGCCTAATCCTCTGTTTCCCCCTTTGGGGCATCGATTCAGTATCTGCTAATTCAGTGTTCACAGCAACTTTATAGAGCAAACAGCTGCAAGAAATGAGAATCTACTGTGCATAGGTATAATTTTCTCCAAGAAGAGTAGTTTCCAATGGTTATCTACCTCACTATTTTATTTTATTTATTTATTTTTTTTACCTCACTATTTTAATCACCTATGTTAAACTCCAGTGGAGCCTTGGTATGTGTTTTTCATATATCTGTTTTCTAGAGATGTCACCCAATTTGAAATCTTACCACAAATCATCGACTGGAAAATTACTAATAAGTAGTAAGCTTTTAAAAATTTTAGATGTTTAAAATTATGAAATATACATTCAAATGAGAAAACATGATTTGTATTTCTGAGTTTTAAAAGTCAATAATAGAAGTAACATCCTTGTGCCAACAGCTTAGGAAATACAGTATTACCAATATCTTTGGATACTTCCAGGTGTCTTCTCAGAGTCAATCTTCCTCCACCCCACCAGAGTCAGCCACTCTCCTAAATTTGGTGATTACCATTCTTCTACCTTCTTTAAATAAAACCACATCTCTGATTAATTTATGACTGTGTACTGAATACAACACAGAAAGAAAAATTTATGTTTTATCATTAAGTTCTGCGGTTGCTCACCCGAACTCTGCCACATTTGTCAACAATCACTAAGATCCAGAGTCTACATAGTAAGAGTAGCTAAGACCTCGAGATCTGAAGCCAGGCTGCCTGAGTTTGAATTCTAGCCTGCTGCTTACTAACTGGGTGACCCTGGGCAAGTAATTTAGCTTTTTGTGCCTCTGTTCCTTCTTCTATAAAATGGATGTATTGGGGCGCCTGGGTGGCTCAGTCGGTTAAGCTTCTGACTTCAGCTCAGGTCATGATCTTGTGGTGTGTGACTTTGAGCCCCACATCAGGCTCTGTGCTGACAGCTCAGAGCCTGGAGCCTGCTTTGGATTCTGTGTCTTCCTTTTTCTCTGACCCTCCCCGACTTGTGCTCTCTCTTTCTCTCTCTCTCTCTCTCTCTCTCAAAAATAAATTAAAAATGTGAAAAAAAAATTTTAATGGATATATTAATAATACTTAATTCAGAGGGTTTTTGTTAAGGATTAAATACATTTATATAAACACCTAGAACAATGGGCAGCAATTATCAATAAATGTTAGTGGCCATTTTACGGCCAGAGAAATTAATGCTAAAGGATTCTTTGCAAAGCCATGTGTGTTAAGTGCTATATTAAATAATCTTTTCTTTAAAGGTTACCCTAATTTCTTTTAGACAGCCAGGTGTCTTACGGTTCTTGTCACTCTGTGACGTCTTTTCATTTAGCTTTTCGTGGCACTATTTAAACATAGTTTTTCCTTGGTATCTCTTTTTGTCTCTTAGATTGTATGAGAACAGATCTCTTTTTAGTCTATAAATAAACTTATTTCCACATATTTTACACTTGGTTGTTTCCATGACATACTCATTTAAGGGCTCTTGGTGCCAAGAACAGTCCAAAGGCTGGTTTGTTTGTTTTGATTTCATTTTGGCAGAAGCTCATTGCAGGTAGTAGATGAAACTGTTTGTCTATCAGTAGCCAGTTCATCAGCAAATATATCAGTTCCTTTAGCACTGCCAAGAGCTAAATAGGGATATGTTTCAGAAGTTTGATCCTCTCTTGTATGCCCACATCACAGCCTCTCTGGCTTCTTAGAGTACATGTTCTGATTTCCTTTTCATTTTTTCCTGTGAATCTCAGCTTCCTTCCTCTTTACCTATAAGTGTGTCTGTGTGATGAAATAGACAATAGATACCTGTATGTTATCCATTCCTGGGACAAAAGAGAACTGTCATTCTGTGTTTCCTGCATCAACCTAGTAAAGGTTTGTGTGTGAGAGAGTATTTTGGGAGAAAGAAGATTGTAGATTAATCTTTAGACATAATTTAGCTGTAAGACTAAAATTTTCTCTAATGTTTTTAAGGTAATTCAAGATCAGTACTGGTTATTGTGTGTGTGTTTGGGTTGGTAAAGAAAGTCCCACTACCCTGTGGGAAATTATTTTCAAAGTTAGCATCCCACACTTAAAAAAAAAAATCAAGTGTTTTCTATATTTATTTGATAAAGAAGAACTTACATTTATAGATAAATGTTAGCACCAACTAGATTATGCCTGACAAATATCATTTGTTATGTCTAAGTTCTAGCCTGTAGTGAGCATGTTAATAAATATATTACATAGAGAAATTAAAAGTTCTCCTTCCCTAAACCCAGAAGTCATAGATTGAAAAAGATCAAACAAGAATCAAGATTTGTCAAAATGTCATCAAGAATTGTCATTTCTCTTGAGACTGTGGAGTCTTATCCCCCAACCCTTTTGACCCCCAAGGCAAATCAGAAGATAGGCCCTTCCATCGTTTATGGACCCAAATGCATAAATGTCTAAGAAGAATAATTCTGCACAGAGTGAGTCTAAATGATTGTCTTAGTCTCTTCAGGCTGCTGTAACGAAAATAGCATTCACTGGGTAGCTTGAACAACAATTTGTTTCCCATAATTCTTGAGGCTGGGAAATTCAAGATCAAGGTGCTGGTAGATTCAGTGTGTGGTATGGGCTTGCTTCCTGGTTCGTAGATGGCCGTCCTCTTGCCGTGTCCTCACATGACAGAAGAGACAAGGGAACACTCTGAGATCTTTTTTATAAGGACGCTAATCCCATTCACGAGAGCTCTACCCTCCTGACCTTATCACCCCTGGATGGCCCCATGTCCCAATACCATCACATTTTGGATTAGGTTTCAACATATGAATTTGGGGGATGGGGGGGATATAATACAGGTGTTAAGCATACAGGCTCTGTATTTAAACAGATTTGGGTTGAAATCCTGGCTCTAGCTTTGTGTCTTTGCCCAAGTTGTTTACTTTCTCTAAACCTGCTTCTCTTATCTCATATGCTTTGTGTGAATTGATTGAGAACACAGAAAAGCATTTAGCGCAGTATCTGGCCCATAATAGAGGCTCTCTCGTGCCTTTGTACATGCCTTTCCCCCGCAGCATGCCTAAGGAATCTCCGTATTCTTCCTTCAAGCTTGTGAGGCCAAGTCTGCAGCAGTTCTGGTCCCATCCCTTTTTTTTTCTTTTGTAAGATTAAAACAACATCACCTGTGTTATGTCTTTCTTGCCTTTAACTCTGCTTCTTACACGATGATTTGGCTGCTTACCCTTTCCCTCTGAGCTCCCACCTCTCTGGCAGCGCTTCTCTCACTGTGCCTGGTTTCACTGCACACACCGAATCAATCCTTCCACGAGACTATGAGCTGAGGTGCGTGGACCATGTCTTTTCATCGTTGCATCCACCTCACAAAGCACAGTATTTAATTACATAATAGATGCTCAGTAAATACTGGCTTGCTGAATGAGAAAGAATGAAATACGGCCTTTTGTAGCAACGTGGATGGAACTGGAGAGTGTGATGCTAAGTGAAATAAGCCATACAGAGAAAGACAGATACCATATGGTTTCACTCTTATGTGGATCCTAAGAAACTTAACAGAAACCCATGGGGGAAGGGAAGAAAAAAAAAAAAAGAGGTTAGAGTGGGAGAGAGCCAAAACATAAGAGACTGTTAAAAACTGAGAACAAACTGAGGGTTGATGGGGGGTGGGAGGGTGAGTGATGGGTATTGAGGAGGGCACCTTTTGGGATGAGCACTGGGTGTTGTATGGAAACCAATTTGACAATAAATTTCATATATTAAAAAAAAATACTGGCTTGCTGAATGAATATAGAAAGTACTCTTGGGAACCCCGCCAGAAAAGTGGGCTATAGTTCAGAGCAGAGAGCAGAGACAGGATGCAGCCACAGATTGTTTTCCCCCAAAACTGTTATGACAATATTCAAATGTATTAAAAAAAATTACAAAGAATTGTACAGGAAGCATCCACCAACTCACCACCTGGGTTCTACAGTTAATATTTTGTTACATTTTCTTGATCACTTATCTGTCGATCCATCTACCTGCTATTCAGTTGATCAGTCCCTTTTAATATTTTCAGGCATTTGAAAGTAAATTGCCTTTATATGTCTTTATACCTTATGCCTAATAGTGCATCAGGTATATTATTAGCTAGAGCTCAATATTTGCTAACAGTTTTCCTTTGCAGGTACAACTTCTTATCAGTGAAGTGTACAAATACTAGGAGTGCCGTTTCATTAATTTTGACAAACGCAAACTTGTGTCCAAGACATTGAAGCTTCCTCATGTGTTCGCAGTTCATCCCTGATCCTTCCCCCAGAAGCAATCTTTGTTTTGATTTTTTTAACCCTGTATCACTTTGACTTGTACAACTTTATGTTAGTGGAACCATGGAGGAGAATCATTTTCATGTGAGATGTAGTTCACACAGCATAATAGTTCTAAGATTCTTCCTTGCTACAGGTATAAGTAAGTGACTTGTCACTTTTTTTTCTTGCTGAGGGAGGAGTGTTTCATTGTATGGATATACCATGTTTATACGTTTCCCTGCTACGGGATACCTGAGGCTGCTTACAGTTTGGGGCTATAATAAATAAACCTGTTAGGAATATGTCTCAACTCTCTATCAGTCTTTGTTGTATACATTTGCATTCATTTCTCTTGGGTAAATACGTAGATATGGAATTGCTGAGTCATAGGGTAGGTGTATATTTAGTTTTCTAGAAAACTGTCAATTTTACAAAGTAGTTTTACTATTTTACACTCCTACCAACAGTGTTTGAGAATCCAAGGATACTGGCATTTAGTGTATTGGCCTTTTTATTTTAGTTTCTGGTGGCTACATAGTAATATCTCACAGTGGTTCTCATTTCATTTTAATTTATTGTCTAATGATTTTGAACACTTGGCCATGGTCTTACTGGCCATTCATAGATAACCCTTTGTGAAATGTCTCTTCGGATCTTTTGTTTTTATTTTTTTTTTTATTTTAATTTTTTTTTCAACGTTTATTTATTTTTGGGACAGAAAGAGACAGAGCATGAACGGGGGAGGGGCAGAGAGAGAGGGAGACACAGAGTCAGAAACAGGCTCCAGGCTCCGAGCCATCAGCCCAGAGCCTGACGCGGGGCTCGAACTCACGGACTGCGAGATCGTGACCTGGCTGAAGTCGGACGCTTAACCGACTGCGCCACCCAGGCGCCCCAGGATCTTTTGTTTTTAAAATTGAGTTGTTCGACATTGAGCTGTAGAAGACCTTTATGTACATGTTGCAAGACTTTTTCCAGATATGTTTGCAAATATTTTCCCAGTCTGTGGTTTACCTATTTATTTTTTTAACAGTGTCTTTTCATCATTAGAGGTTTTTTAAAATTTGATAATATATCAGTTTATTCTTTTATAGTTAGCACTTCTGTGTCCTGGTTAAAAAAACCTTTGCCTTTACCAAATTACAAAGATATTCTGTGTTTTCATTGAGTAGCTTTATAGTTTTAGTTTTATGTTTAGAACTGTGATAAGTCTGAAATTAATTTTTGTGTGTGAAGTAAGGTAGGGATCCAAGTTCATTATTTTCCTCATATAGATATCCAACTATTTGAGCATATTTATTGAAACAATTTTCATATACTTGCAAGTTGATACATATAAACAATTTTATTTTCCTCATTGTATTATCTTGGTAACTTTGCTGGAATCAAATAATTTTATAAGCGTGCCTGTACTTCTAGGCTTTTTGTTGTTTACTGATTATTTGTCTACCCTTCTGTCAGTTTTATACTATCTTGAATATTGTAGTTTTACAGTGAGTATAGTAAGGGCTTCTCTCCTGTTATTCTTTGTTCCAGAATTTCCACCCCCACTTTATAGCTTTTTCTCCAATCTGTTCTCTGGGTCTTCTAGCCAATAAGACTACTGTTTTATATCCAAGTTTTAGCCATCCGATGCAGTAGCCCTGGTGCCCGATGTTTAGCAAAAGCCATAAAGAATGGGAATTTTACCCAGTGTCGTTCCCTTCTTCCAAGTTTATTCTCCCTGCTAAGTTTCTGACTGCTTTTGTTTAGCTCTTCAGTGTCTTCAGGTAGCTGTTTTATATAATTGTCCAGACACAGTTTAAATTTGTTGCCAGAGGGAAGATTGGTCCAGTAGGAGCTGCTACTCCATTACAAAAGTGGTGTAGAGACGGTTTTTAAAAGTCGGACAGAGCAAGCATCTGGCCAGAGATGCACTTAAAGTGAGGAATGGGGAGAGATTTGGTGCAAAGGGAGGCAAGTTTCGAATAAAGGGAGAGGATTCAGTTCACCTCAGTTAGAGGAGGCTTATACTAAAGCCAAAACAGTGCTTGGAAGGACTCCAAGGATATGAACTTGCTAGAATGCTGTTTTTTAAACTGTGAATCATAAAATCAATTTAGCAAGTGGTGTCTGAAAAGTCATTTTTGCTTCTAACCTAACTAAGAACCATAAAACAAGTAGAAAGTAAGATCATTGCATTACTGATGTGCACTTTTAGCCTCAGCTCTCTAGTTAAAGAATAGTCTGTGGAGTCACTGAATTCATACCTTCTCTGTCTGATGTATCATGGACCTTTATTTTCTGTTAGAGTTCTCTTGTAACACAAATGAGCATATAAACAGCACACTTCTCAGTAAACATTAACTATCCCTCAGTAAATAGATCAAACATTTGTTAAAATGATGTCAGGGTCGGTGAAGCATGGGCGGCTTTTGGAGATCCACAGTTTTAAAGAATCCTCAACTGACATCTTTCATGGGGAAGGGGAAGCCTTGAAAATATATTTGCCATTCTGTAACATGCTGTCTCCTCAACAAAGCCCAGAGATCCTTGTTCCTTGTTCATGAAACAGGAAGTGACAGAGCACCATCAGCAATGCTCCAAATTGGGATAGAATTAGAACCTTTTCCCTCTTTCTTCCTTTTTTGTTCCTTTTTCTTTTCTCTCTGTCTGTAATCCTTCTTCCAGTCCCTAATACACACACCCATGAGCTCTGGATAAAAGTACAAATTAAGCAATCAGAACTATAACTGTATAAATCAAAGAAAATTAAATTAAATAAGTAAAAGGATGCTAATGCATCTTTCAATTCTTAAAATTAGGCAGAGCTCTGGAAATTGGTGATAATGAAGAAAAAGCTCCTTTCAGATTCATTAGGTAATGTTTCCATGATCCAATTTTTCTCTCATTAGAAGAGAGTGTGATAATATCATCATTAGCAGAAGAAGGTTAAGAGAGAACAATAGTACTTCAAAAGACATCATTAGGAGGGTGAAAAAGGCAGGGCACAGACTAGGGGAAAATATTGGTAACACATGTGTCTGGCAGTGACTCGTAAACAGAATGTATCAAGAATTCCCATGAATCAACAGTAATAAGACAAACAACCTAATGAAACAAGTGGGCAAGAGCTTGAAGAGAGTGTCACAAAAGAATATATATCAGTTGCCTAAAAGTACGTGATGGTACACCCTACATCTTTAGCCATCGGGGAAATGCGAATTAAAACCGTAGGAATTAATAAAGAGAAAGAGACTGGCAGTATCAAGTATTGACAACGTGAAGCATTAAATATTCATAGTTTGCTGGTGTGGGTGTGAAAACTGAGTTACAACCACTTGGGCAGACACTTTGGCAACTTGTTATGAACAAGTTAAACAGACACTTGTCATTTCAACCTTGAACTTCCACCCCTAGGTATTTACCTAAAGAGAATGAAAATCTATATCCATGAAAAACCCTTATGTATAGATAGCAGCTTTATTCTTACTAACCAAAAACAAAGAAGCCCAAATGTTCATCAGTGAGAGAACGGATAAACAGATTGTGGTATGTTTACACAGTAGAATAGTACTCATCAATGAAGAGGAATGACCTGCTAATGTACACAACCACATGGAAGAATCTCAGAAACATTATACTGAGTAAAAGAAGCCAGACACGAAAGAGTTTATATTAAATGATTACATTTGCATGAGAGTGTTTAAAAAAATCAAAGCTAATAATATGTTGTGAGAAAAACCAGATCAGGGGTTGCCTAGGGGAGGTGGTTTGACTGCAAAGAGGCATGAGGGATGTTATGGAATGATGGAAATATTCTTTAATAATGGGGTTACATAAGTGACCCAGTTCAAGGAATTGTGTGACTAATGTATTCTTTTCACTGAATACAAACTCTATTTCAAGAAAGTTGTTTTCTTTTGTTTTGTTTTTTTAATTAAAAAATGTTTCAGATCCAGTACTTTAACTACCTTGGCATATGGGAGCTACTACACTTCCCCTCCTCCCAGTGGTGACTCTTCCTAGTAATCTTTGATAGCCACTGCCCTGGACAGAGACAGTTTTTAGACTCACAGAATCATAATGCATTGTATTAAATGCATTAAATAGAAATCCCCTCACTAAAATGAAGCACAACACATAGATGGGATACATGGGATGGGATACATATCCAGGATTCAAACAGCACCATCGGTATATTTGTCTTTGCATTAGAACTCCACAACTACTCTCGAACCTACCCACCCTCTTCTACCCTTTGCTCCTGCCTTCCATGGTCTCATTTGCCTGACTATAAACCGTAATGGATCTTTGAAAAGTAGGTGTTCTGAATATCTCTTTATTCCAAATTCTGAAGATGAACCTGGAGATAATGGGGCATTTAGAATTGCTTTAGAAACTATATAGCATCTTTGAGGATCCCACTGTGCTAATGATTCACACATTTAAGTTGCAATTGTGGTGCGCAGCCTAGGGACAAGTTCAAGTAGTAGCCTGATGTTAACGTACATTAAAATCTGTGAATATTTACAGTATTTCTTTCTCTGCGTCTTTTCTCTAGGCCTACTCTGTCTACGATGAAGACATTGGGTACTGTCAGGGACAGTCCTTTCTTGCTGCTGTATTGCTGCTGCATGTAAGTAATTTTCCATGTGATAAATGGCATGGTGCTTCCAAGTTTATTTTATTTTCTACTTGGTTTTCTTCTTCCTTCCCATTTTCCATTTATCTGATGGAGATTACACATGGCATGTCTTTTTTAAAATGTACCTTTGGTGATAAAGTAAGAGATCTGATGTCAAGTACAGGACGGTTTCTCAATTGAATTAATATTGCTAGCAAGAAGGGAATAAATTGCTTATTTGGAGTTATTTTTAAAGAGAACCCTCTAGAAATAAAGAAGTCAGTGTAACTGCTCAAATATGAGCAGGACTAGGACCATTATGAAGGAATATGGCAAGGAAGTCTTCTCTTTTCTGCAGTTTATTTTTGTATACTCTCTTTCCTCTCAGTCACCTTCATTTAACAGAACATTTATTGATCATCGGTCTGTCAGTGCTGGGCTAGGAAGTGCAGTTACAAATATGAATAATTTATTATTTGTGTTCTGGAAGGCCTCATAGTTCAGGGTGGGACACCAGTACTATAGGCACATACTTATTCTTTTTATTCTTTTTTATGTGTCTTTATGGATTTTTCTGACGGTCACTAAAGACCTTATAGTATGCTAAGTAAAAGCAATACACAGAGTAAGAGCACAGAAAGGAGAATTACCCAACCCAGCTCTCCCAGAACTTTCAGGAAAGACTTTCTGGAGGAGATGGTAACCTTGCCAAGACATAAATAATTTAGGTTGGGAAAGGGGGGGGAGTAGAGATAGCTAAACACGAACATGAACAAATGCATGGAAACACATAAGGGCACAGCATATAAAGGGAATAATATGAAATTACAGTTTTTGTTCAGTTACTGTCAGAAAATTTATGCTAGGAAGAGGTATGAGGTAAAAATGGTTAGATGGGCAGGGACCAGGGGTGCCTGGGTGGCTCAGGCGGTTAAGTGTCTGACTTCAGCTCAGGTCATGATCTCACAGTTTGTGAATTTGAGTCCTGCGTTGGGCTCTGTGCTGACAGCTCAGAGTCTGGAGCCTGCTTTGGATTCTGTGTCTCCATCTCTCTGCCCTCCCTCCTCTCTCTCTCTCTCTCTCTCTCTCTCTCTCTCTCTCTCAAATAAATAAATAAATAAATAAATAAATAAATGAATAAATGAATAAACATTAAAAAAAATTTTTAAATAAAAAGATGGGCAGGGACCAAATTATAAAGACTCTAATCATGTCAAGAAATGTGGGCTTTATTCTAAAGCTAAGGAGGTGCCATTGATCAGTTTGAAACAAGGGAAAGATAGTGAGATGTTCATTTCAGATAAATTCTTCTTATACCTTGTAGAGGGTAATTGAAGGGAGCAAGCAGGAGCAGAGAGACCAGTTAGGAAATATCAGTCTAAATGAGAGATGTTGAGAGCCAGAGAAAAAGAAGCAGAATAAGAAGCATGCAGGAGGCAAATTGGTTAAGTTTTATGGAAGGATTAACAAAGGAAGAGTCAAAAGTAATATGTCTAATTTTCTAGCTTTGGTGACTGAATTACTTGGATTTTTAGCTGAGAAAGAAAATAACATCCATTGAGATTGAATGGAGAAAAATGATTAGGAGTTGATGATGAATTTTGTTTTGAATTCTTTGGGTTTGGGATATTTTGGGGACATCTGAGTGAAGCTGTCCGCCAACCAGTTGGATGCTAGAGACTGATGCTGGGGGGAAAATCACTGCTGAAATCATGAGAGTAGATGAGATCATCTAAGAAAAATAGAGTAAAACAGTATAGAGCCCAAGAACTGAATTCCAGATATTGAAAGGATTGATGAGGAGGAGGAATTCTTGGCGGATTTCTGATTTTCAGGAAGGAAGACGCAGTGCCGTCACATGTGGCAAAGAGGTCCAGCAAGTTTAAAACACAAACAAGCATTTCTTTTAGGTTTGCATTCTGGACATGAAGAGCGATTATAGTAGATTCGTGGTCCTGATTCTGATAACTTGATTCTAATGATGACAATGATGTATTGTAATAAATCACTTTATTTAACTTTGAGTTTGATACCTTCCTCTGTTGCATTATCATCTGTTTGTGGCCTTCTTGATCTTTTCCTTGTTATCCTCTTTCTTTGATTTCTTCTTGGTATTCTCTGTGATAATCAAGCACTTCATGGCCACAAATTCCCAGGGCCCTTGTTCTGCTACAAAACCTACCTAGTGTCTAAAATAGCTCTCTAACACAAGAGGCTGCTGTATGCAGTGACACTGATGTCTTTACCAAGGTTCAGAATCCTGTTTCTCCTAAATGTTGTTTTTTTTTTTTTTTAACGTTTGTTTATCTATTTTGTGAGAGAGCAAGAGAGCGTGAGAGAGAGCCAGCAGAGGAGGGGCAGAGAGAGAGGGAGAGAGAGAATCCCAAGCAAGCTCTGTGTTATCAGCACAGAGCCCAATGCAGGGCCCAATCCCATGACCATGAGATCATGACCTGAGCCAAAATCAAAAGTCAGACGCCCAACTGACTGAGCCACCTAGGTGCCCCAGAATCCCTTTTCTTCTAAAAGGAGCCTTTATAATCACTCTGATGAGAAGCTAAAGCTGAAGCCATGGGTGGTGAAACTTTGTCTTCTACAAAGTAATCTTTGCGTATATCATAGTTTGGCATTTTAGACCTGTAGTCCTATTAAACACGTTACAGTATATTGATTAAACTTCACTGAGAAGAACATCTTTCTGAGAAATCTGTTCTCACATTTAACAGAGGGTTAATTAAATATAAGTTCATATTTATTTGGAAATACCTTACCATGAGAAAAAGAGATAGTGACCCAAATAACTAGAAAGCTCAAAACCTAGAATTTTTTTCCTACATTATCTACCCTCATCTTAGAAGGGTCACGTGGCAAGCTTGCATTCTAAACATACTCACAAAGTTGCTTTCAAGCTGTATCACAAGATGGCTAGAAATTCAGTCTAGTTTCTCACACTTTGTATAATAACAATTATGCAGTTGTTGCCATTGCTTATAAAAATAACTGGAAATACAGAAATACCTACAGAATCTTTGAAGAAAGGGTCACTGGTATGCAGCATAGTGTTAATGAGAAGCATATTATTGTTGTTTTTAATTGAGAGTGTATGCAATAATTCTTTTAATCAGCATATTCCATTAAATGACCAACTCATCCATTAACCAACTCGAATAAGAGAAATCAACTGTAATTTTTTTCTTTTTCATATTTTTGCCTCTGTGGCGTAAGCAGGTAGAAGAATAAAGGCTAGCTTAAACAATTCATCAAATACGCTATCTCAGGTTCCAGGGAGATATGTTATTTGCTACTAACTAATTTTTTATCAGTTACATAAGCATTTGCTTCTTTTTGCTGCCAGACATCCTTTGGCAGCTCCATATTAATCATTGTCAGAATCTGCTTCTTTTCGGATACTGTCTTTTCCTCCCCCATGGTCATTTATATTTCACAGTCACTGCCTAAGAGAAGGGAAGATCAAAAATGAAAATATGTTCAAAAACAAAAGAGTAGAATTTTTAAGGTTTTCCATTGTCTAAGTAATTTTAGGAAATAATTAATTTCTCTTTCTTGATACTTAGAAATTTCCAGATGCTTTGATAATAGCTTTGCAACTTGTAGTATCTTAAGCCGAAGAATTGTCTGTCACAGTAGATGCTATTATATCTATTGATAGAATTACAAGAAATTTATCATTTACAGTTGGAGAAGAATATTATGGCACAGATTGCTTGTAACCATTATAGTGTTCATGTACCTTTGATGTTAAATATGCAATAATAATCAGTGATATCATCATTATAGTATTAGTCATTGCTTATTTGGAAATATGATAAATGATATTCTTGTATATATTTCATTCTAAATATCATATAAACTATTTTAAATAATTTTAACCCAATATGTTTTACTACCATACTTCTTGTCAAGAAGTTTAAAATTTTTTTTTCATTGAACATACATTTTTTTTAGACCTTCAGAAAATCATGTTCCTTTTTAAGGTTAAATTAGTGTATATATACTATTATTGGCAAGCATGGAAGCTTTCCAACTACAGAAAGGATTATTTTTGGATAATCCAGAATGTTTAAAACTATTGAATTAAAAAAAAAAAAACTATGACTGGGCACAATTCCTTCAGAAACCAAAGGCTTTGTCTGACAAAGATATGCATACCCAGCAATTCCACTCCTTTTTTTTTTTTTTTTTAATTTTTTTTTTTCAATGTTTATTTATTTTTGGGACAGAGAGAGACAGAGCCTGAACGGGGGAGGGGCAGAGAGAGAGGGAGACACAGAATCGGAAACAGGCTCCAGGCTCCGAGCCATCAGCCCAGAGCCTGATGCGGGGCTCGAACTCCCGGACCGCGAGATCGTGACCTGGCTGAAGTCGGACGCTTAACCGACTGCGCCACCCAGGCGCCCCGCAATTCCACTCCTAAATATATATTTTAGTCAAACTTATGCACATGTACACCAAAATTGTGTGTTAGAATTGTCCTCAGATCAGTGTTTATAACAAACACCTCAAATGTCTGCTGTTAGAATGTCTAATACTAGAATTGTAATTAGACATTAAAATGGAAAAATTGTGATATATTTAATAGAACACTATATAACAGTGAAATGAATGTTTTACACTACATAAATTAATGTGAATGAGTCATACAAACATAAGGTTTAGTAAGAAAGAAGAGTATACTTGGTATCATTTGTTACGTTTCCCTTTAGTGGAAAGTTCATAGCAGACAAAACTGAAGTCTATTTTTAGGATGCTATGTAGGTGGAAAATATAAATGACACCAATGAAGTGATTACTGATAAAGTCAGAATAGTGATTTCTTATTTATTTATTCATTCATTCATTCATTCATTTTTGAGTGAGAAAGAGAGCACATGCGAGCCCAGGGAGGGGCAGATAGAAAGGGAGAGAGAGAATCTCAGTCAGGTGCCATGCTGTCAGACTTTGTGATCTCAAACCATGAGATCATGACCTGAGCCCAAACTGAGTCAATGCTTAACTGACTGAGCCAGCCACCCAGGTAACCCAGGATAGTGATTTCTTGACAAATGAGGAGTCATAATTGGGAAGTGACATACAGGATCTTCAAGAGTACTGACAGTACTCTATCTTAACCTGGGTGGTGGTTACATTTGTCTTTATAATTATTTGGTTTCACTTTATGATCAAATTATTTATTAAAGCATACATTTAACTTTTATGCATTTTTGTGGGTTATATTTAAAAATGAAATAAGGTTTAAAAATTACAAGTTACAAATCCTTTAATGCAACTCCCCAAAAAGATAGGTTTAAGATAAGATTTAACCAGTGGACTTAAGAAATGAGAAGCAGAGCTACTTCTTAGTTTTATTAAAACATTTCCGCAGGGGCGCCTGGGTGGCGCAGTCGGTTAAGCGTCCGACTTCAGCCAGGTCACGATCTCGCGGTCCGTGAGTTCGAGCCCCGCGTCAGGCTCTGGGCTGATGGCTCAGAGCCTGGAGCCTGTTTCCGATTCTGTGTCTCCCTCTCTCTCTGCCTTCCCCCGTTCATGCTCTGTCTGTCTCTCTCTGTCCCAAAAAAATAAATAAACGTTGAAAAAAAAAATTTTTTTTTAAAAAAATAAAAAAAAAAAACAAAAAAAAAAAACATTTCCGCAGAACCGAAGATGGAAGATACTGAGTTCCTAGTGTCTTTATATGTATATGTAAGTAAAAGTACGTGTGCCATTATATTATTCAGCATTCTGCTACATGTGGCACTTGACTTAGAGTAGCTGAAATTTTTAATGAGCTGTATTTTTTAATAAGTCCTGTACTCCTAAATCATTTTTTTTCCTTAAGATCCAAGAAATTTTTCTGTTCCCAGTTAATTCTTGCTTCACTTCTTTTGAGCCATTTCACAACATCTCCATGTACGTAAATACACTCAAGACATCTTACCTTTAAAAAACAGTCTCTTGATCTTCCCATTAACTACTGTCTTTGGTTTCTCTGCCCTTTCAAAGCTGACCTCTTTTATGGATAATGAAAGGCACAACTATACATTTGAATTGTGGTTTAATACCTTTCAAGTTTCCTAAACTCTCTGAGCTTCAGCTTCTTCATTTATAAAATGGAAGTAATATTATCATTCTTCTAGGATTTTTATGAATATTGAATACTTTATATTGTTAATGAAAAGGGTCTTATTTTGTATCTGGCACAAAAAAAGCATGCAACCATGGAATTAAATCTAGGCTTTACTTAATAGATGTGTAGTTATTGGAAAATCACTTAACTTCTCTGAACTTCACTAGTTAATATTTAACATGTAAAAATAATACACACCTTACAGAATTTTTATGAGGATCAGATGGAGTCATGAACGAACGCCTCTAATGATACTATTTGTTGCTATTTTTTTCTAAAATTGGTAATTATTTACTCTGCCTTTTCTTTTGGACCCTTGTCCCACTAGCTTAAATCGATCGCACACAGCAAACTAGTATGTTGTACAATATGTTTTATGGATTATAAATAGACATTTAATTTAAATATATTTTAGCATGTATTTGATTTAAAAGGAAAATGAACAGCTAGAAGTTTTCGTTTTATTTGCTTTCCAATTTGTAAACAGAAAATGAACACTCACGAGTTCATGATTTTCAGAGTCGTCACTAGCATCTTTCTTTGTTGAAGAAAACTAAAAATTAGTGGAATTTTCATTGCCTTCACGGAAAAACATAGATTTATTACAAAAATATATGAAACACCATCATGGATAACAGAAAATTTAGTTTTATCCTAAATAAGGGGATTATTTTATATTAACATATAATTTTACTTTGAAACATATGTTGATGTATCTTACATCAGGTGAGCCTTAAAAACTTTTGAAGTACTTAGACCTGCTTTGTTTTATGGTTCATTGCAGAAAGAAGCAACGAAGCTTAGAGACTGTCTCCATTCAGTGTTAGTACAGATGGCAGATACTTATCAACATTTGTTACCAAACAATGATTACATCATGATTGATTCTCAGATTACACATGTGAGTCAGGTCCTTAGTTTTGTATTTCATAGAGCCATGGATGATATTTTGATATCTTAAATTATAAGATGTTAATAC
Source organism: Prionailurus bengalensis (assembly GCF_016509475.1). Taxonomy (NCBI): domain Eukaryota; kingdom Metazoa; phylum Chordata; class Mammalia; order Carnivora; family Felidae; genus Prionailurus; species Prionailurus bengalensis. Next base: position 16,460,426 of record NC_057360.1, read on the forward strand.
TTATCTCCTCCTTTCCCCAATAAAACAGCACTGATTTTACGACAGAGATCCTGTATGTATATAGCAAAGATGGGTATTCAATATTAGAGATCCCCATGCTCCAGATTCTTAATATTTTTAAAAAAACGTATATTGGTTGGCAGTTCTGCCTGATTTGGATCCCTAGTCAATGGGCCAGACTGGCCATGGAACGTGTTCTGCTTTGCTCAGACAGGGAAGGAAATTCCCAGTTGCTGAGCTTAGCCTCCAGTCCTGACCAGAGAATCCAAGCTACTGTAGATTCCATGTTATAGCCCTGCTCAGACAGAGACCCAAGTCAGAAGCCATGCCCAACTCTTGATCATAGCCTCTGGCCCTGCATAACAGTGACCCTGGGCAGACTCAAAACCTAGTCTACAGAACCACCAAGCCAGAGTGCCCAGCCTACAGTCTTGCCCAGGCTATGCTCCTACCCAATTGCTGAATACATCCTGCAGCCTCACCTAGTTAGCAAACCTGGACAGTAATTTCGCCTGGGCACAGAACACAGTCTCTAGCCTCACTCATCTGTGGGATAATAGCTGGAAACCCCTCTTGACCAGAGAGCCCAGGCAGTTACTCTATCCAACAGCAGAGCATAGTCAGTGGCTTGCCTGGTTGTGAAGCCAAGCCTATGGTCCTGCACAACTTTGAGATACGCCCCATGGCCCCACCTGAACACAAAGGCCAGCCAGCATCACCATCTGGTCAGGCAGGACAACCTGAGACCCCACTTGACCAGGGGCAGTTTCAGGGGCCAACCCATAATTCTGCCTAACTGGGGAGTCCAGCCAGTGGCACCACCCTGCCAGGGAACGTGGCCTCTGACCGTGTTCATCTAAAAGTGATTGCAGAACCAAGCTAAAAGTGATGGCCTCACCTAACCATGGAGCATTGCCAGCAGCCCCACCCAATCTGTGAGCCCACCCACTGGTCTTACTTGAATGTTTAGCACAGCCAGCAGGCTCACCCAACTGTGTAGCCTAGCCAGTACCATCCCCCCCAGATCTCAGAGCATGAGCAGTGGCCTCACTCAACTGGTCTCTGATAGCAAGCCCTGCTTTCCCACAGATGCTACTAACTAACCCATTAGTACTTAAGCTGAGCTAACTGGTGAAGGTCTTTTCATGCCAAAGCAAACCTGTAATGTGTGGAAGAGGAGACCACTTAATCAAGTGTGCAGATAAGAACATAAGGAATCATGGATCATGAAGAATCAGGTAAACATGACACTACCAAAGGAAACTAATAAAGCTCAAGTAACTATAAAGAAATGGAGGTCTATGAAATGTCTAATAAAGCATTCAGAATAATCCTTTCAAAGTTCAGTGAGCTACAAGAACACACAGATAACTAAATGAAGTTAGGAAAACAAAATGAAGTCAAGAAAGAAATAGAAACCATCACAATACGGATTCTAGAGCTGAAGACTACAATGATTGAACTGAAGACTTTAATAGACAACTACAACAGACTCAACCAAATGTAAGAAGGAATCCGTGAACTGGAAGATAAGTCATTTGAACTGTCACGTCAGAGGAGCAAAAAGAAAAAAATGAAAAAAAAGTGAAGAAAGCCTACAGAACTTATGGGACACCATCACATGAAGTAATATATGCATTATGGGAATCCCAGAAGGAAGTGAAGCAGGGAAAGAAAGTCCATTTAAAGCAACAATGGCTATACACCTCCCGAACTTGGGGATAGAAAAGGACTTCCAGATTTATGATGCCCAGGAGACCCCAAATGGTTATAATCTGAACAGGGTTACACCAAGACACATTATAATTAAGTTGTCAAAAATCAAAGAGAATTTTGAGGACAACAAGAAGCTACTCACCACATACAAGTGAACTCTCCATATAACTATTTAGTATCTCAGCAGAAACACTGTAGGCCAGGAAAGAGTGGGACGATATATTCAAAGACGTATTGAGAGCAAAAATATATCATACCTGGCAAAGCTAACCTTCAGAAATGAAGGAGAGATAAAGATTTCTCCAAACAACCAAAAGCTGAGGGAGTTCATCATCACTGGACCTCTCTTACAATAAACTCTGAAGGGCATTTATCAAGCTGAAATAAAAGGGATGCTCATTAACATTGTGAAAGCATATGAATGTGTAAAATTCACTGGTAATGGTAAATATGTAGTCAAAGTCAGTTTGTGTAATATATAGTGGTAGTACATAATTTACTTACAACTCTTGTGTAAAGTTAAAAAATAAATATATTAAAAATAACCATAACTACAATAATTTTTTCTATACGATATAAAAAAGATGTATATTCTAACATCAATAACCTAAAGTGTGAGGTGGGGGGGAGAAGTAAAAGTATCCCATTTCTGTATACTATCAAAGTTGAGTTTTCCTAAGCCTGAAATAGGATGTTATAACTATAGGATATTTTATGTAAGTTTCATGGTAACCACAAAGCAAAATTGACAGTAGATTCACTAAAGAGAAAAGAGAAAGCATACTGTCACAGGAAGCCATTAAATCATAAAGGAAGACAGCAAAAGAGAAAGCAAGAAACAACCCACAAAAAAAGTCAGAACACAGTTAACACAATGTCAATAGTGAGTTGTTATCTATTAATAATGACTTTAAACATAAATGGATAAATTCTCCAATCAAAATATATAGAATAGCTGATTGGAAAAAGAAAACAAGACCCAATAATATGTTGTCTATAAGAGACTCACTTTAGTCTTAAGGACACATACAGACTGAGAGTAAAAGGAGAAAAAAACGTATTTCAAGCAAATTGTAACCCAAAGAAAGTAGAGGTAGCTATACTTACACTGGACAAAATAGACTTGAAGCTAAAAAAGGTCAAAAGAGACAAAGTCACCATATAATGATAAAAATGCCGTCAAGAAGATATAACAATTAAAAAACACGTATTCACCCACATTGGCACACCTAATATATAAAGCAGATACAAACAGAACTAAAAGGAGAAATAAATAACAACTGTAATATTTGGGGACTTTAAAACCTCACTGTCAACAATGGTTCATCTAGGCAGAAAACCAATAAGGAAACAGATTTGAACAGCACTATAGACTAAATGGACTAAACAGACAAATACAAAACATTCCACCCAACACCAGCAGGATACACATTCTTCTCAAGAACTCATGGAACATTTTCTAGGATAGATCATATGTTAGGTCACGGAAAAGAATCTCAAGAAATTTATGAATATAGGACCTGTATAAGGTAGCTTTTACCATCACAGTGGTATGAAACTAGAAATCAGTAACAGGAGAAGAGTTGGAAAATTCGTGAATATGCAGAAATTAAACAACACGCTCCTGAACATACAGTGATTCAAAGAAGAAATCATCAAGGAAGTTAAAAAATACCTTGAGAGAGGGGCACCTGGGTGGCTCAGTTGGTTAAGTGTCTGACTTCCACTCAGGTCATGATCTCACAGTTCGTGAGTTCAAGCCCCACATCAGGCTCTGTGCTGACACCTCAGAGCCTGGAGCTTGCTTCAGATTCTCTCCCCGCCCCTCTTTCTGCCCTCCCCTGCTCATGCTCTGTATTCTCAAAAATAAGTAAAACATTAAAAAAAGATCTTCAGAGAAATGAAAATGGCAGCACTAAATACCAAAACTTACAGGATGCAGTAAAAGCAGCTTTAGAGGGAAGTTTATAGTGATAGATGCATACATCAAGGAAATAGTCATATCTCAAATAACCTAACTTTATACCTCAAGGAGCTAGAATAAGAACAAGTTAAGCCCCAAATTAGTAGAAAGAAGAAAATAATACAGACTGCAACAGAAACAAATGAAATAGAGAATAGAAAAGCAATAGAAAATATTAACAAAACTAATAGTTGGTACTTTGAAAATGTAAACAAAATTGACAGACATTTAGCTAGGCTAACCAAATAAAAAAGAAAGAAGGCTCATATAAATGAAATTATAAGTGAAAGAAAAGACATTACAACTGATACCAGAGAAATACATAGTATCATGAGATTACTATGAATAAGTATGCTCCCACAAATTTGACAACCTAGAAAAAAATGGATAAATTCCTAAAAACAGCCAATGAAGACTGAAGAGATAGAAAATCTGAATACACCAATAATTAGTAAGAGGAGATTGAATCAGTCATCAAAATCCTCCAACAAATAAAAGTCCAGGACTAGATGGTTTCACTGGTAGAGTCTATCAACCCTTTAAAAGCACCATTAATACCAGTCCTTCTCAAACTCTTCCAAAAAGTTGAGAAGGGAAAACTCCCAAATTTGTTTTACAAGGCAAGCATTACCCTGACACCAAAACCATATTAAGGACACTACAAAAAAAGAAAACTGTAAGACAGTATACTCTTGATGAATATACATGCAGAAATTCTCAACAAAATACTAGCATACTGAATTGAACATCACATTAGAAGGATCATACACCATGAGCAAGTGGGATTCATCCCTGAAATGCAAGGATGGTTCATATGCAAATCATAAATGTGATATATCACATTAGTAGAATGAAAGATAAAAGTTGTATGATCATCTCAATAGATGGAGAAAAAGAATTTGACAAAATTCAACATCCATTCATGATAAAAATTCTCAACAAATTGGGTATAGAATGTACCTCAACATAATTAATGCCATATATGACAAACCAGTAACATCATACTCAATGGTGAAAGGTTGAAAGTTTTCCCTTTAGATATACAGATGACCAAGAGCTACAATAAAAGGTGCCCAACATCACCAATCCTAAGGGAAATGCAAATCAAAACCACAATGAAATATCACCTTATATATATACACATATATATGTGTGTGTATATATATATATGTATATACACACACCTTATATATGTACTTTTACACCTTATATATATACATATATATGCGCATATACATGTATATACACGTATATATATGCGTATATATACGTATATATACACATATACACATGTATATATATGTGTATATACACGTGTATATGTGTGTATATATATACGTATATATACACATATACACATGTATATATATACATGTATATACACGTGTATATGTGTATATACACGTGTATATACACGTATATATACGTATATATATGTGTGTATATATACGTGTGTATATACGTGTATATATATATACACGTGTGTATATATTGTATATATACACACATATATATGTATATATACACATATATATGTGTGTATATATACGTATATATATACGTATGTATGTGTGTATATATATACGTATGTGTATATATATATATACACACATATATATAGGACAATGGCTATTATCAAAAAGACAAAAAGTAACAAGTATTGGCAAAGATGTAGAGAAAAGGGAACCTTTGTGTACTATTGGTGGGAATGTAAATTGGTGCAACTGCTATGAAGATAGTATAGAGATTCTTCAAAAAATTAAAAGATTACTACCATATGACCTAACAGTTCAAGTTCTGGGTATTTATCCAAAGGAAATAAAAACACTGAAGCCAAAAGATATATGCACCCCTATGGTCATTGTAGCATTACTTACAATAATAGCCAAGATATTGAAGCAGGCTAAGTGGCCATGGATGGATGAGTGGATAAAGAAAATGTGTCTCATATATGTATGTGCATTATGCTAAATAAAATAAGTTAAACAGAGAAACACAAATATTATATGATCTCACTTACATGTAGAATCTTACCAAAAAAAGTTCATAAATAGAGAAAACAAATAGTTGCCAAAAGTGGGGGGTTAGGGGTGCGTGAAATGGGTGAGGGGGAGGTCAAAAGGTACAAACTTCCAGGTATTAAGTAAGTCATAGGGATGTAATGTACAGCATAGTGACTATAGTTAATAACACTGCTTTGCACATTTGAAAAATGCTAAGAGATTAAATTTTTTCTTTTAAATAAAAATTTTTAATGTTTATTTATTTTTGAGAGAGAGACAGCATGAGCAGGGGAGAGGCAGAGGGAGAGGGAGACATAGAATCCGAAGCAGGCTCCAAGCTCTAGGCTCTGAGCTGTCAGCACAGAGCCTGACGCGGGGCTCAAATGCACTAACTGTGAGATCACGACCTGAGTCGAAGTTGGGAGGCTTAACCAACTGACCAGCCCAGGCGTCTGTATAATGCTGAGATTAAATCTTAAAAGTTCTCATTGCAAGAAAAATCATTGAACATCTATGGTGATAGATGTTAACTAGACTTGTGATCATTTCACTTATGTACAGATATTGAACTATTATGTTACATATTATGTTACATACCTGAAACTAATATAATGTTATGTGTCAGTTATATCCCCACTGAAACAAAGAAAAATAAAGCTTTTTCTTGACTATGAATAAGACAAGGGAGACCACTCTCACCACTCATATTCCACATAGTAGTGAATATGCTAGCCAGAGCAGTCAGGCAAGAACAAGAAATCATAGATATCCAAATCAGAAAGGAAAAAAATGAAAGTCTTTCTTTGAAGATGACATGATCTTATGTATAGAAAACCCTAAAGACTCCACCAAAAAAACTGTTAGAACTAATCAGCAAATTCATTACAGTTGCAGGATCTGAAATCAACATCCAAACTTCAGTTATGTTTCTATATACTTAACAATGAACTATCTGGAAAAGAAATAAAATAATCCCATTTACAGTAGTATCAAAAGTTAAATATTTAGTAATAAATTTAAGGAGGTGAATTACTGTACACTGAAAACTATAAAACATAGATGAAAGAAATTGAAGAAGACACAAATGGAAACATACTCCTTCTCATGGATCAGAAGAATTGGTAATAACCAAAGTCATCTACAGATTCAATGCAATCCCTATTAAAATCACAATGAGGGGCGCCTGGGTGGCGCAGTCGGTTAAGCGTCCGACTTCAGCCAGGTCACGATCTCGCGGTCCGTGAGTTCGAGCCCCGCGTCAGGCTCTGGGCTGATGGCTCGGAGCCTGGAGCCTGTTTCTGATTCTGTGTCTCCCTCTCTCTCTGCCCCTCCCCCGTTCATGCTCTGTCTCTCTCTGTCCCAAAAATAAATAAACGTTGAAAAAAAAAATTCTTTAAATAAATAAATAAATAAATAAATAAATAAATAAATAAATAAATAAATAAAAAATAAAATAAAATCACAATGACAAGGGTGCCTGAGTGGCTCTGTAGGTTGAGCATCTGGCTTTTGATTTTGGATCAGGTCATGATCCCAGGGTTGTGGGATCAAGCCCCACGTCAGGCTCCATGCTGAACATGGAACCTGTGTAAGATTCTTTCTCTCTCCCTTTCTCCCCCCCCCCTTTGCCCCTTTCCCCCACTTGTGCTCTCTAAAATTAATTTTTTTAATTTTAAAAACTTAATCCCAATGACAGTTTTTCAGAATTAGAAAAAACAATCTAAAATGTTGTGTGGAAACATAGAAGACCCTGAATGCCAAAACAGTCCTGAGGAGAAGAGCAAAGGTGGAGGCATCACACTTTTCTGATTTTAAACTCTCTTACTAAACTATAGTAATCAGATGATACTGACATATCAGTATCTCCTACAAAACTATAGTAATCAGTATGATACTGACATAAAAATTGTTCTGTAGACCAATGAAACAGAATTGAGAGCCCAGAAATAAAGCTATGCATATATAGCCAACTAATAATTTGACAAAGAAGCTAGGCATATTTAATGGGGAAAGGGTAGTTTCTTTAGTAAATGGTGTTAGGAAAACTGGACATCATATGCAAAAGAATGAAACTGCACCCCTGTCTTACACCTCATAAAAATTAAAATGGATTAAGTATTTAAATGTAAGACCTGAAACCTGAAACCACCTAGAGGTAAACATAGATAAAAATCTTTTTGACTTTGGTCTTGACAGTGATTCTTTGGATAGGACATCAAAAGCACAGACAACAAAAGCAAAGATTAACAAGTGGGACTACATCTTCATGGCAAAAGAAACATCCGCAAAATGAAAGGGCAGCCTACACAATGGGAAAAAATATTTGCAAACCACATATATGATAAGGATTAATATCCAAAACATATGAAGAACTGTAACTCGGGGAGGGGAGGGGGCGGATCACCCAATGAAAAAATGGGCAGATGACCTGAATAGACATTTTTTCCAAAGAAGATACTCAGAATCTAACAGGTATATGAAAAGGTGTTCAACAACACCAATCATCATGGAGATAAAAAACACAATGAGATATTGTCTCACACCTGTTAAAATAACTATTATCAAAAAGACCAGAGGTAACAAGTATTGGCAAGGATGTGGATAAAAGGGAACCCTTGTACACTTTGGTGGGAATGTAAACTGGTGAAGCTACTATGGAAAACAGCATGGACGTTCTTCGGAATATTAAAAATAGAACTACCCTATGATCCAGCAATTCCACTTCTGAATATATATCCAGAAAGAATGAAATTACCATCTTAAAGTGATATTAGCACCCCCATGTTCATAGCAGCACTATTTACAATAGGCAAGACATGGAAACAACCTAGATGTCCATCAGCAGGTGAATGGGTAAAGATAATGTGGCATATACATATAATGGAATACTATTCACCCATAAAAAAGGAAATCCTGACATTTGTGACAGCATGGGTAGACCTAAAGGGCATTATGCTAAGAAAATAAGTGTGTATCAGTTATATGTAGACTCTAAACAAGCTGAAGTCATTAAAGAGAGTAGATTGGTAGTTGCCACGGGGTGGGGGGAGAATGGGTGAGTGTGGTGAAATGGTACAAACTTTAAGTTATGAAATTAATAAGTTCTGGTTAACAGTTTGATGACTATAGTTGACAATACCGTACTGTATATTTGAAAGTTGCTAAGAGAGATCTTAAAAGTTACTTACTACACGAAAAAATTGTAACTATGTGAGGTGACAGATCTTTTAACTAATCTATGATGGTCATCATTTTGAGAAATATATATATGTGTTATATTTGTAACATATCTATATATAATCATCACTTTGAACACTTGAAAATTACCCAGTGTTCTATGTCAATTGCATCTCAATAAAGCTGGAGAAAATGGAATGATTAAGCTTACAATGAGATAAAGTTTTAAAATCCAGAAGTAGTAAATACTGAAAATCACTTACTCATTGTTTTGCTGCATTGTACTGTTATCTGACCTCTGAGTCTGTTTGTAAATGTTTTAATCTGGATGATGGAAATACTATCAAATGCTGCCCTGCTACACAGCACTTCTCAACTCCAGTCCATTTACTTTGTGCTGTTTGATGAGTTTTGGATAATGGCCAAATACTCCTAATGCTTTAGCAAGACCCCTATTACCCAACTTGTTAATAGAATTATTAGTATTATGTTTATTTGCATTGACAATGCTAATAAATTATTTAATTTTAGAAGTAAAATCTTGTGCCATTGTTGGAATCATTCGTGGCCATCAGTAAGTGATTATTGTTTAGAATTTCCAAACTGTGGGGGTGCCTCACTGGCTCAGTTGGAAGAGCATGTGACTCTTGATCGCGGGGTTGTGAGTTTGAGCTCCACATGGGGTGTAGATTTTACTTAGATAAAACTTTAAAAAGAAAGCATTTCCAAACTATATTTTCCTATCAGACTTCTCACATTTCACAATACCACCAGTCTAGGATCAGCTTTTACTCCCTGATACTGACACTTTTCTAAGGTATATCTTCCTCAAACATGTATTATCTTATCCTTCACAAACAAAATATCATTACAAGCCTTTGCAGTTTAAATGTCAGTCAGTATTTGTTGTCTGTTTTATATATTTTTAGATCTTTATTTTCATTTTTAAAATCTTTGACATTTTTTTGCTAAGTTTTATTTGCTTGCCCTGGTTGCTACTACTAATGGAAAGAGAAATATCCAGGGAAGCTTAATTAGACATGCTGAATAGATTGCATTTAGTGTTTAAACTAGAAAGAGAAGGTTGCATTTTCACTTTCCAAAGGATTATACGTGTTTCACATTACTTTCTCACTCATTCTGTTTCACAGCCTTTTTTACTTCATAAGGGTTCATTTTTAGTCAGTTTTATGATGAGACGGTATCTGAGATCCTGTAAGAACCTATTATGCCTGACCTTCGTCTTCGCTGATCTTCAGTATTGACTCTGCCCCAGCTGGGCTGGTATTTTATAGGGTTCGTCTACCATTTTTGTGTGGCATGTGAACCTACTGGAAATTGAAAACTTGGTTTTTGTTGCCTGAAGCTAGACATGGAAGACAAGAGCTCTAAGACTCCCCACTCCCACAAATGGAGATTTTCTTTTTTTAAATTTTTTTTAACGTTTATTTATTATTGAGCCAGAGAGACAGAGCATGAATGGGGGTGGGTCAGAGAAAGGGAGACACAGAATCTGAAACAGGCTCCAGGCTCTGACCTGTCAGCACAGAGCCCGACGCGGGGCTCGAACTCACGGACCGTGAGATCATGACCTGAGCCAAAGTCGTTCGCTCAACCAACTGAGCCACCCAGGCGCCCCAGATTTTCTTTTTTTTAAATAAAGGTTATGGACTGGAATTGGGCCACTTTATTTTGGGGGATCAAACTCCAACGTATAAAGGCTTTTGTCTTTTTAAGAATGCGTATTAAATATATTGTTTGTGTGTGAGAGAGAAATGGATGGGGAGTGGGGAGAAAAGAGCCGAGAAGAGTGAGATAGAGATGAGGGAGATAGACGGAGGGAGGGAGAATTTAAGCTCCATACCTAAAAGCAAAGTAAAGATTTATGTTCATTTGTCATTTTCCTGGCTAATTTTTCCTGGTCGAGCTCATACCCACCCCTTGCTTGTGCTCTCGCTGTAGCGATGTTGTTTATCCCAGGATTGGTGTGTCCATATCAAAGTCAAAGAGATTGCCTATTTAATTGTCCTTTGGGAAGCTGCTATACCATTACTTCTGTGTGCACAGGGCCTAGCACACTGCATATATCTCTCATGTTCAGTGACTGACTGTGTGAATCCCATACGGCATTTAAACCTTTCATTTACTTTAATGGCTTTACCCATTTAAGGAAATAAAGGCTTGTTCCCTTTATAGGATACCAACTATTTAACTAAACATCATTCACTTAGAGGGAGATTATAAGTGAATTCATTTCTCTAGGGCTGGCTACCATTACCTTACATGAGCACTTTTGTTTGGCCATTTTAGGAAAGATCCAAGAGAAAGATGGAGAGGCTAAGACCTTGGTGGTAAGAGGGGTACACCATGCATGTGCAAGTCAGTGTCACTTGAGGCTCCAATGACAGAATTGTTAAAAGAGGGAAGAATACAGTGCACTTGCATCTAAATGAGTGTAAGCTGAAAAATGTTTGCTGACTTGAACACCTGGGGTCAAAGCCCCAAACAACTCAGATAAAAAGGAAATAAGTAGAAGTGCCTGGCTTAGTTGGTTAAGGTCTGACTCTTGATTTTGGCTCAGGTCATGATCTCACAGTGTCTGAGATCGAGCCCTACATTGGGCTCTGAGCTGACAGTGTGGAGCCTGCTTGGGATTCTTTCTCTCCCTCCCTCTCTGCCCCTTCCCTGCATGTGCTCACTCTGTGTCTCTCTCTCTCTCTCTCTCTCTCTCTCTCTCTCTCTCTCTCTCTCTCTCAAAATGAATAAATAAGCTTAAAAAAATACAAAATAAGTAAATATTTACAGAATTGAAATGACAACAACTAAGTGTACTTACTTAACTTTAGGTTTTATTTAACTAATTTACATATTTTATGGTTTGTAAGTAGAAAATAGAAGTGGCCAATTGGTGTAGGAATTTAAATAAACAGTTACATTTCTAAGTGGGTAAATAGAATTCTACTTGATTCAATTATTCAGGCAGGCAGTTAATTTAACAAGGTGTCAAATATCATAATCAGCCAAGGTCAGATTTTCAAAGAAGTGACATTGCAAGTAAATGTTTACGTAAACAGTTACATTTTAGGACAGTGAGTTGAAGATAAAATCTTTTTCTGTTGGCTTGATGTAATTTCTAGAATATTGGATATGTTTCTTTCTAAATCCCTTCAGTTTATTGATACCACGATGTAGAGATTTGTTTCTTGGGTTTAAGGTTTCATTTTCTGTTCAGATAAAAATACGTCTAGGAAGGGTATATTAGAATTTGTCATTTAACTCTTAATGGTGGAAGTTCATAACATTCTTTCCTAAAAACTATTTATATAGAAAGAAAATAGCAGTATCAAGAAGACTGGGAAGGCAGCCTCTCCCTGTCTATCAAAATTAAAATTGCACTTACCTTTGACCCAGCAGTCCCTCTTTTGGGAATATGTTGCGGGGGGGGGGTGCTGTGGAAGCAAGATGCATAGTAATGTTTAGAGAATGTTATCTTCTATGTAGATAAGGGAAGAAATAAAATAAGTGTGATTCTTTTATTTGCATAAATAAATACTAGCAGGATACATGAGAAATTATTGAACATAGTTATAAGGTTATGCCAAAGAGATGAGGGGGGCGGGTATGGGGGTTATTATACTTGGAGATTTACCTTTATATACTTTTGCATCATTTTGATTTTTGAATCATGTGAGTGTATTCCCTATTTTTTTAAAAGTTTATTTATTATTTTGAGAGAGAGAGAGAGCATGAGCAGGGGAAGGGCAGAGAGAAAGAATCCTAAGCAGGCTCCACACTGCCAGCACGGAGCCCGATGCGGGGCTTGAACTCAGGAACCGTGAGTAGAGGCCTTTAGCCATTGATGCAGCAGACTGCTAACATGAAGGGACTTTTCTGACATTCTGGCCACATGCCACTCAGTCAGGTTCTCTATGTATCTGTTTTCCTATAGATGCCAGAGGAGCAAGCATTCTGTGTTTTGGTGAAAATCATGTATGACTATGGTTTGCGAGATCTCTACAAAAACAACTTTGAAGATCTTCACTGTAAATTCTATCAGTTGGAGAGACTAATGCAGGTAAGTGAAAATTAGGCTTTTGTCACTCAGGGGTTGTTTGAAGTACAGAAAAAGTAATAAAATTGATGAACAATAATGATTCATAGAGGTTTAATGGACTTCTACAGAAAATGTAGACATATTTGGCTTCTGACCACTATCTACATTGGTGTTAATATTTATTTCACCATTTGATCATTTTTAAAATAGTCTTCTATTTTAAATATTCAACTTTAATATAGTGAGTTAAGTCAGTGAAGAGATTCCCAACTATTATTTGTAAAGAAATGAAGATGTTAACAGAATAAAGATTGAAATACGTAAGAGCTTTCTCCACCTTAATTAGCACCAGTACCATATTTAGGTCCACATGTACAGAACTCTCTGAAGGGACAGAAAGGTATTGAAAGAGAATAAAAAACTTAAACATTTTAATGTAGAGATGTATTAAAAATTTTTTCTCATATAATGTCCTGATCTCAAACAGTGTTGTTACTGTTTCACAATATGTCTGTGTAAATTTGTATTTAAGAGGAACACATTATTTAATCTGTGTCAGATATGACATAATAAAAAAATTGTGAGCAAAAGCAAAGTTAATGACTAGTGCTGATAAAAGGAATTACTGAGTAGGTTTGAAATTCCACCTGATGTTGGAAATCTTATATCTGTTTTTTAATGTTTATCTATTAAACATTAACATTAAACACTGAGAGAGAGAGAGAATGAGAAAGAGGGAGACAGAGGATCTGAAGCAGACTCTGTGCTGACAGCAGTGAGCCCACAGTGGGGCTGGAACTCATGAACTGTGAGATCATGACCTGAGCCAAAGTTTGATGCTCAACTCACTAAGCCACCCAGGTGCCCCTGTGCAGTGTGTTTATATGGCTTTCTCTATATGGGGTATTGGGAATCCAAGAAAAATGTGAAGGAAATACATGAATGGATTGAGTCCATGTTGGATAAAAGTAAAGTTAATCAAGGAGGAAGGTTAGGGGGATGCAGCAGCAGAGATACTGGTAGGAGCTCATTGGCATGACCTGTCAGGAGATCCGTAGGTGTCTAAAGAGGGAGGTGAGGTCAGTAGGAGACCGAAAAACTAAAACAGGGAAGAGAGAGACTTAGCAGTGGAGTTACGGACAACTTTACTAGAAAAGAATGTGGGAGGGTAGAAAACCTTAAACATTAGGAAGAAATGAAATGGGGGAAAGATGTCAAATGAACTGTAAGCACAATGGCGTACAGGCATCGAGGAGAAAAAAGACTGTGTAGAAGAATCTGGTAACTATGGACAGTAAAAGCAATAGACTCTTTTTTAGAGATTTAATCCTTCCAAGTAAATATTTGGGACTTTTCACTTCTTTACCTTTTATTTACAGAAGTTTATGTTTTTTTGTAAGGTCCGTATTCTTAAAAGCTTTAAGAGTCAAATAAGTGTAACTGATAAATGAAGAGCATGTTTGTGGTACTGTGAAGAAAACCAGACACATTTTTCTGTTAGCGTCTTTCAGTGGTGACCATTTGGACACCCCAATTTAAAGTACCTAATGGGTACATCTGGGTGCTTTTCAAAAAGCATCTGATGTAAGAAGTTAGGCTTTTCTTTTTGTTTTTGTGATCTGTTTATGAAAACAAAATGAACGTGGGCTTTTACGTATCTTTGCTTTTGTCTTTCAGTTAGAGGAATAGGTAGGCTGATACTCTGTACTTTACCTTTCATGCTTTTGACAAGCATTTACTTGTGTAAATTGGAAAGAAAAGGGATCAGGGTGACATAAAGGCATTTTTAGGAGACATCCAATTTCATACATTATACACTTGCACAGTTTCTATAGTTTGCCATTTTTAATGTCAAATACCTATTGTTTTAAAGTTTGGTTGTATTTTGGGCTTTTCTCAATACTGCACAAATTTACTGGAGTGATACCATAGATCCCAGATGATGTTGATATTAAGTGGTCTCCAAAGAGAAGATAACCTAGGTAGTTAGGCATTGAACCCTGAATGGGGTGTTGGACTTGACTCTGGAGGGATGACATTGATTAGACTACAGGTGTTCTGTCAGAGCAAGCATGTCCCAAGAAACAAGAACAGTCAAGTGAGCAACAGGTGATATTTGTTATTTGTTCATAACAAGTCTGCCTTTATTTTCCTTGATTATCGTGTCCCCAGTGCTCATCTCCTGTCATTGCTTCTGTGTAGTTACATAAAATTCGGCAGATGCCACAAAAAATTGAGAGTGGTCATAGAAAGCTTGTCCTAAATTATAGTAGTGGTAGGAAATAAAGCTTCTCAGTCTTCCTTCCCCTCAATTTTCCACTTTGGCTTTTTAGGAGCAGTTACCAGACCTGCATACCCATTTTTGTGATCTGCACCTGGAAGCACATATGTACGCGTCCCAGTGGTTTCTCACTCTTTTCACTGCCAAGTTCCCTCTCTGCATGGTCTTCCACATCATTGACTTACTGCTTTGTGAGGTACAGTAACTCCATCTCTCATACCTAAACCAAAGTAGAAAATAGTTTCTAAAGTGGCTACAATTTTTTTTTTACTTTAAGCCATAAATACCATAGAGTTCTATTTGAATTTTTAGTAAAGACTATTTTAGTTGTAATTTTATTACTTGTGAGAAATGAAAATGTTTAAGCATATATAATTTCTTCAAAGTAAGATGAGGTAATTAAATGTATACAATTAAAATTCATAATAAGCCTTTATTTGTGTAATAATATATTACTAATATAAAGGACCCTTAAAGTTAAATAAATTTAAAATCAAGTGTTTCTAATAGTAATGCAGTTATACTCCAAGAGTGAATATAAATGAAAATTGTACAGTAATTTTAATTTAATTTTAATTTTCTATTCTATTCTATTCTATTCTATTCTATTCTATTCTATTCTATTCTATTCTAAATGCCAGTATAGTTAACATACAGTGTTATGTTAGTTTCAGGTATACAATATAGTGATTCAGCACTCCAAACAGCACCCAGTGCTTGGGGCACCTGGGTGGCTCCGTTGGTTAAGCGTCAGACTTTGGCTCACAGTTTGTGAGTTCGAGCCTTGTATTGGGCTCTGTGCTGACAGCTCAGAGCCTGGAGCCTGTTTCAGATTCTGTGTCTCCCTCTCTCTCTACCCCTCCCCCACTTGCTCCATGTCTGTCTCTGTCTCTCTCTCTCTCTCTCTCAAAAATAAACATTAAAAAAAAAAAGACACCCAGTGCTCATCACAAGTGCACTCCTTAATCCCCATAAACTATTTTACCCGGTCCCTATCGACCTCCCTTTTGGTAACCCTCAGTTTGTCCTCTAATTATATAGTAATTTAATCCTCAATTCATAAGATATTTCTATTGTATATGATGTTTGACACTCCTACCAGGTAACAGTGAAGTGATACTCTAAAGTTTCTACATCATATAGTTTTATTTTCAGGCAGGATATTTCAAAAATTAGCTTGCAAAATATTTTAGGTATCTGTATTTATATATTTTATTGTTTTTATTTCCTTTGGTGACAAAATTTATTTACTCCTTTTTTTTGAAGCAGGGAGGGGCAAAGAGAAGGGGCGAGAGAGACTCAAGCAGGCCCCGCACCCAGTGTAGAGCCCAGTGCAGGGCTTGATACCACGATCGTGTCTGGAACCGAAGTCAAGAGTCAGATGCTTAACTGACTGAGCCACCCAGGCACCCCATACTTACTTTACTCTTAAAGAAATAAGCAACATTACACACACATACATCATATACTGCCAGTCAACATGTCGGACAGTCTTAGCAGTGATAGGAAAGCTGCTGTAGGAGAATAACTTTTTTATTATTGGGAATATATATGTACATAAATTATACTATCTTAAATTAGAAAGCTAGAGTAATCATGGGGCCCCTGGGTGGCTCCGTCAGTTAAGCGCCAACTTCGGCTCAGGTTTGTGAGTTCGAGCCCTGCATTGGGCTCTGTGCTGACAGCTCAGAGCCTGGAGCCTGCTTCCGATTCTGTGTCTCCCTCTCTCTCTGCCCCTCCCCCACTTGTGCTCTGTCTCTCTCTGGCTCCCAAAAATAAATAAACATTAAAAGAAAATTTTTTTGAAAAGAAAGCTAATCAAAAGTATAAACCTAATATAATCTGGACAGTTTTGTATTTCTATGTTACTTTTTATACAGTTTCCTCTTTCTTAAAAGTCTAACCATTTTAATCACCCTGGGGACTAGAAATTTCATTCAAAAGTAAGATTAAAGAAGATAAAGTACATCAGCTGCACAAAGTAAAACTGTTAGTTCTAGCCTATCACAGCAGTAACCATTTCATATGCAAGCCACGTTGGGTTCTGCTCTTGGAGGTTCTAGGTAACAGTTGCACAGTACGTGAAAGTTGCAGAGCATTTTGTAAGGGTGTAAGAGTTGTAAACATTTGTAACATATTTTGACAAAGAAAGTTTGAGTGACTTGCTGAAGGTCACAGAATAAGGTCTCCAATTCTGAACACGTAACAGCTAGAGAACCTGACCGATAGCATAGTAACTCTCTGATTTTTTTTTTTACTGATAAATTCATTTCTAAACTGCCTATATAAATATAACCTAAAGGAAGAATGCAGAATTAGAAGCTAAAACTTTATTCAAAGTCAAAATGGTGTGATCACAGTATACACAAATTTAGGCATTTGTACTAAAAATTCTACTTGGCCTGATTATCCAAATTGGTGTGGTGAACAGTTCTGACTCTAATTTAGTGCAATACTCTTCGAAAGTAAAAGCCAAATTTATATCTTTGAGTTCTGTGAACTTAAAGTAATACTAAAATTTAGTTTTCATGAGTATTCATAGGTCCTATTTATTTTAATCACCCTGGGGACTAGAAATTTCATACTAAGCTGAGGTTAGTATTTCATGATATTTATTAAAAAATGGGAAAGTGAGGGTATGACCTTTTAACAGTTTTATCTTTATATATTGTAGGAGCTTGCAAAAGTTAATATCATTGCTTCATGTTTTTTGCTGAAAGAGATTATCTAATTTCATACTATATTAGTTCTATACTGTTCATTATAGTAATGAGAAGGAAATTAATATGCTTAATCATACCAGTTAAATTGGATTTCTCGGTCACTTTTGGCAGAATAGTAACACTATCCTTTAGCTCACTAGACTGATGACCTTCTAAAATTGTCTCTATCTCAGTGGTTCCATACCTGACATTGAAGTATCATCCATGGGTCTTCTGGAACCCAGATTCGTAATTTCTCGGGAAATTTTTATCTTGAAGATACTGGAATTTCTAATGTCAGTTGCTAAGAAAATTAGCAACATATATGGTAGAGAAATGAAAAGTCAATTTATAAGCCTTCTTATCATTTGCCAACTGTGATTTCTAGTTACAGTGTTTGAAATATCTTAATGCTTATTAAAATTAATAAGTATTATATATATTACTTTACCTCCACTTAAACCTATATTCTGTAGCTGCTTAAGGAAATTGCATAGCTTTCTAAAACATAGAATAGTTTGTAATCACAGGATCATGGTAACCAGGGAAATGAATAATAACATCCCTTAATAGTTCAAAATTTTGTTGGGAACAGTATCAGGATATTCATTTCTTTCCACTAACTCATCTTTGTCAGCGGATTATTTTGCAAAGGAAATTTTTAGGTAAACTTTGATTTCCTGCCTGTCTGTGTTTTTTCTCTTTGCCCCTTTCCTCCTTGTAGTTAATAAACTGTTTGTATCAAAGCTCTTCTTTCATATGAGGTAGAGTTTTCTAAGAGAAGAAATGATATAACACAGTCTTAAATAGAATCATCTATAGGTATTGTTTTTGTCCTATTCTCTATTTTTTAGGAAAATGATTTAAATCTTCCTGGGCTATGAATTAATGTTTAGTTACAAATGGAATGCTGAGAAATTCTCAGATGGAAAAGTTGATTTTTCATAATTCATCACTCTGACCAAAAAAACCCAAAAGTGTTAATCTGCAGGATTATTTTGCTCAGAGATCCTATTGCAGAGTGAGAAAGACATCAAGCTTGCGACTTTTAGAAAGCTTATCATCGTCTCGTGTTTTCCTGTGCTAAATGCTTTTAAGGATTTTTTCATTCATCTGGAGGTCAAAAATATGAAGCTAATGTAGTAGAAGAAAATTTAGGAAGAGTGTTAGTAGACTTTGTGCAGTCTGAATTAAAAACTTCTAGTTGTTAATAGTTTATTTAAAGTGTTTATATAAAGCTGAATATATGGTGACTCAGGTTAATTCCCTTATTTAGTGAAGATGATGGCATCAGGATTTTAAACTAGAGTTTGAAAAAAACATTTTATTATATTGAGATGAATGGAACTTTCTATAAATTATCATTTAGCCAATCAATGAAGTGAAATTATTGTTTTTAAAAAGAACAAAACCTGGGCGCCTGGGTGGCTCAGTCGGTTAAGTGTCCGACTTTGGCTCAGGTCATGATCTCACAGTCCGTGAGTTCAAGCCCCGCGTTGGGCTCTGTGCTGACAGCTCATAGCCTGGAGCCTGCTTCGGATTCTGTGTCTCCCTCTCTCTCTGACCCTCCCCTGTTCATGCTCTGTCTTTCTGTCTCAAAAATAAATAAACATTAAAAAAAATTTAAAAAAAGAACAAAACCTTTTATGGTTTATTGTCTGCCTCTATCTGAGGAGATAAGAAAAAGGCTAAAAGTATTAACAATTATAGTGTAAATATTGTACTGTTAACCCACCGAGAATAGAATAGTGCTTAAAAAAAATGTTTATTTATTTATTTTTGAGAGAGAGAGAGAGAGAGAGAGAGCACAAGCTGGAGAGGGGCAGAGAGAGAGGGACAGACAGGCAGACAGAAACCAAAGCAGGCTCCAGACTCTGAGCTGTCAGCACAGAGTTCTATGTGGGGCTCAAACCCACCAACTGTGAGACCATGACCTGAGCCAAGGTCGGATGCTCAACTGACTAAGCCACCCAGGTGCCCCAGAATAGTGTTTTTTAAAAGAACTTTTTGTTGAAGTGTAAAAAATTAAAAGAAAATTTGCAAAAATTAGTGAAAACGTGATGATTTTTCATAAAGTGAACGTAACTTGTGTAACAAGCACCCAGATCAAAAAGAAGCAGAATACCGTCTGAATTTCAGAAGCCCTCCTCTCTTTCATTGCCCCTGCCTTCACTACCTCTCTGAAGAGTGAGTTACCACTGTCCTGAGTTCTAACACCATACATTAGTTTTGATTTTGTTTTGAACTTCATTTAAATGGAATACTACAATATGAACTCTTTTGATGGAGGTGTTTCATTCATCACTATGTTTGTGAGATTCATCCATATAGTTGCATCTAGGCAGGGTTCATTTGTTCCAGTCCATTCTTCCATTGTATTGTTGATGGGCATTTAGGTTGTTTCCACATCAGGGTTCTTGTAAATAGTGTTGCTGTGAACATTCTTCAGCTTTTTTTTTTTTTTGATGTTTATTTATTTTTGAGAGACGGAGGGAGCGCCACCGCGCAGGCGCACGTGAGTGGGGGAGGGGCAGAGAGACAGAGGGGACAGAGGATCCGAAGAGGGCTCTGCGCTGACAGCAGCAAGCCCAATGCAGGGCTTGAACTCTTGAACTGTGAGATCCTGACCTGAACTGAAGTCAGGTGCTCAACCGACTGAGCCACCCAGGCACTCCCCACTTGTCTTTTGGCAAACACCCGAAGGCACTTCTTTGGGTACCTATGTAGGAGTGGGATTGCTGACGTGTATATATGAGGGCTTAGTGGATGCCACTGAGCAGCTCTCCAGAGTATTTGGAACATTACCTTTTGAGTTGTTTTTATTCAGTGAAAGTCTTGCTTGTGATCAAAGGCAGGTGTTTGTTTTGTTTTGTTTTGTTTTTTTAAGAGGGCAGATCCTAGATCAGATTAGAGTTCATGCATATGGAACAAAATAAAACTCATTTGGTTGAAAACTCACTTGATTTCTGAAGTTGCATACAGATGGGAACTAAGAGCTGGATCTAAGAGCTGAGTCACTTTTTTTTTAATGTTTTATTTATTTTGAGAGAGAGAGAGAGAGCGAGCGAGCACAAGCTGGGTAGGGGCATCGAGAGAGAAACAGAGGATTTGAAGCAGGCTCCATGCCGACAGCAGTGAGTCTGATGTGGGGCTTGAACTCACAGACTATGAGGTCATGACCTGAGCTGAAGTTGGATGCTTAACTGACGCAGCCACCCAGGTGCCCCGAGTTGAATCACTTTTGTGCTTACATGTAAGAGAAGTTAAGCCAGTGGGAAAAATCCAGTGATGTATTCAGTTACAGAAGAAGCAACATAGAGACAGTTTGACATTGGAGTTTAGATATTTGGCTTTTTAGTTAATCCTTCCTGTATCATTTTGTTTATGTTATTTTACCT
Organism: Prionailurus bengalensis; assembly: GCF_016509475.1. Lineage (NCBI taxonomy): Eukaryota > Metazoa > Chordata > Mammalia > Carnivora > Felidae > Prionailurus > Prionailurus bengalensis. The sequence goes on from NC_057360.1 coordinate 16,481,720, forward strand.
ATATACGTCTCGGTTTTTTTCTCTGTTAAATGATGCTAACAAAACCATCTCCCAGGTTTATTTTAAAGATTGAAATGAGAGTATGAATATAAAGTGCCGGCTCTACAGTAAATATCCAGTTAATAATATTACTCTCCATTCTGCTCTGTCCACCTGTATAGCTCTTTTATTACTTCTCAGTTTCTTCAGTTAACAAAATGACTTCAGAGATTCTTAGGAGAACAGGTTAACTGTTGGTTCTCTCTTACCTTTCTAACCACCTTTGTTTCCCTCTAGTTGAGATGCTTTTTTTTTTTTTTTGCTAAGGCCAAAATTTTATCTATTTACCTTCAAGGAAGTTTAATTCTGTTTCATCTTGACTAGTGATTGAAGTAGTCCTCCTAAAGTATGTTTTTCTTCTACCTTTCAGAGACATAAGAACATAAGTATTTCTTTTAGTCTTGACAAAATAACTGACAGCTGATGTTTGAAGTTGACTCTTCCCAAATAGTTCAATTTTTGGAGTATCAAATATATTCAGCTTTATATAGTAACTTGATATTTCATGAAATGTAATGAAATAATTGACCCTTCAAATTAGAATATATTTCCTGCCTCTCCTTTCTTCTTTGGGTGACGAAAAAAATGAAGTACGATACTACCATATCTAATTAAATACCATCAAGTAGATGCCTCCTTTCAAAACCGTTTTCTGAACCTCTTATCTAAAGAGTAGATTCATTCTATAATATTCTTATTCTTTGCCTCCATTTTTCTTCCTCAAACAGTAATAAGTGAATTTTTTATTGAGATATAATTGGCATATAATATTGTAGAAGTCTGAGGTATATGATGTGTATTTGATATGATGTGTATCAAAGGTATTTGATACCTTTATATATTGCAATATGATTACTACACTAGCATTAGGTGATACCTTTTTCAAATGATATGTTGGATTTAAAATGCATTAGAGGGGCGCCTGGGTGGCTCAGTCAGTTGAGCGTCCAACTTCAGCTCAAGTCATGATCTCACAGTTCGTGGGTTCGAGCCCCGCATCAGGCTCTGTGCTGACCACTTGCTTAGAGCCTGGAGCCTGCTTCAGATTCTGTGTCTCCTTCTCTCTCTGCCCCTCCCCCACTCACACTTTGTCTCACTCTGTTTCTCAAAAATAAGTAAATGTAGGGGCGCCTGGGTGGCGCAGTCGGTTAAGCGTCCGACTTCAGCCAGGTCACGATCTCGCAGTCTGGGAGTTCGAGCCCCACGTCGGGCTCTGGGCTGACAGCTCAGAGCCTGGAGCCTGTTTCCGATTCTGTGTCTCCCTCTCTCTCTGCCCCTTCCCCATTCATGCTCTGTCTCTCTCTGTCCCAAAAATAAATAAACGTTGAAAAAAAAAATAAAAAATAAAAAAATAAGTAAATGTAAAAAAAATTTTTTAATGCATTAGAATGAGCAAAGGAACATAAACATAAATTTTCTAAAAACTTTAAGAGTAGAAAAAAAATGCTTTGACCAACCAATAAATAGTGTAAAGGTTATTTTAAAGTTTTATTTATCAATAGAAATCTTCAGGACTAGAGGGAAACAAACTCTAAAGTCTTGTTTTTGGATCCTAACTTATTTCTCACCTACAAGGATTTTTATGGTTCTCACGTCAGTTGTCTTATAGCTCTTTCTTGTGTTCGCACTAATTTTGATATTACAGAAAGAATAGAAACCTCAGGTTAAATGGCAGAACCATTGTGTGTGATTCCTGTGTCTTCAACGAAATATTCACTCATTCATTCATTTAGTCAACAAACATTTTTTGAACTCCTTCTAAATGCTTGGCACCATTCAGGTTTGGGGATACAACAGTAAAGAAAAGCAGACAAAACTCTTGGCCTTCATTAAGTTTTTATCCTTGTGTAAGGTACAGACAGTAAACAAATGACTAAGTAGAATATATACTCTAGGGGCATCTGGGTGGCTCAATCAATTAAGTGTCTGACTCTTGATTGTGGCTCAGGTCATGATCTCACCGTTCATGAGTTCGAGTCCTGAGTCAGGCTCCACACGAACAGCACAGCGCCTGCTTGGGAATCTCTCTTTCTCCCTCTCCCTCTGCCCCTCCCCTACTCTCTCTCTCTCTCTCTCTCTGTCTCTCAAAATAAGAAATAAACTTTTTAAAAATCTTAAAAAAAAAAAAGAATAGTTTATTAGAGGTGTTAAGTGCTATGGGAAAAAAACAAAGGAAGAGAAATGTAGTCGATCTCAATAGTAGAGAATTTAGGTTTTACTGGACTGAGATGGGAAACAACTGGAGAGGTTAGGTATAGCACTGGCATGCTCTGATATATATTTTATCCTCATCACTCAGGTTGCCCCATTGAAAAAAGATTGTGGGAGAGTTCAAAGGGGAAAATGGGGGACCAGTTATGAGGCAATTGCAGTAATTTGGGTTGCTTGGACCAAGTTAGTAGTAATGGACGTGGGGAGAAGTGGTTGAATTCTGGACAGATTTTAAAAGTATAGCGGACAGGATGATGTACTGATGGATCATCTGGGGTAAGTTCATTGATTTATATTTTCATTTAATGTGGTGGTGAGAGAGAATGGTGGCCTGTACAGCTTCTATACTTCAGGGAGCATCTTTGAGACAGATGATGTTAAGGAGTGATTGTTGCATGCTTTATTCTGGAAGTGCTTGGGTTACAATTTCTCTGCAGTGTTTGTTCTAGAAGCAGGTTCTGGTACCCTTGGGATCATTTAAGGTAAGTGTTTAAGAAATGTAGAGGGTGGAATAATTATGAAAGATGATCAGTGGAGGAATAAGCATGTCAAACCTCGTACGTACTTTAAAATAAAGGTACATGTTTACTGGTAAAAATAGGAGTGGTATTTTGCTCCAGTAGAATCAGACCCACATGACTTTGAGGACTCACAAATATACCTCCAACCTGTTTCATAACGAACCCACAGTATCTAATTATGTGTTTAGTCCTCATAATCAGAACATATTTCACTGACTTAAAGGTATAGGGTAACAGGGTTTTTTTTTCCAATAAAAATCTTTCAGTTTATCCTGAATTGGAATAATTAAACTTACTTTGTAGTCTTTTTGTTGCAGAAAGCTCATAGTGATTAAACTGTGTAGCATGGATTAAATAAAATAACTAAGCATATTCTGTTACTTTTATGAGTAAATACAATGTTTTTAAAAAAACATTAAGACATACCATATACTCTTCTGTATCCATCTCCCTGGTTAAGAAACAAAATAATACGAACAAGATTAGTTTTGTTTATTATCACCTCTCCCAGGAAATAGCCCCTCTCCTCTGCCTTCCTCAGAGGAACCATTATACAGAATTCAGTGTTTATCATTCCCATTCGTGTCTGTATTTTTACTGCATATGTGTGTATCTCTGAGCAATTTATAATTGAACATATTTGGAAAATATTGTACTCACTGGTTTTGAAGTCGTCTTCTGAAATAGGTCTAGGAAACTGTCTTCTGTCTCCAAACCGGTATCATGTACTATTTATTCAGTTACCTCCTAACTATTCTTTCCACTCAACTCCCTTTGATCCCACTATTCTCCATAGCATCCAGAGAGATTTTCATAAAACACATATCAGGTCATGTCTTTCCTTGGCTGAAAAGCCTTCAGTGATTGCCCACTAAGTAAAACTCACATTGTATCACTTGGTCTGTAATCTTGCCCTTCCTTCTTCCCCAGTGGTATCCTTGAGTCAGTCTTCCTCTTACTATACTTCAACACTGGCCTTCTTTAAGTTTTTGGAACACTTAAGATCTTCTCAGGTAGAAAATGTGTGCATATTCTTTATTTCCCTTCTGCCTAGAATGTACCCCCCCACTCTTTACCTGGCTAATTCCTTCAGCCCTGAGGGTAAATGTTACTTCCTCTAAGAAGCTTTTCCTGGCCAGCCATTCTTAAATAGCCCAAACATTTGATAGCACTCTGTAGGTAGTGGTTATTTATTTACTGTGTATGACTTTTCAAAGACCTGCATCTCCCACTAGTTTCTAAATTTCTGAAAAGAGAAGCCATGTCTCTCTTGTGCACTACTGTATACCTTGTAGTCAACTTGTAGACATACAAGGAATATCTATTGAAGTAAAATAGGAGTGAAGAATCAAAGGAAACATTTATTTGTATCATCTTTATTTAAATGTTTTTGTGAAATCCTATAGGCTGAAAACATGGCTTTGCTCTTGAGTTTTAGAGGAAAAGATAAGTTAATATATTTAGAAATTCCATTTTAGTTATAATATTTTAAGAAACAGAAACCCTGACACAGTAGCTCAAGTACAGTGAAGGATTATTATAACCATAAAGGGACTCTAGGAGAAGATAAACAAGCAGACCTCAGGAACGACATGTGCCGCAGAAACCCCAGGCATGCGTCTCTCTTACTCTTTATTGCTGTGAATTGTTCCTCCTTTCCCAACCTCCTTCTTTGTGACTTTGTTTTGCTTAGGGTCTGCAGTATCTCAGAAGGTTTTGCCATGGTTACTCAACTCTAGTATCGAGAGCTCTTGGCAATCTCCTTATATTTGTCAGGTAAAATTCTTGAGGGATAACCTAACTGGTCCTCTTCATATTTTAAAATAAGCCTGCATAGTCCTAGGTCGCAGATATGTGTCACCCCAGGTAGTTGTCTGTGTCTTATCCAATATGCCGTGGAAAGCAGTAGTCTTGAGTGAGTCACATGACCTATAGCCCACTCAATAGGAGCTGTACTTGGAGGCAGATTTTCTGAGAAGGGTCACTAGTGGATCTAGCACAACAAAATGTTTCTGGTGTGCATATACCCCGTGGACTAAAATTCTTAGTTTTGACTTCTTTGAAAGTTGGCATTTTATAAATACAATATTTATTTTAAAAAGTTCTAATGCATCTCAAAAATATATTATCCAGCCGTAGATATTTATTTAATTAGAATGGGGAGTCGCATAGTTTTAATATAGGGTATAATCTTAAAAATTGTGGTCTTCAGGGTGGAAGGGGTAGCAGCATTCCAAATCATTTTCATGATATAGTTTTTGCAGGTAAGGTTTTGAGTAAAGACAGTGTGTAATTTTGCTCTATATTATTTTAATGATTATTTGCAAAACTACATATAGTATTTGAATGCTTTCCATTGTCTGGAAATTGGATTGTGAAAGCATCTTCCAACATACTTGTCTAACTACCTCCATTGCAGTCATTAGTAATAGTACTCTGATCCATAAATTATTTATATTGTACAATATAGAGGTCTATCATATGGTATCAGCTGGAAGTAAGCCCTTGTTTTGGAGAGCAGTTGATTTCCTTCACTGTCCAGTTTTATGAATACCCAATGTTTACTGATAAGCTCTTCACTTTTTAAGTCTCAGAGGTTTGAGGACAAGATACTGGCCGACTTTTCTGCAGAGTATCTCTGGGTCTTACACTGTGCTAGAAGCTTTACACACCTTGTCCCACGTTTCCTTACCTTCTTGCAAATAGACTGTTGCCCTCCACCTTCTTCATTTAGTTGGCCAAATTAGAAATAATTATATTTTTAGTTTTTGTTTAATCCACGCGGGCAGATGGTCTTATTGTTCTTGTCCACCTCTATAGCAAATAGACCAGTGGTCTTTGCCTCTCTTGTAAGGACCCTGCATTATCTACTCTCACTCAAAGGTTGGATTATTTTATCGATTCTCAACATCACTTGGGATCTCTGAGTCCAAGACTCTGTTTGATTTCATACCTCAGATGTTCTTTCTATGGGCTAGCAGAACTTCACCATGAAATACTTCTTCTGATGCTCCTGCTATTTTTCTCTGTCTCCCCTTTTCAAGTACTTTTACCATCAGCATCCCTGTTGGGCATTTTTAACTAAACAGAGGTTTGACCTTTACCTTATTTACCCAGGGCTTCTTCATTATATGTAGAGAAACAATATCCAGCCATCAGTAGTAGAATTGCTGACTGCATTAGTTTAAAAGAAGCATAATAGGACTTTCTGCTCTTTTGCTTTTAGGATTATCTTACCAGGGTTTTCAGAAGCTATTATTTTTTTATAGGTCCACTTGACATTTTGCTTCTTGCCCATGTCCAAGTAATATAGCCCATTTTGGTCTTTTTTGGTTAGGGGTATTGCCAGAAAATTTTCTGTACTTGAACAATTTCCTGCATGTTCCACTGGCTCATTGACCTACTGGATTGCAGTGTAGGCCGTGTCACAGTCTGGTCGCTGTTTCTTACTGAAGGCATTTAGTGGTCATGGTCTAATTGTTCCCTAACCTGCCAAATGAAATAGGTACATCTACTTCTACTAGTTGTCTTGTTTATGTGAATTGTCAGGGAAGGGTCCATTTTGTCCACAGGATCCTTAATACAGAGAAAAATTAGTATATTCTTAGTATTCAGAATCTCTGTTTCCCTATAAATCTATTTAAAAGATCATTTATTAATATTAACATAGGGCTCTTATAAAAGGATCAAAGACAGATATCCAACAGTACTGATAAAACCTCTAATTTAAATGCTCTTTTTTTGTTAAATAGAATCAAAGCACATCTTATCTAAATTAATAAGCTTTTAGCTTGAGAAGTAAACAGCTTAAAATAAGTGACTATGGGTTGAAGCTAATAGTGCTGAGCATATTCAGATACTATGAGTCAGCCTTGAGATACACAAAATTATCAGGGCCTGAAAAACAGGTCATCTTTGGAAGACAGATATTACTTTGCCTATTCACCTGTCTAGAAGTATCCGGTTCTTGTCCTGGGTCTCATTTTTTTCAAAAATCAGTATAGTTGCTTTCTGTTTGTGTCCGGTAGTACACCACATGGAAATTTTACAAATAATTGCTTGTTCTGTGAGAATGTCTTTCCACACCTCAGAAGAGCATGATGATACAGTGCAACACTGAAAGAAAAAAGGAAGTCTCGCTGTTAGCCGATCACTTATACCAGTGAGTCTTGAAGGATGTATAGTAAGTCTTTTCTCCAAGCTCAAGGTGCCTGTTAACAGAATTCATCTTGGGCGGGGAATCAGGTGAGGTGGGTTTCCTCTTTGTGCTTTTAACTGGCCCACTGGATACTCAAGGGTTTCCAGCCACCCCTCTCCTGGTGCCTCAGGGAACTTCTCTGTGAATCTTCCGCTTTCTTTAGTTATACCCCTAGACTCTTTGCTGTTTACCTCTGCTTTTACTCCTTTGCCCTATGGGCTTTTTTCCTCATCTTGGTATTTTGGTCTGGTTTTCAGTTACTGAGTTTTACCTGATTGTACCGGGAAAATGTTTCTAATCCAACCAGGCTGAAAAAGACTGTGAACAGGGTGCCTCGGTGGCTCCGTTGGTTAAGTGTCCGACTTTGGCTCAGGTCATGATCTCGCAGTCCATGAGTTTGAGCCCCACGTCGGACAGCTCGGAGCCTGGAGCCTGCTTCAGATTCTGTGTCTCCCTCACTCTCTGCCCTGCTCATACTCTCTGTCTCTCTCACTCTCAAAAATGAATAAATGTTTTAAAAATTTAATAAAAAAAAAGACTGTGGAAACAAAGCCTTTTGTATTGGCCCTCAGGATCTACCATTTACAAGATGATCAGACATTTCCTCTGACTACTTGTTGGCATAACTTGGTCCTTAAAAATCTTTAAGGACAAGCCATTGGACAAGCATAAGCCATTTTTCCTCTTAAATTTGTATTATAAAAGACCCTCTTCTATTATCTTAGGTCAGTATTTGCTCAGTCTTAAAAGGAAAAGGAAAGATGTGCTCTTCCCCAGGAAGAGGATGAGAGAGAAACAAAAATGTTGTCCTGGCTCATCTGATGGCCTGATTGGATTCTGCCCAGCTCTCAACATTTAATAAGCCCATCTACTTTTAGGACCATTGGCATTATTTGTCATCATATACGATTCTAGTGACAGCAAAACACTCTCTAGCTGTATTAGGCTGAGTATGAGGATGGTAGAGACCCAAAGAAGCCTGCATGAATCCCTCTTTGGGAGCTAGGGAAGGAGAGGAAGAGAAGGTCAGCGTGAACGTGCGGCCCCAGCTTGTATGGTAGTTTTAAGTACCAGCGTTTCCTCAGGTGGAGGGCCAACTTTTCTAAAGTGTAGTAGGTTTTTTGAGGCTGTCTTTATCCCAGCCTTTTTGTTTGTTTGTTTGTTTGTTTATTTTGAGAGAGAGAGAGAGTGAGCACGTTTGCATGAGCAGGGGAGGAGCAGAGAGAGGGAGAGAGAATCCATGCAGGCTGGGCATTGTTGTGCAGCCCTACACAGGGCTGGATCCCAGGAAGTGTGAGATCATGACCTGACCAAAAGTCAGACACTTAACCAACCGAGCCACCCAGGTGCTGCATTTCCCAGCCTTTAAAATGGCTTTTTAAAATTGTGCCAGCCAACATTTTTTTAAATCTGTGTTTTCCTCTAAGAAATATGAGCCAATTTTTTATTCTCATTGGTAATTAAAGATAAATTTGGTCTTATCTGAAAGTTACTAATAAATCTGAATTACATTTTATTCACCATATTAATAATCTTCAACTTTGGAATTTTTGCTACACTTGATAACAAGTAATATTTTGAGCCTAGTGGAATTTCAACCCATTTGACACCCATTTGACATTTTTTAAGTCATAGAACTACTGCTAGTCAGTAAATATCTGTTAAGTCTTCCTAAGTTCAAGAAAATTTAATCTAGCATTTGAATAAACTCCTTGAAAAAATTGGGCATTGGTTACAACAAAATAAAAGAAACCAGAACTTTTCCTATTTGCCCTAATGGAACTATATTAAGGATTTGTTTAGATAGGATATGGCCAACCCGAATGCACAAAAATGAGTGAAATAGGCTGGGTATAACATAATCCAGAGTAGCAGGCACTGATATGAATTGGAGAGTACATGATTCATATAAAGGGACTCAAATCACCATTTATAAAAGTACTATATGGCCAAACAGAATGCATCATCAGGCTAAATTTGACTACGTGTTGCAGTTGTGACCTCTGATTTAGATAACAAGATGAAATTTTATTTTTTCTGTGGGCAAATGTAGAGGTGGTAGGCAAGATTCTAAATCATGGTAAATAAATTAGTGTATTTTTATTTTAGAAGCCCATATTGCAAAAGATGTATTTATAGTGATTATAGAAATAAGACATTTGATAGAAGAAGTGTAGTTGTGCTTGAAAGCATAAGCCAGTGTTTCTCAAAATGTAGTTCATATACAGCTTTTAATAATTTTTGGGGGGCCGGGTGAAGTTTCAAAACTTATTACAGGCATGCCTCAGAGATAGTGTGGGTTCAGTCCCAGACCACTGCAATTAAGCAAATATCGCAATAAAGTAAATTAAATGAATTTTTGGTTTTCCAGTGCATAGAAAAGTTATACTTACACAATACTGTAGTCTATTAAGTGTGCCACAGCATAATGCCTTTTTAAAAGTTCTTATTTTAATTTAAAATTCTTTATTGCTAAAAATGCTAACCATTATTTAAGCTTTCAGCAAGTCATAATCACTAATCACAGATCACCATAACAAATAGAATAATAAGTTAAATATTTGAAATATTGTGATAATTACTAAAATGTGACATAGAGACAAAGTGATCAAATGTTTGTGGAAAAATGGTACCAATGGACTTGCTTGCTCCACACAGGTTTAGCACAAACACTTAAACTATAAAAAGCACAAAATCTGTAGAATACAATGAAATGAAGCACAGTACACTGAGGTATGCCTGCAGAAAACTGTGGAAATCAAAACTGTGTGGTAGTGACATAAATATTAATGTATAGCTTAATGGATTAGAATTTAAAATTCAGAAATATACACTTGTGAACAGTTGACTTTTGACAAAGATGCCAAGACAATTCAGTAAGGAAAGAATATTCTCAACAAAGTTGCTGGAATAACTAGATATTAAAATATAAAATAATGAAGTTGTATCCCTACCTCATGCCATATATAAGAACTCAAAATAGATTATAGGCCTAACTGTAAGAGCTAGAATTATAAAACCCTTAGTAGAAAACCTAAGTGTAAGTTTTCATGATCTTAGATTAGACAGTGGTTTATTACATATGACAATTAAAGCACAAGCAACAAAAGCATAAATAGATAAGTTGGATTTCATAAAAACGAGAAACTGGTATTTCAAAGGACACTATCAAGAAAGTGAAAGAAACCTACAGGATGAGAAAAAGTATTTGCAAATCACATATCTGTTAAGGTTTTTGTATCTAGGATGTATAAGGAATTCTTACAACTCAGCGATAAAAAGGCTTGCAATAAAAAATTGCAATACAGGGGCGCCTGGGTGGCGCAGTCGGTTAAGCGTCCGACTTCAGCCAGGTCACGATCTCGCGGTCCGTGAGTTCGAGCCCCGCGTCGGGCTCTGGGCTGATGGCTCAGAGCCTGGAGCCTGTTTCCGATTCTGTGTCTCCCTCCCTCTCTGCCCCTCCCCCGTTCATGCTCTGTCTCTCTCTGTCCCAAAAATAAATAAAAACATTAAAAAAAAAAATTTTTAAAAAAAAAAAAAATTGCAATACAATTGAAAAGCCATAAAAATTGATAATACAAGTCAAAAGTGAGCAAAGGATCTTAATAGACATTTTTCAAAAAAAGAAGATACACAGATGGCCAGTAAACATGAAAAGATGTTTAACATCATGAGCCACTATTAGGGAAATGTAATTAAAACCGCAGTGAGATACCACTTCACACTTGCTAGGATAGATATAATGCAAAAGATGGACAAAAAATAGTGTTGTTGAGGATGTTAAGAAATTGGAACCCTCACATTGCTAGTGACAGTTTAACTGGTACGGTCACTTAGAAAAATAGTTAGGAAGTTCCTCAAAAATTTAAAAATACAGTTGCCATATGACCCCACAATTCAACTCCTATGTATATATCCAAGAGAAATAAAATCATAGGTTTACCAAAACAAAAACAAAAAATCCTTGTATGTGAATGGTCATACCAGAATTTTTCATAATACCTAAAAATTGGAAACAACTGAAATGTCTAACAACTGATGAGTGAATAAACAAAACGTGGTATACCAATATAATGGAACGTTATTTAGCCATGAAAAGGAATGGTGTTCTGATACATGTTACATGATGGATGAACCTTGAAGACGTTATGCTAAGTGAAAGAAGCCAGACAAAAAGGCCTTATATTTTATGATTTCATCTATATGAAATTTACAGGCAAATCCATGGAGATGGTACATTAGTAGTTACAGGATCTGGTTGGAGGAGGGATGGGAGTGTGTGCTAATGAGTACAAGATTACTTTTTGGGGTGATTAAATATTTTGGAATTAGATAATGGGGACGCTCCCCCGTTCATGTTCTGTCTCTCTCTGTCTCAAAAGTAAATAAACGTTAAAAAAAAATTTAAAAAAAAAAGATAATGGGGATGGTTGTAAAATCTTGTGACTCTACTAAAAACCACTGAATTTGTAGACTTTTAAAAGATGAATTTTATGGTATTTGAATTATATTATATCTCAGTTTTTAAAATAACTTGGTGAAGGAGAGAGCGGAAGATGGTGGCAGAGTAGGAAGACTCTAGGCTCACTTCATCCCACGAATACAACTGGGTAACTATTATATCATCCCAAATACCCCCAAAATTGATCTGGATACTGCAGAACAAACTCCACAACTAAGAGAGAGAAGAGACCACATTGAAGACAGTAGGAAGTGCAGAAATGAGGTTTGGCAGAAAAATGGATCTTGGCTGCTACGGTGGGGAGGGAGCCCCAGTTACTGAGAAGGTCAGGCGAGAGACAGACTAGTACACAGGGAAGTGCACAGGGAAGATGAATCCCCACAGCAGTTGGCTCAGAGAGCAAGAGGTTCCAAATCTCATGAGTTCTTGCAACCAGTGGGGCTTAGAGCCTAGAGGTTTCTTTTTTTTTTTTAATTTTTTTTCAACGTTGATTTATTTTTTTGGGGACAGAGAGAGACAGAGCATGAACGGGGGAGGGGCAGAGAGAGAGGGAAACACAGAATCGGAAACAGGCTCCAGGCTCTGAGCCATCAGCCCAGAGCCCGATGCGGGGCTCGAACTCACGGACCGCGAGATCGTGACCTGGGTGAAGTCGGACGCTTAACCGACTGCGCCACCCAGGCGCCCCGAGCCTAGAGGTTTCAAGGTCATTATGCTTGGATCTGGGAGAGCTTGGAGGACATTGGGGCTGCTCTTGGAGAGAGGCAGACAAACAGCCCATGCACATATAGCTTGGAAACAGCAATCTGAAGAGTGCTTGGGGAACACAGTGAAGAGGTCAGTTGCTCATTTTGGAGTGTGTCCCAGAGAGGCAGTGTTCATGGAGAGACCCCTCTGGGAACAAAGGAACTGTCCGGTGTGATTTTCCTCCCCTGCCCATCAGCATAAGCACAAGGCGACCTGCAGGAACCAGCACAGTGTGGACATGGGCTACCTAACTTGCTTACACCAAACCCTGACACCATCCCCCTCGTTCCTGAAGCCTGCTGCTCTTAGTCACATTTGCCTCACTGCCAGTGTGGTGGTCCCCACCTCCAGAAGACTGGCCCAGTCCCATTTCTAATTGCACCAAAACCCATAAGGTACCTAGGAATAGCTTAACCGAAGAAGTGAACGACCTGTACTCTGAAAACTATAAAACACTGGTGAAAGAAATTGAAGGTGATACAAAGAAATGGAAACACATTCCATGCTCATGGATTGAAAGAACAAATATTGTTCAAATATCTATACTACCCAAAGCAATCTACACATTTAATGCAATCCCTATCCAAATACTACTAGCATATTTCATAGACCTGGAACAAACAATCCTAAAATTTGTATGGAACCACAGAAGACTCCAAATAGCCAAAGCAATCTTGAAAAAAGAAAAGCAAAGCTGGAGGCATCACAATTCCAGGCTTCAAGTTATATTACAAAGCAGTCTTAAAACAGTATGGTATTGGCACAAAAATAGACACATATATCAATGGACCAGAGTAGGAAACCCAGAAATAAGCCCATTATTAGTTATACGGTCAGTTAATCTTCAACAAAGCAGGAAAGTATCCAGTGGGAAAATACAGTCTCATCAACAAGTGTTGAGAACACTGGACAGCAGCATGCAAAAGAATGAAACTGGGCCACTTTTTCCCACCATACGCAAAAATAAATTCAAAATGGATGAAAGAGCTAAATGTGAGACCCAGAACCATAAAAATTTTAGAAGAGAACACAGCAGTAACTTCTCTGACATCAGCCATAGCAACATTTTTCTGGGTATGTCTCCTGAGGCAAAGGAAATGAAAGCAAAAATAAACTATTGGGACTACATCAAAATAAAAACCTTCTGCACATTGAAGGGGTCAATCAACAAAACCAAAAGACAACCTATGGAATGGGAGAAGATATTTGCAAGTGACATATCTGATAAAGGGTTGGTTATCCAAAATATATAAAGATGTGATGCAGCTCAAGACCCAAAAACCATATAATCCAATTTAAAAAATGGGCAGACGACACAGATATTTCTCCAAAGAAGACATCCAGATGGCTCAACAGACACATGAAAAGATGTTCATTATCACTTATCATCAGGGAAATGCTAATGAAACCACAATGAGATATTACCTCACACCTGTCACAATGACTAAAATCAAAAACAAACCAATGTTTGTGAGGATATGGAGAAAAAGGAACCCTCTTGCACCATTGGTGGGAATGCAAACTGGAGCAAACTGGTGCAAACTGGTACTCAAAAGTTAAAAATAGAACTACTTATGATCTAGCAATCACTAGAGTATTTACCCAAAGAATACAAAAATATTTATAGCAACGTTATTTATAGTAGCAAAGATATGGAAGCAACCCAAGCGTCCACTGATTAATCAATGGATAAAGAAGGTGTGGTATGTATGTGTGTGTGTGTATATATATATATATACACATACAATAGAATATTACTCAGCCATAAAAACAAATGACATCTTGCCATTTGCAACAACACGGATAGAGAGTATAATGCTAAGTGAAATAAGGCAAAGAAAGACAAATACCATATGATTTCAGTCATATGTGGAATTTAAGAAACAAATGAGCAAAGGGAAAAAGAAATAAGCCACAAAAAAAAAAGAAAAAAGAAAAGAAATCACCACCACCACCACCACCAAAAAAACCCAGACACTTAACTCTAGAGAATAAACGATGGCTATTGGGGGGGGGGGGGTAGGGGATAGGTAAGATAGGTGATTGGGATTATGGAGTACACTTATGATGAGCACTGGGTAATTAAAATAAAAACTTAAAAAAAATTTTTAAAGAAAAAAAATGTTGGCCATTCTACTTGAATAAAGAAAAGGGGGCACCTGGGTGGCTTAGTTGGTTAAGTGTCCGACTTTGGCTCAAGTCATGATCTTGTGGTTCATGAGTTCGAGCCCCATGTCAGGCTCTGTGCTGATAGCCTGCTTCACATTCTGTGTCTCCCTCTCTCTGCCCTTCCCCTGCTCACTCTCTGTTTCGCTCTGTCTCTCTCTCAAAAATAAATAAACATTAAAAAAAAAGAAAAGAACTTGGAGTGATTGAGAAGTGCTTGTTAAATATGCAAATTCTCTAGCCCCTTCTTATTCTCCAGATTCTTTGAAGATAGGACTCTAGAAATCTGCATGTTCAACAGCTGTTCCCAAGTTTTTAAATTTTTTAAATTTTAAGAAATGCTGATGTAACAGTTTTGTGTATGTATATATTAAAATGTGTTTGGGCTAAAGACCGTATACTTCTTGTCAATTTTAATCAGGAGCAGCAGCAATAGCTAAGAGTTATTGGGGCAAGTACTTTCTGTTCCATATGGGGTTAGCAAATTCTATAAGTCTAGTCCTTACTCAGGAGCTTTGAGAAGAGTGAGATGGAAAGGCATGAGACAGTGCACTTTTTCAATTCTTAGAATTCATTACTTCGGCAAATTCTAGGAAGTAAAATAATGGTCCAAGGTAATGAATTCAGAGAAACAGAAATTTTAAGGGAAATATCCAGCAATGTTTCTGTGGTTGCTGCATTTTTAGTGTTGATTCTGGGGGTAAAAACCTTGGTCTGTTGATTTCTTCAAGGCTATTTTGAGCAGTTGTTACTGTTGGCCTATCAACAAAGCCAAGTTGACAGAGAGCAGATGAGTGTTGTAACAGCTAAACTTCCGTGGCATGAGTATCTGGATCGGATTTGTTTCACAGCAGTGCTGCAGCAGGACCAAGTATGATTAAACACGGGCAGATATTTGGTTTCATGAAGATTTAGGCAAAGAACAAGAGGGACCTTTTTAGAGTTAGCAGTTACCAAGTAGGGGGAATGAAGATGAGTCTGCATTGTTCCAATACAGGCTATCTGGGGGCTCACCAAATTTTCATGTTTACCAAGGCAAAAATGATACGTGTTTTATAGTATTCTATATGTTTATATGTTAAGCTTAAAATCTATTTTTTTCCTTTTAAAATATATTTATTTAAAAAAATGTTTCACATTTATTTATTTTGAGAAAGAATGAACACACGCACGTAAGTGGGGAAGAGGCAGAGAGACAGAGGGTGAGAGAGAGAATCCCAAGCAGGCTCTGCACTGTCTGCACAGAGCCCTATGTGGGGCTCAGTCCTGTGAACTGTGTGATCATGACCTGAGCCGAAATCAGGAGCTGGTCACTCAGCCAACTGAGCCACCCAGGTGTCCCCAAATGTATTTATTTTTAGAAAGAGTCAACAATAGTGCAGATGGTACTAGAATATAACAAAATGCTGCTGATACCTCGTGGACAGTTTGGGAAGCAGGTAGCCACCTCAGTCAGTCTACATGCCTCCCCCCGCCCCATCAGCTCTACTCCCCTTTACTTCATCCCTTACCTAGTGCCTTACACTGCTGTTTCTTTGCTCCCCAGAGGCCCCAGTTCCTCCTGGCCCCAATTCTAGCTTGTTCTCTACACCTCCAATTGTATTCATATTGACCAGATCTTGGAGCTACCTTTTCTAAAGGAACCTACGTTGGGGTGTTAATGGGGTTAGTGGTGTTATGGGGTGTCACCTGCTCATTTTTTAAAAATTTAAATACAACGTTAAACAAAAAAAAGGGGGCACCTGGGTGGCTTGGTCAGTTAAGCGTCCGACTTTGGCTCAGGTCATGATCTCACAGTCCATGAGTTTGAGCCCCGTGTCGAGCTCTGTGCTGACAGCTCAGAGCCTGGAGCCTGTTTCAGATTCTGTGTCTCCCTCTCTCTGTGACCCTCCCCCGTTCATGCTCTGTCTCTCTCTGTCTCAAAAATAAATAAACGTTAAAAAAATTTTAAATATAGTTGACACACAGTGTTACATTAGTTTCAGGAGTATAGCCATGATTCACCGTCTTTATATGTTATGCTATGCTCGCCACAAGTGTAGCTGCCATCCATACCTACAATGCTCTTACAGTATCTTTGACCACATTCCTTATGCTTTTGATCCCCTTGACTTACTCGTTTTATAACTGGAAGGCTGTATCTCCCACTCCCCTTCACCCATTGTGCCCATCCCCCCACCTCTCTCCCCTCTGTCAACCATCACTTTGTTCTCTGTATTTAGAGGTCTGATTCTGCTTTTTGTGTGTTTATTCATTTGTTTTGATTTGATTGAGATCATGTAGCATTTGTCTTTGGCTGACTTATTTCACTTAGCCTAATACCCCCTAGGTCCATCCATGTTGTCACAAAGGCATGATCTCTTCCTTTTTGAGTGTGTAATATCCGTGTGTGTGTGTGTGTGTGTGTGTGTATGTGTGTGTGTGTGTGTCTATTTTCTCATCCATTTGTCAGTGGATACTTAGTTTGCTTCCATATCTGTGCTATTGTAAATAATGCTGCAGTAAACATAGGAGTCCGTAGATCTTTTTAAATTAGTGTCTAAAAATCTCTTTTAAAAATCTAAAACTTCAGGGCACCTAGCTGGCTCAGGAAGTGGAATGCAAGACTCCTGATCTGGAGGTTGTAAATTCAAGCCCCACGTTGGGTGTAGAGATTACTTAAAAATAAAATCTTTTTTAAAAATCTAAAACTTCTTTTTTCAAAGTATCAAAGCTTTTTATTTTTATCTATTTTTTTTAACGTTTATTTATTTTTGAGACAGAGAGACACAGTGCGAATGGGGGAGGGGCAGAGAGAGAGAGGGAGACACAGAATCTGAAACAGGGTCCAGGCTCCGAGCTGTCAGCATAGAACCCGACACCGGGCTCAAACTCACAAACCGTGGGATTATGACCTGAGCCGAAATCGGATGCTTAACCAACTGAGCCACCCAGGTGCCCCTTACCAAAGCTTTTTAAAACTCAGATTCACATATACCCTTTTTTAAAAAGAGAAGTATGCCTTGATACTCAATAAATTCTTTCTGGTTGATGTCAGGCACTGTGACTAAGCCTATTTCCTTCTTTGACAACAAAAACAAATGATCAAGTTTAAAACATTCACATAAGGATAGAATTTGAAAACCATTATAATGGTTTTCTTCTAGGTAAGTCCCATTGCTATAGGACAAAATTTGTTTATTTGTGATGTGGGAATGTGAATGTGACTAGCTTTTTGTTATGTCATGCCAGTCCTGTTGAATCACTAACTCCTAGGAGTCCTTTTTGTCTCAACCTGAAGGAGAAGGGGATTCTTTTACCACCGTATTTCTTCCAAAATATGGAACTTCAGATGTTTGTTTATGCTCACTGTGTACGGACTGACCCAGGCTGAGCCCTAAGCTAACATGTATTGTGTTTTATTTTAGGCCAGTTGCAGTACTTGATGGTAGAGACAAAGAACTCACATTTTTCTGCAAGGACACAGGTTGGGGTGATCAGATACAAATAGATACAAAGACTCTTGTGTTATGTTGATCCATGGGAATTTGCCATTCTTGTAAGTCAAAAGTTATTGAATACTGGCAATTTCCTATGGTTGAACCTAATATTATACTCAGAACAGTGATATATATGAGAGATCAGTTCGTAAGAACTGGTGGAAGGCCCACTGTCCAATCCCGGCATTGCTGGGCTGTGGTTGTCACTATTTATTTGGTAAATGAATGAAGTCTTCTGTGATGTCTTTTTGACACATTCATTGGGTGTCTCCTATGTATTTGACAGTCTCCCAAACTTGAACCTTCTATAAAGTTACATATCATATATTAAAATGTCATTTTTGAACTTTGCATTTTGTTCCGCAGTAGAGCCAGAACTGTTTTAATAGATTTTTTTCAAGTGTTCAAGAATTATTTACCTGCCACATTTGTTTGTCCCCGGAAGTGTAGCATATTTGCTCCGGCTCTTCCCTCTTCTGACACATAGCTCTCTGTACCTTGGCTTTGGCATACTGCAGTTTGGAGAGCACAGTTACGTAATGGGAAGCTGCTGAAAGTTTAAATCAGGGTAATGGCACGATAAAATAGATGTCTTAGAAAGGCAATTCTGGAAGAGCCAAAATAGTTGTGTAATATCAATTGACATATATTCAGTGAGACACATTAAGAACAGCTGCTGATGTTCTGGGTTGTGGCTTCTATGTCTGTTCTCGAGCACATGGGCCTTTATCTTTTGCAGTGACTATACATTTAAAAGTATGTGGTATAATGCCAGATTGTCTAACAGTTCTACATTTTTGTGGAATTATGGGGGAAGGAACACATTGTACAATGGATGCAAAATTTTTAGATTAGGTTTTCTTTCATAGCCTTTTCTTTGAAGTGGTTTCTTATACTTCACAAAGAAAGAATTTATAGAATGCGTTAGCTACTGTGTTGCATTGTCAGCAGGATAACTCGATGTTTAAAGGTTGGGTTATTAAAGGTTTATATGGGAATCTGAAAGGACTCCTGAGTAATCTATTTTCAGAGTCATTGAAAAGTAGTGAAAAGTGGATGACTGTTTAATTCCAGATATGAATGTGAGGCAGACTAGTACTTATAGTCATTAGGAGGATTCTAGGAAAGCCAAAAAAGGATCAGAATATGCTTCCAAGTTGTTCTGAAGTAAGGTTTTGTCTTTTGTCTCTAGAAAAATAATAACTAATAGCTCATCTATTCAACATCTAGGGAATGAGAGATACTCACTGAAGGGAATGTCTTTTTCATTCATCCAGTCATTCATTTATTTAACAATTATTGTCCTGACCCTGACCCAGACCTAACAGATACCTTGGTTAATAGATAGACATTGTCTTTGCATCCATGGAGCTATCAGGCTGATGGGCAGATAACAAATAAATACAAAAACATGATTTTACATTATAATAACTACTATGAAGGGAAAGTTCAAGCTGCTTCAAGATTTTGTAATAAGTAAACCTATTTTAGATTAAGGTTTCAAGAATGGTCTCTCTGAGTAAGTGACATTTAGAGCTGAGATCTGAGAGATGAGTAGGAGAATTCCTATTTAAGGGAGGGGGGAGGTAGTGAATGTGTAAGGCTTTTGGGTGGGAGGAACTAAAAGAAAGCCAGAACTTCTAGAACACAGAACAGTTGGCCAAGAGGTAGGTGGACCCAAATAATACCAGAGCCTGGCAGCCATGTTGAAGAGGACATGGAATTTCTTTCCAAGTGATGCGAGAAGCCACTGATGGTCTTTCAGCATGCAATTGCATGGTGTGATTTAAATGTTTGAGATATGATTATAGCTGTTGTAAATGCATTGCAGGGGAATAAGGAAATCAGGGAGACGAAGTAAGGATCCTGCCCACAGAGGAGTTGATGGTGTTAGTTGAAAGTGTCAGAGGGGGATAAAGGGTGGTAAATGGATTCATATCTCAGAATAGAGGCCATGGTTGTTGTTAAGCACTGGAGGGGGCTCTTCGAAGGATTTTGACAGCCCAGTGAGAAAAGATGAGGTAGAATAGGGTGGAATTGGAAAAGAGTGCCTACCTAGGGCCAAAAGCATTTTGTTAAGTAGATTTTCTTTTTTTTCCCTTTATTTATTGTTTGGACCAAAGGAACTGGTACAATTGAAAGTCAAAGCTAACTGTAAGTTAAACTATTAAGAAGTATTGTTGCTGTATTTTACCCAGAAAAAAATACCCGAGTGGGACAGTGGAAAACATCGTCCTCTTCCCAAAGCACTACGTACATAGTTTGAAGGTTGAGAAAGCGGAATATATTGCAGGAAAACTTGTGAAGAACTGTTGTATTTTTAATTCCTCTTCTGAAAACATGATCTCTTGTTTTCTCCCCACAAGCTTTCTGTTTGGAAAAAGAGATTTAGTGGAATTTAGACTTACACATTGGAAGCATCCATAACGTGTAACCTTTTATATCACTTTACTTTTTATTTCTGTCCTTTAACCTTTCGTTTTCCTTCTGTAACTTTTATGGAAATCGTGTCTATGGACTCTTCTCTCTCTGTAAAAAGATAGTCCAGGTACTTTGTTTTTCCAAGAATGAAATCGCTTCAGAAGTAATGTCTGCTTGCTGGCTGGCTTACTGTGTCAGAGAAATGAAGGGCTCACCTCTGCTCGAACAGTGTTTTCATTCAGCTTGCCTCCTCGGTTTGAATGTGCTTGGGGACAGTGCCTGGGAGTGTTTGGAGTCAAAAAAAACAAAAACAAAAACAAAAAAACAAAACAAAAACAAAGAATTGTGATGCGATTTGGTGGCAAAACATCTGATTCTGGTTTGGCTGCAGTCAACAGTACCACACATTATCATTGCTGATTGAAATCAGTTTTGAAGATATAATAATTATTTTATGGTCCTCAATTGTATATTGACTTGTTTAATATTAGTAGAGGTTACTACCTCAACGAATACATGTTCTTTATAAATGTATTTGTGGCAGACTTCTAAATGAAGACAGCTCTCTGTTTTTTTATTTCCTCACAGTTTTTGGTCAGCAAAGCTGGATCAAAAGTGGCTTCTTCATCTGCAGTGAATTTTCAAAATGAAGTCTTAAATTATCTGTCACTGTTATAAAGCTAATTAGAAAATCTGAGTTACTTTCGAAAAGGTATCAATTTTGACAGCTTGATCTTTACAATGTTTTTTGTCATTCTTTCACTAATGCATGGTGCCATCTGCTGTTTGTGGGAAGCAGATTACATTTTGAATCACTAGGCAGAATGGATATGTAACGTCTAAAAGAAAAATGCAAAAATAGACGGAATAGAAAAATGCACAAGTGTGGCCTGTTGGAAGTGGTCTGTTGCTTATTTGCTTATTTTTCGTGTAAAATCATTTTTAAAATCTGGTTATTCATTTGCATGAATCACAAGATTTTTACTCCTATATTCTGTTTTAATTTTGGCTTTTTGCTCATATATTTTACCTTTTTCTTCTTAGAGTAGCTCAGTTCTCAGCCCAGGGTGAGTAATCAGTAAACATTTGTTGGTTGGTTGCTTGGTTGAGTCTCGCTTGGTTTTTTGTGACTACACTGGGCATCTTTTCTGAAATCCCTCTCCTGGTCATATGTGTAGAAGCAGAATAAGCTTTGGAGTAAGAAAGACCTGGTTTTCCAGCCAGGCAGTGGCTTACAGGCTGTGCAGCCTCAGAATCATTTCACTTCTTAGCACCTCTGTTTCCTCCTCTATAAAAAGAAGATAATAGTGTCCATCTCTTAGGTTGTTGTGAGGATTAAAGGAGATAATACCTGTCATATGCCTGGCACAGTCCTTTCATTAAAATGTTATTATGTTCAGGTTCAAGTGAGTTTCCTTTTTACCTTACTTCAAAGACACCCTTGCCAGGCATCTGATTTTATTATTGTACAATCAACTCTTGGAACCGCAAGGCGCCTCAGCAAGTGGGTCTCCGATTTTAATATGTATTTGAATCCCTTGGTGATCCTAGTTAAGTGCTAAGTCAGATTCCAGTTCATGGTTCTGGGATAGGGAACCCGAGAGTCTGCACATCTAACTCTTAGGTGATGCGGATGCAGCTTCCACGGAGCACGCTTGATCTAGCAAGGCTTTAGACAACAACGATTAAAACACACACACACACACACACACACACACACACACACACACAAACAGCTAGTGAAGATTCTGGTTTGCCTTTTCACATAGTTAACTTCAGGTACCAATCATCAGAACCGCATTCTCTTTAGAGGAGAAAAGGAATATAGGGTCTCTCACCAGAAGACATTGCAGACTAATTTCTTACTCCTATTGATGTCAGCAGTAACATTGTTGAGAGAATTCTATTCAGGAGCCAATCATTTATTGCCCAAGCTCTGTAACCTCCACACGCTGTGACTTTCAGATACTTGAACCAATTCCAAATTCACCTGCAACTTTTATTTCTGTCTGTAATTTGTTACCCATTTATTTCCCTTTGTATTGTCTTTTAAATTTTTACAGCATTAAAAAATGAAAAACTAAACAAGTTAGTTCCAATAACTCAGTGTAAATTTTAGAGCAATTACTTCACTCAAGTAGGACGTTTTTGGTGAGTTCTATAAGCAGTGCTCTTCTCGTCATGTTTGGATTTCCCCCGTATACTGGTTGATTGTATTTAAGCCCGAATACGCCCATTTCTGGTGCATCTGTGTGGGTTCACACAGGTATGTTGATCCACATACCCCCTGAGAAGGAATGCCTTTGATTTTACCCAGGCATAGACTTTTTCACACCTGAGGGGTCATCTGGCCCAGTCATACCATTTCAGAGTCCTAAAGGAAATTAAAACAGGTATCAAATAAATTTGGCTTGGGGACATACGAATTTGATTACAAAAATTCGTATGAAAAATTCAAGAAAAATTTGATGGACAGAACCTCTTTTCTAAATTCAGTCTTAAGTGGAAGAACAACACTGCCCTTCCTGTCTGCCTTCCCTGTGGTAGCCATGAGGACATCCTACTGTTACCTAGTGGGCATGAGAGGGGCACCTGGGTGGCTCAGTTGATTAAGTGCTGAGTTAGGCTTAGGTCATGATCTCGTGGTTCATGGGTTCAAGCCCCGCCTCAGGCTCCACACTGATGGTGAGGAGTCTGCTTATGATTCTCTCTCTCTTTCTGTGTGTGTGTGTGTGTGTGTGTGTGTGTGTGTGTCTTCCCTGTGCTCACACTTTCTCTCTCAAGGTAGTAAATAAACTTATAAAAAAACAGCCATGAGGGCCACTAGGAATTACATAGACAGGTTTCTCTTTCATTCTGTCTTCAGACACTTAGATATTCCTCTAAAATGAATGTTTGTCCTATTGTGTAAGGTGTCTAGAGAAGAAATTTCTACTTTGGTAAGTAGAAATATTTTTCAGGATTTTTAATTCTCCTGCTTTTCTCAACATTTATGAAAAATAGATTACAATGCTTTTTGACACATTTGTTTTCCAGTGGATAATCCAGAAAACAAAGCAAAACAAAACAAAAACCTCTGTACCTAGATCTCCAACTTGAGAAGTTTCTTTTCCAAACCATTCCTGGCCATCCATTTTTACTTAATAGTCATAAGCTCACCCTCATTTAAGTTTGCAAGATGCCTAGAAACTCCTCCAGTCTTAAAAAGGCTAGGTTCTACATGCATATTCCATAAACAGGCATTAGTTTCTAGACTCTACTGTGGTAATGTTTGTGTCTTCTTCATTACAAACCTTCTGGTGAACTAGAACTTAAAGGCAGCCATGTCTCTGTGAATCTATCCAGTCTATTATTAATTTGAAACCGAAAATCAAGTGTTTCTACTATATTTAAATCATAAAAAACTCATGGATTCTTACACTTGGGAAGCGCCCTACAGGTAGTTCAAGCCAATAGCCCTTATTTAAAAGAAGACGACATGTATAAATAAGGCAGGAAAGGTTGTTAGGCCCATGGCTGATGTAAAGCCCAAAGCAGGAGTAGGCAGTTTAGGATGAAGGCTTAAATTTAGTACTCTTGAGTAAAGGTAATTCTTCAGCAGACTATCTAGTTTTATTTTGTATTAGAAGACTTATGAAGGCCTTCAAAAGAACTCACAGGTGAACAGCAAAAGAACTTACAATTAGTAAAAAAATGAGGGTAGATTAAAGGAATTAAGACTTTAGTCTTGGAAAGGGTACCTTCAAAAGTATCTTCGATGACATGGAAAAATTATAACCAGGTGTTCCCCATTTCCTTTGAGGACAGAACAAAAGGAAGTCAATTTATACTATAGCAAAAGGAACAGCAGTTAGACATAAGGCAGATCCACACAGTGAAGCCAGTAAACATTGGAACAGGAGGGATTGTTGGCTTCCTGGTTGTCTTCCTCAAATTCTCTGGTTATTATCAGTGTCTGTCTTCTGTGGTTGGGATTTGACATCTCCAGGCCTGAGTGGATGCACCCGCAGAGATCCTGTGCAGCTCAGTGATCTCCACAGTCTTTCTGATGTGACCGTGCAAACTTCTTAACATTGTCAGTGCAACTAAATTCTGTTTTACTGAAGTAACTTTAAAACTCTGACTAGTGATGAAAGAACAAATGCCAAAGGCTAAATGAGTCAGCTTCTATCATTTTCTAGAAGCAAAAACTATAAACACCTCTCCTATCAGTTTTTAAGGTTTATTAATCTTTTGATCTTTTTCTTCTAAAGTACTGGCTATTTCCATTTTCCAATGACCTAGGTTTTTCCTCTGAAGACTGTCTTTGATATGATCAAGTGGATTGGGAGAAAGAGACTTATTTTTCAAGAAGTTAACAGAAGAAATAGATAGGTTAACTTTTATCGAAATATGTAGCAAATTTCTTGAGATCTTGAATTACTGAAATTCCTTAGAAAAATTCTTGGAAGCTCAGTTTTGAGGACTTTATTTTAGTAATATGTCCAGACTGTTACTGCTTGTCTGTGTGCCAGGCAATGTTCTGAGTACTTTGCATATAGTAACTCATGTAACCCTCACAACAGTCTTGTGAGGTAGGTACTGTTGATGAGGAAATTGGGGTGGAGACAATTTAAATAATTTCTCTGAGTCATACAGTTAATAGGAGATGAAAGGTCAGTTCAGACTTAGGAAAGCTGGCTGGAGTCCGTCTCATAACGCACCTGCCCCCAACGCGCACTCCACTGCCTACTGTGTATTTTTGCTGCCCAAGTATCTCTAGAACTAATGATAACATGGACCGAGATGTTTGCAAGGGTCAAGAAAGCCAGCAAGTGGTGGAGCACCAGCCTCCTTCGCCAACTGCCATCCTCTCCTCGCTCACATACACTTTCTGTCTCAGCCCTCCCAGGTCCCATGTCATTCCTGCGTGCACCATGCTTCTTCACTGCTGGCTGCCTTCACAGGTGCCAGGCTATGGGTGTGCATGGCTTTCCTCCCAGCACTTGAACGTGACCTTTTTGTGTTTATTCTTCAAAATCTTATTCAATCTTTCTAATCTATTCAATCTTACTAATCTTTCTATTTTGGCGCTCCCCTTGGGCCATGTACATTCCTCTTTTGTTGCATTTTCATTCATTGGACAACTATTTTTTTGTGTTATTATGTGGCAAAACACTGTTGTAGATGGTGGGGAAATTAGTCCGTACGAGTTTCTGACTTAATGAAGCTATTTAGTTAAAAGGAAACAACAACAACAACAACAGTAATGAACAGAGAAATGATTTGATCTAATGTCTCTTTTAAAGGGATCACACTTTGGGGCACCTGAGTGGCTCAGTCAGTTAAGCATCCAACTTTGGCTCAGGTCATGATCTCACGGTTCATGGGTTTGAGCCCTGTGTCAGGCTCTGTGCTGACATCTCAGAGCCTAGAGCTTGCTTCAGATTCTGGGTCTCCCTCTCTCTCTGCCCTTTCTCCACTTGCACTCTGTCTCTATCTCTCAAAAGTAAATAAACATTAAAAATATTTTTTAAGGGATCACACTGGATGCTGTGTGGAGAACAGACTTGGGGGACCAAGAGGTAGGAGTAGGAGGTCAGCAGGTGATGGTGGCTTGGGGTAGGTAGAAGATGATAAAAATAGCGGAGTTTTGGATATATTTTGCCAGTATATCCTACAAGATTTCTGCTGGTGGATTGATTGTGGATTGTGAGAGAGAGGGGACCTCTAAGGCTTTTTGCTTGAGCAAGTAGAAGAAAGAAGTTGCCATATTAATTAAGATGGCAAAGACTGGAGGAAGAGCAGTTCTTGGGGAAAATAAAGAGTTCAGATTCAGACATGTCTGAGATTCTTATGTGGACATCTGATCTTGAGGTAGTAGGATATATGAGTCTGGAGTTCAGATGAGATAGTGAGACTAAAGATGTTAAATTTGGGAATGATCAGAGTATGTATTTAAACCCAGTACAATAGAGAAGGATGAAAGACTGAAGGTTGTAGCACCCGCCTCTAAACAAAATGTGGAGAATCCTGCAGAGGAGACTTTGAAGTAGTGGCCAGTCAGGTAGGAGAATCTTCTCATGTGTTCAGAGCATGTAGTGTTCAAGGGCAGGACTGTAGTTTATCTTTGTATCTCCTAGTACAGGTGTTGGCCTTCAGTAGTGAATTTTAGTGTACTGAAAGAAGCAGTAGCTTGTAGCTGGGGCACCAAGCATGCCCATCAGGATCTCAGGAGGTGATAGTAGTCAGAATGCAAGGTGGGTCCACTGGAGTTTCCAAGCCCCAGTCAAAGGGATAGAGTTTGGAAGCAGGATCCATTTCTAAGGAAGGGACTGGCAACAGTGAAACAAGGTGTCTATCTTTAAAAAGCCTAGAGAATTGAGCAGGTTTTCAGGCCAGCAATTTAGACATAAGTAAGAATTCAGAACCAGAATGCAAATAGGAGACAAAAACTTGGTCCTAGGAGAAAGTCAAATGTCATTTATTATAAATGAGGCACAAGATGAGATGAACTAAAATCAAAGCTATCTTGATGCTCAGACTCTTGAATATTGGATTGTAGAACTCCTTCTTTGCAACTGAGGACACAGGCCAAGACCTCTGTTTACACCATAGGTCAGCCAGAGCTAGAAGCCAATCATGGTTGACATCTGTTCATGCTGTTCAGTTACATAGAATTATTTGTAGTACAAAGCATCTTTGCTTATTTTGTATGCTTTTAAATTCTTGTACCTTTCCTACTAATTCTTCAGATGACTTTGGATCATATGTTTGTTTAGTGTTTTTAAAAAAGTAGGAAGAAATAAAGTTCATTTAGTTTGGAAAAGTAGTATCTTGTTCTATAATTATAACCATTTTCATTCCATTTATAAATATAAAGCATGGATTGGCCTACCTTGGATATAAAGTTTCCCAATTTCCAACCACCTTGATAATAGGATCAACTCAACTAAATTAATAAAAAATCATTAAGTGCTTATTACATGCCCAACTCCAGATTGGCTGTGAGATTGTCAAAAGCAGTAAAACATGGTCCCTGGCCTGAAAGGGTTTCCCATATTGTGGGGAAAATAAATATGCATAAGCAACTTAAGTACCATGAAGTGAATGTAGCAATAATCTTAATAGAAGACTTATAGACAGGTAATGGTTGGAACATAGATGGACGTTAGTAAATCTCCTTTGAGGGGCATGAGAGTCCGGAGACCCTTAATCACAGAGAGTTTCAGATGGTGATTACCTTGAGCTGAACTTCTTTCCTTATCAATTGGCCGTCTGAAAGAAGGAAATGAGGTCCCTGATGCAAGGAGCATGGGAAATTAAGTCCCAATTAGAGAGATAAGCAGCCTCCAGGAAATAATCAGAAAGACATTTTACTGGTGACTTTCACCCTAGCAACTACGATGGAATGAGTTTCAGGGGCAGAAGCAGACTAGCAGCAGGTAAAATGGTGACTCTGGAATAAGAAAATGAAATACAAACTTACCTGTTGTATAAGCTCTTCTCAGTGTGATCTATACCAATATTTCTAACTTTTTCTTCTTTGGCTCCTCTTAACTCTTAAAAACAAAACATGAAAGTCAGTGGTTCCTAAAGCCAGCTTATTATCAATTTGTGAAGTAGGGTGGAGGGCACTAAAATATATACTAGATATTCATGCCCATCCTGGACTTGCAGAATCAGAATCTTCCAGAGTAAGACCCAGGCAGCGGGCTCTTAATAAGCCCTGCCTCATTATTCTTAACTGGTGCTCCCTGTTTTGTTATTGAGGGATCTTACTTCCAGGGGCTGAGACACTTACCTAAGCCAGTCAGTCAGTAGCAGAAATAGAACTACAGTACAGATATTTTAACTCCTGCTCTGAAACTTTTTGGTTTATATTTATTAATGAATGTCTACAGTGAATTTCCAAATTGTTTGAGTAGGCTTAATTTACTATGTTTAAATGGGAATGAATTTCACAGGGCTTCTACAGTTTCTCCTTATAATTACAGAATTTTTGCAGCAACTACTGTATTCCTGTTGCTAAAGTGCCCTTTGCTAATTATAATTAGTAGGTCTGTTTGTTATAACTCTCACTTTTAACTTGGGTGTTTTGTTTTGTTTTGTTTTGTCATTTAGTAGATCTCAGACCAGATTACCTGAACTAATTCTTCCATCTTTTCTTAAGTGAGGACATCTCCTCACTATGAAGGTAGAATTGTGATCTCCAGTGTAATTTCTTGATGTGCAGCCAGGATTTCTTGGAAGAGAACTTCCAGTAATGAGTGATTTAATTATCTGCCTCCTTCAGGTGGATACCTTTTTCTTGGTCAGCTCCTAATAAAGGAACAAGCTCTCCTGTCTGTTTTACAGCTTAACATAATTTTGAGCGAGCCGAATTATATTCTACCGCAGTCAAATGACTAAATATACTTCATGTACCTGAAGTCCTGGATATTTTGTTCCAGGATAGCTAATTGCTAAGAAGAAAATGGTTTGCTACATAAATAACAGTACTGTATTGAAAAAATACTGGAAATTCATTTACTTTTTACTTTCTAAAAAAAAGTGGGTAATTATTATGACTCCCTGGTCAGAGTTGTAGATTTTATATATCCGTGGTGTATGAAAGGAGAGGTGGAAACAGGAATAGTATATTCTAAATTATTGTGGTTGCTATGCAAAAATATGCCTGTATAATTGTAGCAGGATTCTCGCACAGAGAAGAGTCATGACACCAGGCTCTTCTTTCCAGGAAGCAACTTAATTCATGCCAACATGGGCTCAGTTGGGTTCATACCCAAAAAACTGAGCCCTGAACACCACATGGTGTAGGCTTTTATACATTTTCTACTTTTTTGTCTCCCCAAAACGGGTAATGTATAGACACACAGTCTGATTGGGTGGTCTCATGTTACAGGGTCTTGAGAGATGTCACATATGCACATAACCAGGTTGCCTTCCCTTATCTTGAGGTTTTTTTCTCACCACATTCCTTA
The DNA here is from genome assembly GCF_016509475.1 of Prionailurus bengalensis. Classification (NCBI taxonomy): domain Eukaryota; kingdom Metazoa; phylum Chordata; class Mammalia; order Carnivora; family Felidae; genus Prionailurus; species Prionailurus bengalensis. The sequence goes on from NC_057360.1 coordinate 16,510,927, forward strand.
GGGAGGGCACTCCACCACATAAATACATCCTAAAGCTATAGAAAATAGGACTTTTTCAACTTACAACTGTTTTTAGCATTCAAGGAAGATCGTTCATCAGAATATTTTGTTACACTTAAAAAATGTGCCATTTATGTTTTATTTTGTAAACATTTTTAGCTTAAGGATTAAATTTTCAGTTTTTTTCTTAAATGTTTATTTTTGAGAGGGAGAAACAGAACATGAGTGGGGAGGGGTAGAGAGAGAGGGAGACACAGAATCTGAAGCAGGCTCCAGGCTCTGAGCTGTCAGCACAGAGCCTGATGCAGGGCTCCAGCCCATGAGCCGTGCGATCATGACCTGAGCCAAAGTCAGACGCTTAACTAACTGAACCACCCAGGCACCCCAAAGGATTAAATTTTCAGATTGCAGTTAAAAATTATTACCATTTTCAAAAGCACATATATTGTTGTCTCTTCTAGTCAGGAATGTGATTTCTGGTCAAGCAAGTAATACGTTTATATGTTAAAACTTAGGGACACATTTGTAAATATGATACATGAGCAGATATTCATTTTCAATGGAATTATTTAAGGAAATAACATCGATAGCTTGTTTCCCTGAAATCTCTTCTATGACCAGTTTCATAAAATTGATCTGCTAACTTGAAATTCTGTTGCTTAGCTTTCATTATATGCTGTTTATTTCTCACCATTGATCTGCCAAATTTTATCACTTTCAAGTTTTGCCATTTGCATTCTTTTTTTTTTAATTTTTTTTTCAACGTTTATTTATTTTTGGGACAGAGAGAGACAGAGCATGAACGGGCAAGGGGCAGAGAGAGAGGGAGACACAGAAACGGAAACAGGCTCCAGGCTCTGAGCCATCAGCCCAGAGCCTGACGCGGGGCTCGAACTCACGGACCGCGAGATCGTGACCTGGCTGAAGTCGGACGCTTAACCAACTACGCCACCCAGGCGCCCCATGCCATTTGCATTCTTAAGCTTAACTCGTATCACTGTATTTCCTGTAGATTTTTAAATAGCCAATTTATAGTTCCCCTTTAAAATAGAATACCAATTGTATACAAATCCATACACATATACATACAGACATAAATTCCAGAAGACATTGGTGAAATTTGGTAGAAATAACCTATTTTCAAAAACTTTCCAAGTGAACTCTCTATTTTTTTTTCTGCTGACAAATGTTCTGCTGGGGGTATAGAAACTAGCCTGTAGTGCTTCTCAACTTTTGGGCTTTTATCCATCATTTTACCTAATTGCATCATAGTATTCATTTCTAAATGTTTTCTTTTTAATGTTTATTTTTTGAGAGAGAGAAAGAGGCAGACGGACAGAGTGAGATCAGGGGAGGGGCAGAGAGAGAGGGAGACCCAGAATCTGAAGCAGGCTCCAGGCTCTGAGCTGTCAGCACAGAGCCCAACATGGGGCTTGAACTTACAAATTGTGAGATCATGACCTGAGCTGAAGTCAGACACTTAACTGAGTCACCCAGGCGCCCCCATAGGTATTCATTTTTAAATTCATAAAATATCATATGATATTTCATGTACTTGGTAAGATTTTAATGGTAATTCACATAAAATATGTATTTATGTACTACTGTGGGGGAAATCTCAACTATCTTTGCTTCGTGGGTTATTACCTATATGGATATAACTTGAAAGGGATATTCATTAGAGAATTGAATGTGTTCTACTTTTTTTAAAATAACATATGATCAGGAGTAATAACTTTCAGAGAGATTTTTTTAACAACTTCATTTGACCACAATTTCTAAAATAAAAATATCTACTGAGCACACTATCAGTCTTATTTCTTAAATATATATTAGTCACTTTTACTATTATCATCATGATTATTTCAGCTAGATCCTATACCTTTTAATTAATTGATGCTACAACACAATTCACAGTATTTTTAGTGACATTTAGTTTTGATGTTTGACTTTAAAAACTTTGCACAAGTAACAGTTAGAAACTAGTTTAATTTTTTTATTTGTATGTTTTTTACTTTCTATAATTCATTTATTTTTTATAATTTACATCCAAGTAGTTAGCACGTGGTGCAACAATGATTTCAGGAGTAGATTCCTTAAGCCCCACACCCCTCCCATATACCCTCCAGCAACCCTCTGTTTGTTCTCTATGTTTAAGAGTCTCTTCTGTTTTGTCCTTCTCCCTGTTTTTATATTATTTTTGTTTCTCTTCCCTTATGTTCATCTGTTTTGTATCTTAAAAGTCCTCATATGAGTGAAGTCATAAGATTTTTGTCTTTCTCTGACTAATTTAGCTTAGCATAATACCCTCCAGTTCCATCCACGTAGTTGCAAATGGCAAGATTTCATTCTTTTTGATTGCCAAGTAATACTCCGTTACATATATACACAATATCTTCTTTATCCATTCATCCATCAATGGACATTTGGGCTCTTTCCATACTTTGGCTATTGTTGATAGTGCTGCTATAAACATGGGGGTGCATGTGTCCCTTCAAAACAACATACCTTTATCCCCTGGATAAATACCTAGTAGTGCAATTGCTGGGTTGTAGGTAGTTCTATTTTAGTTTTTCGAGAAACCTCCATACTGTTTTCCAGAGTGGCTGCACCAGCTTGCATTCCCCCCAACAATGCAAAAGAGATCCTCTTTCTCTGCATCCTCGCCAATATCTGTCGTTGCTTGAGTTGTTAATGTTAACTCTTCTGACAGGTGTGAGGTGATATCTCATTGTGGTTTTGGTTTGTATTTCCCTGATGATGAGTGATGTGGAGCATTTTTTCATGTGTCAGTTGGCCATCTGGATGTCTTCTTTGGAGAAGTGTCTATTCATGTCTTTTCCCCTTTTCTCCACTGGATTATTTATTTTTTGGGTGTTGAGTTTGATAAGGTCTTTATAGATTTTGGATACTAACCCTTTATCTGATGTGTCGTTTGCAAATACCTTCTCCTAGTCTGTCAGTTGCCTTTTAGTTTTGCTGATTGTTTCCTTCACTGTGCAGAAGTTTTATTTTGATGAGGTCCCAGTAGTTCATTTTTGCTTTTGTTTCCCTTGCCTTCAGAGATGTGTTGAGTAAGAAGTTGCTGTGGTCAGGATCAAAGAGGTTTTTGCCTGCTTTCTCCTCGAGGATTTTGATGATTTCTTGTCTTACATTTAGGTCTTTCCTCCATTTTGAGTTTATTTTTGTGTGTGGTATAAGAAAGTGGTCCAGGTTCATTTTTCTGCATGTCGCTGTCCAGTTTTCCCAGCACCACTTGCTGAAGAGACGGTCTTTATTCCATTGGATATTCTTTCCTGCTTTGTCAGAGATTAGGTGGCCATATGTTTGTGGGTCCATTTCTGGGCTCTCTATTCTGTTCCATTGATCTGAGCATCTGTTCTTGTGCCAGTACCATACTGTCTTGATGATTACAGCTTTGTAGTATAGCTTGAAGTCTGGGATTGTGATGCCTCCAGCTTTGGTTTTCTTTTTCAAGATTGCTTTGGCTGTTCAGGGTCTTTTCTGGTTCCATGCAAATTTTAGGATTATTTATTCTAACTCTGTGAAGAATACTGGTGTTATTTTGATAGATACTGCATTGAATATGTAGATTGCTTTGGATAGTATTGACATTTTAACAATATTTGTTCTTCCTATCCAGGAGCATGGAATATTTTCCCATTTTTTTGTGTCTTCTTCAATTTCTTTCAAGCTTTCTGTAGTTTTCAGTGTATAGATTTTTCACCTTTTTGTTTTTTCCTAGGTTTTTATTCCTAGTTATTTTATGTTTTTTTGGTGCAATTGTAAATAGGATCAATTCCTTGATTTCTCTTTCTGTTGCTTCCTTATTGGTGTATAGGAATGCAACTGATTTCTGTGCATTGATTTTATATCCTGGAACTTTGCTGAATTCATGGATCAGTTCTAGCAGTTTCCAGTGGAATCTTTTGGGTTTTCCATATACAGTATCATGTCATCTGCGAAAAGTGAAAGTTTGACCTCCTCTTGGCCAATTTGGATGCCTTTTATTTCCTTGTGCTGTCTGATTGCTGAGGCTAAGACTTCCAATACTATATTGAATAACAGCAGCGAGAGTGTACATCCCTGTCTTGTTTCTGACCTTAAGGGGAAGGTTCTTAGTTTTTCCCCATTGAGGATGATATTAGTGTTGGGTCTTTCCTATATGGCTTTTATGATCTTGAGGTTTGATGCTTCTATCCCTACTTTCTTGAGGGTTTTTATCAAGAAAGGATGCTGTATTTTGTCAGATGCTTTCTCTGCATCTATTGAGAGCATCATGTGGTTCTTGTCCTTTCTTTTATTGATGTGATGAATCACATTGATTGTTTTTGCGGATATTGAACCAGCCCTGCATCCCATGTATAAATCCCACTTGGTCGTGGTGAATAATTTTTTTAATGTATTGTTGGATCTGGTTGGCTAGTATCTTGTTGAGGATTTTTGCATCCATGTTCAGCATGGAAACTGGTCTATAGTTCTTTTTTTAGTGGGGTCTTTGTCTGGTTTTGGAATCAAGGTAATGCTGGCTTTATAGAAAGAATTTGGAAGTTTTCCTTCCATTTCTATTTTTTGGAACAGCGTCAAGAAAATAGGTGTTAACTTTTCTGTAAATGTTTGGTAGAATTCCCTTGGAAAGCCATCTGGCCCTGGACTCTTGTTTTTTGGGAGATTTTTGATTACTAATTCGATTTCTTTACTGGTTATGAGTCTGTTAAAATTTTCTATTTCTTCCTGTTTCAGTTTTGGTAGTATATATGTTTCTAGGAATTTGTCCATTTCTTCCAGATTGCCCATTTTATTGGTATATAATTGCTCATAATATTCTCTTATTGTTTGTATTTCTGGTGTGTTGGTTGTGATCTCTCCTCTTTCATTCTTGATTTTATTTATTTGGGTCTTTCCCTTTGCTTTTTGATCACACTTTTTTTTAAATCAATTTTGTTAATTCTTTCAAAGAACCAGCTTTTGCTTTCATTGATCTGTTCTGGTTTTTTGGTTTTTCTAGCATTGATTTTGGCTCTAATCTTTATTATTTCTTGTCTTCTGCTGGTTTGGGGTGTTATTTACTGTTCTTTTTCCAGCTTTTTAAGGTATAAGGTTAGGTTGTGTACCTGTGACCTTTCTTCCTTCTTTAGGAAGGTCTGGATTACTATATGCTTCCCTTTGCTGCGTCCCAGAGGTTTTAGGCTGTGGTGTTACCATTTTCATTGGCTTCTATGTACTTTTTAATTTCCTCTTTAACTTCATGGTTAGCCCACTCATTCTTTAGTAGGATGGTCTTTAGTTTCCAAGTATTTGTTATCTTTCCACATTTTTTCTTGTGGTTGATTTCGAGTTTCATGGTGTTGTGGTCTGAAAATCCATACGGTATGATCTTGATCTTTTTGTACTTGTTGAGGGCAGCCTCTACCAAATGTCCTCCCAGCAGGGGAACCACCTCTCCCCATGTGGCTCAGACCTCGCTCTCCCCTCCTGGAGATTTGCTCTTCCCGCCAGAGCACAGCCAGGTATCTAGCTGCAGAGTTTCAGACTCTGTGCTCCCCCTGTTTATAGAGTCCTAATGGAATTTAAACCCTCTCCTTTTTCCTTTCTCCTTTTTTTGTTCAGTCTCTTGCATATGTTCCTTTTCTCTCCAGGTGCTTTGGGAGAGGGGGTGCTTTCCCGTACTCCCCCCCATCTCTGTCGTCTCCCCACAAGCAAAACCAGCTCCCTGCCCTCTGCAGTTTTCTCCCCCAGTTCACCTCTTTGTGCCAAGTACCTGCTGAGTTCTCTGGTTCAGTTTGTGAAGATTGTTGCGTTAATCCTCGAATCGGTTTTCTAGGCGTGCAGGATGGTTTAGTGTTGATCTGGCTGTATTTCAGGGACAAGAGACACACAGAAAACTTCCCTGCTGTTCTGCCATCTTGGCCCCTCCCTCAGAAACATTTTATTTTTTTTTTATTTTTTTTTTCAACGTTTTATTTTATTTTTTTTGGGACAGAGAGAGACAGAGCATGAACAGGGGAGGGGCAGAGAGAGAGGGAGACACAGAATCGGAAACAGGCTCCAGGCTCTGAGCCATCAGCCCAGAGCCTGACGCGGGGCTCGAACTCACAGACCGCGAGATCGTGACCTGGCTGAAGTCGGACGCTTAACTGACTGCGCCACCCAGGCGCCCCAGAAACATTTTAAATAGTATGAAGTAGCTAGAGGTGGACTTTAAATTAAAGAATTTTAAGATGTGCTTGTTAGAGGTATTGTACAGTGATTCTCACACCTGGCTGTATATTATAATCACCTGGCCCCACCCAGACCAATTAAAGTAGACTTTGAGGTATTATTAAAGCTTCCTAGGTGATTCTAACATGCAGTTGGCTTGAAAACTTTAGGTACTGCTCACTTCTCAGTTTGGATTCATATCAGACTCCTGGGAAATTCTTAAAAATACAAGTGGACAGGCTATACCCCCAAGAAATTCATATTTCTTTGATCCAAGGTTGAACTCCTGCCTCAGTGTCTTATAAAAGCCCCCCAGGAGGGCTGCCTAGGTGGCACTGGGTCAGTTGAGACTTTGACTTCAGCTCAGGTCATGACCTCACAGTTCGTGAGTTCAAGCCCCACATGGGACTTGCTGATGTCAGCCTGTCAGCACAGAGCCCTTTTTGAATCCTGTCTCCCTCTCTGCCCCTTCCCACTTGCGCTTTCTCAAAAATAAACATTTAAAACAACAACAACAAAAAGCACCCCAGGAGGTCAGCCGCTCAGCTGATGGTAAAAGAGCTGGATTAGAATCAGGAAGCTTGTCATTCCAGTCCTAATTCTGTGAACTTAAAAATACCACCTCGCACATTTGAGGTGTTTTGTAAAATGGAGGTAGTAACATCAACTTCTGTACCTGACAGATATTGTTACAATTGAATTGCACAGGAAGTTCTCTGCCACAAAGTGCTATAAAGGCTGTAGTTAAGATTTTATCAAGTAATGGCTACTGTGAAATGGTGTGGTTAGTTTGGTGCTAAATCCTATGTAGTTCTTGGCAGAAAGATGCCACACCTATCTCTGAGACAGAGTGAAACTTGGGCTCCTTGGCTGTCTCCAGCATCTGTCCATGCTAATTCTTAAAGCTGGCAGTACATTTTTTTATTCAGACCAGTCTGCTGGGGGCTCTAAGTGGCAGGGGGCAGGAGGTGGAGAAAAGATAGAGATGCCCCATCTGGTGATTAAATCAAAAATTGTGAGTTTCTATAATTAGTAAATCCTTCAAAGAGACGTGGCAGGCAACAGTGGAGCTGTTTACCTGATTTAATTTTTAAACTCTTTTTCGGTACTTGCCTCCTATATTACTTCTGCCCCTGTCGTCTCTAGTGTTTAAGCTTCGCTAACATTTACCCATGTACTGAGTGAGGACAGAAGAAAGAGAAAGGGTCACCAAAGATGAATATACTCATTAACGGCTCCCCAGCATGACAGACACCTCAGGACTTCATCCTTGGATGGGGTAGGAGTCATCTATCCAGAGTGTGTTAGTCTGGTTGCAGCCTTTCACCAGACTCCTCACCAAGCAAATTACATATGGTATCTTGAGTCTTTTAAATTCTCTCAACTGTATATTTGACTGCAAGTTCTTGAGTTGTGTTTGGGTTCCCCACCCCCCTCGTTCTGCTTTGGGAGTACTTAAAATTTCAGCTTCTGCTTGTTTCCGAAGACAGTGATAAACGTGTGATTGGTTTTCCTTTCCTGAGAACATCACCCGGATGCATTATACCCTTGTTTTCAGATTTGGAAAGAGGTAGTGAAGCTTCTGGGATAGTAGAAGATGAAAGAAAGCATGTCTGAATTTTAATGTTATTATTCAGAAGCTCGCTTTTCATGTTTAAGAAGGAACTGAATGTAATCTGTTTTTCTTTCCAAATAACCTGCAAATGAGGCCCACCAGCCAAAAGGAGTATGCTATTAATATCAATAAATTGTAGAAAGAAGCTATTTTGAGGAACATTTCATGATTCTTGATTCTCATGAAAGCTCTATTTCCTTGATTCCAACAGTCCTATTCATTACATCTATTGATTCAGCTAATACTGAGAACCTACTCGGTTGCAGGTAGTGTCCTGAGTGATGGAAATACATCAGTAAAGATACAGGCAGGGTTCTGCCCTCATGTAACTTACAAGGAGAGAGAGACAGATAAATGAGTAGTTACACAGCAATGGATGGAGAGTCCAGGATGCTTTTAAAGAGCCCTAATAAGGGGTACCTAACCCAGCCATGGAATGCCAAGAAAACCTCCTTGGAGGAATTAGCATCTAATCTCGGACCTAGAGAGAGAGGAGTAGCTAAGTAAAAGAAGGATGTTCCAGGTAGAGAAGACATCATACAGAAGGTCCAGATGTTCAGGGCGTGGTCTAATATGGGGGAGTTCCTTGAGAAGAACCTAGTTTTCATTTCCCCACAGCTATGAGATCACCCAAAAGGGTGGAGTTTGTGGGCAGTGGGTGCCACCAATGAAATCCCGGCATTCAGCAGAGAGAAGAGTGCTGTAGTGTCTGTACATGGAAAGGTGTCAGATCATTTAGCAGATGGTACATGATGTGGTAGCAACCAGCTGAAAGCATTGTCAAAGAGGACCTTACAACTTACCTGTGGGTCTAAGTCTTCTGGCTGGGATTCCCTGGATTAGCATTGCAGAGGAAAAACAGTTCAGCCCATCTCCTGTGTGTTTCTTCCTTGTGTGGCTCCTCTGCTCTCATACTGCTACCCCACTCATGGAACACCTCACTGCTGACACTTCTGGGCACCAAATGTGTAAAGGCTTTTCCTGCAACACCAGCTGGGTGACCTACAACATAACTCAGTTCTAACACTATCTACCTTGAGATCCCACAGGTTAAGGGCTCAGTACCCCAAGCCTGCTACCACTGTACTTAAGATATCAAACACAGTAGGTCCCCAGATTACCCACAACTTATGTCCATTTTGGCTACAAATCAGAAGTTCCCATAACCCCCTCCTTAGTTTCAGTCAACTTGCTAGAGCAGCTTATAGAACTCAGGGGAACATTTACTTACCAGTAATGTAGACGGTTGACCAGTTCCTTAAGAGACACATAAAGGCGTGTCATATGCTCAGTACATGGATGTGTTTGCCGACCTGGAAGCCCTGAACTCCGTACCATCCGGATTTTTATGGAGGCATACATTTTCATGTAGGCGTGATTAATTATGATGAACCAGTTGATAACTCCATTTTCAGCCCTTCTCCCTTCTCAAGAAAATGGGAGTTAGTAGGGGAGAAATTCCAAGCTTCCACTCATGGTTTTTCTTTCTGGTGACAGGCTCTCATCAGGGAGCTACCTTAAGAGCCCACCCAGGGTCACCTCATTAGAACAAAAGACACTCCTACCACCTAGGAAATTATAAGGGTTTCAAGAGCCCTGTGTCAGGAATTGGGGTCAGAGACTTAATATTAGGACAAGAGATGCTTTTAGTGTTCTTATTACTTAGGAAAATACAAGGGTTTCAGGAATATCTGTGCCCATAACTGGAACAGAAACCAATATGTTTTCTATTACATCACAAGCATGTATTTAATGTTGCACAAGTTGATATATTAACATATACCTTCTAATGATAAATTGATACAGTCTCACACATTTCTTAACTAATCGTCTTTTGGAGCCAGTTTAGTCTGAAAATTAAATATTAAAATATATTCATTGTTAATTCAGCTAACCTTTAAAGCAATCTTATTCTGACTTTAATAGCTTCAGATTTAAGGAAAATGTATAGTATGCCATGGTCATTTCTAACACTGTCTCTGGATATAGACTACCTGTTTTTGAATCTCAGCTTCAACCATTTGTGATCTTGGGCGAGTTGGTGAACCGTTAGCAATGTGCCTCAGTTTCTACATTCTCATGATTTAATTAAATGATATTTTTAGTGTTCTAAAAACAATTATTGGCATATGTTAATTGATCGTAAATGTTAGTAGCTAATATCATCATCATCATCATCATCATTATTGTTGTGTTTTAGTTCATCGGTTGGAATTAGGTCAAGCTGTGGAGAAGACTTCACATTGCTCTTAACCCAAGTTATTCCTGCACATTTTAATTGCCTGTTGCATTTTTCTGTGGTGTGTGATTGTGGGGAGTCCCAGCAAAGTAACTTGGCACATTGTACCAAATAGTGTTCTGTTCCCTAACCTTTGCAAGTGACATGTCTCCCCAAATCTATTGATTTTTTAAAATATATTTCTTTTAAATTTTCAGAACACCTCCATGCCATATTGAATACATAGTTGGTGTTCTATACATATTTGTTGAATTCAGGCTAATGTGTTTTGGGGTTTTTAGAGATCATTTTTATTTTTTTAAAAAAGAGAGTGGATTGGGTCAATGGAAACTCTAGCAGGAGGTTGGAGGGAGAGAAGGATCGAGATCAGCTGGTAGTTAGAGATTGGTGGGAGTCTTTGTCTTCTTTGTTTTTATGAAGGGCATCAAAAACATCCCCACAGCCTGGGATGGGTTGACTGATAATTGTAGCTGGAAGACTGAATAATCCAGGGCTTATCATGACTTAATGGGATTGAAAACAGAAGGGTGATTGCTAATGTTCATTACCAATAAGGCATCATAAAATGCTTTCCAGGTCACACCTCTCCTTTATTAGCCAGGGTTAATGTGTTGCTTATTTATATTTCTATCGTCAGTCCTAGTTTAGGAGTCTATTGATGGAGAAATGACCTATCCATCACTGTAAACATGCAAGTGATTATATATACTAAGCAGTCTTCAGAACGCCTGGCACACAGATTTGGTAAATATTTGTCAAAACCTCTCATTTGACCTATTTCTCTTATTTTACCTCCTTTGTTTCTAAAAGGTTTATTTAATTCAGATTTCACAAACTACTAAGAGTTTTTCCCAGAGTCACTCATAATTAAGAAGTGACTTTATTTAGTAGTTCATTTATAAAAACAAATGCAAGTCAAGCAAAGATTAAAAAAAAAAAAACACCCACAACCAGACAGATGCATTCATATGTTAAATCTATTTCTTATCCTCCACATTCTTGAACTCTTTCTACTCATGAGAAAACTAACAAATGAATCTATAGTAAAAATGGAAAACATTAAGGAAACTGGGGGAAAGGGAAGGCTGGAATCATGCAAGTTTTTTTGTAGTTTATACTATATTAGTAAACAGGTAGCAGGCCTAAGGGAAGACTTGGCCGTGAGGGCTTTCAAACATTAGAACTTAGATGAATTTATATGCAAGGCTGTGGTGAAGGTCCCTGACATCTTTTTTAAACTGCTGCTTTGTTTTCAGTGCTGCAATCCTGACCTCTAGTGGGCATCCAGAAACAAAACCCTAAACCTAGAATACAACCTGATTTTACTGGGTACGCCATCAAACTCCATTATTTAGTCATCCTAAAAGATGGAATTTTTAAAATGCTTACTCTATGAGAATGAAAATAAGGTAAAATACTTTTGGGTTAATGTGTTACACTATTCTTGCTATTAGACCTCTGTGTTAAGAGCAGCCAGTATTTCTTTTTGTTTGCGTGGTAATTATCTCACGCTTTGTGTGTGTGTGTGGAAAAATGCATTTTGTAGATCACAAAAGTAAGAAATTTATCTCACCCAAAGAGAAGCTCAGAGGGATTATGTTCTGGTTTCCTTATGTACATTAGAAGCTGCACCAAACCTGAGTGGCTTTTAAACAATGATTTTGAAGCGGGACATGTTGATATTATATGTAGCCTCCTGATACGATATGGACTGACACAATATTGATTCTGTGTTGTTTGTGCCAACAATACATAACCTAAATCTCATCATAAGGAAACATCAGACAAATTGAGGGACATTCTACCAAATAGAGTCCTGTACTCCTCGAAAGTATCAAGTTCATCAAAGACAAAGACTTTGATCTGCCATCTGTCCTAGATGAAAGCAGACTGAGGAGACATGACAGCATAATGTAAGACATGGTCCAGGATTGGATCCTGGACCAGAAAAGGACATTAGTGGGACATCAGACAAAATTTGAATACTGCTTTCATGGTTTTGATAGTTGTACTTTGGTTATGTGAGACGTTGACATTTGATGAAGCCAAGTTAAAGGTATGCCGAGATTCTTGGCACTATTTGTGCACATTTTTTTCTAAATCTGAAATTATTTCAAAATTAAAGGCTTTTAAAAATTAAAACAACCATTCATTTTATTCACAATTTCAAAAGTCAGGAATTTCAGAAAGATTCAGCTGTGTGGTTTACCTCTGACCCACATGGCAGCCACTGGGGCACCTGAGGCTGCAGGATTCACTGTCAGGACGACTTGTTGATCCACGTGTGTGGCATCTGGGTGATTCTTGGCCTCTGTTTCTTTTCTTTTTTATGATGTTTTTATTTAAAACAAAAATTATTTTAATGTTTATTTATTTTTGAGAGCGAGAGACAGAGCATGAGTGGGGGAGGAGGGGCAGAGAGAGAGGGAGACATAGAATCCGAAGCAGGCTTCAGGCTCTGAGCCATCAGCACAGAGCCTGATGCGGGGCTCAAACTCGGGAAGAGAGAGATCACGATAACTGAGCCACCCAGGCGCCCCAAGATTTTTTTTTATTTTTAAGTAATCTCTACACTCAGTATGGAGCTCAAACCCACAATCCCGAGCTCAAGAGCCATACACTCTTCTGACTGAGCCAGGTAGGCACCCCCTTGACCTCTGTTTTTTACAGATGGCATTTTGTCCTGCAGACCCTTTACTTTTTGTTTAGCTCCTTAGAGCATAGGGTCTAAATATAACTGGTGGTGGCTGACCTTCACGTGGTGGGAGTTGGGGGGGAGCACTCCAGGAGATGAGGAGTGGAAGCTTATACCCTTAAGGCTTGGGCCCAGAATATAGGCATAACTTCACTTCTACCATATTCTGTTGGGCAAAGCAGTAGTATACTCTGCCCAGATTCAAGAGGAGAGGTCAAAGACCTTACTTCTGGATGGGAGAAGTGTCAAAGAATTAAGAACGTCCTTAATTCATTACAGACACTAACCAAAGTCCCACTGAATTTGCAGTAGATGGATGGAATTAGTGAGAAAGCTGTGGAATTTTTTTTTTTTTTTTGTCTGACAAACATAATCAGTATTGAATTAGTGAAAAAAAGCTATGGATTTTTTTTTTAATCTGACAGACATAAGTTCTAGTCCTGGCTTTGCCATTTACTAACAGAGTGATGTCTCTGGGCCTCAGTTTGCTCATCTCTAAAATGGTGGCAGTGACACATATGCCATGGAGTTACTCAGACAATTAAGTGAAAAAAAGATATAAAATACCAGCCATGACAGGCAATCGATATGTAAAGCTAATAACGTATGCTGGCATTTACTGAATACTTAGCAAGTGTTCAATTCCTGTGATGTGCTTTTTCTGTGCTGTTTCATTGAGTCGTTACCACTTCCTGGGACGGTATGTCCCGTGTTGGGTCGGAAGGGCAGCTCGCATTTCCTCTAGCATTGGCCGTGTTTGTCTGTGGGCCGCTCCCTTTACCTTGGCTACTTCTGGTTTGATTGGTTCTCCCTGCCTTGTGGTTAGGATTTCCATTCCCACATACTATTTATTTCCCTTTTATTTTGATCCCCAAGGAGCCGGGTGCTGAAGCACACTCGGCACTGTTTGGCACTAACTACCTTTTCAGCATTTGCTCTCAGCGCTGTCAGCGTAGCTTTTGACAGCTTCTCGCACAGTCTGTCAGCTCCCTCTGAGCTAACGATTGCCTGCTCATCAGAGCCAAACGTTCGTGTCTTTGTTTCAGTGAGTGCTGTGCTGTCAGCCTTCCTTCACACGGGTTTGTGGGTGCTTGATTGTTGGCCTGCCCAGGAAGGCCGCGATCTGCACTTTGGAGAAACTATTTAATTTGGGGCAGTTACTTGTAGGTGTTCTTTAAAGGGAACATTTTGCCGGGCCGTGACTCAATTTTGAAACCGTAGCTTTCTAGTCAGTAAAGGAGACACTTCTTCACGCACACGAGGCTGATTACAGTGTGTTGTCACTGGAGGAAGGTGGTGACCCTTTCTCGCCACAGCATGCTGAGTTTATATCGCCCTATATCCTGCAAGCAGTCAGCTGCTTTTTGTGAGTGTTTTCGACATGGTGTAAATTACAAGATTTGGTTTTGGTAGAATTCACCTATGTGTTATCTTTCTACCCTCTGCTTTCAAAATTTACGTTAAATGGAAGGAATCGGGGGCACCTGGGTGGCTCAGTCGGTTAAGTGTCCAACTTCAGCTCAGGTCATGGTCTCACAGTTCGTGAGTTCGAGCCCCACATCAGGCTCTGTGCTGAAAGTTCAGAGCCTGGAACCTGCTTCGGATTCTGTGTGTGTGTGTCTCTCTCTCTCTCAAAAATAAATAAACATTAAGAAAAAAATTTTTAAAGGGAAGGAATCACTAATTCTTTAGAGTTAGAAGGCACATTGAAAACCCCCAACTAAAGGATATATTCATCCATTCACTTATTTATTGGGCCATCTTCTCTAACTTGGTGGTTAAGAGAACAACTTCTAGAATTACACTGCTTAGTTTAAAATCCACCTATTAGCTGTGTGACCTTGGGAAACTTACTTTGATTTCTCTAAATCTTCATTTGGATGGAATTAAAATGGAATTGAGGTTTGTGGGATGAAATAAGGGCATGTTTTCATTGTGATTAATTCAGCTCTTGGCACATAGATAATATGTGGATGTTGGCCCTTATTTATTATATTGAACTTGGAGTTAGACCTTGTATCATAAATGAGAGGTAGCCACAACAACACATTTATTCGTTATTTTTACTCTTCATTGTTCTCCAAATGTTTTACTGTTTGAGCCCTATTAGGACCACTTATTTACCCCTCAGTACCTAAAAAATTGCTACAGATCACATATTCCTGAAAAGGAGAGGCATCTTGAAAATATAGGACATCTTTCTCTTTTTAAAGTGTATTTCAAAAAATAGATTTCAGCTCAATTAGTCAAAGATTGAATCATGTAAGAGTGGGTGGACAGTTAAGTAACAACAGGGGATTTCGTTCGTGGTAGCTTGGTAAAGTGAAGGGTTGTTTCCTTATAATTCACTTTATTGTTGGCTCCAAGTCTGAGGACCAAAGCTTGCCCTGACATTGTCATCTCAAAGCCAACCTATATGTGGTGCTGTAATTTTAAACTGACCAAATGCTGTATCCTGTTTGCACAGTGTGACCACACTCTTCTACTTTAGTTTAAGGCTTGTGAAGTGTTTACTTCTGTCTGTTTTATGGATGTTTTATGGATGGCAGATGCAGGAGTACCTTAAACTGGTTTAGAGAGTTTCCCTATATAAATTGTTTCTGGTAACTGAAAGGGACCGCTTTAGTTTCCCAAACTAAACATTACTTACTTTTCATTTAAACACATGCTATGCTTCCTTCTTAAGTACAATATTTTGAACATGGAAGCATTCATTAATACTATCGGATTATCATCATGATCTAAGGTAAACTGTAGGATTATTGGTTCCACTAAATGGGCCCAGACAACTATACATTTGAATAGTTTTTTTTAAAAACGTATCTTGTATTTCTGTAAGATCTAATATTTTAATTTTGACACCTGTCTCTATAGGCTATTTGTCTCTAATCCCATCTACCATGCACTTTGTCCTTTAGCTGGCTACTTCTGATACCCATAAACTCTACAGTCGTATCACCAAACAAATTCAAAGTGCATATGAAATAAAAATTTGAATAAATTTTTGTGGTGTTAGAGCTGTTTTGGCTCTCTAGAGGTCTTTAACTTTTTTTTAAAAAATGTCTAAGTTCTTGGTGTTTTTCACAGCTCAGTTATTATCCAGTAGTTTGACTTTGAGATAATAAATTGCTCTACTTGGGTCCCTTGGGAGAAGAATAAATCTCAGCAATTTTAGGATAGCTAGTATAGTTTAGTCCTCTGGTCCTCAAATAAGCACGTATTATGTATGTCATGCCAGCACAGAGTGGTAAAAATGCCCTTAAACTAGACATTAAGAGGCGGGGGATGATCGTGGGCTTCTACTAAATCCATATATAAGCTTAGGCTAGTCAAGTTCACATTCTGAAAAGTGAGAATCATAATACAGGTTGTTATGAGAATCTGTGAGATTTCACTATTCCTGTGAAAGCAAGGGGGTTGAGAATATAGCAAAGTCGGTTGAATGTGGAGTCTCCAAAGTGTACCCTGAAGGGATTTGGGAGGGAGAGGAGGGGTGGGAGACCAACTTAGGAGGAAAAAACCAGAGCATTATAAGGATTAGAGAACTGGAGACAAGAGGGGCTTACATTTTAAGCAGTGACTAGGAGAACAAGATCCAGAGACATAGTGGACTTAGTCCTACAGCAGGCTGATAAGCACTGGGGTTGTGAGAATTCACCACTGGCGAGCAGCTGTGATGTGGGGTGGAGGGGAAAGAGCAGGGCAGCAGGCTTGGCCTGTGCGTTTTGGCAACAGCGCACAGCAGTTAATGGGTGAGGGCCCAGATTTACGTATATACAATGGAATACTGCTTGGCAATGAGAAGGAATGAAATCCTGCCATTTGCAGCAACGTGGATGGAACTGGAGGGTGTTATGTTAAGTGAAATAAGTCAGGCAGAGAGAGATACCATATGTTTTCACTCACATGTGGATCTTGAGAAACTTAACAGAAGACCATGGGGTAGCGAAGGGGGAAAAAAGTTACAAACAGAGAGGGAAGGAGACAAACCATAAGAGACTCTTAAATACAGAGAACAAACTGAGGGTTGATGGGGGTGGGGGAGAGGGGAAAATGGGTGATGGGCATGGAGGAGGGCACTTGTTGGGATGAGCACTGGGTGTTGTATGTAAGCCAATTTGACAATAAATTATATTAAAATTTTTTTAAGAGATTAAAAAACAAATTTCGATTAGGAAAGCAAATTTTGCTTCATTATAACCCAGGTTTTTTGATCTACAATAGTCTCCTTTTTTCTAATTGATAAATTGTGATCAAGTCCAGAATCATTGCTTGGTGTGATAATGAACTGTGATGATTTGCTTTTGTCTTCTGGCCTGGTTATACTTCCTGCTGCTTTTAGTTCTTAAAGAATTAACAGAGTAAACCCCAGACCTCGAACCAAATATTTCGTATTAATCATTCACCCCTTATACCATTAAATCATATTTTGGGTAGTTCCCTATGAAAGTTAAGCAAATTATAATAGGGATTCGCTCTAAGTATCTAGTTTTAATCCTCGCTTCTGATTTTGGAGATAGGAAAAGGATGGTTTATTAGAAGTTCTTTGTGTAGGGGTACCGGGGTGGCTCAGTAGGGTGAATTGTCAGACTCTTGGTTCTGGCCCAGGCCATGATCTCATCATTCGTGAGGTCAAGCCCCATGACAGGCTCTGTGCTGACAGTGCAGAGCCTGCTTGGGATTCTGTCTCTCCCTCTCTCTCTGTGCATCTCTCTCTCTCGCTCTCTCTCTCTCAAATGAATAAATAAACTTTAAAAAAAAAGTTCTTTGCATAATACACCTGGTATAGTAGTTCTTTGTGTAACACATCTGGTACAATGCCATATCTAAAAGGCAGATAGACTGTATTTGTGACCAAGATGAAGGCACAAAGACAGACCCTGGACTCATGGGAGATGTCAACTCATACCTGAAAGATCTTTCTTCTCCTGTATGGTGACTTCCATGGGAGGAAATGGCATATTTCATGGCAACTTTGTTTCTGATTGTCATCTTGAGCATTTAAGATGTCCTGTATTTTTGAATTTAACATCTCAACATCACTTCAGAGCCCCTGGGCTGAGCTCAGAGCTCAGAATTCAGCTCCAGTAAGACTTCTTAACGAGGTGTTTAATTTGTTTCTTCCTAAAGAGATGTTGCTTTGGGTTTCAGGGGGGAAAAAAGGAAAAGGAAGTCTAGCAGATAGCCCCTAATTACACCTCTAGTTGCACGAATACTACTTGAAAGCAAACAAGAACTAAAGCAATAAGAACAGTGGTGGAAATCCAGTGAGATGCTTACAGCTCCTCCCATACAACCCGTCCCAGTTATCAGCAACATTGTTTTGTTTTGTTTTGTCTGCTGCTGGCCTTTTACCTCACCAAGATGTATATACTGGGACTTAGGAATTCCGTGGAATAAGTTTAGACTTCTGCATCACTGCCATCTTGATCAAAGAACTTGACTTTCACAAGCCTTAGACCCATGCAGATAATCCAGAAATTGAAGGAAAAATAATGTATTGAATAATTTATTGAAGGATTGAAGGAAAATAATTTACTGTGAAAATAACAATTTTATGTGAATGTTAATTAAATGGCACCAAAAATGTGCAGTAAACCTCTCAGAGAAGGAAAATACCTTTCAAAAAAAAATCTCATTGTTTAATTATTATTGTATGTGAAGATAAAAGCAATTAGGGATTTTATTAGAGATGTATGGAAGTCTTGGGGAAACTTAATAAAATAGTGGTAGATGTGGCAGTATTGATTTGGACTCTCTTTTTCTATTTCAGGGTTTGAATATTATCTTTCATGTAGCCTTGGCTCTCCTAAAGGTAAGTGTGTTTTTATCTTTAAATTGGGCATAATTCAAATGTACAGCCTTTGACTCATTCTAGATTCTTGAACACAACAGAAGACTTTTGTGAGGAACTCTGATTCTCTCCTTTGTTGTTTATTTAGAGTTTGTGTCTTTGTTTTTCTTATAATCTATTTAATTTTACTATCCTAGCACTCCTTCCAGTAACATATAAAGTTGTTTTCATTCATATGAGTTGGATGATGTAAGAGAAAAATTTAAAACCTGTTTTCTGTCAAAATGATGCCAGCCTTTTTCTTAAAATATTTCTTACCATGATAACATCCCTGGAGGTACCTAAACATAGAATTGAGTTATTAGCAAGCTTTTATAATATACTGACTAAAAAAGAAACTGCTACATTTCAATTTGCACTTCTTTCTCTGAGAGCTAGAAACTTATAAGCACTTTAGAATTCAATTATAATTACCTTGTTGGATTTTATATCAACATATCCGTGCAGCTTTAACAGTGTGGTAATAGCAAGACATTTGCTGCAGAGTTGCTGAAAGTAATCCAGTCAGTTTTTGTCCTTCAGTCAGAGATGACATTCTGTTACTAAAGGCAAAAATTGCCTTATTTATTAAAAAAAAAAATGCAGACTCACCCTTTCCCCATAAAACATAGTTGTTAAAATTCCAGACTCTGGACTTGGACAGATTTGGATCTAATTTCAGCTCTGGTGTACGACCTTGGGCAAAATGCTGTAAGTGCTCAGACCCTGAGTTTTGAGATAATAATAGACACTAATTTATGGGATTATTGTAAGAATTAAATATGATGATATATAAAAATCCTTAATATAGTGTCTAGAACATTTTATTGCCTAATAAATGTTAGCTGTCATTATTGTGATTACAGTTATATTCACAGGGTAACTCAGAATTTGTTTCTAGCTTCCCCATCATTCTTCCAAGTTTTCCAAAAGATAATGACTTGAAGTCTTCAGAGAGCCACTGGATATTTTATTTCCGTACTTAATACCTTGACCCAAAACAAAGACGTGACATAATATGGGTTTTGTGTACATCAAGAAGTGGGGTACTCTCCTCACCTCCTATTCTGTTAAACATCTGTTTTTTGTGAAGTTCACAAATTGTACTTTAAATTGTTCATTCAATAATGAGTTTAGATACGAACAATTCTTATACTAAAGTTATTTTGAGTTTTGAGTTTAGATATGAACAATTCTTATACTAAAGTTATTTTGGAAGTTAGGAAAATATTTAAAATTTCTTCAATAAGGGGCGCCTGGGTGGCGCAGTCGGTTAAGCGTCCGACTTCAGCCAGGTCACGATCTCGCGGTCCGTGAGTTCGAGCCCCGCGTCAGGCTCTGGGCTGATGGCTCGGAGCTTGGAGCCTGTTTCCGATTCTGTGTCTCCCTCTCTCTCTGCCCCTCCCCCGTTCATGCTCTGTCTCTCTCTGTCCCAAAAATAAATAAACGTTGAAAAAAAATAAATAAAATTTCTTCAATAAAATAGCAAAAACGGGGCACCTGCGTGGCTCAGTCAGGTAAGTGTCTGACTTCAGCTTGGGCCGTGATCTCACAGTTCATGGGTTCAAGCCCCTCGTTGGGCTGTCTGCTGTCCACACCAAGCCCACTTTGGATCCTCTGTCTCCCTCTCTTTCTAACCCTCCACTTGCTCACTTACTCTCTCTCTCAAAAATAAATATACATTAAAAAAATGTTTTTAATAAAATAACAAAAACATATTTGCATGTGTCTTTTAATGAAGTCATGGATCTCTACCTCTAATTTTTTTTATTTGTTTTTTGTCATTAGGACAAATCAAAACCAAAAACTTCCTAAGAACTTTCGGTATAGGGCTGGGATAAGACTTTTAGAATGCCCAAGCAGTCAAAGTTTTATGTAATTCAGACAACAAACAATACTTAGCCGTAAAGCAAGTGTAAGGGAGTCCAACAAAGTTATGATTTGTCGTATCTTGTCTAATTTGTTTTTAAGCCTCAGATATTGTATCTTTCCCAAAATGCCTTTCTTCATTATTTTGCTGACTTTTCTTTACTGGTGCTCTTAGCACACACTTACTCTGTCTTTTGGGGGTAACCCAGGATTTCCTCCAATAAGTGTATTTGACCTATACTCTGTGTCAGCAGTGTATCTGCCTGGTCAGTTATCTTCCTGATTAGCAGGTTCTTTTGGTTTGATTGCATTATTTTCATTTATTTTTGTCCATGTTAACCTGATGTCACCTGTGCAGAGGACATTCTCTGGCCACAGGGCAAAAAGGTTTTTGTATCTTCTGTAACAATACATGGATGTTCATCTAGTGTCATCTTGGAGAACTTGCCTAGTTAGAGAAGGTAAAAAGGAGAGCTTTCCCACTAGTGGCCCATATTTACATCCCTTCCTTGTATGAATCTTGGAGCTGTCTTAGAGACAGTATATATAGGCTGAATTGAAGTGTACCAAATTGATCTGATTGCCGGGACCAGATCTTTTTCCACCTGGAAAAAGAATATCCCAAACATATATGACAGTGACTAACTTTTAGCTTCTAATCTAAGAAGCCATATAAAATAATGTATATGTGTTTATATTAAATAAAACAAACTTAGGGACAGTTCAAAGTGCTTATGAGTGCAACATAAGTTATCCATTAGCACATTAAATATCCAGGTGTTATTTGTAAGAGAATTGTGAATTGTGTTAACCAGAGAAAACTACATAATTCTCTCCCGCAGCTGATAATTGAGGGAGCCAAGACCCCAGGTTGCCTAAAGTCTTTTGGCTTAGTAATGGCAAAGCTGAATTTATAATATTTTTAAGCAGCATAATTATAGGTGAAGGTCTCTGTTGCTCAGTATGGTTTAAAGACACCTACTTTCTGAATGGGAGCTGCTTTCTTTTGGGTTAGAAATAGTCTTCATAGAAAGGCTTTGAGCTAAAAGAATGATTCACTATAGTACATAGCATCATCAGATCATTTAGGATATTGGCAGTGTCCATTAGGTAGGTTAGATACATTCCCCCAAATTTAATTTATCATATGAAATGTTCAATAATCACAGCGTATAGTACATTATAATAGATTCGACGTGATCGATCAGAATTAATCTTAGCCAGTTCATGTTGGCTGAGAATTTTTTATCAGAATAGGTTCTTTGCATTCAGACAATGGTTCATTTGATGTCTTATGTGTGCATATAAACATAGAGATAAAGAAAATCCATTCATGATTCCATCCCTAGAGGTAACCATAATAAAAGTTCAGTGTAAGATCTTCCTTCCATGCTTTTGTCTATGAATATGTAAGCATGCATTACCTATCTACATACATACATGTGTATATGTACATACAGATTTTTTAACATGGGTTTGAGGGTTACAGTTAAGATGATGGGAACTGAGAGGTAAATCCAGAACAATGTAAAAGGATGAACATCTGTTTTCTTTCAAAAATTGCTGATGAACAAGACTCTTTTTCATTTAATAATATATGATGACTATCTTCTTTGTCACTACAGACATGTAGTGGTTAAAAGCATGGATGCTGGAGCCAGACTACTTGAGTTCAGATCCCGTCTCCCACAATTTATCTAGCAGTCTTAGATAAATTACAGTTTCCCTATCCTTAAAATGGAGATAGTAGTAACATCTTTCTCATAGGATTGTTAGAGTTTAATGAGTTAGTATATGATTGGTGCCTGGAAACTTGTGAGTATGACCCTGCACCCAGGTACTATTATTGTGCATAGAGCTGCCTTAGGTTTTTTGATAACTGATTAGTGTCTTATTGTGTATACCATGATTTTACTTAATCGATTTTATATTTAATTTTTATGGATGCTTAAGTTGTTTCTAGACTTTTCCTGTTAGACACACATCCCTAAATTTCCATCTTTGAATACTTATTTAGTATGCGGTATCTTTTGGATAAACTTTGAGGAATGTAGTTACTGGGTCAGACTGTTACATGTGCTGGATCACATTTGAATTTTTGATGCATATTGCAAAATTGCTTTCTACTAGCAATATGAGAGTACATTTTATCCATATTCTAAGTATGTGCTTTAATGGACAGCAAAAGCAAGTTGTAAAAGCAGATGAAAAAGTAATCAGTATACCAATTTGTTTCACTGTAAATAAACAAACAGAGCTCTTCAGGCAGTTTTGAAGAGTCCAATGTTCTTTCATTTGGGAACATCTATTTATTTTTTTATTTTTTTAGGGAAGCCAGTTGCTGCTGGCTAAATTTTAGAAGAATGCGCCTGGCTTAGATGAGCTTTTTATATTATGTAAAAGTTCTGAAACATATCTGATGTTTTTGGCTTTTCAACCTCTCCACTATGGTCTTTTTTCCTTACCATTCTATTGAAGCTTTTTTTATGAAGTAACTAACAAAATCAGTGGACCTGTTTCCATTTTTATCTTCCTTGAATCTTCAACAGTTATCAAAACCTCATAAAGACATAACACTTCCCTTTTTCTGAAATGCTCTCCCTTGGCTTCTGTCTTTTTTTTTTTTTTTTTTTTAATCTCCCTCTCGCCTTCCTCTCATTTTACTTCTGCTCAGTCCTTTCTCCCCTCTAGTCATTAACTGGGAGTTCCACAGGGTTCCGGCCTCTAAGAACACACTTGGTGCTTCTTCCTTGCTGATCTTGTTCATTCCCCTGGTTTCATCTATAAATGTTCACTCTCATCTTTATATTTAGCCCAGATCCAAATATTTGGCTTGGACTTACCATTTCTGTTTGGATGTTTCAGAGGCACATCAAATCTAAAAGCCAAAACTGAACTGATATGCCCTCCCAGACCTGTGCCTCCTCCAGTAACCTTCACCTAAGTGAAGGTACTACCCAGCTGCTCAAAGCAGAAACCTGAAGTTATCCTTAATGCTCTTCTCTTCTTAATCCCCAACATCTACTGAGTCATCAACTCCTGTTGATTCTACTTCTTAAGGATTTTTAGAATCTTCCCACTTTGGTAGTTAGGCTGCCACACCCTTTAACTTGGACTGTTGTAGTGACCTCTTTCACTAAGAAATAATGAACATGCAGGGCACCCGGGTGGCTTAGTTGGTTAAGCGTCCGACTCTTGATTTCAGCTCAGGTCGTGATCTCATGGTGGTGAGATGGAGCTCCGCATCAGGCTCCGTGCTAAGTGTGGAGAGCTTGCTTGGGATAATCTCCCTCTCTCTGTGCTCCTCCCCCACTCACTTGTGCATGTGCAAAAACTAGTGGCTTTGAATGACACACTGGACCCAGTGGACTTAACAGATAGATTCATAACATTCCATCCTAAAAAAGGAGAATACATTGTTTTCAGGTGCACATGGAATATTCACCAGAAGAGATCACATATTAGGTCACAAAATAGGCCTCAACAAATACAAAAAAGATTGAGGCCATACCATGCATCTTTTCTTTTTATATTTCCATAACCTCATTACATGAGCGGCTGTTTTTCTCTCAACCATAGCCTCAATGAGACTGGAGACAGACTGCACAATCAAGGGAGCTAAGCAGGGTAAGATCAAGCACCCTCCCAAAATTAGGAGGATAATTCCTATGAGGGTTTTGAATCCCTCCAAGAGTTGAAAACCATCCCAAATAACTCCCCGGGGTTTTCACCTTTCCAAGTCTGGACTGGACATGAATAACCTTCCTCATTTGATCTGTGATCCCCTCTATGACTTTTCCCTCATCATCTATCTGTAGGCAGCAGTTGCTCAGGTTAAATTTTCCACAAACACCTCCCTCAGAAGCAAGCAGGTAATCTAAGGCCAAGTGATTTTGATAAATGGCATTGCGCATTTTGGTTTGTTGCTTGACTATTAAGAGCTCTGTCAGTTTCATTGGTTATAATTTCTACAACTGCTTGCAGTCTGACTATGTGGTTTAGCATGTAAATGGGAGTGCTGTAGCCCCAGGACCCACCCTCTGCCCAGGTGGCAGGGCCATAATAATGGATTATATGCTCAGGAGGCCATTCATTATCTTTCCATTTGCCAATTTTCAAGGGATGCCACTTTTTTTGAGCCTCTCTATCTCCATATATTTGAACTCCCAGATGTTCTCCCCTTGCAAGTGGGAGTAGGAATAAAGATGGATGGATAGTCCCCAGCACTCATGACCCTGGCCAGCCTAAGGAAAGTACTGTATAGGCTGTTCTCCCACATACCCAGTATAGTCTACCTGGGGCCTGCCATTTGATGGCTGCATCAGTGTTGTCCCAGTCCTCTTGGAGATGAGAGAAGTTAAACAAAGGGCGAGGGTCTGGCTCAAGGTGAACCGGGGACCCCCACCCTTGGGTTTCCCAGGTGGTTGAATTATAAAACCTTTGGCCTAGGCATGTTAAGTTTCCAACAGGGATGGTGAAATTTTTTCCCCATCGGGCAAGACAGTTCTTCCCAATGACTGAGGTTTTGAGGAGCCAAACCCCGGTAGTAGAACTGGGATATTTTGTTCCATTATAAGGCTTGAGGGGATCTAATTCCTTGGCCTCCCATGGCCATTGTTCCCCCATGCTGGTTCCCCCACATACATAGCATGAAGAGATCTTTAGGGTCTGGGCTGTAGTCTCTGCCAGGGCTAGAAACAAGTTCCTTGCTGGGACTGAAATGGGAGGGGACTACTTCTTATTCCCTTACAGAAGGAGTGGAATACTTGATGGGATGTGGTCGTATGGGTGGTGTAGTGACCATCTTGAAATATAGCACAGTCCTTGGGTCTGCCTCGCCCATAGATTCAGATGTCAATTCGGGTGCCCCATTGCCATTTGTAGTCTTCTGGGTTAATGATGGTGAAATTAACAGGGTAACAGGCTTTTGATTGACAACCTGATGTAGCAGCCCCCTTCTAAAGGAGTGCCGTTGTGACTTTTTTTTTTCCCAAGTAGCCTATGAAACACAGCTCCAACTGGAGCATAAAAACTCAGGTATATAGTTACATAAACCGTTCTCCTCACACGTGTATTTGTTACTGAGTCAGTATTTTCATTCCCACTCTAAGCCTCCACATGGTATATCAAGAGTCCTTGGGCTCTCCATGACAAATGCCCGCTTTTTTCGTATGACAGAGGCTTTGGGGCCAATAGCTATAACTGCACATACATCAAACAGTATTGACACCGGACACTTGGGGTTAGTGATTTGTGTCCAGCTGATCAAGACTCCCCCCACCTCCCGAGAAGGTCAGACTTGTAACCAATCTTCATTTGGGGAGTATTGTGGGTTAAAGCAAGTGTATTGACTTCCCCGGTGGCAGATGGAATAGGTGGACTCATTGTGTATGCATGTCCCCACGGTCCTTCCCTGCCATGAGAAATGGGTATGGTACAGTAAGGTCCAGGTGACTCCTTGGCCTGACCTGGTTATGCGAATACATGGGTCACATAAGTGGGTGAAAGTGGGTGCTAACAGAAACCTCTCGCCACATTTCCAGCTGACTGGGGCAACCTCTGCCAATCCAATAGCAAAAAGTAGGGGGAAAAGTTGCAATAATAGTGAGAAACAAGGGGTGACAGTGCATCACAGTAAGAAGGCAGATATAGGAAATAAGGACAATTTATTTATTTCACTGGACCGGCGATTCCTCAAGCTTCTGTTGTGCATAGATTGGTCAGCTTCTGGAGTGACTAATGCAGGGCAGTGGGCCCCTGCCGGAGTCTCTGGCGTTGCAGATTGCTTCTTCGTATGGTCACCTTACACTGCGTGGATGGATCAGGAATGCACTCCCAGTCCCAGGATTCCGGCTTCACTCTGCTATGGTGAATCCAGGGACCCACCTCGGCTACTTTTACTGCAGTAGGGGTGAACAAAATGACAGTGAACAGGCCCCTCCAAAGGGGTTTGAGTGGTTGAACATTCCACTCCTTTACCCATACAGCATCTCCTGGCTCAAAGGAGTGAGCAGCAGACTCACAGGCCATTGCTCTTTAACCCATAGGTGTAGGGCAGTTAGAGTAGAGCCCAGAGCTCTGTTGCCTTAGGGTTAAATTGCCTATCATTTAAATCCCCCCTTACCTCCTTAATACTTGGTGAAGGGCACCCATAAAGGATTTCATAAGGGGAAATCCCTGTTTGCTTATGGGGGCTGCATCTGATTCTAAACAAGGCTATTGGAAACACCTGGTCCCAGTGCAGGTGGGTTTCTTGGCACAGTTTACTTAATTGTAGCTGCAAGGTTCTGTTCATTTGTCCCGCCTTCCCAGAGCTCTGGGATCGGTATGTCAAGTATAACTTCCAGGTGATCTTTAGCCCTGTTGCCACCAGCTGCACGACCTCAGCCTTCAACGCTGGCCCGTTGTCTGAACCCATAGTGATGGGGATCCCAGATTGTGGGATGATTTCCTTTAGAAGAAGTCAGGCTACTTCATGTGCCTTTTCTGTGCAAGTAGGGAAGGCTTCCACCCAGCCTGAGAAAGTATATACAAAGACCAACAGATATTTACAGCTCCAAGCCCGGGGTAGCTCAGTGAAGTCCACCATCACATTTTCAAATGGGGCTCCCCCGACACTCTGCACCCCAGGAGCAGCCTTGCGTCCCTGACATGGGTTATTCCGGGTGTGGGTTTCACACTGCTCACATACCACCGGAGCTATGCTGGAGAGTCGAGGGATGTAGAAATATCGGCCTAACATTGTTTCAGGGGCTGTGCGGCCAATAGCAGTCTCCTGATGGAACTGCTTGACAAAGGCTGGAGCCAGGGCCTCAGGAATTGTCACTCAGCCGTCTTCAGATTTCCACTGTCCACCTGGGAGGTAGTTTCCATTTTCAGTCTTAAACCAAGTACTTTCATGGTGTGAGTAATTAGGGTCCCATTCTGTCAGTGGGTTACGGAACAGTGTGGTGGTTAAGGCCGCTGATTTTGTTACTCCTTTGGAAGCTGCTAGCTTTGCCTCTTGGTCTGCCTTTCGGTTTCCCCATGCAGCCATGGTGTCTCCCCTTTGATGTCCCCGGCAATACATGACTGCCACACTTTTAGGGGCCCACAGCATCTCAGAGTTCAAGGATTTCCTCACCATATTTTATGTCCTTTTCTCCGGAGTTTATTAGACCCTCCCCTTTGTATAAGGCCCCACGTACGTGGAGGGTGGTGAAGGCATATGTAGAGTCTGTGTATATATTAACACGTATCCCTGCCGCCAGTTGCAGGGCTCGGGTTAGAGCAATTAGATCTGCCTTTTGTACCAAAGTCCCCTTCGGCAGGGGCTCTGCTTTAATGACAGAGTTCAGTATCACCACGGAATAACCTGCAAGACGTTCTCCCCTTTTTACAGAACTGCTACCATCAGTGAAATATTCAGTGTCAGGGTCTCTGAGGGGCTGATCCCTCAAGTCTGGTCAGCTGGCGAACACCTCTTCCATGACTTCAGTACGGTCATGGTCTGGCTGGCCTGGCCCAACAGCCAATAGAGTTGGCAGGGTTCAGGGTCCGCATTACTTCCAGGTGGATGCGTGGGTTCTCCCATAGCATTCCCTGATATCTGACCATCCTGGCATTGGTTAGCCAGGACTGTCCCTTGTATCCCGTTAATGTCAATACTGAATGTGGCACTCGACTCTCAATTCCTGTCCCATAGTTAACTTGTCAGCCTCAGACACTATGAGGGCCGTGGCTGCTAGTGCCTATAGGCGGCAGGGCAGGAGGCGGGGGGGCGGCAGCTTTGGGCCGCAGAGTCAAGTTTCTTGGGGAGGTATACCACCGTGCGATGCCATGACCCCAATATCTGAGTTAGGTCAGGCCCAGGGAGTCCAATGCACTCATGGACATACAGAGAGAAAGGCTTGGTCATGTCTGGGAGCCCTAA
Source organism: Prionailurus bengalensis (assembly GCF_016509475.1). Lineage (NCBI taxonomy): Eukaryota > Metazoa > Chordata > Mammalia > Carnivora > Felidae > Prionailurus > Prionailurus bengalensis. Next base: position 16,539,291 of record NC_057360.1, read on the forward strand.
ACCAGGCGCATTAGTAAGGGCTTGCTTTAGTTCCTCGAAGGCCTTCTGCTGTACTGATTCCCACATCAGGGGCTCCCTCTCTCCCCCCTTTTGTAGTGTCATAGAGGGGTTTTGCCAGGACTGAAAAGTTAGGTATGCAGATCCTACAGAAACCTACAGCCCCAAGAAACTCTCAAACCTGGCGTCAGGTTTTGGGCTGGCAAACAGCCTGCTTCCTCTCTGGCCTGGGTTGCGCTACCCCGATACAGGTGGAAGCCAAGATACTTCACCTTTTCCTGACAGATCTGGGCCTTTTTTCTTAAGACCTTGTAACCGGTTTTCCATAGGAGGGTAAGGAGCTGCTGAGTTATTCCATGAAGCCCTCCTGGGACCTCCCAGCTGGCACCACGTCATCCCTGTGCTGAAGCAGGACACAGTGGTATTGATCCACCACGAAGGCTTTTAAGTCACTGCCAAAAATTGTTGGGGGGGTGGGTTTGAACCCCTGAGGCCACCTGGTCCAAGTTAATTGGCCCTTGTCACCATTTTCAGGATCCTCCCATTGGAAGGCAAAGGTCAATTGGCTTTGCGGGGGGCCAGGCGGATGCAGAAAAAGGCATCCTTAAGGTCCAAACAGGTGAAAAAGGTGGCTTCAGCAGGAATGAGCCCCAAAAGTGTATAGTGGTTTGGGACCACTGGGTGTATGGTGACAGTTACCTGGTTTATTGTTTGCAGGTCCTGAACCAGCCAGTAGTTGTCTGTGCCTGGTTTTTGGACAGGCAAGAGGGGCATGTTCCAAGGCGACTGGCAAGGCCAGAGGATCCCACACTTTAAAAGTCTCTCCAGCTGTTTCTGGATCCCGACCTGTGCCTTGTAAGGGATGAAATATTGTCTCTGGCGGCTGGGCTCTGCCCTGGGCTTTAATTCTACAACCACAGAGGGTATGTTTCAGGCCAGTCCTGGTGGGCCGTCTTCAGCCCACACCCCTAGGACCTTAACGGGAAGCTCAGACACTGGCTGTGGTTTTTCCTTGAGATTATAGAGGCGCCACTCCTCCCCTTGGGGAATCGTGAGAATCATAATCTTTGCTTCTGGTTTCCATGGGGTCAGAGCAGCCTGTCCCCGAGAGCTGAAAGTTATCTGGGCCTGCAGCTTTCCCAATAGGTCATGGCCCATTAGAGCCACAGGGCAGTCAGGGAAGTACAGGAATTCATGGATGACTTCATGGCCACCTAAATTGCATCGCTGAGGCAAGAAGAAGGGGCATTGTGTCTGACTGCCTGTGGCCCCCATGATGGTGCTTGTGTCTGTGAGAGGGGGCCCACGGGTCAGGTCACTACTGAGTGTTCTGCTGTAGTATCTACCGTAAAGTCAGTGGGTCGGCCCCCCACATTCATTCAGACCGTGGGCTCCTGGGGGCCGAACTAAATAGACCCCGGTCTGTCCTAGTCCTCTTCGTAGTTCTCCATGGTGGCTAGCCCCACAAAATTGTTTTTGGGGGCCCCATGAGACTGTGGGGCCGGTTGGTAACCTGCCCTGGACCACATGGCCTCTTTTTTTCTGCTTGGAACCTTGCTGAGAATTGTCTGGCCTCTGGGGACATTGACTTTTCCAGTGGCCCTCCTGACGGCAGAAAGCACACTGATTCCATCCTATTTTTGGCCTATTTTTGACCCTCCTCCCTGCCGCTCCCCTTTCTGGCCTTGGCCCTTTTCCTGCAGGGCCCTCTTCCGGGGGTGTTTCGACTGCTCCGGCAAGGGGCAGCTAACAGATCTGCCTATTTTTGCATCCTTTGGCGTTCTTCCTTCCGTGCCGCCTGATCACGGTCAACAAACACCTGGGTTGATACTTCTAGCAACTGACTGGTATTCATGCCAGTGAAATCTAGTTTTTGCAGCTTGTGCTGAGTGTCTCCCTGGGCCTGACCTACCAAAGCTGCATTAATCATCTGCTGGTTGGCGGGTGCTTCCGGATCAAAGGGAATGTAGAGACGAAATGCCTCACACAATCTCTCATAAAATTGGCTCAGGCTTTCCTTGGGTCCTTGGAGCACTTCTGATGTTTTACTCATATTTTATGGCCTTCCCCCTCCTCTTTCTTTATGCCATTTAGAAGGGCTTCTTGATATCATTCAGTCCTTGCAAACCCTCCACCTATACTTGAGTCATTTGGGTCCCATTTGGGGTCCTCCCCAGGGAAGTGAGCCCGAGCATAGGTCTGAGGGTCTAGTGTCCCAGCCGGGGGGCATTTTCCTCTAAGCATTTTAAGGCTGCCTGAGTAACTCGACAATGCTCCTCTGTACTGAAGAGGATCAGAAGAAGTTGGCAGCAGTCCGTCCAGGTAGGTTTGTGGGTTTGAACTGCATTAGGTCAACCGCAGCCTAGGGCTTCTCCGTGTAGGAGGTGGTATGGTGCTTCCAATTCAGGAGGTCCATAGTGGTAAAGGGTTGGCACATAAAAACACGTTGGCCTCCTTGGATCTGGCCTTCCTGATCATAATAGATGGGTCCCCTGGTTGCCCTCAGTGACATCTGTAGGGCTCTCCAGTGTGGCTGCAGAGAGGGGCTGCCTCTGCTGGCCTGATCCTTTAGTTGTCATTCAGGAGGCATATGTGGGGTCAGACTGGTGGTCCGGGGGAGTCAGTCACATTTCGGGAGGCCAGTCCTGGGGTGTCTGTCACATTCGGGGAGGCCGGTGGTGCTAGGGATGGTGAGGCCTTGGGGCTGGGGGCAGACTCTGATGAGATTTCTGCAGTTAGGGCTGCTGGGGGCACAGGTGGCAGTGAGGGGTACAGTGGGTCATATGGTGGTGGGGTTTCTTCAGGTTTTCCCGACAGTATGGGCTTTTTAATTTCTGGCTAGTATTTGGAGGAAGCCGTCATAACTTACGGCTCTCTTCAATGTAGACTTTTAACCAAGGAGGCCAGGATAGGACCAGGTCTTGCCAACAGTCAATATAAGGAAATTGGTCAGGGTGGCCTGGGTCCCCTGCAATGACCCTGAACACTCGGCCAACTAGTTCCTTGTCAAGTGAGCCCTCAGAGGGCCAGCCCACCCCAAATGATGGCCAATTTCACAGAATGTCTGGAGCTTTTCAGGAGTTAATTTCACACCATAATTTCCTGAATATCCCTTTTTTGAAATTTCTCAACATACACTCTAGGGGAGTCGGTTTACTCTGCTTTCCACCCATTTCCTCCCCCTAACAGAGGACTTTCACGCACATGAGGGGGAAAACAAAGGAAGGATGGGGGGGGGACTAGTTTGGAGAGGACATACACTCACTTTGCCCGTTTCCAGCCACTCACCTCTTGGAGATATTCCAGGCGCCTCTTAGCTTTGGCGGGTTCAGTTTCAATCCCTGACCCAGGTCAGACTCCCAAGGAAGTCTGACACCACCTTAAGCCATATGAGGTCACCACAGAACCGGGGATTGGGACTCAACACTTGCTTTGGCCCTTGGTCAGGTCAGAACCTTCCTGTTGCCCATCTCATTCACATGACTCCAGCCCAACGCCCTACATTCAGCGCCTTAGAGTTGCAGCTTCATTCCTCGTCCCTTGTGAAATTACTAGGGCAATTCTGGGAGGTGATCAGGTTCCTCTTCTGCCTCTTAGGGGCAGGTCTGCCAAAACGAACCTCGGTTCTTACCAGTCTGATGGGTGGCACTCCTTACGCTGGTTCCTGGGCCTTAAGGGTTCCATTAACACACATGGGGCCCTTGCCCCCAGCTCACTGGGACAGACTAATCTCCTATGGATCAAGTAGTTCACTGGCACCAGGCAAGGTTGCTTTTCCTGGCACTCCAAGGCTCGTACCTTGGTGGCAAAGGAGGTGGAAGCGCACCATCTCCGAATCTCAGAAGAGTCCCCAAGCAATGTAGCAGGATTCTTGCACAGAGTTGTAACACCAAGGCTTTTAATTTCCAGGAAGCAACTTTTATTCCTGCCGGCACTGCTCAGTCGGGTTCATACCCAAACAACTGAGCACCCAACTTCACATGGCATGTTTTTTTTTTTTTTTTAATTTTCTGTTTCTTTGTCTCCCATATACGGTAACACACATAAACATGCAGTCTGATCAAGTCACCTCCGTTTACAAGGTCATGAGGGATGTTGTCATGTAGGCATATAGCCAGGTTACCTTGAAGTTTTCGCTCCCTTTTTTTCCCTCTCTCCTTAGGGAGGGGACCCTACCACACAGCCCCTTCTTTTTATTTGGTCATAGAGTTTATTTATTCTCCCAGTCTTTGGATCACTCTCCAGTTTATCACTTTGAGTGATACCCAGTTGAAAATGTGGGATGGGATGAGTTCAGGATCCTCCTACTCCTCCATCTTCTCAACTGCCCAAAATTTCTTCATCTAAGGTTTTTATCATTGCAACTCTTACATTCGGGTCTTTGGTCCATTTTGAATTTGTTTCTGTATATGGAGCCAAGATACAGTATTACGGTCATCCTCCCCCACCAAATAATTCATGTGGTGAAATCTTAACCCCCAGTGCCTGAGACGATGACTGTATTTGGAGATAGAGTCTTTAAAGAGGTAATGAAGTTAGAACGAGGTGATTAGGGTGGACCCTAATCCAGTAGGACTAGTGTCCCGGTAGGGAGAGGAGGTTAGGACATAGTTGTACACAGAGGGACAACCATGTGAACACTCAGGGAGAAGACAGCCATCTACAAGTCAAGGAGAGAGGCCTCAGAAGACACCAACTATGCTGACACATTGGACTTCTAGCCTCCAGAATCGTGGAAAATTTTGCTACTTAAGCCACTCAGTCTATGGTTCTTTGTCACAACACTCCTGATTACATTTGTTGAAAAGACTATTCTCTTCCCATTGAATTGAATGATCTTGGCATCCTTGTCAAAAATCAGTTGACTATCGACACATGGTTTTATTTCTTGACTCTATTCCATTGATTTTTGTCTGTCCTCATGCCAGTACCACACTGTCTTGAGTACTATAATTTTATAGTTAAGTTTTGAGATCAGGAAGTGGGAGTCCTCCAACTTTGTTTTGTTTTTTTTTCAAGATTGTTTGGCTGTTGTGGTCCCATTGCATGTCTTACATAAATTTTAGAATCCATTTGTTCATGAACAAAGGATATTTCATGAACACAGGATATTTTTCCATTTATTTAGGTTTTCTTTAATTTCCTTTTTTTAGGTTTATTCATTTTTGAGAAACAGAGAGAGACAGAGAGCAAGTGGGGGTGGGGCAGAGAAAGAGAGGGAGACACAGAATCTGAAGCAGGCTCCAGGCTCCGAGCTGTCAGTACAGAGCTCGACGCAGGGCTCAAACCCACAAACCATGAGATCATCACCAGAGCCGAAGTCCAACACTTAACTGAGCCACCCAGGTGCCCCTGTAATTTCTTGAAACAATGTTTTGTAGTTTTCAGTGTACAAAAGTCTTGTGCTTCTTTTTGTTAAATATATTTCTAAGTATTCTGTTTGATGCAATGTAAATTGAATTGTTTTCTTAATTTCATTTTAGATTCTTCATTACTATTATCTAAAATTATGGTGATTTTTCTATATTTATCTTGTATCCTGAAACCTTGCTGAAGTCAGTTTTAGCTTTGATATGTGTGTGTGTGTGTGTGTGTGTGTGTGTGTGAGCTGTTTATATATATATATATAAAACATATATATAAAACATATATATGATATATATAACATATATAAAACATATATATAATATATGATATATAACATATATAAAACATATATATATGATATATATAACATTTATATAAAACATATATATATGATATATATAACACATATATATATCATATATATATATATATATGATGTCATCTATAAGTACTTCTTTTCCAATCTGGGTGCCTTTTCCTTTTTCTTGCCCGTTGCCCTGGATAGACCTTCCAGCACATTGTTGAATAAAAAATGGCAAGAGCAAAATCCTTGTCTTGTTCTTGATCTCATTTACTTTCCTTCAGAAAAGTTTTGTTCCTTAGAGCCCCATTTCTGGATTACCACTACCACTGCTGTCACCACCACCTTTTGCTACCACGTGTGGTAATAATTTGGCCATATTAGAATGATGAGTGAATTACTTCCTAAAGGTCAGGATGACAATAGCCACGTATCAGGAGTAGTGAAGCCTTTCCGCTTATTTTGGGGAAACCTCCATTGTACTCACACGTGTAATGTTTCTGTCATCACTGTGATTCAGAATAGACTTACAGGAAACTCCAGTGTTTTTTTTTCCCTTTGGCAGCTTTATTGAAATATAACTGACTTTTTTGGTAGGCTTTAGTATTTCTAAAAGAATCTTTGTGTGTGTCTGAGCTTATGTTATCTACTTGCTTGATGTTGAAATTTTTATCTCAGAGATTATTGATTTATCCCTGCCTACTCCATTTTCTTCAGTGTTCAGCTTTTAGAAAGAAAAAAATTCACATTACATGAGAAATAAGAAATACATTTATATTGTAGTATTTACTTTTTTCTTTTTTTCCTCTTCAGCTTGTGTGATTCTGATTCATATTTCAAATAGAATCTAAAGGCTTAAAACTGTACTATCTCTTTCCTTAACTAAACAATCATATCAATAGCCTATTACTACAGGCCTGGATTTTTTTTTTTTTTTATCACTGCATCTTCCTTCCAGAAATCTGTCTGGAATTCTACAGGAGAAATAGCATTTTGTGTTCCTTATTTTGACCCCCATCAGACCTTTCCAGCTCACCCTGCTGTCAGTGGGCCAAAAGCTCTCTCAGAAGCCATGCTCTGTGTGCCCCATCCTGCTTCCTGTTTCCTTGTTCAGCGCCCCTTCTGTGGCTAAAATAACCTCCCATCATTTCTTTTTAGGCTTTCTTCTTTTTTCACATTTAATAACGCTATCATTTTGTAATTTTCGCATGCTATCCATCAACTCATCTACTATCCTCTATTCTAAATTCTCTGAGGACCCATGAAATGCACTGTATACTAATAACATTGTGCATTTATGTGCTCATTCAGCAAATGACTTTTGAGCACCGGTTATGAGCCAGCCACTGTGCTTAACGATTAGGATACACAGTCGATATTTAGTTCCTTTCCTTAAGTTGTTTAAAGTGTCTGACAGTCCTCTAATGTATATGAGCAAATAAAGTATCTTCCTCTCACTTCCCTCCTCCTTCCTCAAAAAAAAAAAAAATCTGCCTGCCAATCTACAAAGAGACTGTCCCAATTTATTTTACTTGTGTCACAATACCATAAGTCCTTACAGCAATAGAATTCAAAGTGATTCTTAATCATTAGTGTACCAAGAATCCTCTAAATTCTAGGATTCCTGGGATTCCTGAATGTCTCCTCACACCCATCCCCCATCCCCAAGAGCTGACTAGGCAGTTACAGAACCAAAAGGGTAGGAATACTCATGTGTTGCTTAGAGCAGGGATTCTCAGCCTTAACTGTACATCATTTCACTTATATATTAGAATCAGCTTTAAAATTTTTCTGATTCTGAGTTTTACCTCAGACCAGTTTTATTTGAACATCTAGGTGGGACTCAAGCATCAGTATTAAAACAAAACAAAGCAACCAGGTGATCCCAAAGTGCAGCTAAGCATCTACCACACTGTGATCAAACATCCAAAAGTAAATTATCCAATGGAGGGACCAACAAGAAGGGGAAGAAGAGAAAGTGCAATGAGAACAGGCATTCACAGTCACAATTAGAAAATGAATAGTCCTCATGTTTATTGTTAACAGTTCCTATTTTGTCTGTGTTGTCTCTATGCTCCTCCTTCCCAGTGCCCCCTCATTTTTAGGATTGTAGAGGTGCTCAATAGGGCCTGCAAGGTAAGAATTAGGGTAGGTTCCTGAGAAGTCAAGTATAGGGGGCTCCTTGGAAAGAGGTAAAAGAGCCACCTGAGTCGGGGTGTGGATTGTGATTTAGCTAATTCATATGGGATTACCAAGGGCTCCTCAAACCATAAAACTTAATTTATAAGGCATAACTCATCCAGTATTAGTATCTCTAAATCAGCAGAAGAATGGAGACAAAAGGCATAATTAAAAAATAAAAATAAAGGGGGCGCCTGGGTGGCGCAGTCGGTTAAGCGTCCGACTTCAGCCAGGTCACGATCTCGCGGTCCCTGAGTTCGAGCCCCGCGTCGGGCTCTGGGCTGATGGCTCAGAGCCTGGAGCCTATTTCCGATTCTGTGTCTCCCTCTCTCTCTGCCCCTCCCCCGTTCATGCTCTGTCTCTCTCTGTCCCAAAAATAAATAAACGTTGAAAAAAAAATTTTAAAAAAAAAAAAATAAATAAAAATAAAAACAGAAGAATTCCCAAAGTGGGGCTTGTTTATTTGAGAGAGTAAAACATCAGTTGTTACTAGCACCATGCTGATTAAATATTCCTTTGACCTTTCAAAGTACAATTTCCCCTTCCCTTTCTGCTGGTATTGGGAAGTAGGAACAATTTATGTTCCAGGGGCTCTCTCCCATCCTGGGTTAAAGACCAAGAAGTGAAGAGGAACATATCTTGAAAATGGAAACTGGATTTCAGTTCTCCCTAGTCTTTGATTCACCAACGTGAGTTAGAGGTTCTTGTTTCTGTGTTTGAACATGGTGACATAGGGAAGGGCTGAAATTGGAATTTTTGTTTCTGTAACTGCCATCCTGGTTATGAAATCAGAAGTCTAAAGACCTGGTTAAAAAGCAGAAATGAAGCAACCTGTAAACCTTCTTTTGGACCTGTAATGATTTTCGCAGATGGAAGTAGTTTTGTAATTCCCGTGAAGGAACGACTGTTGTCCTGTAGGTGGCAGTAAAACACTACTCCTGTGGAAGAGTAGAAGAGGACCCTCCAGCACTCAGTTCTTGCCAGTTCCAATTAATCCTGTTTTCTCCCTCAGACATAACTTGTTGTTTGAGTGTTTAGTTTCTTCTTAACTGTTCTCCAGTGTGTATCTGGCTTGATAATAGTGTAGTTTTAAGGTGCCATCTAGTAAATGCTAAAACAACCCATGCAATTCAGGGTGCAAGATACTCAAGGAATTTTAAAGTTCCAGAAATAATGTGTTATAGGATTAGGGGTCTACATTAGAAAAAAAAAAAGTATATCGTCATGGTATTATGCATGTATTATATAACATCTTAAGTTTGTTGAAGTGATCTCTGATTGACTTCTCACGAAACAATCCACAAGGCCAGGACAGGAGGACAGTTGACAGAACGTGCCATGTCCACATTGTCAGTAATTTGTGTGAACTTAATGTACCCTAAGAAATATGAGGTCACTTGACAGAGATAAGAGCAATATCATCCAGTGTCTCCCTTGTCCTATTTCTGTGAGAAAATTAGGTAATTTTAGCACAAACTCACTGAAGCTTTTCTCTCTTTCTCTCAAGCTTTTCTGAGACATGTTCTGTCTTCATTTCAAAGTTAATGTCCCACCTTGGTCCTTGAGCCCAGCTTTCCTGCCTCCCTTTGGAGAAGCCCATGGTGGTTGGTTAGTCCTCTTGTCCAGCAGTCAATGAGTGCCTGTAGTTGGCAGGTCGTAGCCCAGGTTTGGCATCTGGCAGAGGGGACAGTCTGGATCCTCCGGTTTTTGGGAGTCTAATGGAGGAAAGTACGATTCGGTGTGATTGTTCCGGGGCTGTAAAAGGAGCTTCAGCACCCAGAGGCGAGGTGCCAAATCCATTCTGGGAGAACCAGGAAAGATTTACAAAGATGGCAGCTAAACTTAGTGGAGGGCATTACAGGCAGAGTAAACAGCATGTGGAAGAGGCACGAGGAGGAATGGCCGAGGTAGGGCCTTTGCTAGGCTGCGTCGGAGGGGGTGCGTGGAAAGGGGAGGTGCATGGAAAGAGTCTCTGGAGGGGCTTTAACCACATTTCTGCCACCAGTTTACTGTGGGATTTTCATCAAATCATCTAACCTTCTAACCCTTAATTTTTTCATGTATGAAATAAAGGGACAGAAAAATATGGTTTCTAAAGCTCTAAATTTTTGTTTTCTTGGCTGTCAGTCTATGCTGTGTGTATGTATGTATTTATGTGTGTATATGTATGTATGTACACACACCCTATGTGCCAAATACAGCCATCTCGGTCCTTTATGAATACAGAAGAATCATCTTATAATTAGCTTAATTGTGTAAATGCTTGACTGAAATTTATCTTTGTGTCTCTTACAAGGAAGAGTTTGCAGAGCAATATAATAAAATTAGGAGGAAAAGAATATTCAGTCTGTTATAGTTCTAAATGAATACCAGCAAATGGTTTACAGTCCTACTTAAAAGCCCCTTTAGTATGATCTTTGAATCTGAACAACTCATTTGTTCTAAATTAGTGACATATTAGTGTGTGTGTGAGAGAGAGAGAGAGAGAGAGTGTGAGAAGATGTGTGGATAGTGCACACATCTCTGTACTACCATTATTCTTACCGGGTGTTTCCCGAGTAATATGTTGGATTTATATTTTAAAAATCTGACAACTATCACCAATAACTATGTAATTGTGTAGCATTTACCATTTGTGATACACTCTCAAATGCATTTAAAAAATAATAAATAAAATTAATGGCACACACCTATCATTTGTGGTACACCTAAAATGTTTCTGGTGCTATGCTAAGTACTTCTAAACTAACTTTCATGACCTTTAATTCCCCCCCCCTTTTTTTAAATTAGAGAAAATATACATAACATAAAAGTTATCATTTTAGGGGTGCCTGGGTGGCTCAGGCAGTTAAGTGTCAACTCTTCATTTCTGTTCAGGTCATGATCTCACAGTTCATGAGTTCCAGCTCCACACTAGGCTCTGTGCTGACAGTGCGGAACCTACTTGGGATTCTCTCTCTTCCCACCACCTCTCCTGCTCACTCTTTCTCAAAATAAACAAACTTTTAAAAAAGCTATCATTTTAGCTGTTTCTAAGCATATAGGTCAGTGACATCCAGTATTATACAGATATCACTACCAACCATCTCCAGAGTTTTTTCAACTTCCCCACATTGTAATTTTGAGTCCATTAAACAAGTATGAGCCATTTCCCCTAGCCCCAATTCTTAGTGGCCACCATTCTACTCTCTGTCTCTATGAATTTGACTGCTTTAGTTTAGGTACCTCCTGTAAGTAGAATCATACATTATTTGCCCTTTTGTAACTGGCTCATTTCACTTAGCATAAGGTATGCACTTTAACTTTAAAGATCATAAAGAGAAACTGGGGCACTTGGAGATAAACTGAATGCAACAAAGATGTCCTGACAAACAAAACTCTTTACATAACACAGGCAGGATTTGTTGATTATAACGCAAAGTTTGAATGTCCTCAAAAGGTCTTAAATTCTCCTGACGTGGATTAGCCTTTTTTTCTGGTGCCTTACAAAAAAGGACAATGTGTGGATTACATGCCTCACTTTAATACAATCAAGTCACTAGTGACTTTATCCAAATATCTGAAAAGAAAATTGCCTCATCAAGAGGGGAAAGGTCTCTTGCATCTTTGAACATCAGTCAGTAAACATAATATTTTGTACCTACTCTGCTCTAGGCATTAGCCACGACCCAGTGATTTCTATCCTTGAGCATTCAAAACCTGACAGTTTATAGACCGTTCCCTAATTTATGAACTGGTTGGTGTCATTTAATATCCCTGTTTTACAGATGAGGAAACAAAGGTTTTGAGAAGGTAAATAACTTGGCTAAAGTCATTTAGATGAATGACATAGATTCAGAACTGGGCCTGTCTAACTATAATAAGAACTAATGTTCTTAACCACTAAACTATGGCAGGTGTGTGTGTGTGTGTGTGTGTGAACCCTCTAAGTACCCTGTGAAGAAGAGATCATTATTCCTACTTGATACTCAGTCCCAGTAGCTCTTCTTCAAAATTCATGCTTTTTTATATTGTATAGTTGGAATCCCTCAAGTTGTAGTAAATTCAGCTTCCATTTCAAAAATCCATGTTAACATTCTATGAATGAAAAGAAAGGTTTTTATCTAAGTTGTTTGAAGATTGTGTAGGGGAAGAAAATATTTACTCAGTCTTCTTAGGGTCTTTGGCTAGATCTGAGAATTGACAAAGACAAATTAACTGAAAAAACATACAAATTCATTTTTCCCCAATGTTTATTTATTTTTGAGACAGAGATAGTGTGAGTGAGGAAGGGACAGAGAGAGAGAGGGAGACAGAGAATCCAAAACAGGCTCTGTCCTGTCAGTGCAGAGCTTGACCTGCGGCTTAAACCCAAGAACCACGAGATCATGACCTGAACCCAAGTCAGACGCTCAACTGTCTGAGCCACCCAGGTGTCCCCAGCATATAAATTCATTTAATATGTTTAAATGACGAGAGAGCTTTTATAAGGAAATGAAGACCCTAAGAACTGGTTAAACTTGAGTGTTTTTATGCAAGGTTTGAGAAGAATGAACAGTTGTAGAGAAACATGTAGGACCAAGGGAGTAGGAGCTAAAAGTAATAAACTGGGGAAGGGGTGCCTGGATGGTGCAGTTGGTTAAGTGTCTGACTCTTGATCTCTGCCCAGGTCATGATCTCACAGTTTGTGAGTTCAAGCCCCACATCAGGCTCTGCACTGATAGTGCAGAGCCTACTTGGGATTCTGTCTCTCCTTCTCTCTGCCCCTCCCCCAATTGTGCACACACTTGTGCTCGCATGCTCTCTCTCTCTCTCTCTTTCTCAAAATAAATAAATAAACTAAAAAAAAATTTTAAATAAAAAATTTAAAATAAATAAGCAAATGTAATAAACTGGGGGAAATTTCACAAAGCCTGCTTCTTTGGGTTATTCTCCATATCCTTCTGTCTTGGAGGTAGGGATATTCCTTTCTTCCAGGTTTAGGGAGGGCACTTCTCACTGAGGGTCTTATGACCTGGTTCAGGGGAGAAGGGCAGAGGAGGATCAGAGAAACCTTCCTTCTTCTGCTGTTTTCTCAAACTTTTTTAGCTTAAAACATTCAATATGCCAAGGTGCCATATTTGGCGATAGTGTGTTCCAAGCCCTGTCAACTGTATGCTCAAAGATAGTTGTCCCACTTTTCAAATGTCACTGGTTGAACAGGACGAGGCAGAGTCAGAGCAATTAGGAGCCATTGTTACCTCAATGAATAACTGAATTTAGGCCAGTGAAAACAAACTCACTGTCAAGAATAATCATGAAATTAAAATATTCTCTTCTCTTGACTGGCTAGAATAATATTTGATTTCTGAGTTATGCCTATCTATTTCTTCTTTCATAGCCTTTATGATGTAGGAAGTTCTCCCTGAATATTATTTAAGGCCCTATTCAAACTCCTCTTCATTCTGACCAATCACTGTGTCTGAGCTGATCATAGGGAGATATTATCAGGAGACTTTTATCAGAGGATGTCCCTGCCCAATAAGTTTTTATGACCCTTTTTATCTGCAAGAGTTGCTAGTATTGCTTTTCAGCATGAAATAGACTAATTTTGTTCATTAAAGTGCTGACAGTGTTGATGACTCACTGTAGGAATCGATTGATATTATCACAATAATATAACCAGTCGGAGGAAATTCAACTGAAGCATATAAAAATTTATTTGATAGTTGGTTTATGCAGGTTGAGAAAAGGTTGAAATATGCTCCTTTTACTGGAAATACAATAACCAAAACCCTCATAGACTTGGTCTTTTTTTTTCTCCTTTGTTGTTTTCCTTTGACTAGGGAAATTTGATTTGGGCAAAGCCAAATGAATTTAGAGCAAAATATTTTATTTGTGACATTTGTAACCTTAATTAATTAGGGTATAAAACTATAGAAAGCTTACGAAAGAAATTGAAGAAGGCACAAAAAATGGAAAAACATTCCATGTTCCTGGATAGAAAGAACAAATATTGTTAAAATGTCAATACTACCCAAAGCAATCTACATATTCAATGCAATCCCTATCAAAATAACACCAGCATTCTTCACAGAGCTAGAACAAATAATCCTAAAATTTGTATGGAACCAGAAAAGACCCCAAATAGCCAAAGCAATCTTGAAGAAGAAAACCAAAGCAGGAGGCATCACAATCCCAGACTTCAAGCTATACTACAAAGCTGTAATCATCAAGACAGTATGGTACTGGCACAAAAACAGATGCTCAGATCAATGGAACAGAATAGAGACCCAAGAAATGGACCCACAAACATATGGCCACCTAATCTCTGACAAAGCAGGAAAGAATATCCAATGGAATAAAGACCGTCTCTTCAGCAAGTGGTGCTGGGAAAACTGGACAGCGACATGCAGAAAAATGAACCTGGACCACTTTCTTACACTGCACACAAAAATAAACTCAAAATGGATGAAAGACCTAAATGTAAGACAGGAAGCCATCAAAATCCTCAAGGAGAAAGCAGGCATAAACCTCTTTGATCCTGACCACAGCAACTTCTTACTCAACACATCTCCAGAGTCAAGGGAAACAAAAGCAAAAATGAACTACTGGGACCTCATCAAAATAAAAAGCTTCTGCACAGTGAAGGAAACAATCAGCAAAACTAAAAGGCAACCGACAGATAGGGAAAAGATATTTGCAAATGACATATCAGATAAACGGTTAGTATCCAAAATCCACAAAGAACTTATCAAACTGAACACCCACAAAACAAATAATCCAGTGAAGAAATGGGCAAAAGACATGAATAGATTACTTCTTCAAAGAAGACATCCAGATGGCCAACTGACACATGAAAAAATGCTCAACATCAGTCACCATCAGGGAAATAAAAAACAAAACCACAATGAGATACCAGCTCACACCTGCCAGAATGGCTAACATTAACAATTCAGGCAACAACAGATGTTGGTGAGGATGCAGAGAAAGAGGATCTCTTTTTGCATTGCTGTTGGGAATGCAAACTGGTGCAGCCACTCTGGAAAACAGTATGGAGGTTCCTCAAAAAACTAAAAATAGAACTACCCTATGACTCAGCAATTGCACTACTAGGTATTTATCCAAGGAATACAGGTATGCTGTTTTGAAGGGACACATGCACCACAAAGTTTATAGCAGCACTATCAATAATAGCCAAAGTATGGAAAGAGCCCAAATGTCCATCGATGGATGAATGGATAAAGAAGATGTGGTGTATATATACAATGGGGTATTACTCGGTGATCACAAATGAAATCTTGCCATTTGGAGCTATGTGGATGGAACTGGAGGGTATTATGCTAAGAGAAATTAGTCAGAGAAAGACAAAAAACATATGACTTCACTCATATGAGGACTTTCAGAGACAAAACAGATGAACGTAAGGGAAGGGAAACAAAAATAATAAAAAAACAGGGAGGGGGACAAAACAGAAGAGACTCATAAATATGGAGAACAAACTGAGGGTTACTGGTGGGGTTGTGGGAGGGGGGATGGACTAAATGGGTAAGGGGCACTAAGGAATCTACTCCTGAAACCATGGTTGTACTATATGCTAACTAACTTGGATGTAAATTTAAAAATATAAAAAATAAAACAAGTTAAAAAAAATTCGGGTATAGGCCAGTGCTCGCTTCGGCAGCACATATACTAAAATTAGGGGATAGGCTAAGCTGCTATTTAAAAAGAGATACAGCACATGGAAGAGAAACCATAAAAAAAAAAATCCAGTGCTTTAAATGAGGTGGTTTATTTCTTTGACACATACCATTCCAAAAAGAGCAGTACTGGCCCAAAAAGGCAGGCAGCTCATGAGATCTCAGCTCTATGAGATCACTTGGAGTTAGTTCCATACGTTTTTGCTCTACCAGTTCCTAGGATGTCGTCCTCATGTATGTCTTTACAAGTAAGTCAGTGCCTCATCCAAGTTCCAATTCAGAGAAAGAGGGAAGTTTTAAGCAAAAGTGGAAGCCAAGCAATTTTCTTCTAAGGAAATAGTAAAGAAGTTGAGGATGTTACTTTTGCTAACATTCCGTTGACAAATGTCCACGGCCACACTTAGCTTCCAGCCAACTAGGAAATGCCATCTAGCTCAGCAGCCATGTGACCTAGTAAAATTCTAATGCCTCTAAAGAAAGGGAGAAAATTTTTAGAGAATAATTAGCAATCTGTCACTGTTTGCCCCTCTGGCCATTGACCATATCTGTGGTCACCTTTATTCTCACACATAAACACTATCTCCCTTCCAAGGGAGACATTCACAAAGCCCATTCAATGATTTCATCTGCTCAAAGCCAAGGGATTCTGAATGAAGCATGGTTCCGTCTGAGGTCTGAAATGGTTCCTTGAAGTGCAGTGACAAAGTACAGGCTCATCTCCCATCCGGTGCACAAAAGTGGTAGGAAAAAGTGTTACTGCAATAAAAGTTCTCATGTGGAAAGGAAGGAATGGGAAACAACATAATCATCCATCTGTCAGAATTTACTGCTCTAGCAGTAGAGGAATATTCTCGCTTAGCCTGTTTGGCTGCCCCTTGCTCTCATCTCCAGAGCTACTTCATGATTTGTTGGCCTCTGTGGAGACATGTGAAGTTAGAATAAGAGAGCATACCCTCCTTGGGAACTGTACAGTTTTCAAAGCTTGCTTCTTATTTGTGGAGATTTGGAAGCCTGAGAGTTGTCTTAGTGATCAAACAAATACAGGTGCTTCTTTTTTTTTAAGCCACCCTTTTGATCTCTTCAGGGAATTAATTAATTTTTTGTGGGATTTGGTCTTTTTGCTTTCAGATTGTTGGGAGTAAACAGACCCAAAGATTTTTTTTCTGGACATAGTTCTTAAGTCATGTTGTGGTATTTGCCTGTTTGCTTTTCGTGACCCATTCACTCCTTCCTTCTTCCTGAGGCCAGGTACAACTATGAGCTTGGGTGTGAAAGCAACACCCCTAATTTGGTCTTTGACTCTTGGCTGGCTCTGTATTTGGCTAAGTCTTAATGAGAGATATTTATGAACAAATAAAGAGCTTATTTATCCTTCTGTTTGTGGGAGTTTAGATTTTCCAAACCTGAGGCCTCAAATCAAGGTACTTGATCACTTTAAGTGATAGACCACTTAACAACCACTTTGTCCAGACTGATCGGTATCACAGACACACACAGACTACCTTTCAGTTACTACAGTTTTACTGTTACTATGACACAAAAACGTTCACCAATTTGCCAGTCTGCAGTACCTCTTTTTTCTTGCCTTATCTTTCACTCAACTTTAAAGCCAAGAAAATTACTTTAAGTTTTAATTTTGCTAGCACCTTACTTCTGGGTACCGATTTGTGTATTAGGCTCAACTACCGTACCAACCTGAAATACAGTGCCTGAAAGAAGAAAGAAGTTTTTGTTTTCGTTTTTATGTGACAGTCTGTGGAGAGAGGCTTGTGGTCCAGGTCCGTATGCAGCTCAGCACCATGAGATCATGCAGGGACCCAAGTTCCTTTTTTCCTGTTGTTCTACATGAGGGTTTCTCAAAGTCAGTACTATTGACATATTGGGGCCAGCTACTGGTTTGTTGTGGATGGTTGCCTTATGCATTATAGGATGCTTAGCAGTATTTCTGACCTCCACTTGCTGGATGCCAATAGTGTTTCACTAGTTAAGACAAACAAAATTGTCTCCAGACATTATTACCAGATGTCCCCTGGAGGCAGTATCACTCCTTGTTGTGAAACCATTGCCTTACAGTCTTTAGGATCATCATCGTATATGTGGTTTTGAGAAGTAAGGAGATGATTCATTTTCAGAAATACCAAATAAAAGCTGTGCTCTCTAGTTAACGATAGGTTTACAGCCTATTGGAAATATGTACGAACACCCCCCTACAGTGGAGTCCCAAAGCCATAGACACTTCACGTCCTGGTACTTCTTCCTCTCTCCATTTTGTAGGCTTCTTTTCATGGGCTTTGCAGTAAGCATGCGCCAAAGAACAAAGGAGGGACTGAAAGTCTCTGCATCACCTCAGAAAATGTACATTTGTTTCAGTCAGACTCCTTTCTGCCTTACATGGGCGTGGACGACCTCTGGGTAAGGTAGCACTCATCCAAGGAGGAACCAGCGGCGAGGACTTGCACTCTAGGAGATAAGTTGTCTGCTGTGACTGCCCCCAGTGTGCCTGCCCATCAGACACCCGCTCTTGCAAAAGCGTATTAAAGCCTCGCTTCATTGTGCTGTGAGTCTCTGTGTCCCTCCTTTGATTGGGTCAGTGGGCTTATTTCTCACAGTGGTCAAAACAGATCTTGATTCATAGTGAAGAGGAAAACCAACCAGTCAAACCGACTTAGATGCTGTATCAGCAATGACAATATAGTAATTATAACTTTATTCCATATGTTAAAAAAATTAAGATATGGAAGATATAAAAAAAGACCCAAAATGAAGTTCAAGAGATAAAATTATAATGTTTGATAGAACTTAGAAAAATATCAAATGGAAGGGTTGGCTGGGAACGTGGCGGAGTAGGAGGACCCTAAGCTCACCTTACCCCATGGATACAACTAGATAACACGTCAGCGTAAATAATGCAGAAAATGACCCAAAGACTCGTTAAATAAACTCCACAACTAAAGATAGAGAAGAGACCACGCTGAAGAAGGTAGGAGGGGTGAAGACAGTTGGGGAGCAAATGGAACGTGGCTGTTCACAGTAGAGAGGGAGCCGGTGGTGCGAAAAACAGAATTTCACAACAAGGAGCCCATGAATGAGGACGACAAATCCGCATAACATTTGTCTTTGAAAGCAGAAGGGGCCTAATTTCATGAGTTCTTAAAACCAGTGGGACTTAAAGCCTGGAATTTTAAAAACCAGCATGCTCAGCTCTGGGAGAGCCCTGAGGGCATCAGGAAGGAAATCCCCACCCTTAAAAGACAGCAAGACTAGGGTGCCTGGATGGCTTGGTCGGTTAAGCTTAAGCATCTGACTTTGGCTCAGGTCATGACCTCACAGTTCGTGGGTTCAAGCCCCACGTCAGACTTTGTGCTGACAGCTCAGAACCTAGAGCCTGCTTCAGATTCTGTGTCTCTGTCTCTCTCTGCCCCTCCCCTGCTCATTCATTCTCATATTCTCTCTCTCTCTCTCTCTCTCTCTCTCTCTCTCTCTCTCTCTCTCTCAAAAATAAATAAACATTAAAAACAAAAAAGATAGCAAGACAAACAGCCCATGCAGATACAGCATAGCACCAGCAGTTTGTAAAACACAGTGACAGAAGGGAAAAAGAGTGATTTCCTCATCTCAGAGCGTGTCCTGGAGAGACAGGGATCATGGGGAGATTCCTCCAGGAGCAAAGGAGCTGGCAGGTGCCGCTTCCCTCTGCTGCCCCCCCCCATAAACAATGCCACCCATGGGAACCAGTGAGTCACCAACACTTGTTAACTAACTTGCTTGCACCAAGCCTGCCTCTCTGCCCCCTGCTTCAGCAATCTGCCCTTCCAAGTCATGCTTGCCTCGGTCCTGGCACTGCAGGCCCCATCCTGCAAAAGATTGGTACAAACCCTGCCACCACCACCACATCTCCTGACCCTCAGATTTTGCAGGACCTCAGTTCTGGTGGTGGAGGGGGGGGCAGGTCATTTCACAAGCAAATCACCATGCACCTTGTTAAAAGGTGCCCCACCCCTGCTGGGGACCAAACACTCCCCACAATGGGCAAAGAGAGCCTCTGCATACAATTAGACTGAAGGAAAAAGAGGTTAAGACTCAACAGCTGAACACATGCAACACGCATAGGAGACCTTCCCTGAAGGACCAGGCCCTGGGGAACAGGGGACACTGCACTAGAGGGCACTACAGGACCTCTTATTCATAAGGTGATTATTGTTAAGAGTGAGGGAAGTAGCTGACTTTCCCAACTCACAGAATCAGACACAGAATTAGACAAGATGAGACAGAGAAATATGTCCTCAGTGAAAGAACAGGACCAAACCATAGCAAGAGACCTAAGCAAAATGGATAAAGTAACATGCCTGATAGCAAATTTAAAGTAATGATTCTAGGGGCACTTGGCTAGCTCAGTCAGAAGAACATGTGACTCTTGATCTTGGGGTTTTGAGTTGAGCCCCATGTTGGGTGTAAAGATTACTAAAAAATAAAAAACTGAACTTTATAAAGTAATGATCATAAAGATACTCACTGGACTTGAGAAAAGAGAAGAGGACATCAGTTAGACCCTTAACACACAGATAAAAAAAACAAAAACAGATCAAGAACACAACAAATGAAATTTAAAATACACTTGATGGAATAAATAGCAGTCTGAATGAAGCAGGGGAACAAATTAACAACCTGGAAGACAAAGTAATGGAAAGTAACCAACCTGAGCAAAGGAAAGAGAAGCAAATTATGCAAATTGAGGTTAGTCTCACAGAGGTCAGAGACTCCATCAAGTGTAATAACACTGGAATTCTAGGAATCTCAAAAGAAGAGGAGAGAGAAAAGGGGACAGAAAATTTATTTGAAGAAATAATAGCTGGAAACTTCCCTAATCTGGGGAAGGAAACAGATATCCAAATCCAGGAGGCACAGAGATTGCCCCCCCAGAATTCAACCCACGGAGGTCCGTTACAAGACACATGGTCCTTAAAATGGCAAAAACTAGTGATAAAAAAAAATTTTTTTTAAGCAGCAAAAGAAGACAGTTACAATGCAAGGTGAACCCATAAGGCTATCAGTGGATTTTCAGCAGAATCTTTGCAGGCCAGAAAGGAGTGGCATGATAAATTCAAAGTGCTGAATGGGAAAAACCTGCATCCAAGAATACTCTATCGAGCAAGGCTATCCTTCAGAATAGAAAGGGAGATAGAGTTTCCCAAACAAGCAAAAACCAAAGAAGTTCATGACCACTAAACCAGCCCTACAGGACATATTAAAGGGACCCTTTGTGGGGCACCTGGGTAGCTCAGTTGGTTAAGCATCTGACTCTTGATTTCAGCTCAGGTCATGATCTCACAGTTCATGAGGTCAAGCCCCACATCGGGCTCTGCACTGACAGCATGGAGCCTGCTTAGAATTCTCTCTCTCCCTCTGTCCCTGCCCCTCCTCTGCTCATGTGCGCTCTCTCAATCTCTCAAAATAAATAAACTTAAAAAAAATAATAAATAAAGGGGACTCTTTGAGTGGAAAGTAAAGACCATAAGTGAAAGTATGAAAAGCAAAAATCCCAAAAGCAATGAAAATAAATATTTCTAAAATATTAGTCAAGGGATTAATAAAAAGATATAAAATTTGAACACTTATACCAAAAATATAGTGGGGAAAGGAGTAAAAAATGGGCTCAAACTCAAGCAACCATCAACTTGCTCTAGACTACTATATGCAGATGTTATTTATAAAAGTAATGGTAAACCATGAGTCAAAAACCAGTAATAGTTATGCAAAGAATAAAGAAAAAGGAATCCAAGTATATCACTAAGGGAAGCCAACAAGTCATGAAACAGAGCAAGAGAAGAAAGGATCAGAGAGAAAATCTATAGGAATAACCATAAAACAAGTAACAAAATGGAAATAAATACATATTTATGAGTAATTACTTTGAATGTAAATGGATTAAGCACTCCAATCAAGACATAGGGTGACAGAGTGGGTAAGAAAACAAGACCCATGTATATGCTGTCTGCAAGAGACTCAATTTAGACCAAAAGACACCTGCAGATTAAAAGTGAGGGGATGGAAAACATTTATCATGCAATGGATGTCAAGAGAAAGCCGACATAGCAACACTTCGGACAAACTATGCTTCGACATAGCAACATACATCGGACAAACTATGTTTTAAAACAAAGACTATAACGAGAGACAAGGACACTATAATAATAAAGGTAATAATCCAATAAAAAGATATAATGTAAATATTTATGCACCCAACATGAAGCACCCAAATATATAAAACAATAACAAACATAAAGGAAATGATTGATAATAACATAATAATAATAGGGGTCTTTAACACCCCACTTATGTAGATGGACAGATCATCCAAAGAGAAAATCAACAAGGAAATAGTGGCTTTGAATGACATGGTGGACAGATGTATTTAACAGACATATTCAAAACATTCCATCCTAGAACAGCAGAGTAGATACTCTTTTAAATATTCACATGGAATATTCTCCAAAGAGATCACACATTAGGCTACAAAACAAGTCTTAACGAATTAAAAAAAAAAATGGAAGTTATACCATGCGTCTTTTCTGACCACAATGCTATCCTAGGAATCAACCACAAGAAAAATCTGGGAAGAGCACAAACATGTGGAAGTTAAATAACATGCTACTAAAGAATGAATGGGTCAACAAGAAATCAAAAAAGAAATTAAAAAGCACATAGAAACAAATGAAAATGAAAAAACAGTGGTCCGAAACCTTTGGGATTCAGCAAACAGTTCTAAAAGGAAAATTGATAGCAATACAAGCCTAACTGAAGAAGCAGGAAAAATCTCAAACAACCTAACCTTACACCTAAAGGAGCTAGGAAAAGAACAACGAATAAGACCCAAGCCCAGCAAAATGAGAAGGAACTAATAAAGATTAGAGCAGAAATAAATGATATACAAACGACCAACCAAAAAACAATAAAACATATTGATGAAACCAGGAGCTGATTCTTTGAAAAGATCAACAAAATTGATAAGCCTCTAGCCAGACTCATCAAAAAAAAAAAAAAAAAAAAAAAAAAAGAAAAAAAAAAGAAAAAAACCCAGAGAGGACATAAACAAACAAAATCACGAATGAAAGAGGAGAAATAACAACCAATACCACAGAATTACAGACAATTGTAACAATACTATGAAAACCTATATGCCAACAAATTGGATAACTTAGAAGAAATGGATAAATTCCTAGAAACCTATAACCTACCAAAACTAGAGCAGGAAGAAATAGAAAATTTGAACAGACCAGTTACCATCAGTGAAATTGAATCAATAATGATAAAACTTCCAAAAAACAAAAGTTCAGGACCAAACAGATTCACAGGCAAATTCTACCAAATGTTTAAAGAAGAGATAATACCTATTCTTCTTAAACTATTCCAAAAAATACAAGAGGAAGGAAAACTCCCAAATACATTCTGTGAGGCCAGTATCATCCTTATACCAAAACCAGATTAAGGCACCATACGGGAGCCTGGCTGACTCAGTTGGAAAAGCATGCAACTCTTGATTATGAGTTCAAGCCCCACACTGGATGTAGAGATTACTAAAAAAAATAAGCTTTAAAAAAAAAAGACACCACCAAAAAAGAGAACTACGGGCCAATATCTCTTATGAATATAGATGCAAAAATTCTCAACAAAATATTAGCAAACGAAATCTAGCAATACATTGAAAAAAATACACCATGATCAAGTGGAATTTATTCCCAGGATGCGTGGGCAGTTCAGTGGGCACAAAGCAATCAACATGATACATCCCGTCAGTAAGAGAAAAGATAAAAACCATATGATCATACGCAATACATGCAGAAAAAGGATTCAACGAAGTATAACATCCATTCATGTTAAAAATCCTCTGCAAATAGGATTTTTGGTCTAGAGGAAACATACCTCAACATAATAAAGGTCCTCTATGAAAAACCCACAGCCAATGGGATTCATCATACTCAATGATGAAACTGAAAGTTTTCCCCCTAAGGTCAGGAATAAGACAAGGATGTCCACTCTCACCACTTTTATTTGACATGGTTCTGGAGCCTTCACCAGGATAATTAGATATCATAAAGAAATAAAAGGCATCCAGATCATTAAGGAAGAAGTAAAACTCTCACTATTTGCAGGTGACATGATACACTATATAGAAACCCGAAAGGGGCCCCTGGGTGGCTTAGTCAGTTAAGCATCTGACTTTTGGTTTCAGCTCACGTCATGATCTCACAGTTTGTGGTATCGAGCCCTGCCTGAGGCTCCACACTGACAGCATGGAGCCTGCTTGGGATTCTCTCTTTTCCTTCTCTCTCTGCCCTTCCCCCGTGAGCTAGCTAGCTAGCTAGCTCTCTCTCTCTCTCTCTCTCTCTCTCTCTCTCAAAAATAAATCAACTTTAAAAAAAAAAGAAAACCTGAAAGACTCCACCAAAAAGACATTTAGATGGCCAACAGACACATGAAAAGATGCTCATCAGCACTTATCATCAGGGAAATGCAAATAAAAACTACAATGAGACAGGGGTGCCTGACTGGCTCAGTCAGAAGAGAGTGCAACTGTTGATCTCAGGGTTGTGAGTTTGAGCCCCATGTTGGGTGTAGAGATTATTTAAAGAAAAAAATTTTTAAGTAAAAACTACAATGAGATATAATCTTACACCGTCAGAATGGCTAAAATCAACAACAAAAAACAAGTGTTAGCAAGGATGTGGAGAAACAGGAACCCTCTTGCACTGTTGGTGGGAATGCAAACTGGTGCAGCCATTCTGGAAAACAGTATGGAGCTTCCTCAAAAAGTTAAAAATAGAACTACCCTATAATCCAGTAATCATATTACTGGGTGTTTATCCAAAGAATCCAAAAACACTAATTAAAAGAGATATATGGCCCTATGTTTATTCCAGCACTATTTACAATAGTCAAGATATGGAGGCAGCCCAAGTATCCATCAATTGAGGAACAGATAAAGAAGAAGTGGCATATATACATAATGGAATATTACTCAGCCATAAAATCTTGCCATTTGCAACAACGTGGATAGAGTTAGAGACTATAATGCTAAGTAAAATAAGTCAGAGAAAAACTAATACTGTGATTTCACTCATTTGTGGAACTTAAGAAAGAAAAGCAAGGGAAGAAAGAGAGAGAGCCAAACCAAAAACAGACTCTTAACTCTAGAGAACAAACTGATGGTTACCAGGGGGGAGGTGGGTGAGGGGAATAGATGAAATACAGGATGGGAATTAGAGACACTTACCGTGATGAAAAATAAGAAAAAAAAAAGTACAATGGATTTAAAAAATGAAAGATATTGAATGGGATTAGTGACAGATGAGACATTGCAGATGAAACCATTAGTGAACTTGCAGACATTGCAACCGAAACCATTCAAAATTAAACACAAAGAAAAAAGATTTTAAAAAGAGAAAAGAGTAACAAGTTTTATATTTCAAAAGGCCTCCTGGATATGTTATTGGGGTCTTTGAAGAAGAGGCAAGAGGGAAAGGCAATAAAAACACTTAAATAATAGCTGATGTTTTCCCAAATTTGATGAAAACTATAAACCCACAGATCCCAGCAGTTCCGTGAATTCCAAGCAAAAGACATAAAGACAACTTTATGGCAATAAATTTAACAACTTAGATGAAGTGGACAAATCTCTTGAAAACCACAAACTACCAAAGCTCATGCAAGAAGAAAGAGATCATCTGAATAGCCCTATAGCTGTTAAACAATACTCTTTTCACAATACATTTTATTTTGCAACTTGAAATTTTTCTTAACTAGTAGAAATGGAATGGGTCATAACTTTTAATGGTTGAGTGAGTGGTATGCCTTGTATATTAAGACATAGAAGCTGCTGAGGAAAACAGCATAAGATTGATATAAGATCACATATTTTCACAGTTTACCCCCTACCTAGTCATAATTCTCTAGTTAATCAAGAAAAAAAGTACTCTGTGATATGGTACCATTCCGTTTTCCACAGTTATGTGCTCTTCAGGTCCCTTGCTTCTGTACCCGTCCCTTTGGTATGTTCCTCTTCCTCCTCAGGTCTTAGCAGTAGATAAGTCTTTGGGCCTTCTGCGTTTTTGCATTGCATAAATTCACTGTCCAAAGAAAATAATTCCTAATTTTTTTCCTAGCAAGTTCCAATTTTATATCTTCAGCCATCTTATATAAAATCTTCAGTGGCCTTTGGTATTTCTTTTTTACTATCATTATTGATGTGTGGATAAGGCAGCTTATGTACAGTACAACTTCATGGGGTATCATTTACAGAAAGACTGATTGATGTATCTGTGCCTCATGTACTTGATGATGATACTATATTCATTTTTTCATTCTCCCGTCAAAGTCTTGGAGCTAAACTCTAGCACTATATTCTGAAAGCATCTTTATTTTATATATCATGCTCCCTTTTCTCTGTTTATACCGTCTGCCTAGCCCCTGTGTTCTGGCTTAAACCCTACCCCCTCTCAAGGATGGTTCCTGACTCCTGCCTGAAATGAACATCTGTTGCAATTGCAAAATGTATCATTCACTTTGTCACAAACATGCTGTGTTTCATTTTATTTTCATACGTGTAGGTCCTACATTCTCTGATTGGACTTCATTTCTTAAAGACAGTCTAAGGCTTTCTTTTTATCCACCAGAGTGGCAAGTGCATTTCTGCATGTTCAGCAAACATCCCTAATTCCAGGATTGATGCACAGAGTAGCAAAGGGCCAAAGGATTAACCTCATTCTTTTTCTAGTTGTTGTATTTAAGTAGATTGCACTTCATCTAAAGCAGTATTTAAACTAGTTTTGATTTTTCCCTAATGATCTATGCTTTGTTTTCATGTTTTATGTTGGAGATACACATACTAATCCCTGATTCTTTAGATTCATATTTGTTAATTGTTTATATAGTAAATACAGGTCTGTTCACATTATGCATACCAAAAACTTCTTTTGAGTATAAAGTCCCATGTTCCCAAATTTAAATTTTTTTCTATTTAAATAATCATGCACTGAAAGAAATTTCCCTCAGTTAAAATTACCATTGTTAAATACGGCTTAAGACGCTGTTTCCATTCCTTTTCTCCTATATTTAATAGAGCTTTACTAACTCCTAAAGATTGGAAATGGAGTTCAGATACCCTAGTCTTTTCCTGAAAACTGTCCATTCTGTATTCACGTGGATGATTCTAACTTCATCACGTATCTGTAATCTAGCTACACTGGAAGTAGATTCAAGAGGAACCATGCACACCTTGGGCTTGTCTGTTCTCTGTCTGGGAATAGCCTTTCAGCCTTTCTAAATCTACATATTTTTCAAGGCTAGCTCACATCTGACCTCCGCTCATCACACACCTTCCTGTGTGTTTATGTTACAATCCTAAATAGAGATAACTCTCGGGAATTACTGTTGCATCATAGCTTACATGCAAAAGTTAGTGCTTTTAAGTACCTGCCTTATTTTTACTTAAATGCTGTTTAAAGAATATAAGGGAGACTGCCTGGGTGGCTCAGTCAGTTGAGCATCCAACTTCAGCTCAAGTCATGATCTCACGGTTTGTGAGTTTGAGCCCTGCATTGGGCTCGTTGCTGTCAGCGTGGAGCCCACATCAGATCCCCTGTCCCCATCTGACTTTCTGCCCCTCCCTCGCTTGCACTCTCTCAAAAATAATAAATAAACATTTAAAAAAAAGAATTTAAGGGAAGCTCTTTGAAACTAATTTGTTCATTTGTTACTGTCCTCTGGGTCAGCTCTGAATCTCTGCCTGGGAGGCACTTTCATCATTGGAGAGATTAGACTTTTTGTGGGTGGAGCCTATTAGAGTGGGGGTGTGAGGGGACACCATTGCTAGTTCTTCTTAAGTTCTTTACTGAATGACTTCAGTGAACTCATTAAACGTTTACGTTTATTCCTGATATGTGAGATATTCAAATAGAATTACAATACGCATTCAAATCTGTTAATCCTCAGTTTGAAATTAGTGCCGTCATTCTCTGTTCATAAATGGAGAGATGAGTGAACATCTCTGCCTCTTTGGTAATTTTTCTCTCTTATTTGAGTAATTATAGGCTTGACTACTTTCACTCTATTTTTCTTTCTCTTTAGTTCTCTTCATCAATTTATTATATGTACCTTACCTTGGATTTCTTTTCTTTCTTTGCCATCACCTGTCTGAGATCTCTCCCTGTTGTGGCAGGAAGTGGGAGAGGCTGATCCCAGCAGGTGTGGGACTGGACATCATCTACCCAAGATGGTGGTACACTGTAAAGGTTGAGAGTTGAGCACATGAACTGAAGGAGGTAACGGAGACAAGCATGGGCCATCAAGTGAAGCTGGCCTGGGATGAGTTTTAAGAACCTGAGTACAAAGCCAAGAATAAACAGAACTGCCAGGAAAGCAAATGAAAATAAGTATAAAAAAGGGCAGCCTGGAGATGGCAGGGGGCAGTTGGGGACAGTGAGGGAGTAGGGAGTAGAGTAGGTGCTGAACTGCTACTAGGCTCTTTAATGTTCTGCAAGCCTTGTGTAGTTAAGCCAGCTCCGTTTTAAATGATCAGCCTTGGAAAGGAAGCCACCTATCTATTCTTAATTATTAAATTATCAATGCCTCCTCCTTACTTACAAAATAATGGAAGGTGGTATGTTTTCATATGGGACCCATTTTGTTCTTAGTGACATTAAAATAGGCTCTTGGGAAGTTTTTTTTTTTTAGTTTTTTTATGTTTATTTATTTTTGAGAGAGAGAGAGAGAAAGTGCAAGTGGGAAAGGGGCAGAGAGAGGGGGAGACACAGAATCTGAAGCAGGCTCCAGACTCTGAGCTGTCAGCACAGAGCCTGATGCGGGCTCGAACTCATAACTGCGAGATCACGACCTGAGCCGAAGTTGGACACCCAACCAACTGAGCCACCCAGGCGCGCCAGCTCTTGGAAAGCTTTTATCTTCTTTTTTGTGTAGAATATACTGCAGTATTTCAAAATGCAATGTTAAAAGATAAGTGATTTTAAAACAGAGAATTAAGTCTTATTTTTCATTTAATGTCAGTTTTCATTCAGCTACCACTTTAATAAAATAAGCAATTTCAGTAAATAAATAAATATAGTGATGTATAGTGAACAAGTTATATGCATATATATATGTATGTATGTATGTATGTATGTATGTATCAGTAATTGTCATGACTTGGTAGTTATCCTAGGTTTAGGCAATTTTAGGGGAAATAGAAGAAATCAAAGATGTTCCTGTTGAACACACCTATAGTTGATGCATTCTTTATGTTTATTTATATATTATTTTTGAGAGAAAGAGAAAGAACATAAGAGGGGGAGTGGCAGAGAGAGGGAAACACAGAATCCAAAGCAGGTTCCAGGCTCTGAGCTGTCAGCACAGAGCCTGGTGTGGGGCTCGAACTTACCATGAGATCTTGACCTGAGCCAAAGTCAGACGTTCAACCGAATGAGCCACCCAGGTGCCCTGTGTTCTTTTTTTTTTTTGCTAATGTTTATTTATTTATTTTGAGAGAGAAAGACAGAGAGGGGAAGCGTGAGCACAGGTTGGAGGAGGGGCAGAGAGAGAGGGGAGACTGAATCCCACGTAGGCTTCTCCCTGGTAGTTCAGTCTCACAAAGCACAAGATAAGGACCTGAGCCGAAATCTAGAGTCAGATGCTTAACGGACTGAGCCACCCAGGCGCCCCCTAGCAAGCTGATGTATTCTTGTTGGAAAATAATGTGTTGTCATTTCAGAGCAAAGAAAACAAAACTGACATTAGTATTTAAAGAGCTAAAAGAGTAATGCCTCTTTTTTTTAATGTTGATTTATTGTTGTGAGAGAGAGAGAGACAGAATGTGAGTGGGGGAGGGGCAGAGAGAGAGGAAGACCCAGAATCTGAAGCAGGCTCCAGGCTCTGAGCTGTCAGCACAGAGCCTGATGTGGGGCTCAAACTCACGAACTGCAAGATCATGACCTGAGCCTAAGTCAGGCATTTAATCAACTGAGCCACCCAGGTGCCCCAAGAGTAGTGCCTCTTTTAGGAACAGGACCGTTTGAGTCCTACAGGAGCTTTGGAGCATCTTTATTCAAGTGTTGACCATACATTCTATACTACTTCTCCACTATTATGTGCAGACTGTAAGCCTTATAGGGGTAACACCTGCTATTAGGCCCCATTGTCTAACATACAGTGAAATACTGTGTATTAAATGACTTTCAGTTCTTGAAGCTTGGCTACACTTATCAACTTTCATTCATAGCAAAGAAAGAAATAAAAACCATATGTAAACAGGGCGCCTGGGTGCTTCAGTGACCAACTCTTGATTTCGGCTCAGGTTGTGATCTCCGTTCATGGGTTCAACCCCCCACATAGGGCTAAGCGCTGACAGCAGGGAGCCTGCTTGGGATTCTTCTCTCTTTGCCTTTCTCTCTGCCTCCTCCCCTACTCTTGCATGGGCACACTGTCTCTCAAAATAAATAAACTTAGAAAAATTTTTAAAAACCATATGTAAATACAAACTAAATGGGAATTGAAACTTAATTCTTTAGTTAATTTATCTAGCCTGCCTAATTTCATTTCAAACATCTTACCCATTTACTGATAGCTTATACGGGAGACATTATGGAAGTGTTTTCCATCTGTGCCAGTGATTTCCATGTCATTTTCTTGAATGTGATTCCAGTCCTCTATTAGTAAATTCTGAGTATCTGCCCTCTTGGGCAAGTAAACTTGCCAATCAGACATTTTCTTAAAGGTGTATCTTATGTTAATGTGAATTGGGGTGCATGCTGGCATTTTCTAGAAACCTTTGCTTGAGAACCTGAGTGATGTGATTTTGCAGTATTGATTACTTATAGCCAAGTAAGTTATTACTTCTGTCAGCACACGATACTTTGTTTCCATGTGAAATGGAAAATAGTTTTTAATTTAACAATCCCCTCCCTAATGTATTTTACCCACTTAAGTCCAAACTAAAACAATGACTTCTGGGCCTCCATTTCTGTCAATCCTGTGAAGTGTTTAGGTCTGTCCATCGACCCACCTCCAGCTAACTAGCCTGTCAGATGATGAGAGCCTCCACACTCCCCAAATCAAATGTATGTGTTTGTTTCTGAAGGAGCTACCAAGTGATAGCACATTGCTAAATAATTTGTTTTTTTATTTAGTTTCTTATGGCCTTTGCACTTTTACTGTGGGTTAGCATCTTCCCTCTCTTCTTCTAGAGTCCATAAATACTGCATAAATACTTTTTCAATTTTGGCCTTCCTTCTTACTCATTTAGACAGTAAATAAAAGAGATACACACTCACCATCCCCTAGCATAATACATGTCTGTTTAAAAAGTAAGCTCATATTTAAATTCTGTTTATAACTCACTTCTTCCTTTGCACATCAGTTATTCATGTAGTCAGTATTTATTTAAATAATCCATGACCGCAGTGACCAGAAGCTGTTGTGTGGTGGAAATGCCAAGATGAGTGTGTTGCAGTTGAGGCAGAGGCAGGGGCTTCACAGACAAGTAGGGAAGATAGACAGGTCTATAAATAATGGCCACAGAACAGCTGTTACTTCATGGTCATGAACAAATAGGACAGGATGCAAAGGTGGAGGAGGGAGGTAACAAAAGGGATGATTTGAAAGAGAAAGTGACGTTTGAGTCATGGAAGATTAGCAAGGGAAGACAAGGAATGATGTTTTAGGCGATGAGAAGAGCATATGTGAGGACCAGAAGTACCACAAAATATAGCATGTTGGGAAGAGGCTCCATGAGAACATTGAGCTTAAGGTGTCAAGGTGACAGTCGTCATTGGAAAGGCAGGAGAGATCTAGATTGTCTGAAGGGTATCTTACGGTTAGGGTTGTGTGTCCTTTGAACCTGTGGACCAGAGGCTACCTTCAGATGGTTACATAGTTAGATCTGCTGTTTGAGGAAGACAGTTTTGGAGACAGTGAGAGGTAAAGGGGAATGTGAAGAGATGGGAATAGATATGGAGAGTAGTTTGGAGACTTTTAGGAGAGTCTGGGGAGAGAGATCATGAAGGCTTCTTTTAACCAGGGCTGTCACAGCGAGGGTGGAAAGGGTAGGGGACACTGAGCAACATTCCCCCAGGTGCTGTCAGGGAGACGTGGGGACAGTTGGATGTGCTCGAGGATAAATGCTGTCATTGCTATTCTCTTTTTTCCTCTCTCTCTTTCTTGCCTTCTGAAAAACTTTCCAGTTACACCCTCTCTTTAATTTTAAGGAAGGGAGCTGCTTAGAAGATGTTTATTGTAGAGAAGGCAGCTTATTAGACCTTACATATTCTCACTTACTGCTCATTGAGTGATAACCAGGGTGTCTCTGGACAATTGACTAGTAGTATTACCAGATCAACTTCTGATTAGTTCAACCTAAAGCCTTATGGTTTGAACTGCATTAATAATAAGAGTCTCAGAAATCGTGACCAAACCAGTTGATCTTTTAACCAAACCTAGTGCCTCAACATCAGTAACTTTGAGGGAGTATTCATATGTCAGGGGGCATTTCACTCCCTCTGTGGTGATTTGGTGAAGAATATTGCACCTGGCAATTTCCTACCAATGAGTCATAGAAAAGAGGACATGATAAGCCACATGTACTTGGAAAGTTACACAAATATAACGAAGAGCTATTTTCCCTTTATGATGCTTCTCAGATTTAAGCATCGCTCTGTGTCCATGGCAACCACACCGGTCCAGGGTTTCCTCTTCCCACATTCCGCTCACTGCAAGAGCTTTATGACTTGTCTGCCTTCAGTCTCTTCCTCTCTTAAAATCCTTTGCCCTCTGCTACCAGATTCATCTTTCTAAAGATGTGTCTTCATTGTATTATGCGTCTGTCTGCTGTCTAGTATAAGCCCATCCTCTGGCTTTCCATTTTCATCATAATCTGGCCTCAGGTAGACCTATTGGGCACCTTATTACCTGTGCTGTGGACCCCCCTGATGTCCTGATCATGGATCTTGTTTCTGCTCTGAGTCTATAGTACCACTGACAATAGAAACCACATTATACACTAGTTTCGTATTCCACTGGCACCAAATAAACTCTGGGCTCATGGTGTGTATATAGAGAACTGAATATTTCCTCTTTTACCTTTTACCCCTGGGCTCATTTGTCCCTCTGTATTCCCACTTGGTCTCGGGGCTGTTTCTGGTTATTTTGTGTTGTTAATTTCCTTCTCCTTCCTAAAGTAGTTGACAGTCATTAGCATATATTATCCAAAGTTTACAGGACGCTTTGAAAACCAATATTATGCTATCCTTGTTTTTAAATATAGAAACCTCTCTCTTCTTTACCAAAAACCACAATGACTCAGCTACTTGCATATCTAAAATGGTTTCTGCAGTTTTTAGGTGGCAAGACCTTATGGGGGCTATAGATTAATCATAGTTTTTTTGGAAGCATAACGTTTGGTATTAATCATGGCACGACTACCATGAGCCAGGTAGGCCATTTATACAAAAATGTGTATAGCCATCGGTTCAGGGGGGGAAAAAAACAACTGACACTCGTGAAAGATATATACTGCAATGCTTTTAAATTTTTTAATACCACTATGATATTTTTATTCAGTGTCTCTTTTTATGAAATTGAGATAAAATAACTGCCTTGTCATAAGAGCGTATAATAACCGAGAGGAACAAAGACTATAAGCTAAGCTTCCTTACCACCTGCTCCACGGAAGTAACGAAATTCATTCCTCAGCAAACCCACAAGTTGCTGTGTTACAGCCTTGTGGGGTCTCTCAGGGAGAGCCGGAACAATAAATATTGAATCTATAAATGTCAAGGGGCCACTTTGCTAAAGAAAAGAGAGATTCAAAAGGCTCTGTAAAATAATAATATTTTAAGTAAAAATGAATGGATGAATGAAAAAAAGAAGCTGAAGCCAGAATCTTATTTTACATTTATGTTTTTTTCTAATAACTTGTCAGTAAAGATTTTTTTAAAGCTCTCCCACCTCTCCCCTGTGAGCCTTCCCCTGACATTTTCTAGTGGGAGAATGAGATAATACATGGAAAAGAAGTAAACAGTTTTTGGGATGCCTGGGTAGCTCAGTTGGTTAAGCATCCAACTCTTGAGTTCAGCACAGGTCATGATCTCAGGGTCGTGAGATTGAGCCCCATGTCAGGCTCCGTGCAATGCATGGAGCCTGCTTGAGATTCTATCTCCCCCTCTCCCTCTGCCCCTCCCTTGCTGCTGCTGTGCTCTCTCTCTCTCTCAAAAAAAAAAAAAAAAAAAAAAAAAAAAAAGGTAGGGGCGCCTGGATGGTTCAGTCAGTTAAGCGTCCAACTTCAGCTCACATCATGACCTTGCAGTTTTGTGAGTTCAAGTTCTGTGCTGACAGCTCAGAGCCTGGAGCCTGCTTCAGATTCTGTGTCTCCCTCTCGCTCTTCCCCTCCCCCATGAGTGCTCTGTCTCTCTCTCAAAAATAAATAAACATTAGGGGAAAAAAAAAAGTAAACAGTTTCAAGTAGCAATGAATGTGATGAAAGAAATAATACAAGAGAATCCAATGTGTTCCTGCTCTCCATTAGGTAAGATGGTAAGAGAGGGCCTCTGTGAGCAAAATAACATTTGAGTTGAATGATGTAGTGGACCCAGTCATATGAAGATCAGAGCCAACAGCAAGTGCAAAGGCCCTGGGGAAGTGTAAGTTTTGTATGTTCAAAACAGAAAGGGGGCCAGTGTGAGTGAAGCATAGCGAGCAGATGAGCAAGAAGTAGAGAAGAAGGAGATGTGGTTAGAGAGCTATGCAAGGGCCAGAGCAGTAGAGTCATACAAATAGTAGCAAAGTATTGGCATTTGGGTTTAAGGGGAAGCCAGTATAAGTTCTAAGCATGGAGAAATTTTACTGATTTGTGGTTTTAAGACGTTTGGATTGAGGAGATCTGGTGTGTAGAATGTGACTTGAAAAGAAGCGAGAATAGAAGCATGGAGACTGGGAAGACGTTATTTCAGAAAGTCCAAGCAGGATAGGATGGTAGCTTGGACTAAGGTGATAACGGCGAAGATGGAAAGAGAGGACAAATTCAGATAATTTTGTAGATAGAGCTGACAGGACTTACAGATAAACTGGATTTGGAAGGCTGATGGAAAGTGGGAAACCAAAGGTGTTATAGAAATCAGGCGGACTGATTTTGCAACACATGAACAAATCATTTCTTTTAGCATGGTCTCATTGCAACATATCATAGGAATGGGGTAAAACTGTGCGTAGAAGTGGATGGCACAATGTCTGGCCCACAACAGGCCCTTGTGAGGTTTTTATTCTTACCTCCACCTCTGCACATTTTTACTACGAATTTGTATTCTCACATTACTAACTATTTAGATCACCAAATTTCAAGCAAATGACTAGAAAGTCCATCGGTAAGATTCAATCATTCACCAACTCGGTAATTGATGAGCTGTCTGTAGACATAGTCACTCCACTGGGCGTGGGGAACGTGTTGGTGAGTGAAGCAAATACACAACCTTTCCTTAAGGAGCTTACTGGCTGGTGGGCTCAATTATTTCCCCAATAATATTATACAACTAGTTATTAAACCACACCTGGCATAATTGAGAAGAATATCATGACATACTATAAGAACGTCTCTTTATGGCTTCCTAGTTTCCCTGGCTTATACCTCATTCATTCCCATATTTCACCAGTGATTTCCAAACCCATCTCTTGGCTCCAGATTCATATTTCCCATGGCCTGTGGAAATCTCCAACAGATGGCCACTTACTTCTTGCTAACTCCATTCATCCTCTACCCTTTCCTGGCTCCAGTGCCCCAGTGCTTTCCCTATCAGTTATTATCTTCACTATCATCCCAGTTTTCCATGCTAGAAATGTCACAGTCATTAATAATGTTAGCAATTTCATAAGATTGCTGTTTTTTTAATGTTTATTTAATTTTGAGAGAGAGAGACAGAGAGAGACAGAGAAAAAGCAGGGGAGGGACAGGGAGAGAGGGAGACACAGAATCTAAAGCAGGGTCTAGGCTCTGAGCTGTCAGCACACAGCCCAACGCAGGGCTCGAACTCACAAGTGGTGAGATCATGACCTTAGCCAAAGTCAGACACTTAACCAACTGAGCCACCCAGGTGTCCCATTAGATTACTGTTTTAAACCTCATTTCCTCAATGAAAAGTGAGACTCAAGGAGGCGAACTTTTCCTGAAGTCACACAGTTACTGGACATCAAATGTTGGTTTTAAATTCAGGTCTGTCTGACATCTCAGTTTTTGATCTTTCAATAACATTTTGAAGGATTGTTAACATTTTTAAAGGGAAAAAAAATGATGGAGGAAAAACATTCCAGAAGGGAAGAACATTTTAAAAGGCTCAGAAATATTAAAACACCAATATCTCTAATCAGAGAAATGCTTATCTATCGTTCTCTTACACAGTAGTCTTATTTTATCCATTTTGAAGGCTGAGCCATTCCAACGAACAATTATGGGGTAGCCATTATGCATCAAGTAACTGCTTCTGCTGGTTTTCAGCACAAGAAGGATGGTACCTGATACCTGTCTCTAAGTGCCTTAGCAGAGGAGAGGGACCTAACCATTGATTTCAAGGCAACTCACTAAAGTATAAGCCTGCAGATGGCTGTGAGAGAGACAGCATAGGTGGAAACGTCGGGGGGCAAACGGGGCCATGCGCCCCAACTCCGAGAATGAAGGCTGGTTCCTGCAGGAGGTAATCTCGGAGTTGCATTCTGTCAGATTAAGAAAAGGTAAGTGAATTAGAGGGGAAGCACAGTTCTAGAAGAAGAGAAAGCCAGAACAGAGACCTAGAGACACAGAGTTGCCGGGGGCATGCAGGGAAATTCAAGTGTCTTGAGTATTGCTGATGGTGGAGATCCCAGCCTGTCATACCAAGGGCTGATCTCAAATCAGAAGAAATGGGAGTGGAGAAGAGGGGATAGTTGTAAGAGATGGTGAGGAGGTTGAATCAACTAGACTTGAATGATGGTTTAGAGGTGGGGGAGGGTGTAAAGGAGGACTCTGGGATGACACCCAGGTGCCTACTGTATAAATTGGGCAGATAGCAAACACTCTCAGCTGGGATAGGAAATGTAAGACAAGGAGCTGCACTGGGGAAGAAGGAATGACGTTGAACACTACGATTAAGTCACATGTGAGGCTGCATATATCCAGTAAGGAGAGAGACAGGTGGGAGCTCTGGAGAGAGGGCTGATCCTGTAGCTGTATTGTTCAGAATTAGCAGGGAGGGTATGGGTAAGATCACCAGGGTACAGATGCTGCTCTTTGAGCATAAGTTTTTACTGTTTTTTTCTGTCATTTCTTTTAGAACCCCTGACACATTAGTCCCTCAGTATACTCACAGTGACATGACTGTAAATCCTGGTGTTTCCACTGGACTAATTTGATTAGCCTCTGGGATCAAGCCTGTTTAACTCTACTTTCTTCACTGTTTCAAATAACTCAAGTTCAATTTTAAACATTTATAGATCAGGGGTGTAGTTATCCACAAACTATGGTTGTGTTGACTTACCACTTACTAGCGGCATGATCCTGAGCAAGTCGCTGAACTGTTCTAAGCTCAGGTGCCTCCTACGTGAAATGGTCATAATTGGTTGCTAGGATTAAATGCAGCAATGCATGCTCTAAGGGCTTAGCATAGTTCACAGCCTTTACAGGTATTATATAAATATAAATAATAACTGTTATTATTTATACTTTTGGTTATTTAAATATCCACAAGAGTTTGTGATGTACAAGTTACTTGGTTAGGCCCTGCTTGGGACAAATACCAGTATGGCACAGGTAAAGGAGCCCACCATGCAGGAAGGACCTCTGTATACCTGTTCACTTGTTGCTATCATCATGTGACAGCCTGTGGCAGTACTGAGTTTTTACAGGGACTGAACTCTCAAGGGAGGTGAAGAGGGAGCAGATAACCTCTAGTGAACGCAGAGGAAAATTCACCTCCATTCGCACCATTTTGCTACCCCTGAAATTGTACTGAAACCATTGGAAGCCATGAGGCAGGGGCCAGGGCCAGGCTGTATAACCTATCACCATCGTTATTTTAGAGCATTGACTTGTCTTGAAAAAAACCTGTATGTCCCCATCTTGGCATACTCATTTCATGGAAACAAATTCACTCGCTAATGCATGGGCTGACCCATATAACTACTCCACTGAAAATATTATTTTCCATAGTGACAGCTATTAAATTACATTTAGCGTTGTATGTAACATGAAGATGCCAGAGATAGCAAATTTAATAGAGCATGGGAAGAAGGCAGAGGCAATGCACAACTTACCAAGATGAATATAGCACCTCGTTATTTTTAACAATCATGACAACGCACACATACTAACACACACATAAAAATAAAAAGTAAAATGCTGATCCAGCGGAGGAAATCAAGGCACAGTCTAGATTCTACATATCATTATTTTAATCTGATCAATTTAACATAAACCCAGCCCTTGCTAACATTTATTTATGCCTCTGCTTACCTGGAAAATAAATAGGAGCCTTATACAAACTGTCCAGGGAAGGGGATGAATGAACTGAGAGCCAGCATTCCATTTTCAAGCCTACATCACTAACATGGCTTCAAGAAAGCTGCTCTTGAGACACTGTGGCTGATCTGCCAAGGATGCAGCCTCTCTGTTTGATTGAAGAAGAGAGTGCTTCTCGGTTAAAAATTGAGAAAGCAGATGTGCTTTATTATGATAAGTGTGTGTTCAGAAGTGATTATCCTCAAGACAGGCTTTTGGATGCCCCTCTCAACTCAAATCCAAGATTCTTAGATTCTTTCATGCCAGATAGCAGGCAGGATATCAATTCCAGATGAAATAAAATAGTGAAGCACAGTTTTCCTCATAAGATAGTTGTGTTTTTGTTGTTGTTGTTAAGCGGGCTACATTAATTTGAAAGACAACAAAAAGGCAAGGTTCCCTACCATGCAACTGGGCTCTGGGACCTTGGCTTACTGGCTCTGCCTCAAGCAAGTTTTATGATTAAACAGGTCACTTACGGAACATAAGTCTTATCCTTAATAGGATAAACATGTTAGACTTCGATGCTTTCTGGGGTCTAACAACAGCACATTATTTTGTGATTCTGTTATCATGTCTAGAGTATCCTTATCAGTGTGGGTAGTGAAGTACTGAAGGACATTGTCCAAGAAAATCCCATCCAAGAGGTAGGATTGTGAACACTTTAGAAAGATCCAGAAACCAGCTTATAGCAGGGATGGTTATCTTGGAGAAAAGGAAATTAAAACAGTCTTCAAATATTTTAATTAATGTCACATAAGAAAAGTAGACTTCTTCTGTGTTATTGTAGAATATATAACCCCAGTGACTAGAAATTTCACATTTCTGGCTTACCACAAGTAGTCCTTTCTAAACAAATGTCCAGTAATAAAATAGGTAGCAGGCTTTTGAGATGATTGTCAATAAAGGTAAGGAAGTAGAGGCAAAATGACCAACCCTCAACGTCTATAGTCATAGAAGTTCTTGCATTAATAAGGACATTATGTTAAAATTTGAGGACAAGGATATGTAGTAAGGTCATGATGATGCTACCATGATTACTCAGCATGTTATTAAATTGTTGGCGGGAGAAAGTTCTCTCTTCTATGAAACAACAACAACAACAAAAACTCCTTGTTTTTATCGATGGTTATAAGATGGTTATACCTTAAGTCTTACAAGAGGTTAGACCATTCTTAAACACTAGGTAAGTCTATAATGTTATATAGGAATCCTTTTTTCCCCTTTGAATTCCTATAAAACTGTTACCCGAACTACCCACCATGGTGTCGGTTAATTGTGTACTCCAGTTCTTCAGTGTTTGCTCTCCATCTACAAAATAATGAGACTCCTTTCCCTGTGATATAACTTATGTGCTCAGTCTCCTTACATTTCATTTTAGCTTTTTCTTCAAGTAGTGTGCATAATGCATAAAGTTAGAGGCAGCATCTGGTGTATCTTTCTACCTCCAGGAGCATGTAGGAGAGCATGAGCAGAATCGAGACTTGAATGGCAGAGTGTGCATTGTGCAGGATTTTACATGTTTACCAGGATACCAATACTACTTACTCTGTTATCTTTATTTGACCTATTTGTTGGATCTTAGGAACCTGCCAAATTATTGAGGCTTTATCCTTTAAAAACTTGTCTGTCCAACAAAAAAGAAATAACTAGAGAGTTCACTTTTGCCTTTTTATCTTTCCAAGTTGAGAAGAGCATGGGTCCTTTTCTACTAATTACTAATGTGTCAAACTGAAGAGGCAACAGTTCTAATTCTGTTTCTAATGTTAATACATTCAGAGACCTTTTTGTCTTTCTAAACCCTAAGCCAGGTGAACACAATACATTTTACCCCTCTACATGACTTCCTGGAAAGATGAAGAGAATTACTAGTTATCTAGCACCCACCCTGTGCTAGGCACCACGAGAGATTCCTTTCTACACATTAACTTAGTTTTTGGAGCAACTTGGCTAGGTACAGGACATGGACATTTTACAGAGACTCAAAGAGTATGAAGTAATTTACCCATGTCATTCGACGAGTAAATGTGACTAGAAGATAATGGAATAAGCAATGTCCTGTTTTACTCTCAGAGATACGTTTAATTATCATTACTCTTGGATTATAGGTCCAGACCAGTCTCACTAGTAGGAGCCCACTTTGTCTGAATCCATCGTGGATAACAAAGATGTGACTAGATTGTAACACAGTGTTGTTCCTCCTTTCATGGTGTCCACATTGTGCTCTATCTCCATGTTTGAATGCCTCTCTGATTTTAAGCTCTTGCAAATTGGAAAGTATTTCCTTTTTCACCTTTGTAACCCCTAAAGTAACTACTTAGCATGTTTCTTTGCACTCAGTGTTCTTAATTACATTAAGTAATAAATTAAGTCAAATATGGTCTTCCTTTTACAGTGGGAGTCTATTTATGTCCTGCACATGCCCAGCAATCATGACACAGTAGAGTAGTTCAGGAAGAGCATTCCGGCACAAGGCTTTAATTAGGACCACCATCCACCTGATCCCAGCACTCCAGACAGTGGGGTTCTCTTCTTTAGACCTTGGCTTTGGGACTATTGCCTGGTCCTGTCTGCTTTTCTCTCACTGCCTCATTGCATGATTCATCCAGGTTTCCCATATTATCTTCAATTTGCTGTTGATCTTCCTGTACATATTAAAAAAAAAATCTTTGTGATGGTTGAAAAAATCTGAGAAGTCATGTATTATTAACTGGTTAATTTACAAGAGGGTTTTTTTTTTTCTATCATTCGTTTCATCTTTGGACTACTTTATAACAAACATTTATTTCTCAGAAGTGTGCTGTTCTGAGCCTCATCAGCAATAAATAAATTACTTGGGGAGTTGGGGAGGGAGAAGAGAAAATGCTCACTGAGACGAGTCACTCTTGTAGGACTTCAAAAATGCCTGGAATCCATTCTTCCATTTCACCAAGTTATGTTCTAGAAGAGTTATTTCACCTGATATTGATCAATGGCTTACTCTCAAAGGACAACCTGAAAACAGGACCATGGTTGAAAAATTACGGAAATGTTGAAAGCAAAGGTGATGCTTTGGCAGGGGGGGATGGAGGGAACGCTGTTTATATAGGGTGCTTTATTCTCCATAGAGTGATACATGGGAAGATGGCTTGGGCTTGGGCTGATGTCCCCATGTATACAGAACTGAATAAGTGGGTCTCTGAGATGTCTGGTTCACCTTGATGTCGAAAGGACGATGAGAGGCCGAGGAGGGACGTTACAACCTGGGATGTGTTCATTCCTATGCACGTTCTGGCCTGGCCTGGCGTGCAGAGAGATGAGACAGCTCTCAGTGTGGTCATTTCTAGGTAGGTGACGCCTTCTGGGCCAGGAGGGCCTTCTGTACCACATCTTCCCACTGGGAATTTGATATCGTTAGCCTTTGCCCTTCTCACCAGTTTAGCATGTTCTGGGCGCATGGAAACAGAGCTGTGGTTGCTCTGTGCTGTTGCTCTCTTTCCATCTTCATCCTGACTCTTAACTGAGAGTCTGGCCTGTGAAGCCCTAGGACCTGGATCCAGTTCTGCGTGTCAGCAGCTCTGCCTCTGTCCCCCATCGTGCCGGCTCTGCCTCCTCTGTTCAGCATCTTGGTTCGGAGGCTGGTAGGAATAGCCAGCTGGTCCTGCTCCCACTTCTCCCTGTTCTTCCCGAGGCTCCTCTGTGCTTTAATCCCCACGCCTTCTGCAAGGCTCTGGTGTGGCCCCCGTTCCTCAGACTCATCAGGGAACGTATGCTCTGGACCCACGCGGTCTCCCCATAAGACCCCTGCTGCTCTCCTGGCAGGGCCCACTCAGAGCCCAGGGCTGCACCAGCACCTTCACTTCCTCAAGGATAATGTATTTTTGAGGAGGAGGATCATGGAGAGATTAGGAAAACTGAAATACAGGGTAACTTGTTTATAATTCCTCTTACGTAACGTTTCTCAAATGTGCCCAAGTATTTGCTTTGGTTTGCTCATTAAAATATCATACTTTAGGGGCGCCTGGGTGGCGCAGTCGGTTAAGCGTCCGACTTCAGCCAGGTCACTATCTCGCAGTCCGTGGGTTCAAGCCCCACGTCGGGCTCTGGGCTGATGGCTCAGAGCCTGGAGCCTGTTTCCGATTCTGTGTCTCCCTCTCTCTCTGCCCCTCCCCCGTTCATGCTCTGTCTCTCTCTGTCCCAAAAATAAATAAAAAACGTTGAAAAAAAAATTTTTTAATAAAATATCATACTTTAGTTATTACATTTAATATTAGCACATGGAGTTTTAACTTCTTTTGTGAGCATCAGAGCCAGACCATAGTTCTGAAATCTTTGGATTAATTTTGACTTCTTGCCAGAATCCATTTAGGCAAGAAATTCTTTGTTTCTGGTTTATATGAGAAAAAATAAATGCTTCTGCCAGTGTTCTTTGAACCCACGTCAGTTGCATGGAAGCGTTTCCCCTATCTTAAAAAAAAAAATCAACCCAAAAAAAGTCCTATAAGCAAAGGAGTCACTGAATTGTCCCTTCCTTTGCAAGTAAAAATGTGCCCTTGTTCTTAAACAGGAAGCTTCCATGGCAGTGCTTTTCACACTTCCATAGCAGTGGTACAGTCTTTTCAAACAGAACCTCATGCAGAACTCCAGTGTGTAAACAAGATAAAAATGGAACTGTTCCCTGCAGGGTGTGTGTGTGTGTGTGTGTGTGTGTGTGTGTGTGTGTGTGTAGGGGTAGGCTGTGAAAGGCCCAGAACCCCTGCCCTCATCCTTACAGCCTCCCCCTTCCAACTGAACCTACCCCACCCTGGGTAGCCCATCAGACATTTATCCAAAACCTTAGGGATCTGAAATTTATTTATTTATATGTCATATTCTAATGGTTTTGATCACTTTCCATTAAAATCTTTAGTTTTTTAAGAAAGCATTTTCAGGGGCGCCTGGGTGGCTCAGTCGGTTAAATGTTCAACTTCAGCTCAGGTCATGATCTCACAGCTTGTGGGTTCAAGTCCTGTGTCAGGCTCTGCTGACAGCTCAGAGCCTGAAGCCTGCTTCAGATTCTGTCTCCCTCTCTCTCTGCCCCTCCCCCATTCGTGTTCTCTCTCTCTCTCTCTCTCTCTCTCTCTCTCTCTCAAATATAAATAAACATTTTTAAAAAATTTTAAAAGAAAGCATTTTCAGAAGAAATAAAAAGCTTGACAACTATATATAAGTATCTTATTTAAGATATTTTGTTCATTAATACTCAAGATGTTTAACAAAAAAAATGTTTTGTTTTTATTGAGTTTTAAAAAAAGGAACTCAACAATATTCTTTAAAGGAGGCAATATTTCCCTTTAAGCCAAATTTGGTAATTAATCTATGTCTTTAACCGAGATCCTAGACATATGCTGGTAAATATGATTCTCTTTTGTTACTTGCGGAGATCTGTAACTGTTATTTGTCAGAGCAGGAAACTAAGACTCAGAACCACCTGGGCTCTCTTAGCCCTGTTACCCTGTATCATGCTATAACTTCAGTGGAGAAACTGCTCTGAGATTCAGGGGAGCAGCTACAGAACTACAGCACCAGGATTCTCAATATACATGAGTTCATTGTTAGCTCAAGTTTAGAAACTGCTCCTAAAGGTGATTTTGTCTTTTTGCCTTCATTTGACTGTGACTGTTATTCACATCAAGGGAATTAAAATCACACTTACTAAGACTGTAAAATTTAAAACTATGGACAATTCTCAGTTGTTATTAGTAGGGAAGGATTAATTTGACCAGAGAGTAGCAAAATAACATTTTGAGCTATTACCTGAATGTTTATCAAGGTCTGTGGCTTAAA
Organism: Prionailurus bengalensis; assembly: GCF_016509475.1. Lineage (NCBI taxonomy): Eukaryota > Metazoa > Chordata > Mammalia > Carnivora > Felidae > Prionailurus > Prionailurus bengalensis. Next base: position 16,583,158 of record NC_057360.1, read on the forward strand.
AAAGTTATTACTGCTTGAGAATCCCAACTTTAGTGATTCCTTAGATGTATACTCTCATTATTATGTTGGAGGTCTTTATGTAGTATCATACTGAATGTTTATAAAAATCTTACTTTTAATTGTGGCTTCCCCTGAATGCCGAAATACCTCACATTCTAGCCTTGCAAAAAGTCGGTATTATTGCGTAAACACTGCAACTTGAGGGTGTGTCGTTTCTTGGAAGCCCAGTCTTTGCTCTCATGCATACTGTAGCATTTTGCCCCAGACCCCTCTTCTGTGGGGATTTCAGTCCTCTAACAAGGGCTGGAAAATCCCACTTTAAATACGCAGCATAAAATCCGACTTGTATGTGTTACCGTTATTAGAAAGCAAGAGTGAATAAAGGTCAGCCTTGTGGCTGGCAGGCGGTCTGGTTTCTCTGTGAGCTTCACATGCTAAGAGAAGCTGGTTCATCTGCCTTTGGCTTTAGGATTCAACAGCAGAAGCTGTCAGACTAACACTGATTGAAGGTGGACTGGGAGGGGGAAGCACATCTGTCCAACGGCTCGCCATTGGCTTCTTATTACAGCATTCTCCCCCGAGACGCACTCTGCATGCTCATTCACCTACCTCCTCCTCTCCCCTCCCCTCCCCTCCCTACCCCTTCATTACTGATTCACAGCGAGAGGCGGCAGCGGCAGCGGCGGCGGCGGCGGCGGCGGCGGCGGCGGCAGCGGAGGCAGTGGCGGCAGCAGCGCTGCTTGTCACGAATCGGGGATTGCAATGAGCTCATCCTTTTCTCCTTGCAGCTTCACAACTGCCCTGGCTTCTCGGCCACTGCTGCTGCTGTCTGCTCAGACACACAGACACACGCGCGCGCGCACACTCACGCACACACACACGGCACACGCACACACACGCTAGACCCTTCCGAGCAGCCTGTACATTTTAACACATGTATCTGAACTCTGCTGCATCGCTCTTGGCCATTTTCTTGCATTCGATTGCTTCTGCCGGTTTTTATTTAGATCCGTGTTTGATTTCGTTTTCCAGTCTACTTTGGGGCTCTGGCACAGTGGATAATTTAGCCAAAATGTTCTTCCTGTGGAGACATTAGCTGACAATTCCCACCAGAGACTGGCTGGTGCTCCTGGGGAGACCTAAGCCTGCCTCCCCTCCCACTGCAGTTCTCAAAATTGTGGATAAGAGATCCAGCTTTCTCATTCTGGATACCTACTTACTGCTCATGGAAGAAGGGGTGCCCTGCCCAGCCCCAGCTGCTAAGCTCACACCTCCTGTCAAAAAGTCCCAGGACATGCACGACGAGAGGAGCAAGCTGGTGAATGAGTATGCATGTCGAGTGCTGGAACTTCTGGGGATGGGGCATCGTCTGTTTGTGCCTCGGCTTCTGGCGGTGAGACTGTTTTTCATTGAACTTCATTTATAGGGAATCTGCCACCCTCTGGGAGAATTCCTGTATCCCTAAAAGAGGCTTGCAGTCTCCTGTTTTCTTCTCCTCTTACGCACTCTACCAAGAAGGAAGTGCTGAGTGGCCACTGTCGTGGGGCTCTAGCTGAGCCTGGTCCATGCCACTCCTTAATTGGCTAGAGGGGATATGGCTCTTTTCTAAGAGCCCAGGGCCACATTAGTGGCATTATCTCTGTGGCAGGGGGAAAAAAAATGTTTTCTGGCTGCCTAGACTCCGCAATAAAGCAGAATACCCAAGTGCTTGATTTAGGCATTCTGTTATTTACGTCTCCAAAGGGTTAAATTTCACAACAGACATTATTGCTACTTATCTAGACTACTGTGGTTTGCATTCTAACCTCACCATTTGATTGCCAGTTTGATTTTTATTTTATTTTATTTATCTATTTATTTACCTATCTATCTGTTTGTTTATTATTTATTTTTATTTTTTATTTATTTATTTATTTATTTATTTTTTGGATACAGAATTTTACCCCCTAAAAATCCTGGGGTAGAAAATTGAAAATTTCTCTCCTGGAATGTTTGAACTGTGTATCTATGAAGCAGCTTAAAGCTATTGGGTCTGTGCTATGAATCTGGGAAGTCTGGCTTGCCTGTTTTTTTGATTTCCTGAACAAGAGAAAAATCACTCATCCTTCCTCACTTCCTACCAAGGGTTAAAATTAAATACCCACAATCGCTGGTGCAGGGTTTCTTTTTAGTGGTTTGAGAACTATACCTAGCAACTGTTCTATAATATAATTGGTCTACAGTAGTCCTATACCATTATTTGGTAATTGAACAAGAATCATTAAGCTTTGTCTATTTTATACAATGGACTTTAACACCATTCCAGACTGTTCTTTCATTATGGTTCTGTCATATGTGATTCTTTTCAAAAGTACAATGTTCACACTTTTCTCTCACATACTCCTCTTCAGTCTAGTTCATCTCTGTTTATATTATCGTTGCAATTACCAATTCAGTGTTCATGTATGTATTTGCATGCAAATATTTTCTCTCTTGTATAATCATAACAGCATTTTAGGTAGCTGTGTACGTGAGGGATTTTTCACCCCGAAGAAAGTCTGTTAGTCATTGCAAGATGAAGTTAGAAGCAGTGACCAGCATACAATTTGGGGGGGTTGGTATTTTTGAGAAATCGTTTCCTTGCCATTCAAGAGAGAAATAGAAAGAACCCAATACATATGTTTTCACGCCCAAGTGAGGTCATCAGTGCTTACTTAAATTTTGTTTCCCTGAATCACGTTTTTCTTAATAGAAGAGAAAACTGAAGATTTATGATTCCATTGGAAAGGAATTTTTTAAGTGAAATAAAAAGCATTTTATTCAAGAGCTTTGATGCTATTAAGGGCTAAAATGTATTTCAACAAGTACATCCCTTTGAAGAGTCAGTTTTGGTCTAATATATTTTCAGATTCTTAAAGACTCCCTAACTTTGTGATTCCAGGGCTCCACTGTTAACTTTCCAGTAATCTCCTACTGCCTTTCTTTGGCACCTTATACTTTGAGTGCTTTGAAGGAAAACATAAATTTATAACTAAGGCTGTCTCTCATACTTAAATCTGCATTAGGGTTCAATTTAAACTGCCTCTAGTTTAAAACAAGTTATCGGCAATTAAATCCACAAAGAATGGGTTCACAAGCTTCAGATGTTGCGGAAGTCATGTGTATCTGTGTGTTGCGACCATACAGAGTCAGCTTGGTTGCCCCATTAGGTATCCAAGGTAGTAGTACATCCCATGGGTTGTTTTGGGCTCTCACATGCCAAAACATAGGTAATGGTGCCATTGACATTACATGTGAAAAGTATTTCCTGAGTTGTCCAGAGGGTCATTTGGCAATCTCTGACTTTGTTGTACAATATTGTACATAAAAGATTGTACATAATGATAGAACTGGGGTACTTTCCAGTTTGGGAAAATCACATGCCCTTTAATTAGCAATATGGCTGTGAATTGGGATCAGTTCTCCAATGAGTTACTGCTTAAAGTTTAGTGTGTACCAGGAGGAAGTACAGTTGTTCAGCCTTGTGTTATTGGACTGGCTAATGATGTGGGATCGATGGCTAATCTGCACAGGGTGGTCCTAAGAGGAATCCCGCCACGTGCAATCCTTTCCATTACCACTCAAGAGGGCAGGCACTGAAGTTTCAGTTTTTAGCTATGTTTCAGACATGAAGGTGTGGAGGTTAAACACATGCAAATATGTTATTTTACTTTAAAGATCCCAGTAGGTTTTTTTTTTTCCTGTAAGTTAATTGTTGTGATGAACTGATCAAATTAATGAAGATTTACCAAGACAATGCTGTGGATTTAGATTTAGAGCCTATTCATTGTCCCCTGATTCACAGTGGGACCACCAAACTGCCTGAACACCAGACACATTTGAAAACATTTTTTTTCAAGTTTTTATTTAAGTTACATTTGAAATTTTGGCTTCTTGCCCTTCAAAGATACGCCTAGTAAAGAACAACTTAATAATAATTTACCTTTAATAAATAATACCTTTAATAAAGCAGGTACAAGTGTTTCATTTTAGATATTACCACAAGGCATAAATTCTGTGCACAGACTCACCAAACACACGTTTCTTTGGTGAAATTAAAATACCAAAGCAAAAGATACAGGTATCCTAGATACCAGCTAAGTAATGTTTCCCTCTTCTAAGGCCTGTGCTTCCAAATGATTCTCAGACTTCCAAAAATATGTCTCCACTGAATAGAAATCCTGTTAGACACTATAACTAAAGGAAGAAAAAGCCATTTGTGGTGAAAATAATGAAGGTGAGAAAGAGAACCATTCCTAGATTTTTTTTAAATAACCCCCTAAAAAAATCAAACCTAGAAGGGCTGCTTTTCAGAGGCCCTTGAAGAAAGATTTATCATCCACGAATCATGAGAGGTTTGGAATAGAAGCATCAGGAGCTAACACCCAAATGTTAGAACTGTTCCTTTCCACCCACCCTGCCTCCTTAAAAAAAAAAAAAATCACTTTGACATGTGATACTCTTGCGCTGAATTTTTCAGTGGGAAAAACACACTCAAAATGGTATCAGCAGTGACACATAGCTAGGGTCCATACTCTGTAAGTGTGTGAAATTTGAAGAAAAGGGAAAAGTTTTCTTCTACTCATGTTCAGAATTTCCCTTTCTTCTCTTTTGATTTCATTTGCTGTTACATGTTGTGGAAAGTTATGATCACATCATTATAAATTAATATCAGTCTTAGCTATGGTTTCAGTACTGATACCCTGGGCACTGTACATAGTGAATCCAAAGGAGCATTGATGCTGAAATGAAAAACAGAAGCAAGTATTTCTCCCATTTTTACTTTTTTTTTTAACTGCTGCAAGGATTGCTCATTCAAAAGAGATTACAACTCTTAAAATTTAAAGACCCCAATATAAAAGTTGCCATGCATACTTCTGATGCCCTTCAAAGTGTAAAAATCAATTTTTATGTCAAAATAAGTATGAAATGTACTCTCTAATTTGCATTTTATTAATTATGACTGGTTAATACTGGGTGTGCTTAAAGTAGAGCTTTTATGAATTTATGGAACAAATCTATGCTGGTGTCTATTATGTGCCTGGGAACTTGCTTACTTCATTTTACTGGGCGAAGTAGGAAGGATATCTAAATTAACAACCTGCTTAAAAAATCCTACTTCCTTTTTCCCTCTGGATATTTCTCTTTACCTACTTGAAAGGAAATAGAAGTAGGACTTGAAATGTTTTCAGTTGTTCAAGTAATCTTTTTTTTTTTTTTCAACGTTTTTTATTTATTTTTGGGACAGAGAGAGACAGAGCATGAATGGGGGAGGGGCAGAGAGAGAGAGGGAGACACAGAGTCGGAAACAGGCTCCAGGCTCTGAGCCATCAGCCCAGAGCCCGACGCGGGGCTCGAACTCCCGGACCGCGAGATCGTGACCTGGCTGAAGTCGGACGCTTAACCGACTGCGCCACCCAGGCGCCCCTGTTCAAGTAATCTTTATATAAAATTCTATTCAAATGAAGAATGAAATAATAGTCCTTTGGAGGTATAATTGATAAACATATTTTGTATCATCACTTAAGAGAATTTGACAGAAAGTTTGGGGAGCAAAAGATGAGTATCAAGAGAACCACTAGTTTTCAAAAGTTATTTATTCTTATTTAAAAGCTGGTAAGGTTCTCTGTGGTTTTTTTAAGTTTATTTATTTATTTTTGAGAGAGAGAGAGAGAGAGAGAGCGAGCGAGCAGGAGAAGGGCAAAGGGAGGGAGAGAATCCTAAGCAGGCTCTGCGCCATCATCGCATAGGATCGCTATGAACCACAAGATCACAACCTGAGCCAACATCAAGAGTCAGACACTTAACCAAGTGAGCCACCCAGGTGTCCTGAGTACTCGGTCTTGCAAGTGAAGAAAACACATCTTTGCTTCTTAAAATTTCCCTAACTCTTGTCTGCGTTACCTTCTGGCTAACATTACTTAACAAATAATGTCAAGAAAGTAATTGCATTTTCATTATGCTACTCTTCCCTCACTACCTTTCTGAAGGCAATATAGAAAAACTCTAAGAATTTCCCAGTTGAAGATCAGCCTTTCCTTTAAATCAGTTCTTCTAGCCTGACAGAATTCTATGTAGTGAGCACAGAGGAATAATGGTATCCAGAAGCTGGCCCTACCTATCTACTTTTGAGTATTTGGTTTGGTTCTTAAAATGTTAGTCTGCCTTTTCGGGGTGCATTTTTAAAGCTTGGGTCTTATCACAAGATCATATGTTAAGCTTCTCTTCATTGTAAGGATAGACAGCATTCATACAATTGTAAACATAACCATTAATTAAGTTTATATCTCTGTAGCCAGTTTATTAATAATTTGCATGTGTGAAGTCATGTTTTAGTTTTATGGAAAGCACCACTACTTATAGTTTGGACTAATACTGTTACAGCAATACTTGACATTTGTGAAGCATATATATTCAACATACGTACAATATGATTAAAATTTTGTTAGATTATGTGATGTGGGGGGGGGGATGGTAAAAAAAAAAAGATTATAAGCAATGTAACAAAATGTTTTTTTAAATGTTTTACCACCATTACCACTACTGGGTTTTTTAAATGTGGGTGTGTGTGTGTGTGTGTGTGTGTGAGAGAGAGAGAATGAGAGAGAGAGAGAGCGAGAGCTAGCACGTGTGAGCAGGGGAGGGGCAGAGAGAGAGGAAGAGAGAGAATCCCAAGCAGGCTCCTGGCTGGAGCCCAAGGCAGGGCTCAGACACATGAACCATGAGATCATGACCTGACCTGAGCCAAAATCAAGAGTCAGATGCTTAACTGACTGAGCCACCTAGGCGCCCCTGTAACCAAATGCTAATTATGTTTATCTCTGGGTAGTGAGATGTGTTAGGCTTTTAAAAAAATTTTTATTTTTTGTGGGGGGGAAGTGAATATGTAATCAATAAAAAACGTATAACCCCTACTATACAGGTGGATATACACACACGTATGTAAACAATCCAAGAGTTTTTAAAAGCGTTTAGAAAACAAAACAACTCTGATAAATTCTCAGTGAGGCATCCACATTTTTTGCAGAGCAAGAGGTATCTATTCCTCAACTGTAGAGGGAAAAACCTCTCAGATACAGCCTTCAGAAAATGGAAAGTTACCCTTGTAAATTTACAACCTGAGTATAGCATAAGAAGGTATTTGGAGGTGACACAATGATTATGGAAGTCTCTTAAAGACAGAAATTTAGAGGAAAAAGCCCATCGGAATCAAAGTAGGATTGCAGATTGTTTCCTGGGGCAATGGCACACGTTGTTAATACCCTTTTTGCTTACTGGCATGATTTTTACCCCATGGGGCTGTCTTATGCCATATTTTTTTTAAAAATTCACAATGAAATTAGCTTTATTTCAGTCCATGGAAGAATATAAATTCTTATAACTTCCAGACTGCCTGCTTTCTGGAATTAAAAATGTCAGTGAGAGGAGGGTACTGTTTTTAGCCACTAAAATATCAGTAGCTGAACATACCTGAGCAACACAGAGGCAGCCTTCCAAACTCTCATATCTTATATTTGTTTTGGGTTCACAAAATGCACTCATATGACCTAACTCATTTCCTTCTCAAATACTCGAGGTTAAAGATGCTCCCTTTTTGAAGTAGGACAGGAGAGACAGAGGCCGCACCGTGAGTTAGTCAGAGTTGGCGTCAGAATTTATTTCATCCTTTGCAGCCTTGTTTGTACCTTTAATTGCCAACTACCTTCTAGAGGCTGGGATTAAGGGACTGAATAATACGCAGTTTCCACACGTGTCTGCTTGAGTCTTTCTGCTCCGTGATTGTGAGAGCTCCTCTCCAATGGGGCTTAACAGAGGTGGCCAAGCCATGGGATCCACAGCATCCCTGACCCCAGCAGTGTCTTGGAAAGGACAGTCATAGGGCCCTCTGAATTCTGGTTTCCTGAGACTCAGCCCCACCCAGATGGAGATCTTCTGGCTACACGCCCCTCCCCCCCCCCCACCCCCCGCCCCAGAGTATAGCCTCCTTCCAACAGCATCTCTTTCTACATGGCATGTCTGACCAGAGGTCACATGTCACAGGCTGTATGATTGTTCATCTTGAGGCCTCATCTTTTTGCTTTCACATGAACTCCAAGACTGGACTTGAAATTAGGCCTGGGGCAGCATGAGAAAATTAGGTAATCATGCTCCTGCCTGCAGACAAGGAACCACACCACCATTGGGGGCATCTGTTGCCAGGGAACTAGAGGTTAGTTGCACTGAAAATCAAGCGATGCCCTCAGAAGCTTTGGGGTTCTGAGGAAAGCTGCTAATCCTGTTTCCCTACAAACTCTAGAAGCAGCCTGTCTTGAATTTTCCTGATGATCACCAGAGAGCTGATCATCAGACCCAGTATTACAGACGAAAAAGGAAGACTAAGGATATAGTGTGTCCAGTTTATCTGGTAGCTGGATGCTTTTCCCAATAATTGAGCAATTGCTATCTTAGTCAGAGAAGGCCTCTTTTAGGCTGAAGTTCCCGATAACTGTCTTTTCCAAATAAGTTAAGGTGAGTTGATAACACTCTATCATGATAAACATTCTCTCTACCACTTACTGCCATCGTGTTTGAGTGTCCGTGAGGGAGGAAATAAATCTGAGAGGTACTGAGGCTTGTTTTTTCCACTGCCATTATTAGCCTAGCTCTACTTTCTGACTACTAGTTTGGATGTAAAGCTGAAGCAACCTAGTACCCTTGTGAAAATGCCTGGTGGATGAATTAATATATTCTTTAATTTCATATGATTCTGTTTAAAAGGGAGGGGAGATGAAAGCAGAAATTCATTCAGTAAATTTTAATTGAGAACCTTCTATATTCCAGTTAATAGTTTTATCACTGTGAACACAGCAAAGAACAAGACAGACAAGGCCCCTTTCCTTAGGCGGAAAGAGATGTAAAACAGAAAAATTCGTTGGTGGAAAATTACTTGATGGGCTGGGGGTGTGGGGGGGAGAATTTAAGTGCTTAGAAGAGGCCTCACTCTGATCTTCCACTTGAGCTAAAATCTAAATCACAGAAAGTTGCTCTCCTTATGAAGATCTGGGGAAAGATGATTCCAGGCAGAGGGAACAGTAAGGGCGGTTGCGTTCAGCAATGAACTTGATGTGTACAAAAAAACGAAACAAGGCCAGTGTGCCTGGAGCTTGAGAACAGGAGGGGGACGTGGTTCCAGATGAGGTTGGAGGGGAAGCAGGGGCTCCAGATCATGAAAGGTCTTGCAGGCAGTGGTAATGATACTGGATTTTATCCTGAGCACAGTAGAACCGCTGGAGGGCTTTATACAGAAGAACCACATGATGTTAAAGGGTATCGTCTGGCTATGATAGGGAAAGTGGGCTACGGGGAGCCAAAGTGGAAATGGGGAGACCACTCAGGGAGTTACTGCAATGGCTCACCAAAGAGATGACAATGGCTTGGACCAGGGTGGTGAAGACAACTTGGGCCCTGTCGTCAGCAGGAATTTCTCCAACTTCCTTATACTCTTTCGGTACAGCTGTTAAGGTTGATCAGGTCTACATTTGAATCGAGATAAAGTGATATTTTGAATTAGCGCATAGTTCTATGATTTCTAAACATCTCGGTTGCATTTTTTTGTTTTGTTGTTTTTCATTTTATTACTGAGGTTTTTGACAATTAATTTCTGGCTCTTGAAACACCTTATTTCTCTTTGACTTACTTCTGTGTACCTAGTCTGCTTTAATCCATAATTTGTATCATGGTGTTTGCCAAAGATTGCTGACAGTTTTTTAATAAAATACTTATTGCTGTTTTTCATTTTTAAAACAAAATTTTTAATGTTTATTTCTGAGAGACACAGAGCATGAGCAGAAGAGGGGCAGAAAGAGAGGGAGACATAGGATCTGAAGCAGGCTCCAGGCTCTGAGCTGTCAGCACAGAGTCCAATGTGGGGCTTGAACCCACAAACCACAGGATCATGATCTAAGCCAAAGTCAGATGCTTACACTGACTGAGCCATCCAGGTGCCCCTCATTTTTTTTAAAGTAGGCTCCACACCCAACATGAAACTTAAACCCACAACCCCAAGATCAAGGGTCACAGGCTCTACTGACTGAGCCAGCCTGGCACCCTTTATTGTCTTTCTTATTACAAAATCTTTACTGCAGCAAATACAGCGATATATAAGGGGGGGGGGGGGAACCATGATCCCACTATCCAGAGAAATCTTTTCTTTCCTTTCAGGCTTTTTTCCATGCATGCATATATTCATTTCTAAGTGGTTATTTCTTAAAGAAGTAAATTTTGCAAACAGTAGTTTTCATATGAAGTTCAGTCATTAAGTGATTTGTTTTATTTATTTTTTCATGGCATTTTTTAAGGTGGGGGATCAATTTCTTATTTTCTTGAACTGTTGTTGTCATTAGTTGAAAAGTCCTCCCATTAGGTGTTCCTTATGTAATTCTAATATACTTTACCTTCTCTATATCTTCAGCCAGGTTTCTTTTTTTTTTTTTTTTGTCTTTTTTTGAAAAAAAAATTTAAGTTTATTTATTTATTTTGAGAGAGAGGGAGACAGAATCCCAAGCAAGCTCTGCATTGTCAGCACAGAGCCTGACACTGGGCTTGAGCTCACAAACCATGAGATCACGCCTGAGTCAGTCACTTAACTGACTGAGTAACCCACCACCCGGACACCCCAAGCCAGGTTTCTAATAATACCCTTAAAATATCCAGCAAACTAAAGTCATAGATCAGAGTTACACATTTTTTGCTTTTCTTGCACTTTTCCTTCTCAGAGCTATAACTTGGTTAGCTTTGCTGGGATCCACCATTCCTATCTTTAGGTTATATAAATTAAATATGTTAGCCTGTTAATTCTTATATTGTGTCTAGGATTCATGGTGACTTATTTCAGCAAATAGTAAAGGGGCTAGAAATATGTTCCTAAAAACTTACGGAACTAAGTTAGATCTTAGCTACAAATGTGCATTCAGGAAAACAGAAATTCATTTTTCAACGTATTTGTCCTGAGTGCAGGCTAAAATGTAATGATAATTCTCGGAATTATTTTGCAGACCTCAAAGGAAGATCTTCTGCAGGCTGATTTTGAAGGTGCTTTAAAGTTTTTCAGAGTTCAGCTTCCAAAAAGATACAGGGCTGAGGAAAATGCCAGAAGATTGATGGAGCAGGCTTGCAATATTAAGGTAAGATACATGAATTTATATATAATAAAGATACAACTTGAATGAAGAAAGAATTATTTAAAACGCTTTCTCTGTACATTGCTGGACTTTGGCTGTGTTAGGGTGATAGTATGTATGAACTAGTCTCAGACTTTTTTGTGAGGCTGATATGTATAAAATAACTTCTAGTAGGACTTGGAGTGAAAGTTAGTAGGTTCAGATTGTAACAATAGGAAGACAAACGTTTATCTCATAGGTAAGGCTCTAGAATGGGCCACTGTGATAGTGGTTTCCATGGCAGCAGACTTAGCATTTAGCTTTTGGCCATCTGTTTTAGGATTATTTACAACAAAGCAAGAAAAGCCTGCTTAGACAGTGCTTTCTTTTCTCTAAGGGACTTGGAAAGCTTTGGGTGTTGATCTGTCCATTTCCATCCCACATCTGCAAAATGGCTGTCGATACATTGCTCCTTATCATATGCCTAATAAAACTAAGTGAGATTTATAAAATAATTTGATATGGAAATTTCTATCCAGAAAATAGTGGGATCAGATTAGAGAACACATTCTTAAAAAAAATTTGGAACCAATTTACAAGTGTTAATTCTTGTACCTCTGGAAAATACTCGGGAATCTTCTTAACCTAACCTAAATACAGAAATAGAAATTTCCCTTTTGAACAAAGAGACAGAGATCCCATGTCTTACAGACCTTATGTTCTTACAGAAGGAAACAGACAATAAATGACTAACATAATAAGTAAAGAATGTATTTAATGTGTTAGAAGGTGATAAATAGCTATGAAAAAAGGAAACATCCGGTGAAATAAACAAGACCAGATTGAGGAGGAGAAGGAAAGTTACAGTTGTTATTAGGTAGTCAGAGTGGGTAGACCTCTTTAAGAGAGTGAAAAAAGGGTTAGCCATGGAGATATCTGGGGAAGAACATTCCACCAAGTTCAAAGGTCCTGCCGCTGGCTCATGCCTGGTGGGTTGGCAGAACAGCAAGAACACCAGTGTAGCTGGAGTGAAGTGAATGAAAATGAGAGCTAAAGGAGAGGAAGTTCAAGAGTTTACAAGGAGCCAGCGAATGTAGGAGTTAGGCTTTACTTTGGGTGAAGCGGCTAGCCCTTCCAGAGTTTTGAGTGGAAAAGTGGTATGATCTGTCTGAGGTTTCAGAGGATCACAATGCTTACTTACTGTGTTGAGAACAGACTACCACAAGGTAAGGGTGAACGTAGGGAGATCCGACAGGGGTTTCTGCAGTAATCTTGTTGAGAAGTAATGATAGTGTTTGCCCGCTGAGAACATTGGGGATGGAGATGGAGTGGAGATGGAGGTGGCTGGAACCTGAGTATATTTTGAAAGAGAACCAAGAGGATTTCATGACACATCAGACATGGTTATGAGAGGAAATAGGGAGTCAAGATGACTCCACAGATTTTGGACTAGGCGATAAGTAGATAGAATTGCTGTGGAGTTATTAAACTTATTACTTCCAATGTACTTTGACATAGACTTCATCTAAGCACCATACCTACTTGAACACTTTTTTTCGTGAGACACTGTTTTTTTTTTATTTTAACTTATTTTAAAGTAAATTCTAAATGTTAAAAAGTCCAATTCAATGTTGAAAGTAAATAACTGGGAATAACTGGGAAGAAAAACTATATTGTCTTTCAAGTGAATTCTGTATTCAAAAAAAAATCAGTTTCCAAAGATATCAAGAAAAATAGGTCTCTGAATCTTCATCCTGGAATGCAGACTTTTAAAGCCTTCAGGACTGATTGTTTTATTTGGCTGGGCCAAATGACTAAGCATGAGCCACACTTGTCTGTGGACTTTGAAAGCATATTGCAGTGGCCATTGTGACTTTGATTGAATTTTGTGGGACGTTGGTTTGAAAGACAGACTTCAGCCCCTGATTGTTCCAGAGCTGTCAGAGAAAAGTACTGTAACTGGAACAGTGCTGTAGGAATCTGTTAAAATAAAACATTCATTTCTAAGAGTGAAAAATTAGAGAGTTAGGAGAACTAGTAAGGTAGAAAGCTAAATGTCTTCAAAGGAAATTTGGTAGCATTGGATAATCATTGATAATGAAAAACCCAGGAAAACAATTCAAAATTATGAGATACATAGGGAAGGATTTTTTTTCAATATAATTTATGAAGCTACTTAGGGGTTGTAGGCAACTAACAATTGTCAGGCTGGAAACATGGGATCCGAAAGACACAGAAACTTAAAATGTTAGAAAGTAAGTTCAAAATAGGATCAGAGTGGACCATTTCTGGAATGAGTATGTCCAACCAGAGTGACTTGCGTGAAGGTGAACAGGTAGACATGAATTGTTATTTCAAGTAAGAATAGCGTTATTTGATTTTGTTTTTTGTTTTTACGTTTTGCTTGGGGGTTTGTTTTTTGTTTTTGCATTATCTAAGGAAAGTAACTTTCTTGGGTATTTAAAATAGTACTCACAGGACACTAGTTTTTATTATGGTATAATCCACATAACGTTGTGTTTGTTTCACTTGCAAAATTTGTTTCTTGGGGTGAGGACTTTCAAGATCCACTCCCTTAGGTACTTTCAAACATGCAGTATGGTACCAACTATGGTCACTATGCTGTATGGTACATCCTCATGGCTCGTTTATTTTATAATGAATAATGTCATCATTTTATAATGAAATTTGTACGTTTTGACCCCCTTTACCTACTTTGCCCCCTCCTACACTCCCTGCCTCAGGCATCAATCTGTTCTCTTATATCCATGAGCTTGGTATTTTTGTTTTGTTTTTGTTTCATTTTGTTTTGTTTTAGATTCCACAAATAAGTGAGATCATACGATATTTATCTTTTTCTGCCTGACTTATTTCACTTAACATAATGCCCTCAAGTGCCATATTGTGCCCAATGGCAACATTTCATTCTTTATTGTGGCTGAATAATACTCCATTGTGTACGTGTACCACATTTTCTTTAGCCCTTCATCCATCGGTGGCCATTTAGGTGGTTTCCATTACTGGCTATTGTAGATAATGCTGCATTGAACATAGGGGTGCATGTTATGTTTTCAAATTAGTGTTTTCATTTTATTCAGATAAACAACCAGGAGTGAAATTGCTGGATTGTCTAGTAGTTTTAATTTTTAATTTTAATCTAATTATTTGAAGAACCTTCATCTTCCATTGTGGTTGCACCAGTTTACATTGCCACCAACAGTTGCACAAGAGTTCCCTTTTCTCCATATCCTTGCCAACACTTATTTCTTATCTTTTTGATAAGAGCCACTCTAACAGGTGTGAAGTGATATCTCATTGTGATTTTGATTTGCATTTTCCTGATGATTAGTGACGTAGAACACCTTTTCATGTACCTCTTGGTCATTTGTATGTCTTCTTTGGAAAAAGGTCAGTTCAGATCCTCTGCCCATTTTTTAATTGGATTGTTTGGGGTTTTTTTGCTATTGAGTTATATGAGTTCTTTATATATTTTAGACATTAACCCTTTATAAGACATATGATTTGCAAGTATTTTCTCTCATTCAATATATTGCCTTTTCATTTTGTTGATGATTTTCCTTTGCTGTGCAGAAGTTTTTTAGTGTGATATAGTCTTACTTGTTTATTTTTTCCTTTTTTTTGTCTTTGTTTTTTGATGTCAAATCCAAAAACAATCACCACCAAGACCAATGTCAAGGAGCTTACCACCTGTGTTTTCTTCTAGGAGTTTTATGGTTTCATATCTTATGTTCAAGTCTTTCATCCATTTTGAGTTAATTTTTGTGTATGGTGTAAGATAGTGGTCCAGTTTCATTCTTTTGCACATGGCCTTCCAGTTTTCCCATCCTCCTTTATTGAAGAAATTGTCCTTTCCCCCCAGGATATACAGTCCTGGCTCCTTTGTTGTAAATTAATTGACCATATATGCATGGATTTATTTCTGACTTTTCTATTCTGTTCCACTGATCTACATGTCTGTTTTTTAATGCTACTACCATACTGATTCGATTAATTTGGCTTGATTAATTAATATAGTTTGGCTTGATTTCGATTAATATAGTTTGAAGTCAGAGAGTGATGCCTCCAGCTTTGTTCTTCCCTCTCAAGATTGCTTTGGGTATTGGATCTTTCCTGGTTCCAGAGAAATTTTAAAATTGTTATGTTTCTGTGAAATATGCCGCTGGAATTTTGATAGAGATGACATCGAATCTATAGATTGCTTTGAGTATATGGACATTTTAAAAATATTAATTCTTCTAATCTATGAGCATGGAGTGTCTTTCTACTTATTTGTGTCTTCAGTTTCTTTCATTAATGTCTTTTAGTTTTCAGTGTACAGATCTTCCCTTGGTTAAATTTATTCCTAGGTATTTTTTGATGCAATTATAAATGGAATTGTTTTCTAATTTCTCTTTCTGATAGTTTCTTATTCATGTATAGAAATACATATAGAATACACGCAGAAATACATTAATTTTTGTATCACAGGACATCTTTTTAATTTATAACACGGTTATGAGGCAGATGTGAGGTGAAACTCAGAGAAGGAAGATGTAAGTAGTACAATATCCAAGCACCCTGCTGGAACTAAAGCATAGGTTTCCAACCTAAAGTTTTAAAATTGTGTTTAAACTGAGACCTACATTTTAAAATAGCTTTTATATTAAAACCCTGACCACCCAGACACATCTGAATAAAAACTTACCCTTGTAATTTGTCACGCACTCTGACGTTTCCTCTTCTACTACTGTTTTGTATTTTGTGTCATTTAAACTCCCCTCCCCCCAAGAAAAGTCTTCAAACTGAAAAGGTAGTCATGACCCACTAACTCGATCTCACAACAGCTTGCAATATTGAAAGCACCCTGAGGCCTGTCATACTGTTCACACCACCTCCCCCTTCCCCATCCTGATAGGCTGCAACTTGTAAGAGGTGTTAACAGTGAATAATGGAAGTAGGGGTGTGGTGAGAATGTGAGTCATCATGCCATCATTATAGCTGGATGTGCTAGCAACTGGAAATTTTAGGAACAGCGGATTGAGAGATCAAGGCTACGTGTTAGACAAAGGTGAAGGCAGGTAGGGAAGAGGTAAAAAAGTTGCACTCACCATTTCTTAGGTATAGCTTTGAGATTGAAGATAGAATGTTGGCCAAAAATAATGAAAATTGTTTTAATTTTAATTATTTTCAAAGTTAGGATCCATGTACGGTTGTATCTTCTTTGAATGGACATGTTCTCATTTAATTAATTACCCAATAAAATGAATCACTTTCCTCTAACTTTTAAAGAACTAGGTGATCAGTGATTTCAGTGAACAGACTGGTTTTAAAATAGGTAGGAGAGTTGCAGGTGAAAAATAACTTACTAGCCCTGTATGTGGTTTATTTCTGTGAGTGTACCAACAAGATGTATTAACAAACCCCACTGGATTAGATAAATAACTTTATTCTTTGAAAAGCTGTGTAATAGTAAATATCAAAAATGTTTTTGTGTTTATTTTTTCTGATTTAAGTAACATGTTTTAAAATTTTCAAATATCTCCCTGCTCCTATGGTTTCAGGCAGTTTAATAAAATCAGGAAATATGCTGACCCATCAGACTTGATTTGAAAAGTCATATTGAATATACACTTCCTCGGGTTTTGTTGAATATTGTTATTCAAATGTTACCTTGTAGTTACAAATTCTGCTATTACAGACCTTCTTAAACTTGATTCTTGGCTTCGTGGACTCTAAACCAGTAGAAATTTTGATTTCTTTTTTTTTTTTTTTTTTTAATATTTTTTAAAAATTTTTTTTTTTCAACGTTTATTTATTTTTGGGACAGAGAGAGAGACAGAGCATGAACGGGGGAGGGGCAGAGAGAGAGGGAGACACAGAATCGGAAACAGGCTCCAGGCTCTGAGCCATCAGCCCAGAGCCTGACGCGGGGCTCGAACTCCCGGACCGCGAGATCATGACCTGGCTGAAGTCGGACGCTTAACCGACTGCGCCACCCAGGCGCCCCTTGATTTCTTTATACAAGCATATGAGGATTTTGTTTTTCCTGGTAAGAGACTATATACCTTTTATTAGATTCTTTTAATCTTTTAATTTTTTAAATATTTTTATTTATTTTAGAGAGAGAGAACAGGAGCAGGGGAGGGGCAGAGAGAGAGGGAGACACAGAATCTGAAGCAGGCTCCAGGCTCTGAGCTGTCAGTCCAGAGCCCAACATGGGGATTCAACTCATAAACCATGAGATCAGGACCTGAGCCAAGGTTGGACAGCCAACTGACCGAGCCACCCAGGCTCCCCTTATTAGATTCTTAAGAGGAATTCAGTGACTCAAAAAAATTAACCTCTATATTGTGGAACAATCTTAAACTTGTTAAGTAAATTGATAT
The DNA here is from genome assembly GCF_016509475.1 of Prionailurus bengalensis. Classification (NCBI taxonomy): domain Eukaryota; kingdom Metazoa; phylum Chordata; class Mammalia; order Carnivora; family Felidae; genus Prionailurus; species Prionailurus bengalensis. The sequence goes on from NC_057360.1 coordinate 16,600,700, forward strand.
TTCTGTAGAGCATGTAAGAGTTTATGAATGGGTATCTACAAATATTCAAGGGCTTATATATATAAACTTTATAATTCTTGACCTGTCTTTTTATATATTTTTATTCAGTATCATTTATATTATATTAGGTTGAATTGATGAAATTGCCATTCTTTTTGGTAAAAAATGTCAGATATTAAACATTGTATATAATTTAATTCAGTATTTCATGCCTCCATGTGATTCAATGCTATGTATGATATCTATTCAATGCTATAAGGATGAAATACTAAAATTTTGAGTCTCTTAATTATAATGGAATTCATTTAGCTGCCGTTGCTCTCATAGGAATAAAGAAAAATAAACTAGAAGAGTAAAATACCTGTAGTAGAAGTTAGAGTACTGTGTATACCTTACTTCTATGGACATGCAAACTTTTCCTAAGAATTACTCTCTAAAGACTGGGAAGCAAGTCTTGTCTGTTTTCCTTCCTTCCTTCCTTCCTTCCTTTCTTTCTTCCTTCCTTCCTTCCCTCTCCCCTTCCTTCCCTCCCTCCCTTCCTCCTTCTTCCCTCCTTCCCTTCCTTCCTTCCTTCCTTCCTTCCTTCCTTCCTTCCTTCACTTTCTTCCTTTCTAGTTGATTTTTATTTGGAATAATGTTGCACATGCCTCATTTGTGATGCACCTCATTAGTAGCAAAGTTCATCACATCCTCAAAATATTCTGTTGCGGGGGTGTGCCTGGGTGACTCCGTTAAGCATTCAACTCTTGATTTCAGCTAAGGTCTTGATTTCAGGATTGTGAGTTCAAGCCCCGTGATAGGCATGGAGCCTACTTTAACAACAACAAAAAAAATCTGTTGGTGGATCTTCATAAAATAAAATTTTAAAATAGAAATTAGCCTATTTCATTATTTGAACAAAATTAAAACTTCAAAATGTGACATTGAACTCAAACAAGGTAATTAAGAAAGAAAGTTCATTTACTGAGTGCACAGTGAGATCGTGACTTGAGTGCCTGTCGTGTGTCGGGAGTTAAGATGAGACTTTAAGGATTAACAGGGGTAAAAGAGTATCTGAGGCAGGGGGAAGGATGTTCCAAACAAAGAATATGCAGAGGCCCAGAGGTAGGAAAATATGGCACTGTCCAAGCCCTCATCATAGTTGATGACCAGAGAATAGGAAATGGAAGACAAGGTATCCAGGAGCCAGACGGCTGGTGCAAAGCCATGTGAGCCATGGTACGCAATTTGGATTTTTCCTGGGGGCAATGGGAAGCGTTGTGAGGGGTTGAATAGGAGGTGGAAATGATCAGCTGCTTTAGAAAGGTCTTTCTGGCTGCTGTGTGGTGATGAACTGAAAGGGGTAAGATTAGATATTAGTGACAGACCAATTCGGTGAGAAGTGACCAGAGTATCTGCTATGGGCTAGAGAGAGATGGACAGATTCCAGAGATATTCAGGAGGTGGAATCAACAGAACTTAGTGATTAAATGTGAGCATTACAGCCGGGAAAGAGAGCCGCAACGACACCCAGAACTCTTAGGCAACTTGGTAGTAATCACACTGCAAAGGGAACAAACAAAAAGCAACAAGTTACAAGGCTGGAACACAGTGAGTGAAGTGTTGGACACGTTAGGTTTGCAATGTGTATCCACAGACTCATATCCAAATATATAGAGATACCAAGTAAGTGGATGCTAGAGATCTGAGCTGACAGTAGGCATTTGGAGGTCATCGGCATTGAAACCACGGGAGTGGGTGAATTCTCACAGAGGAGCAGAGAGGAGTGTTGAGGATAGATACGTTAACATGTAAAAAATGGGCTGAGAAGTAGAAGCTGGTGAGACTGAGACAGCAGGAGCAAACCCAGTAGAGAAGTGAAGTGTGAATGCTAAGGGAAGATGTATTCATTTTCAAGAAGGAAGAAGTTGAATAAATGTCAGCAGTGCTTAGAGGTCATATAAGGTACGGAGGAGTGGAAAGCAGACATTGTGCAATAATGATAAAGAGGTCCTTAATAGCCTTAGTGAGAGCAGTTTCAGTGGAGTGATGAAGTATAAACTCCAGTGATTCAAGAAATAAGTGGAAGGGGAGGAAATGGAGAACGGAAGATAACACAATACTTCTAAGAAGCTTAGTGTGGAAAGAAGATGGGAGATGGAAGAGACGACCAGCAGGCCAGGGCGTAAGTACGAGAGATGAGAAGATAAGAGGTTGAGATGGGTTTCAGGGGGATGGGAAAATGAGTGTTTAAATGCTAAAAAGCCTCAACGAATCAGTTTCCTCACTGAGCACCTACTGTATACCAGGCACTGTGCTAGATTCAGGGAATATCAGGTAGAACAAAAGCAGATATACTCCCTGAAATCATGGGGTTTACACTATTGTGTGGAAATATTACATAGTCACCTTAGTAAATGTGTAATTACAGAGTGAGATAAATGCTCAGATGGGATGTAATAAGGCTATATGAGGAGAAGGAACAAAGGAGCCTGACTGACTCAACCAACAATTTGGGGAAAGCTTTCTTGAACTGAGATTCTAAGGCATTGCCGACTGAAGGAACAATATGTACAAACACTGTGAGGTAGGAAGGAGTAAGGTATGGTTAAGAAACTGGGAGAAGGCCAATGTGACTATAGCTCAGAGAATCCTGAGGGTTGATATGTAGGGACCAGACCACTCCATCTTTAAATAAGAAGGAAAGGCCCACAGAAAGAGAAATGTTGAAAATTCAGTAAAGAAAGGGGAAAATATCAACAGAGACAGGATTATGAGGAGGTAAGGGCTTAGATTAAAAAAGAATGGACCTTTTTTCCATTCAAGGGAATGAGGAGGAATCGACGGACATAAAGGGAATGTGCAGTTTGATGAGAAAATTGAGAGTATTTCATTTGAAGGTTTGTGTTATTTCAGTTAAGCAGATTCTAGAATGAAGGGAATACATAGTAGAGTAAGAGGTGTTAGAGAACATAGAGAAGTTTTTAGAACAGACATTGCAGAGATTGGAAGAACTAAGTGGGAAAACACAAGATTATTGGACTATTGTTGGAGATCATGAATTCATAGTGGCAAAAATCTGCAGTGTTTTGTGAGTTTCTCTGGAAACACTCAGCAGCCCAGATGTATTCATGAAGAAACGAGTTATTTTGACCCAGAGTTGAGGTTTGCCAGAATGAGGCAAAAGAAGGACAGTGGGGCCAGGGCAATGGTGCATTAAGAGACCAGATCTTGGGGGGAGGAGAGGGATGAGGAAAAGGGGAATCCCTGACTTGTAGCCAATTTCTATGGTGTAAATATTCCCACCATGGCCAATTTCAAGGTACCAGTGACTTAAGAACTGGCTCACACAATGTCCAAGTGCTAACAGTTGCTTCTCAGGAACTGGTAGTTGATGGCTCTAGTGCACCACAGGTTCAGAGACGAGGGTAGTGGCCAGAGAGTGGTTGACATGATGGAAAATGGAGACTAACAAATAGAAAAGAAAGTGAAGACCAATGAGGCCTGCAAGAAACGCGGGTGAGGGAGAGCTGCAAAGAATTGTTGAAATCCATGACTAAGGAGATTGGTAGAGGAGGACGTTAAATGACTTGGTGGTGGTTACCCAAGAAAAAAGCAACTTTCCTCCCAAAACTCTTGTATTTGAAAGACAGTTGGGCGACAATACTGACTTGTACTTAAATTTTCCAGCTGTTAGCTCAGGTTGATTAGCGGCAGCAGAACCACACCAATTGCTATTTTGCCATCTATGGCCATCTCCTCTGACTTGCTTCTCTCCTTCCTAGCAACAGTGCTACTCTCTCTCCCGTCTTCCTGTGATCATAGACATTCGAGATGCACTGGGGAGAAATGTGCAGAGCAACAGGAGCAGGGGAGGTGAGGGGGGCCCTGCCATCTTCACCACAACACCAAAATTGTCTTCCGGCCCTATGCGGGAGAGGTAGCCACCAATGACAAGATGTTACCATGGTAACTACTTGCCTCGGAAAATTCTAAGCTCTGCTCCAGCTCAGTTACCTCTCTACTGAGATGGACAATTATCTACCCTCCCACAGTGCATTGGTATAATTTGATCTTGCCTCTCACAAATCATGTTTTTAATGGAATATGGTAAATTTGTTAATCTAGAAATTTAACATTTTTCCCTGTTTGAGACCTCGTATTTGTAACCATGAATTTTAATTTAACTGTTTGAAAAAAAAACTTTCACACTAGAACAAAAGTGTTAAGAACATTTGTATTGAAAGCAATTTACTTCTAATTTCTTCATAGTATTTGCTGTTTATTTCTGGATGTTATTGCTGTGTGTAAACAAGAATATAATCTCCCAAACAAATGCTTTCTTTGAATTAGCAATGAGGCCACACAGAAGCTTCTGTCAACTTCATGGATCTAAAATGTGTGCCCTTATGTGCACTGTGGAAAGGGTTCATTTTTAATGGAACCACATCTGGTGTTCCTTTCCTATAAAGACCTCTACATTGACAACCACAGTTGGGAATATTTGGCTTAAAGGATCATAATCTTCTGCTGGGGAAGTATTATGTTGTAGGATACAGAAAGGTGATAAATAACAGATTGATAACAAGGTAGTTTCTATATCAAAACATTTACCTTTTTTTTCCTTCGAGGCTTCTGTTAACGTTCATAGTCCTCAGTGTGCCTCCTGTTTGGGGCATTGTTTTGTTTTTCCCCCAAAACAGGGGTTAATGCAGGTTGATCTTGCTTCTCCCAATCATGTACTGTGGGAACGGGCAGGAAACGTGTAAATGTGGGCATACTCTGAAACACTTGATGACAGGTGGAGAAAATAGGCCACAGCTCCAGATGCCCAGGCGTCAGGCACCCTCCCCATTTAGAAAACTCAGCTTTTCTGGCTGCTCCTAATCAGCTAGAATGCATTTGTCCCTTATTTACTTCCGCCATTTTATTCTACCACTACCCCTATACCTGCCAGTCATTTTCTTTCAGTTTATTAAGGAGAAAGCCATATAGATATTTTTAAATTAACTTGATGGGTAAACCTGGGTATTGTATCTTGAGCTAATCTATATAAATCATTAGGTTGTCCTACACCAAAGGAAAATAAGATAAACGGATATAAAAATTGATTTTTATACGGGCGTCTCTCTATTTAGTAAGAGAAACAATAAATCATAGGATTAAAGCATTACACCCTTTTATGCATTCCAAACAGTACGATGTCCTCAAGCAGAGCTTCCCACATAGAATTAACAACAAAAATGAATCCTCAAAACTGCTATTTCGACCAGCAGTCTCTCTCCCTTCAAGCTTTAAGTATCTTTTTCTCCCCAGCAACTAATTCACTCTCAGCTAATGGTTATGCTCTTAAGTGGGAGTTTTCATATTTCATATACCTTTCTGCAATGTTTTGCCCAACACTGTCTATCTGTTATAATTTGTGTTTATCCGTGTTGGAGAATAAAGTTAGAACCCGTCTTCACTCTTTGGAAACAGTGGTAACAAATAATTTTCCCACAACTACTTACGCTGAGATCCACCTTTCTTTGATTATTTTTTTTTCTTTACTATTTGAATTCATATTAAGATTATATTTAAAGTGTGCTCCACAGTTTGTGTTTGGAGATCTATTTTAGACAAGAAAATGTATATAGTGTTCCTCTGTGTCTTTGTTGCTCCTCACTAGAAATAATTTAATTTTGATTCTTTCAGGTAGCAATTAAAATAGATGTAAATGTTGAAAGTATTTAAGATAGGTTGGATTAAGAAGTCTGGGCCATTGGATCGTGGGGGGGGTTAGTATTCCAAACCTCCCAACCACAGCTGTTTCAGCTGCGGGTGCCTCTACTCTGGGGAGAATCAGGTAAAATTACATTATATTTACTTGGTTATTATATTCTTATTTCGCCAACTCATGGACCCATTTAGCATTTCACTGGCAAATAACTGAGTCTCATTAATGCTCTGGAGAACTTACTTATTTTACTGTTATGCCTTTTTCTCTCCTTCTCCCTACCCCCCAGCAAAAAATTCTTTTAAAGCAGTGGAAGTAATACGTAAATGAAAATAGCAACCAAAAAAAGATAGTGAAAATGTTTAAGTGTTATTCACATGTCTCCAACTGTTGTCAACCTTTCTGAAGCTCCACTTAAAGGCAAACAAACTGCTGAGGGGAAAATTATATTCCTTGTTATAGCTGATAGTTGTGATTGAATGGGAAATACTTTCTCATTGTCAATTCCCCTGGCCTGGGGACTTTTTATTGGTACCCAGTAGAGAGTGATTTCTTTCCTCTGGAGTGTCTAACCTTTTCCCTGCCTGCACCACTTCCTACCCAGATGACTGCAGTATGCAGTTGACCTGGTCTCTTTCAGATACCCATTATTTATTATTATGATGCTGCTGCTGTTATTATTATTATGTGAGGGAGTCTTGGAGCACAAATCACATGAAGAGGTAGTGAAACTTCGTGTTAAGTGGTTTAGGTTAGAAGCTTCAGCACCCAAGCTGGCACGGGGTCAGCGCATTTATCAGTGTGTTCTCTGCAGCGTTTCTCTTTTCCACGCACAGCGTTATCCTCCAGTATCCCTTACCCCCAAGATCACAGTGCTTCCCACTAGCCCTTGCTCCATGTTGAAGTTTCTTGCTAGGTTGATTCCTCAATAGGCAGTACTTTTTTTCTGGGTCTCATGTCTGCCCCCAGTTTCATGTCTGTAGTAATCTGCTAGGGCAGCCGTAATAAAATACCACAGACTGTGTGGCTTAAACAGCAGAAATCTGCTTTCTCACTGTTCTGGAGGCTGGAAGTCCAAGATCAAGGTGTTGGCAGGTTTGGTTTCTTCGGAGACCTGTCTCCTTGTCTTACAGGTGGCTTCCCCCTCACTGTGTTCTCACATGGTCATCCCTCTGTATTGTCTGTGTCCTATTCTCTTAAGGACCCCAGTCCTGGGGGTTAGAGCTCCAACAGATGCATTTGGGAAGCATACAGTTTAGTCCATAATAAGGTCTTTTTCATCATCAACAAAGTGTCAGCTTCTCTCCACTTTCTCTGAAAATGCTCTCTTCTGAACATGGATCTTGTTTGGCAACTCTTAACTGATCTCCAGCATCTGGTAATAAGACGTGACAGTTTCTGATGTTTGTCAGCACACCAAAGTTCTCCCATGTTATCGTGAAATCTCAGATTATCGAAAAGATTTTCTTTTTCTTCACAGTTTCACCCTCCACTTCCATCAGCCCACATGGTGGGCAAGGCGTTTCCTCTGGCATGTGTGTTAGCTTGTTAAAAGTTCTAATTTACCTTATATAAGGTTCTGGTATAGTCTCTCTGCATTAACTTCCTTATTGTCCCGCCTATATATTATATCATATCTTATATAAACCACAACCTCCTTGTTTCTGTTCCTTTCCTAAAAGAGAGGCAGTGAGTTGTGCAAGTAAGTTATGTCTTAACAGGATGTCCAGCGATAGAAGAAGGTCTCTCTTCTATTATAATAAAATGGATTATTTTAGGCAACAGCAGATTGTGAATACAACATAGGAACTTAGTTTATTTTCTGAAATCATTTACATAAAATTTTTTCTTCTAAGACATTTCACCAAATTTTAAGATGGCCGTTGTTTAAGAGGTCAGATGCCATGCATTGCCTTGCCGGGGGAAGATCCTGAAGAAAATTGTCTGGCATAGCAGGAGCTTATTAGACCCTTCAGAATCCATAGTCTCAAGCCCCTGACTTCGCCTATCTGGACTGTAACAGCCACCTGAGAATAACTGGTCTCTCCCGCTTGAGTTCCTGGCTTCTCCAGTTTCCTGTATTCACCACCACTGGAGTTGTCTGCCTGGAAAATCAACCTCCTCTTGTCACTCCTCACCTCCCAGTACCCTGCTGGCTCCCTGTTACCTGCAGGATACGCCCCCCCTCCCCCCCCACCCCCCCACCCCTGCCTCAGCTTGGCAGACAGCCCCTTCTTTCACACCAATATGCCATGCCCCTTCCGGGCTTTGGCACATCTTGTCCCTTCCGCCTGGAGTACTTTCCCTCTGTGGAGTGCCTGGAAAAGGCAGAGGCTTTGGAGGCAGACGAGTCTAGTGTTGAATTCTGACTCCACTTCTTACTGACTGAGTGACCCTGAGAAATTTACTTAATCTCCTTGAGTAGTTTTCTCATCATGAAACGAGGTTAATACCTACGGCACAAGGATGTTGTAAGAATGATTAAAGCTAAGCATATATGAGACTGACCGCTAAATTATTTATCATTTCCAGTTGCAGTTATGGGATCAAGCAAACCCCTATTTACCCTAGACCCAGATCAGACATCACCTCCTCTGGGAACCTAGGCTGTTATTTACTCTAACTCTGGTAATTCCTGCACTAGAGCAACAGAATTGTGGTGAAAAATGTGGTTTTTCTGAAGCCATGTTGTTGGAGTTCAAATCTTGGCTTCTTTATTTATTACCGCTATGATCTCTGGTAAGTTACTTATACTCCCTGTACCTCAGTTATCTGTTCTGTAAAATAAGGATAATATTATCTATGAAATAGGATTACTGTGAAGATTAAGTGGGATAATATATACACTTGACCCTTGAACAACACAGACTTGGAATGTGTGGATCTACTTAAATGTGGATTTTTTTTTTTTTTGACAAATACAGGACTGTAAATGTATTTTCTCTTCCTTATGATTTTCTTAGTAACTCTTTTACTCCAGCTTACTATATAATAAAAATATAGTATATAATACATGACATAAAAATATGTGTTAATCAACTGTAGATGTTATTGGTAAGGCTTCCAGTCATCAGCAGACTACTAGTAGTTAAGTTCGGGGAGAGTCAAAAGTTACACGTGGCTTTTTTACTATGTCAGTGCCCCTAACACCCCCACGTTGTCCAAGGGTCAACTGTGTAAGAAATTTAGCACAATGCTGTGCATGGTTAGTATACAAAAAATATTAGCCATTATTACTATATTTATTTTCTTTTTCTAAAGTGTATTTATTTTGAGAGAGAGAGTGTGTGTGTGTTTATGTGTGTATACACATGAGCAGGGAGGGGCAGAGAGAGAGAGAGGGAGGGGAGATGGAGAGAATCCCAAGCAGGCTCCACGCTCAGCAGGGGGGCCCAACTCGGGGTTTGATCCCGTGACCCTCAAACCATGGCCTGAGCCAAAATCAGTAGTCAGGCGCCCAACCAACAGAGCCATCCAGGCATCTCATTACTGTATTTACTTTGAGTCATTTTCTCTTATTGTGAGTTCTTCAAGGCTTTGACTCTACCTTCCTCTTCTCTAGATGCCTTATGTCTCATCCAGTGTCTCACAGAGTAGCTGGATCAAAGAAGTCATTCATTAAATATTTATTTAGTTAACAAATCCTGTCCATTTAAGATGAAGAAGATTGGGCTTTAAATCCTCTTTGAAAAGACTTCTGGAAATAAACAGAAAAAAAAACATTACATTGAATAGTATTCCAGGATTTTTGTTTTGTTCTGTTTTTTGTTTGTTTGTTTGTTTTTTTAACGTTTATTTATTTTTGAGACAGAGAGAGACAGAGCATGAACAGAGGAGGGGCAGAGAGAGAGGGAGACACAGAATCTGAAACAGGCTCCAGGCTCTAAGCAGTCAGCACAGAGCCTGACGGGGGGCTTGAACTCACGGACAGTGAGATCATGACCTGAGCCGAAGTCGGACGCTTAACCGACTGAGCCACCCAGGCACCCCTGTTCTGTTTTTTTAGAGAGAGAGTGAGAGCAAGGGAGGAGCAGAGAGAGAGGGAGAGAAAAAGAACCCTAAGCAGTCTCCATACCCAGTGTGGAGCCTGGACGCAGGGCTGGATCTCACAACCCTGAGATCATGACCAGAGCCGAAGTTAAGAGTCAGATGCTTAACTGACTCAGCCACCCAGACACCCCTTCCAGGTTTCTTTCTACAGGAAAGTGAAATAGCTGAGGTTTTTTTAATCTGAATTTTGCTTTCAGAAAGGTGTCTATTATAGTGTATATATTACAGGGGTCATGAAATACGACTCTGTGAGTTTTCCACCTTTATAGACCTTTAAGACTTGGATGGAGGGTCAGCTTTCTTCCTTGATGCTCCGGTAACCAGGTGCCCTTGTATATCTTCAGCTATTAGATTTTTCAGATAATTATTCAACGATTTTTAGACTACTAAAAATCTTTTCAAGTTTCATCTAGTTTCATTTGCATTAACTTCTTAGTTGTCTATAGTAAAAATAACCGTGTTGAAAGAACTGAGGCTAAGATGTATATGCCACAGCCTTTTTAAACAGGGAGAAACATCAAATTAGAGTTTATGATCAAGACTGCTAATACAGATTTCAAAAGACAAACTAGTCTCTTCCTTATTTATGTATGAAATTCTAGTCATATTTTATATTTTCTTCATATATTTCATAATTATCAATTACTTTATTCATAAACTAAATTCAAGGAATGTTAATAGCGTATCTGCATATTTATGCTTGTGCACTGTGTCATTTGTCTACTGCTGCATGACAAACAGTCCCAAAATTTACTGGTCTGTATCAACAGTATTTCTCATGATTCTGAGAGTTGGCTGGGTGGTTCTTCTGCTTCTGTCTCTGGATTCGTTCATGTGATAGATGGTATTCAGCAGGTGGGACAGCTCTGGACAGGATCTCTCTGTCCACCTGTTTTCCTACTGTGAGCTTCTTCACAGTATTATGGTCCCAGGTTTCCAAAAAGTAAGACCAATGCACAAGTACACATCAAACCTCTGCATGTGTCACAGTTATCAGGTCGCATTGACCAAATCAAATCACATGGAGAGTCAGTGTTAAAAAGGACTACACATGGGAAATGGATACCAGGAGACCTGATTGAATGGGAGCCATTCCTCTAACAATCTACCACACATATACTTGGTAACTTTATGTTCACGTATATTTGTGTTTATAAATTAACTCAGTTTCTGAGAATGTGGGGTGGAAAGGATACTTTCTTGCCATTTTAATAATATATACTTACATTTATTAATAATTTTTTATAATACCCTTTCATACAATTTTTATTATGAACTGATATTGCATTTTCAATTAATATTTTTTATTAGCTGATGCTGCATTTTCAATTAAAAAATATTTTCAAAATGAAACTGAGTAAAGCCAGCATTAATTTAGGTTCCCTGATATAGCAGAAGCAGTAGTTGCTTATGAACTGTTAATAAAATTTGAGTAGAGATACTCTGATTACAAAGAAAATCCATCTTGTGATATTGATTTTATCATTCAGCAGAGAATGGGTTTCCAGAGTTCAGAGGAAGCTTAAAAATTTTTAAGTGATCTACACTGTAGCATACTCAGTGGTGAAAAGCTGAAAGTATTTCCTCTAAAATCAGAAATAAGACAAGGATGCCCATTCTTGCCACTTTTACTCAACGTAGTCTTAGCCAGAGGGGCGCCTGGGTGGCTTAGTTGGTTAAGTGTCCAATTTTGGCTTAGGTCATGATCTTGCTGTTGGTGAGTTCGAGTCTCTCTGCTGTCAGTGCAAAGCCCACTTCAGATCCTCTGTCACTGTCTTGCTCTCTACCCCTCCCCCACTCGCGTGTGCACGCACACGGGGGCGCTCTCTCTCCCTCCCTCCCTCCCTCCCTCTCCCTCTCTCTCTCTCTCTCTCTCTCTCAAAAATAAACAAAAAAAGAAGCCTTAGCCAGAGCCATTAGACAAGAAAAAGAAATAAAAGGCATCCTAACTGGAAAGGAAGAAGTAAAACTGTCACTATTTCTAGGTGACGTGACATTATATAGAGAAAAACTTAAATACTACATCAAAACTGTTAAAACTAATAAATAAGTTTACTTAAGTTGCAGGATACAAAATCAATAAGCAAAAATCTGTTGTGCTTCTATACATTAATAATGAACTATCAGAAAGAGAAATTAAGAAACAATCCCACTTACAGTTTCATCAAAAAGAGTAAAATACCCTGGAATGAGTTTAACCAAGGAGGTAAAAGACCTGTATATTGAAAACTATAAGAAGGGACAGTCTCTCCAGTAGATGGTGATGAGAAAACTGGAGAGCCACATTCCAAAGCATGAAACTCCCCCACTGTCTTACACTATACACAAAAATTAACTAAAAATAGATTAAAGGCTTGAACATAAGACCTGAAACCTTGGGGCGCCTGGGTGGCTCAGTCGGTTAAGCGTCCAACTTCGGCTTAGGTCATGATCTTGCAGTTTGTGAGTTTGAGCCCCGCGTCGGGCTCTGTGCTGACAGCTCAGAGCCTGGAGTCTGCTTCAGATTCTGTCTCCCCTTCTCTCTGACCCTGCCATGCTCATGCTCTGTCTCTCTCTGTTTCTCAATAATAAGTAAACATTTAAAAAATTAAAAAAAAAAAAGACCTGAAACCTTAAAACTCCTAGAAGAAGACATAAACAGTTATCTCCCTGGACCCAGTTAATTTGTGTTTGTTTTAATTCATCTCAGGGTTCAGCTGGAGTCATTTTATCCCAACAGATAGAACTTTAGACTCTCAATATATGGGTTATGCAGTTAAGCTCATTTTAATGTAAAATTTTCACGGAGGGCCATGGATAGATAGTCTCAGAAGGACTAAAAAGAACTAGTTTTATACCTAGAAAAAAGGGTAATAAAACTTTCTTATCAAATAATCAGACCTGTCGTCAGTGTAGTATCACAAGATCCAAACTCTAATGACTTGATTTTAGATGGATCCAGGATCTGGGGCGTGGGGAATGAATGCAAAAGAAGATACTGTGTAATATGTTCTCAGTATTTAGAGAAAAATGCAGTTGAAAAAGAGAAGGAAGACCAAAAACATGGGAAAGATCCAGTATTCCGTTTTTTGAAAAAGAGGATCCATGAGTAGAGTATTTCATTTGTCAGGAAAACTGCTGCCTTAGACACAATCTGCCTTTAATGCCCAGAGATACGTGCCGCTGTCAGAAGGAGCAGAACTTAATCTTGCCTGTTTGGCTGATGTTTGCAGGTATTTTTGATGAATTGAGGCCGAAGTCAGGTCTAAAACATCCTCCCCACCAGAGAGCTGGTGATGAATCAAGTGAACTAAGTGCATGCACATGTTGCAGAAAGCCATGGCAGGCCCATCCCGGCCCTCTCCGCAGCCCCTTCTCTCCTAACCGCCGTGTCAGTGACGTGTGTGTGTGGGCAGTGGGCGCCCACGCAGCCAGCTCCTCGCTGCCTCCCTCATGGATGTCTCTGTGTGCTCCTGCCTCTCGCTGGTGCGTCTGCAACCCAAGTGCCTTTCTACAGCTTGCTGTCCCTACATATTTCTCCCTTCTGATTCTGTGTAACTTGCCATTTTTCTTTGAAGGCACCACCGGTTACTACTAAATTTGTAACAATAGTAGCCACCACAACTATATCTTGCTTCTGTAGATGCTTGGCATGTTAACCATTTAATCATTATTTTAACATCACAAAATACCCTTATTGACCTGAGTGGACAGATCAGAAAACAGGCACAAAATGTTTAAGTCTCTAACAGGGACCACTTGGCTCATAAGGGGCTGAGCCCAAACCCAAATCCAGGCAGCCTGGTTCCAGAGTCTGTGCTTTACTACCTCGCTTACACCCACTGTTTTTTGTTTTGAACTTGTCCTATACTACATAGTTTTTGAAGGCAGTCAGTATTTATAAGTTGTTTAATATTGCCAGTATTTATCAGTCGCTTACAAGATTTAAGACACTTCGACTCGATGTGATTACATTAAATTGCATCTATTCATTCCTTTGCTTAATAAGCATCTAGAGTTTCTTGTGCACCTACTGCATCTTAGTACCCCACTAGGCATTCTATTCAGTAATAATCACATCAGACAAGATTCCTATCCTGGCACTTACAGGATAATGGAAGGGACAGATAACACAAAAATAATATGTAATCGAAATTGTTATTAAGGTTACAAAGGGAAAGAGAAGTTTGTTTCAAGAGAGAAATGAAACTACTTTAGACTGGGGAAGACTTTTCAGAGTGACATTTTAAGTTGAAGCTCTAAAAGATTATTAGGACCTAGCCAGCTGAAGAGGATTGGTAAAGTATGCCATAGGAGATCTTTCGTTTCTGGCAAAATGACGGGCCAGCTGTCAGTATAACCCCTTCTGGTACAGAACATCTGAAACTTCTGGATACGGTAATTAAAGTACATTTTTAAATGTGTGGCTGAGTTAGTGGGAAAGTAAAAGAAAAAAAATGGGAGCCAGAAATTATGTGAAAACCTGATGAATCCTGAGATAGCAGCAAATTCTAAACCTGTATTTTGTTCTTTAGGCATTTGCCAATCCCTGGTGGCCTAGATCTTGGGTTTTAATAGGCCTCATGCAGAAGGCAAAGACCAAGGCTTCTCTGTCAATAAGTGAACTAGGGGGAAAAACCCATCCCCTCCATACACCTCTTCTTCCCAGAGTAAAACAGGTGGGATAATTGCAGATCTTAGCCTTGGTGCTTGAGTAAGTGGGAGTCATATGCATCAATACATTCTTTTATATGAAAATATTTTGGGGGGGCGCCTGGTGGCTCAGTTGGTTAAGCGTCCGACTCCTGCTCAGGTCATGATCTTACGGTTCGTGAGTTTGAGTCCTGCATTGGGCTCTGTGCTGACACAGAACTGCTGACACAGTTCAGAGCCTGGAGCCTGCTTCAGATTCTGTGTCCCCCTCTCTCTTTGCCCCTCCCCTGCTCATGCTCTGTCTCTCTCTCTCTCTCTCAAAATAAATAAATAAATAAATAAATAAATAAATAAACAAACAAACAAACAAACAAACAAACATTAAAATGAATTTTAAGAAAAGAAAATATATTTCATGGTAAAAGGAAAATATATGTCATGGCTTAAAACAATTACTTTTTTCTGGGCAGAGGAAATACTATGTAATAAGGCCCTTACACAGAAAAGCTTTTGCCCTTTTCAAGGAACTGAGAGGCTGGTACAGATTGAGCAAAATAAGTGCTAGCAAATGAGGTTGCAGATGAAGCCAGGGACGAGGTTCATGCAGGGCAAGCCTTCAGTTGGGATTTCGGATTTTAACCTGAGTAGAACCATGCAAATCTTCTGAAGGGTTGTCAGAAGATTATCTGACTTATTGAGAAAGAACAGGCTGAGAAAATGTGAAAGTAGGGAGCTACTCTAAAGGTAGAGGTGGAGATAAAATTACAGCAGTAATCCAGGTGAAAAGTGGATTGGCTTGGATTAGGGGAAACTGGAAGAAAGTAATGAATCCAAGATACACTTTGAAAGTAAAACCTACTGATAAATTGGATGGGGATTTGGGAGTAAGATATATAGGATTATTCCCTAGGATCTGGCTTGAATAATTGTTTGTCCAGAGGTCTTTTTCTAAGATGACAAAGTCAGGAGGAGATACAGAAGGGAAGATCACAAATTTGGTTTTAGAAATGTAAGGTTTTGGAGTTATTAAGTTTGACAAGTAAGAAATCCAAGTAGAGACAGTACTACTATTTGATATAATGTAAATGAAGAGATTTTAAAATATTTATTTATTTATAAACATATTTATGTAAAATAAGTAAATAAATAAAATTTTTATAAAGTTTACTTATTTGAAAGAGAGAGCATGTGAGCAAGTGGGGGAGGGGCAGAAAGTGCAGAGCCTGACATGGGGCTTGAACCCACAAACCACAAGATCATGAACTGAGCCGAAGTTGGATGCAAACTGACTGAGCCACCCAGGCGCCCCAATAAAAAATATTTTTGTGTTGCTGAACTCACATTTTAATAAACCAGTGTAATGACAATTTACCTTTTATAAGCAATTCATTTTATAGTAAGCTTCATTGGCAGGCAAACTTGTTATGGAGTAGAATTTCAATGTATTTATTACACTTATTTTTTACACATAATAAATACCCCAGTTAAATTCACATCCTAAGATGCAAAAGCTGGGTATATTTGCAGATGAAATATAATCTGGGAAAGACAATGTGGCAGTGATTGGCTACTTGTTCACCAAAGCTATTTTCCTTTTCCTAAGCTAAGACAGCTTAGACTACATTTCCTAGCCTCCTCTGCAGTTAGATGTAGCTATAGACTGTGTCTGGGCAAAGGAAGGAGAGTAAAAGTGATAGGCATTCCTTCCTTTGGTCTATCTGCTTAAAAGAAATTCCCCGAAGAGTCTTCATGCTCTCTCTCTACCCCTTGTGCCAGCTGGATATTGGCACCGGAAGGGACCGTGGAAACCACATGTTGAAGGTGATAAAGTCTCCATCAGGAGGAGTTCCGAAATGATTACATAGTTCAGAGGCCCCAACACCACCCTCCTGCTACCTACACTTTGCATGATCAAAAAATGAATTTCTGGGGATGCCTGGGTGGCTCAGTTGGTTAAGCATCTGACTTGTTTTTGGCTCAGGTCATGATCTCAGGTGCTCTGTGCTGACCGTGTGGAACCTGCTTGGGATTCTCTCCCTCCTTCTCTCTCTCCCTGTCTCCAGCTCACACACACTCTCTCTCCAAATAAACAAATAAACTTAAAAAAAAAAAAGGATTGTATTTCAAATCCTCAGGATTCTGTGATTTAACTATTTCAGCAGCTCACATCACATTAAAAGATGTTAATTTTCCTTCAAGGTAATACCAAGGACCTAATATCTTTCCCATTCATTTCTTTTCTTATTTTTCTTCCATGTATGTTTGCTGCCATAAGTGACCAGGCAATTTGAGTAGATCACAATATTAGGAGGTTTGTAAAAGGGTGAGGAGATTGAAGATGCTTGAGGTAGGAGAAAGGATTTGAAGGATATAATTGCTTCCTCTTCTCCACATAAGGTAACCGTCACTTCCCCTCTGCCTGGCCCAGTCCTTCATTTCAAAGATTCACACTCCTGCAAGCTGCTTTTTTCCCACATGCTAATGGCATCCCCGTTGCAAAGCAGAGTTGGTGAAAACCTTGATCAGCATTCCCTTCTTGCCTAACTTAACGTTCACAAATCATCAAACTTACACGCTGAGATGCAAAATAACCATAACATTAAAACTGAGAAATAGGTCTTCTTTTTTATGGGTATGATAATAGATGTCAGAGGATCTCTCATGGTGAACACTTTTGGGAGACATGCAAAATGTGTCAGAAGATGTGCCCATCTCTGACAGGACATGTTGAAATCAGACCATACCCCTCGGGGGGTGCCTGGGTGGCTCAGTCGGTTGAGTGTCCAACTTTGGCTCAGGTCATGATGTCACAGCTCGTGAGTTCAAGCCCTGCGTTGGGCTCTGTGCTGACAGCTCAGAGCCTGGAGCCTGCTTCGGATTCTGTGTCTCCCCCCTCCCCACCCCTGCTCCTAACCCACTCGCATTCTGTCTCTGTCTCTCTCAAAAATAAATAAACATTAAAAAAAAAAAAAGGAACATACCCCTTGGAATCTTTGGCCAATAGATTCACCAATGAGAGCTACTCCTACATTGTTTTCTTATTACTTATTTCTCAGTCTATTTGCCTTGCTAGACCTTCATGATTCCTTCTCTTGAGGAAAGGTAGAAAGTAAATTCACTTCCCTATGCTGAATGTCCAGTGTAGTTTCTGGCACATCAGTGTTCTCAGTGCCTGGTAACTTCTTGATTGAGAACCAGATGACTGCTGGAAGAAGCATGGTATGTGTCTGACTGACATGAACAATGCTCCTTGTCGTATGCATTTTCTGCATTATTTCTTTTTATCTACATCAGCAGTCTGCCTTTAAGGTATAGGTCACTATCTGGCAATTGTAGGTATTTTTTAATGAAAAGCCTCATTATGATAATGTTTGTGGTATAAGGAATTTATCTAAATTTATATCCCTCTGATGAATATATCTTCAGTTGAGTACTCTCAACAAAACTATTAGATTATTCTTACGATGGGTAGAGTTTATAATTTTGCAAGGATTAGGCAAATAGCACACACACAGGAACAGATTGGGCACATGCCCCTCCCCCCCCCCCCCAAGAGCTTTAAAGCAGTACATTCTGCTCTATGGACAATTGCCTCCTCTGTAATCCAGTAGCATATGGCTAGGCTTGGGCAAGCAGGTGTCTGTACCCAATCTGGCATGTATTGTCTCAGTTCAGGTGCTCGGCCAGGCTGATGTTTTCAGCTGCACTGTGGTTGAAATTCTAAAGCCATAGCAGTTTACTCTGAAACCAATGTGCCTCTAGTCTAAAATGTGGCATTGTTGGCTTCTGGAATTATGTTCTAGTCTATAAGATGATAGTAAAACTTATTCTCACAGGGATTGTGATAAGCAAAGTGAAGTTCAGTTCTAAATTGTCATAAATGAAGTTAAAAAAGCTTTTTGTCTGTGTGGTGTTAGGTGGCAGAAATGTTATTATAAGTAAGCCCCAATTTCTTCTAGACACACTATTGCCTAGCTGTAGTGAATTGATGATTCCTTCATAGAAGTAGGTATATCAATCCTTTGACCCCTTGGAAAACTAGCAGTATGTTCTATTGGATAAAACTCTTTCCAAGGAATTTCTAGCTGGCTAGATTAAATTTGCCTTTGGTGGTATAGCATATGGACTTGTATCTTGATAGTGATTCCATTTAAATATATAGGAAAAGCTCGAACTGTGATAAATTATCTATTTTACACAACTAATCCTTCTTGGAAATCACAGAAAACCTGGGGTAAAATGCATGATGTTGGTAATCAGAACTGAGGAAAGCTTAACCACTGTGATAGTCAGGCCAAATCTAGGAATATCTGTATATCCACAGTCCTTTTTTTCCTGAGGGATCCTACCTATATCCTATCTGCCTGAGGATATCAACTCAAGACAGAACTCTAGGTGGCCTTGATCTAAATTGCTTGACCTTACCATCTGCATTTGACCGAAAGCAGTCAGGCTTTTTTGGAATCTGACCCATTAAATGACCTGGTACAAGTACTTTATATCCAACTCATGATGGTGACATAATGGACTGATCAGATCCTCTCTTTTAGGAAATTTTAAATTCAAGGTAGAGAGAATTATTTGATAGGGACAGAAGTCAAATACTTAGCCAGAAAAAAAGGTAGACAAAGATGAGTCAGTAGAAGCTGTGAGTAAGCAAGAGTGATAAATAAGTAAAAGCTAAGTCATGAAATTTTCAAAAAGTGTGTGCGTAGGCCTACAGATATTTTACTTCATATCTGCAGGGGAAGAGGATGATCAACAAATTACCACTGCGAGAGGCATAAGGAACTAACCAAATTTTTGCACATCTGTCTAATCCTGGGCAACTTGAAATCACAACTTGAAATCCTCAGTCTGTGTTCCTATACTTTGCATGAGGCCCAGTGAAGCTGCTTTCCATGAATTATCATGAGGCCCAGCCACACGGCATACCTTGTTCCTTATTTTCATGTGGAGCCTATGATAATGCCCCCTCTGACCCTCCTCCCTCACACACACAACCTCACAGTTACTGGAGATGACTTGAGTCAGTCTCTGTTCTTTGTAGCCAAAGGATCCTAATTTACACACCTGCTCTGTGAGTTCATCTCTTATTATGTTGGCTGTGCAACCAAGGCGAGGGCTGATGCACGATAGCAATTTCATGCCCACGTCGAAAGTGTACAGACTCTGAATAGGAAAGGCAGTTCACCTCTAATTGTTTAAGAAAGTTGACGGGGTACAGGGAGGGCCCAGAGAAAGATGGGTAACGCTGATGCCATAACATTCGAGGACACTACATGGAAATGTGCATTTAGTGGGAAAAAAAAGCATAGGAACAATATTTTTTTCTTTGCTCACTGCTAAATTATGAGTTCCTGAGGCATTCTTCTCAATGTGCCTCACCAATGCCCAGGAGGGGGCTTTGCACACAGCAGGTGGAGCACTAAATTGGTCACATGATGTGGCCCAGCCATTGGTTTGTTTAGTATCGGCTTTGAATTCGCTGGTAAAAATATACTTGTAGGCAGACTAAACTGTTAACTGAAGAGACAGACATGAATCAGAGACAAGAGTAGGATTTCCAGAAGCTTCTGGGAGAGGTAGATATGGACAGTGCAAAATAGTCTAGAAACTAGAGGAGCTAATTTCAAAGAGCCAGATAAGAAACTGCCTTCCTCATTCAGGGTACAAAGGACCAGAACATACTGTTATCGGGAACATCTGCAACCCACAGTACAGCGTAGCCTTTGGCCAGAGAGCATGATGTAAGGAATGGGTAGTGGAGGAGAACTGGCAAAACACAAATTCTGGATTCTAGTTTTAAAATGGCAGAGCATATATGGCATTATCTTCCTTGTCTCTCACAAAGCATGCAACTGCACTAGGAGAACAAAAAGAAAAAACATGAGCCCCACCTTTAAAGAAACTAGACTTGCAACCCCAAACCACAGTATGCAATGAGGAAGAGACAAAGCCAGTTGAAGAAAGATAACCACAACTGCACATCCCAGACAAACCAGTAATGCCCAGTTGAGACTAATGGGAGCCAGGGTGCGGGCTGGCAGCAAGAGCTTCCTTGGCCCTGATTAGGCAGAAAGAGGAAGCAGGGTAATGCGCTGAAGGGAGAATCACACGGAAAAGATTGAAAACACAGGCAAAAGCTTACCAGGAAAACACAAACACTAGAGTAAGATTGCATCTTTAACATCAGACATGATTGGGTTTGGAGGAAAAAGCTTTAAATAAGGCAAAGAAGGATGATTCATAATAGCAGTATACTACCACCATCTATAAGGAAAACCAACAGGAAATACGAAATTTCCTACAGGAAATACTTACATGATTGTGGTAGGAAAATATTAATTCACTTCTCTTAGTCCAGGAGATCAGGTAGACAAGAGATAAGAAAAAGAAAACCCAAATAAAAATAATAAATAAAGCAAATACCTGGTATTTGCCACTTTGTGTTCTGAAAGGTAAGAATAGACCTTTTTAAATGCTGAATAAAACATTCACAAAAATAGCTCAGAAAGGAAATTGAATGAATTTCAATAGGTGAAAGGAAGGCATACAGCATTCTCTAATCTTATTGCAATAAAACTAAAGTTAAGGATGTTCTAATTTATCATTTGAACATTTAAAAATTTTTATTTAAATAACTCTTGGATCACAGAGGAAACCGAAGAGGTTATAAAAAAGCTAGGGAAAAAAGCACAGTGAAAACACATCATTCTCAGAACCCATGGGACACAGCGAAAGCAGAATTCAGAAGCACCTCTCTTACTGAAGAAAGAAAATGAATATCTAACTCAAAAAGTTAGAAAAATGATCAACAAACCTTAAACAGCAGAAGGTAGGAATAAAGATAAAAGTTAATGGACTGGGGGCACCTGGGTGGCGCAGTCGGTTAAGCATCCGACTTCAGCCAGGTCACGATCTCGCGGTCCCGGAGTTCGAGCCCCGCGTCAGGCTCTGGGCTGATGGCTCAGAGCCTGGAGCCTGTTTCCGATTCTGTGTCTCCCTCTCTCTCTGCCCCTCCCCCGTTCATGCTCTGTCTCTCTCTGTCCCAAAAATAAAAATAAACGTTGAAAAAAAAAATTAAAAAAAAAAAAGTTAATGGACTGGAAAAAGGAAAATTGGTCAGACTAATAAATAAAAGAGACAGTTATTTAAAATAAATAGGTAAATCTTTAGCTAACCTAATAAAATTAGAAAGTGGGAGGGGAAGATAGCATAGATGAGAAATAAACATGGGGAAATGGCAGAAACAGAAAAGAATAAAAGAATCATAAACTATTTTGCTCAATCCTGTACAAATTGGGAACCTGCAAGAAAGGATGATTTTTCAAGGAAAACAGAAATGATCAATACTCATCTCAGATAATTAGAAAATCTAAACTATCACAGAATAACTTTCACCCCAACCCCCAGCCCCCTCCAGAAAAGCCTGAGTGAGGCCCAGGTGATTTAACAGGTGGCTGCTATCAATTTCTCAGGAACAGATGAGGCCAATCTTCCCAAATATATGTGCTTTAATAAGTATGGCGATCTCTGAGAAGAGACAAAAATTCCCAAATAGTTGTTAGCCCTAGGGAATGGAGGTAGGACTAAGGGACAGTATTGGAAGCAAGTCTTAACTTTTTTCTACCTGTCTTTTGTGTCTTTCTATTTTATGCCATATGTGTATATTACTTACCCAAGTGCGAGGAATTTAGAATATATTTGTTTCACGTTTGGACAAGTTCACAAAACCATTTGGCTTTTGTTATTTTGTTCGTTTACCTTGATTTTTTTGGTCGGTAAACATGTTTAAATGGCCTCCCTACAGATGTCCCACCCTAATCCTGAGAACCTGTGAATATGATGAGATCTGACTTCTGTGATTATGTTCCATATCACAGTTGACCTCAACATAAGGAGATTATCTTGGGTTATCTGAGTGAAGCTGACCTAACCCTATGAGAGCTTCCTTTGGCGGATGGCAGAGGGCAGTCAAGGAGATAGGAAGTATTGGAAGGTGTGACTGTGCAGTTGTGGCTTTGAAGATGGAGGAGATCACGGGAAGGAATGCAGGTGGTTCTGAGGAGCTGAGGGCAGCCCCCCCGCCCCCCAGGTGATAGCCTTAAAGGAAACACTACTTCATTAGGGACTTAGAGACAGGAGCCATGTTCCCTCCAGTAGGACACAGTGGGATGGTGCAGAGCAGCCTGAGAGCCAGCGGCAGGGGGCCTCACACCTCATCAGGGGCTGCATGTTCTCATTCAGTACAATATACTCTGCTGTATTTTCATTGTTTTCTCCAATTGTGCAGAAGTCCCATTTTATTATCTTAATGAAGAGAATAAATTTTTTTATGCCTGTCTCGTTTTTGTTTGTCCTTGTTCAAATTATAGTATTAAAAATAATTTTGGGGCATGTCTAGGTGGTTCAGTTGAGCGTCCGACTCTTGATTTCGGCTCAAGTCATGATCTCACGGTTCTGGGATGGAGCCCCAATAAGAAACCTGCTTGGGATTCTCTCCCTCTCTCCCTCTGCCACTGTCCCACTTACTCAAGCATGCTCTCTCTCTCTCTCACTTTCTCTCTCTCTTAAAAAAAAAAAAAAAAAAGAAAAGAAAAAAGCATTTTTTTGATATTTTGGTTTTAAACATGTTTTCTGAGTGAAGAAGTTAAGTTTTTTTTCCTTTGGATATCTTAGCAAATTAACGCTTACCTTTTTTTTTTTTTTTAATTTTTTTTTTCAACGTTTATTTATTTTGGGGACAGAGAGAGACAGAGCATGAACGGGGGAGGGGCAGAGAGAGAGGGAGACACAGAATCGGAAACAGGCTCCAGGCTCTGAGCCATCAGCCCAGAGCCCGACGCGGGGCTCGAACTCACGGACCGCGAGATCGTGACCTGGCTGAAGTCGGACGCTTAACCGACTGCGCCACCCAGGCGCCCCAACGCTTACCTTTCTAAAGCTTTTTGGATGTATCTGACTTAGATTTTAAATTTGTCATCAGAACAGTTTTTGATCATGATAGCACAGCTAAATGACACTGTAACTCTTTGACTACTTGAGTTTTTTAGAGTTTTGTTCCAATGCCAGTTTTATTCAAGACAAATATAGTTTCCCTTTAAAGTGGTCAGACACTAAAACTTGTCTTTTAGTTAATTATTTGAGTTTAGTGGTACGAGAATCGAATATGTAATTTTCAATTAATTATACCTTTGTACACTTTTACCTGGAAGTGTTAACTCTGAGAACTGCAGAAAAGAAGTATATCTGTTAGAGAGCATAGGGGGATTCCAGAATGTGGTGAATTGCTTCTGTGGTCTCTGTCGCTTCAAATTCGGAATAGAAAAGAACAGAACAGTTGCAAGCTAGTCGGTGTCAGAAGCTGAAGTGTATGAGCATCATCAGCAGGTACAGTATCATATATGAATCTCTGATACTGAGTTTTGATGCATTTTCTTTTTGGTTAAGTTACATTGTCCAATTCTCTTTTCCTGGACAATTCCCGGATCTTGTTAGAAGCCTGTTGAGGTCAGGAAATGCTTCTGCCTCATGTACAAAACACCACTGGGAAATGTGTTATAAAAAGATTTATCTATGATAGATGTGAAACCCACAAGGAAAACTTTAACAACTGATTTTAATGACTGTACAGGGTGTGACTAGCAGACAGAACATAGAGTTTCTATTTTGCTTTGATAACCACATTTCTTTAAAGAGTATATTGGTCCTCTTTAGCAGAAATTTGTTATTTTCCTTTATGAAATGCAGTCAAAATTTTTTAATGAGATGTTTCCAAAATGAACAGAACTATATTACTACTAATTCTGTTGTGGATTGAGACATTTACAACAGCAAAAATTATATTAATACTCTGTGCCAGAATATATAAAATTTATTCCTGGTGTCTGAATTATGGAAAGGTAATAATGTGTATAATGTGAGAATGCTGTTTGAATGAAAGCAGACATTTTCTCAAAGTCCAGTAATATTTTTATGTAATCAAAGACATCTTATATACAAAAGTATGGATACTGATGTATCTTAATGGATTCTGATTTAAAAGAAATTTCCTCTGGTGGGCTCAGATTTCAGAATTATGTGTAACTCATGAGTGCCACACTCCCAGGTCTCAGCTCAAAGGCTAGCTTTGCTCTAAAGCCCAAACCTGACCGTGGTAGGTTATTTTCAAAGACAATTCTTGATGAACTTTGCAAAAGGGAGGGAGGAACGGTACAGATCGTGCTAAAGTCATGCTTGGCTTTTTCCTACATTTAGGGTTTTCCTCTGGCATATTTACCTTGTGAATAATGCTTCTCGTGGGCTAAATATAGAAAGTTAGTCTGCCATCTGAATCCTCCACCTAATAACAGCTGTGTCAGAGGTGTGCTGATAATCAGCGACGACATGGTGGCCACAAAAGAGAAAGGAACTTGTGGGAACATAACTTTGAGGGTGTTGTGAATGTCTCATTTGGGCTGCCCCTGGTGAATCCAGCATCAGCACACTGTAGTTTGCTTTGAGTCATTTGGATCTCTGCAGCTTTGGGGTAGTATTGCAAATAGGTGGGGTAATGAGCTTATTTAATGGATTTCCTTCGCATAAATACAAAGTCTCAGTTTTATGATAACAATATTGACTTTATGGGGGTTTTTTGTTCACTGATTTGGTAGGAAAGCAAGTAATACACTTCCTGACCTAATGTAACATTTGTGTTTAGGCTGAAAAATGTCATAGATGGGTGCTCTTATTCATAAAACATTAGGGGTAGAGCATAGACCTTTCATTGTAAAAAGTGAGATGATTCCTTTAGAAACCACATAAATTACTGAAGGGAATTATGACCAAGAATATGTTTTGGGTGAATAGATGCCAACGCCCCATCTCACTAGATGATTACTATTCTAAATATTTTTCCATTAGCTAGTTTCAGCTCAGGAAATAGATTAGACCCTTAATGGCCTAAGCAACCAGGAAATGAGCAATATATTTATAGATTCCACCAGTGAATTTGAAATCAAACTTCTTGCCTATTAAAAATTATGACTAGGGGCGCCTGAGTGGCTCAGTCAGTTAAGTGTCCAACTCTTGATTTCAGCTCAGGTCATGATTTCATGATTCCTGAGTTCCAGCTCCACATCAGGCTATAGGCTGTCAGTGGAATTCTTGGAATTCCTGCTTGGAATTCTCCCTCCCTCTCTCTCTGCCCCTCCCCCGCTTGCACTCATGCTCTCTCTCAGAAGTAATAAATAAACTTGAAAAATTCTGACTATAATATTCAATATAAATGTGTTTTTTAACGCTTTTAAAAATGTTTCTCCCTCCTCTCCCATCCCAACCCTTTTGAAGATCTGATATTATCAATAAAGAGAATAAATTACCTAAAATCATATTTTGAGGAAAACCTGATTTTATATTAAGTATCAGGTATAAAATTACCATTGAGTCTAGGTTGTATATTTTGGTGATAGAGACTAATCCATTTCTGGTCTTGTTTTGGTAGTCTGTAGCAATTTAAAATCAAGGTGGCTATCATGGACCACGCTGATGGCCCCGTTCAGGCTTAGAGTTTTTCCAGTCTCAATGGTGCTGGAGGAAGCATATTCCCACCTTATTTAACCATAATGGCTTAGCTGTGCTGTGTAGAAGCCTGGGAATGGCTGTGTCTTATACACAGACCGAAGGTAAGGTAGGCTTTGGCTTCCATTAGTGCCCTTGCTTAAGAGGCTAGAGGGCTGATTCCCATCTTAACTTTGCCACTGAACAGCTCCATTTGGGGCCTGTGACATAAGCAGTTGAGTTAGAGAACCCCTGAAGGCCTTTGTAGCCCTTACATCACATGAGTCTAAATTCTGCCCGTGACTTCATAGAATCCTGAAGTAAGCATTTCGTTCCCTTTCTGTGGGCCTTGTTTTCTGCACCTGCTAAACAAAGCCTCTTGAGAAAGAGGACTTTAAAAGCAATGAAAAGAAAGACCCAAATCAAGGACATTTTAAAATGTACTGAGGTCAGGGGCGCGTGGGTGGCTTAGTCAGTTAAGTGTCCAATTCTTGCTTTTGGCTCAGGTCATGATCTCATGGTTTGTGAGTTCGAGCCCCACATTGGGCTCTGCGCTGGCAGCGCGGAGCCTGCTTGGGATTCTTTCTCTCCCTCTCTCTCTCTGCCCCTCCCCCACTCCTACTGTCTCTGTCTCTCTCAAAGTAGAAAAATAAAGATAAAAAATAATAAAAATGGACTGAGGTCATTATTTGTGTTTGTATGGGGAATGGGTGATTAATAATTTACTTTCATTATGTGTAGAAATTTCTTTCATTTTCTTCTGGAGCCTACTGATAAAAATCTGGGTTTCTTGAGTTTTTCAGTGTGACGCTCCAAATGTTTAGCACTCTGTTCAGTACATAGGAGACACTCAGTAACTATGTGTTTTCTTGAACTTCACTAAAATACCTCTTGAAAAAGTGAAGTTGGGGGCGCCTGGGTGGCGCAGTCAGTTAAGCATCCGACTTCAGCCAGGTCACGATCTCGCGGTCCGTGAGTTCGAGCGCCGCGTCAGGCTCTGGGCTGATGGCTCAGAGCCTGGAGCCTGTTTCCGATTCTGTGTCTCCCTCTCTCTCTGCCCCTCCCCCGTTCATGCTCTGTCTCTCTCTGTCCCAAAAATAAATAAAAACGTTGAAAAAAATGAAAAAAAAAGAAAGAAAGAGAAAGTGAAGTTGTATCAACTGCCTTTTTGTATTTGAATTGTTTCTAAGCCTATTTTTAATGGTGGATGGATGTTCATGCAACAACCCTTTTTTATTTGTTTATTTATACTAAAAAACCCAGGATAAACACATAAGAAAACTTTTTCAAATACAAAAGTGTGAAACATACTCAACACGCCCTTCTTTGCCACCATTTGCCAGGAAGTCAAGTTAATCAAGTGCTATAAACCATCAGTCTAGAAGCCAGGTGGTTCTGTCCACCCCTGCCCAGGGAAGTTCTGTCTGCCCACCATCACCTGCTCTTCTAGGACCCCACCAGCAACACGGGCTCCTTGGTAGGAAGCACTGACTTTGTTCAAAGCTGTAAAACTATAGTCATTACTTCTCTAGTTCCTGTTTTGCATGAATCCCAGGGACCGAGATCTGCAATTTGTGAAGCTTTAGTTTGTCACACTAAGCCACACTCCTCTAAAGGCATTACTTCTTTCCCAGTGGTTTTGCTTCTTCTTCCTTCTTAAGCTTTCTCCTTTTATCTTCCCCTCAGTTTTTAAAAATGAAATTTATTTTTACTTTTTAAGTTGCCTACCTCATCTGTAAATCAGGAACTAGATAATAATCTCTAAAGCCACTGCCCATACTTTATGAACCCTTGGGAATATATGTTTATGAATAAATTGTCATATTTATAATGTAATTTTATCAACAAATCATGAGTTGGAAATGTAAGTAGGGGGCAACTTTTCTTCTGCCCTCTCAGGTTATATGCCTGGGGGCCTATGAATTAAAGTGACAAAAGGCAGGGGCACCTGGGTGGCTCAGTCCGTTGAGCATCCAACTTCGGGTCCAGTCAGGATCTCACACGGTTCATGAGTTCTAAACTGTCAGCACAGAGCCTGGAGCCTGCTTCGGATTCTGTGTCTCCCTCTCTCTCTCTCTGCCCTCTCCCACTAGCGCTCTCTCAAAAATAAATAAACATTAAAAAAATAAAATAAAAGTGACAAAAGGCAGATTAACAGGAAAAAAAGCATTTGTTTCTTTTGTGATATTAATATTTTTTTATGAATAGAGATTTCACAGTAAAGAAGTGAAAACCCAAAGAGACAACTGGACCTGGAGACTTATATACCATTTTAACAAAGGGTGACAAATTGTGGAGCAGTGATTAGACATAGGGAAAGGGGGTTTGGGCTTCAAGGGGGCAACTTGTGAGAAGGTAACTAAGAAATGTAGGAGGGAAACTATTGCCAGATAGGGGTTGTGGAGAGGGCACCTTTACAAAAGGAAATTTCCTTTACAAAAGGAAAATTTATACTCTGCTTTTAGGCAATTAGGGGCAGAGAGTTCCTCTTGTGTCTGCTGTTTCTCAATTGCCTTCAGCTCAAAATAATCCTTATGCATATTTTGTGGGATATTTTGGGGTGGCATATTCCGGTCCCCTTTATAAACATAAGAATCTGAGAACATTTTAGAACCCTCCTATGTCTGAAATTTTTTTTTAAATTTTTTTTTAACGTTTATTTATTTTTGAGACAGAGAGAGACAGAGCATGAACGGGGGAGGGTCAGAGAGAGAGGGAGACACAGAATCTGAAACAGGCTCCAGGCTCTGAGCGGTCAGCACAGAGCCCGACGCGGGGCTTGAACTCACGGACCGCGAGATCATGACCTGAGCCCAAGTCGGCCGCTTAACCGACCGAGTCACCCAGGCGCCCCCTATGTCTGAAATTTATGGATACTACTTTATAAAGCTGATTGATGAAGTTGAATAATATATATTTAAAACATATAAGTAATACTGATATATTAAACAATACCTATAACAATGAGACACCACAAGTAATTTGTCATTAACTGTGACTTTTCCAATTTTAAGAATATTTTATATCAAAACATCAAGTTGTCTACCTTAAATACATTACAATTTCTTTTCAATTATACTTCAATACAAAAAAATATTTAAATGTTCTGGTTTTCTGGTTGTAATTCACGAGGCAAAAACCTCACAGAGCCCAAGTGAAAGAAAGTTCACAGATATTAATGAATGACTCATTTATTGATAATTTTCAGTAGGGTTTGAGACAGTATCAGTAGGGACTGAAATTATAGAACTTATTTTAAAAAGTCTAATGGTTGGAGGTCAATTTGGGATTTAAAAATAACCCCTTTCCATAATTTTAATTTAGAAAGAGAGAAATGGTCAGGATTCTCAATGCAGAATAGTTTTCTCCCACAGGGAACATTTATTTGGCAAGGTCTAGAAAATTGGGGTTGTCACAACCTTGGGGGGATGGGTACTACTAGTATCTAGTGTATAGAGGCCAGTGATGGTGCAAAACATCTTAAAATTCACAGGACAACTTTTCACAAGAAAAAAATTTTTCGTGCCCAAATGTTAACAGTGCCAAGTTTGAGAAATTTTTCTATGTGTGACTCAATAGAGAGTTCTACAGTTTGGAGTGCCTGTTCATGTTTAATTCTGGTAGGTGTTGAAACAAAACAGAGATCATTAAAACTCACGTCTTAGCCATGCATATCGTTAAACTGCTTGCTGACTCTTGGCATTTTTCTTGGCTTTTTACTCTTATCTGGACAATTAGATTTTCACAGAAGATTCTTGAGTTTGGTCTGAGGCAAACTACACAGAAACAAAAAGAGAAAGCGCTCAAAAGATCCTACTAACTGGTATTAAGTGTCCCATCTGGGCAAGTTTAAAGGTCAACCAAGTAATTCTTTAATAGGTTATAATTCTTACATTATATTATGTTTCAGGGTGGAGTCATGGACATTACAGTAGCCTCTACCAAACATTTAGTCCAATGCCGTTCTTTTAAAGTCAAGTAAGAAGCTGCCTTTCAAAGCTCACAAGGTATTTGGTTGTAGAACCAATACAAGGCATGATTACAACCCAAACACAAGGCACATCCCTCTCCATCACATTTGTAAATTCTTTTATTAGTTCATTTATTAAAGCGGGCCCTCACTAGCCTCTGCATCGAGCTTTGCTCAATGTAGACTAAGAAAATTCAGGGAGGAACTGATTTTGTGAACAAGGGGATTGGCAGTCACAATCCTACACCATTTATACAACTTGCAACGTAATATTAAAAACGAGGAAGGGGAAAAGTGCAGGAGCAGGGAGAGAAATTTTCCCCTGAATCCACAGAATGGTAGAGCTGCGTTCCATTTCCTATCTTTTCTTTCCCCCACAACAGTTGACATCCTACAGTAATTTTCCGTTCAGTTATTTGCCCTTATCTTTTTTAAAAAAGTTTCCGTTATTATACCCAGTGGATTAAAGGGCATTCCTCTTTACTCACTGAGCTGATACAGTAGCATCTGTAAAAAGAGTTATTCTAAAATGTGCACCTTAAAGAACAAAATTTTCAGGGATTTAGTAGTTTAAGCAGTATCATGAAGCTGTATGTGTAGCTTTACTAATTTCATGTCACTGTAAGATAAAATTAAAAAAAAATTACAAACAGGGCTATGACTACCCTGAAACTGGGGATTTGAGGAAAATGCTGGTAGAGAAAGAGATCTGTAGAGATCACTGTTAGTAGTAGTAATCAGAGCATACTGATCTGATTTATTTTGAGATATTCAAAACAACTAGGCTGTTGAGTGTAGGGGTAAGTAGGATGATCACCATTTAAATAAAATTAAAATGTTAATATACTAAAGTAACATCCCACTTGGTGCTAGTGGAAAACAAAAGGTTTAATCACTATTGCAAAGATCACTAACCCTCTGTTATAACCTGATTAGCAAGTTAATGCTTTTTCCTTTTTGCTTTTCTTTTTTTAATGTTTATTTATTTTTGAGAGAGAGAGAGAGAGAGAGAGAGAGAGAGAGAGAGAGAGCGCCTGCGAGAGCGGGGGAGACACAAGAATCCAAAGCAGGCTCCAGGCTCTGAGCTGTCAGCACAGAGCCCAACATGGGGCACGAACCCAGGAGCCAACCCAAGAACTGAGAGAACATGACCCGAGCCCAACTCAGATGCTTACCCAACTGAGCCACCCAGACGCGCCAAATTTCCTTTTTGCTTTTCAAATACTATCCCTTAATTTTGCATTTATCTTTTTCCGAAAACTTGTTAATTGCATATGCTTTAGCCCTACAGAAGAAAACGTTACTTAGCAACCACCAAAATAACTAATAAGCCTGTATCTAGTAAGGGCTTAAAGGACTTATTTATTTTAAATTTATATACAGTATTTCTTTATTGACCATTGAAACCAAGAAGATGTTGTTTCACTTTGAGTTTCTTCTGATTTCTGCGTCTATTTTGTTAATTTACATATGGGCTTTTTATAGCAAAAGCAAAACAAAAAACAATATATTTAGTATAAATGCCTTTTTTCTCCCTTCAGCCTCTTAGTAATGTTTTATGTTCGTCATTTGCTTTCCAACATAATACCTTTATCAATGATATATGCTGGGTAAAGAAATGGTTTCTAATCATTGGATACAGAATTCTACAATATTCCTTTTCAATGCTAAGAAGCTATTTTCTTTTTAGAGGAAATACATTAAGGTTTTAGGAGAGGGAAATACTTGGAGATAAAATTGAAATGGTTGCTATTACCTATAATGGTTTTATTTTTTGGTTATTTGACTCAGAAGTATCTCAGAAGAGTCATGTGAGCCAAGGGCTTTGGGGTGGGAAGTGTTGCTGTCACATTGCAAGGTCCTATTGGACTCCTATCACGTAGCTTTGTTGTATTAACCTGCCAGAGGTTTGAGTCTGCCCACTATGACATGCAGAGATTTATTATTATCTAAATCTCAGACCTGTTTTCTTCCCTTTGCTTCTGTTCGAACTGCCCCAGGGTAAAGACAGAATACCAATAAATTTGTTTACTGCTTCCTTTATATTTTGTGGTGTTGTAAAGTTAAGAACCACTTTTTACAAACATATTAATAATGAAAAGAACACAGGCAATTTATATTAATGGTGCTAAGGCACTCTGCATTAAAGAGAAACAGTGCATGATTTCAAAGAGAACTTTTGTCTTGGAATGAAGCTCCTTTTACAAAATGGCTGCTTTACAGTTTTTTCTCATGGAGGCTTTGAACAAATTTATAGCCATTTCCTTTCACAGGAAAGAACTTCTGGGATATCATCTTGCACAATGGTTAATTACCCCATATGTATATACCATATATATATCTATCATATATATATCTATCATATATATATCATGTATATATCATATATATATCATATATATATGTCAGTAGGATTTTTTAATGGAATGCCTTCATTAAGATATTACCTTAACATAAAATAAAGTGGTTTTTTAAAAGCAATATTTAATTACTGATAGGTGAAGTAACCATAGAACAATTACCTACAATTGGCTAATAGAGGACTCTGTAAGACCACGTATACCATGTTCATGTCTCATTTATATTGTCAACCCTTGTATAGAGAGAACGGTGTGGCATAACTGGAGTTAGGTTTAAAAATGTTTGTAAAGGTGTATACTTAGTAAGTTATCTGGTAAAAATACATGAATGCTAAATAACCCAGTAGTTTAGGACAAAAATAATCTTAGAAAAGAGATGCATATGGGTGAGAGAGAGTCAGATAATGGGAGAAAGAATGGAGAGAAGGGAAAGAAGAAATGTTACTGTTGAAATTTAAAGACTGGCTTAAAAGTAAAAAGAAATTCACAAGTTTTGTTGAAAGTGAATAAAATAGTTAATGAAAACAGCCACTTACTAATGCTTCAATTCTGTGTTCCAAGTGCAGGTAATGGAAAAACTCATTTTATTCTTTATGAAGTTTAATACCAGAACTTCTTGCTTAACGTTAATTTTTTATTTAGTCACCTTCATGGGGCAGTTTTCCTATAATATTCCTTTAGACAGCTCTCCCCTATTCGTTCGAAAAGAAAATAGAAAGCATGTATAAAACATTTAATTGTCAAATATAGAACTTTTCAAACACTGAAATTTTATTTTAGCTCTTAATTTTAACTTGTTCTACCCTAGTCATTTGACAGAGATGATCAGAAATAACATTTACCAGTTATTCACTAATGAGAATTTTTCCTTTGTTCCCTGTTTTTGTACTTTTTGGAGTATAGCTACTAGTAAGTAGTGAAATGCCAAAGAACTAGGTGGCCGTTAGGAGAAGCAAAATTTACATAAATTGAAATTCCCCACAAATCAGTATTTAATACAGATTTGTATTCAGTTTTACAACCCGATCATTTATGCAGATTTGCTAATAGATATACATCCCTCAAGTCTCAGCTTGTTACAGTGATTGTTGATTCACCATCATTTTAGTAATGATTAAGTGCTGGACATTTAGAATTACAAATCATAATCTCCTATTACATTGCATACTTAAAATTCTCCACAAATAAGTTGTCTCAGACATTTTAATTTTTAATTTTTTTTATTTTTAAAGATTTTATTTTCATGTAATCTCTATACCCAACGTGGGGCTTGAACTCACAATCCTGAGATCAAGAGTCACATGATCCACCAACTGAGCCTGCCAGGCTCCCCTCAAACAGTCATTTTTAAATAAGGATGCGAGGTAGAGGATATGTATCCTTAGGCCTAAAGGTTGTCCTTAGAATTTGTAACTGAAAGTAAACCATTGGGCCCTGTGGGCACTGACATTCTCTCTTAACTTCTCGTTGTCTTTGAAGAGCAACGCATGAGTATGTTAGCTATTTTTAGTTAAAAAATAAAAATCATGATATTGGAGAGGTATTCTTTACGATGAGACTTTATGACAGTTCTTAAACCTGAAATGATGACTTTTTGGGAAAATGCTTTAGATTGAACATAAAAAATACATTCTTGGGGCTCCTGGCTGGCTCAGTCAGTAGAGCATGTGACTCTTGATCTCGGGGTTGTAAGTTCAAGCCCCACTTTGGGTACAGAGATTACTTAAAAGTAAAATCTTTAAGAAAAAATAAATAAAAATAAAATTCTTGTTGAAATAAATGAAATTGCTACCACTGCTACTAAGACCACTGTTAAAAAAGTATTAAGACCTTTTTATTACTTTTTTATTGGCCAATTAAGCAATTCACTGTTGCTCTCAAAGCAAACAAAATGCCAATATTTAACAACATGGAAGCTGCTGTTGACAGATCATTCAATCAAAGGGCTATTTTCTATTGTAGAAGATTGCTAATACATACATAACCCTTGTCAGTAGTTGCCGTTCAGTTTTCTTTTTCTTTACATTTGCAAATGCTTTATAAATAATACCGTTAGATGCAAAATGAACTTTTAGTTCCTATTTTCAATATACAACGATATAATATTAAAAGCAAAATACTAAGAGGGGTGCCTGGCTGGGTCAGTCAGTGGAACATGTGACTCTTGATCTCGAGGTCCTGAGTTCAAGCCCCACGTGGGGTATAGATCTTGCTTAAAAATATATAAAAGCAAAATACTAAGAGAAGAGAGATACAAAGTCCAGCTTTGGAAATTTTAAAGCTTCTATTTCAGGATCTCCACGTTGAGTTTATTTTCTTCTTTCTTGAATTCATCTTATAATGAACCTGTTGGGGGCTTGGAGGGGGATACACAGATCCTTTATAATCACATATTTCAGTCTTAATAATAGGTCTGATTTGCTAGTGATCTTAAATTGTTTAAACCCAGAGGACAATGGTTTACTCTTCTATAAAATGGGGATAATAAAACCAGCTTCATAGTATTGTTGTAAAAAACTACAAGAGAGTATATAGTTAAAGGCCCATTCAAGCATAGTAGATATTAAATATGTGTTACTTCCCCTTCTCCTCCTTCCCCTTTTACCCCTACCCATACTCAGTTGATATCGTTGAGATGAAATGGATTAACAGTTTTTTTGGTCAGGTCTAAGCTTCCAGATAAACTGTTACTCTAAACAATTATATAGGATATTTCTTTTGACTCTAAGATACCGACGAACCATGGAGAATCTTGTTATAATACAATTATAAAGAAGAATTGTGTATTTCCACGCTAGCCCCTAGTAACAGTGTTTTGTTGATCAGGTTACAACAGATGAATATCAGTAGACAACAAATGCTCTCTTTGTTCCCTGTTCTTGTCACAATTGCTTAATTTAATAAGAGGTAATTGATTAAACTCTGTCTGCATTGTCGTCAGGAAACTGGAGAGGCAGCTAAACTGCAGGAGACTACACACACACACATTATCAACCTTTTGTGTCCTCTAACCTGTCTCAATTATTTCTGACCGAAGGACACATGTAAATTACCAAATTGCTCCCAAATAAAGCAACACGTAGAAAGATTTAATTGCTTAGGGAAAACTGGTAGAGGATTGGAGTTGTGTGACAGCGTCTCTTTCTTTCTCTTGGATTTTAATTAATTGGATAAGGAAATAGGAAATGGAGACATTTGTGTTCTTGGATACTGAGGATACCCTCCCCCCCCCCCCCCCCCCCCAGTTCTAAGAGTTACAATTCCATCTTCTCTTTGGTGTTTAGCAAATAATCTTGCCCCTCCAGACATCATTTTTAATATTGATAATAACAGCAATGAACCTTAATCAAATGCTTTCTAGAGCCAGGCAGCTTACTAATGCTTTTACATGCATTATCTTATTATTCCTCATAACTATAGCACTATTATTATTTTCTCATTTTGTGGATGAGAAAACCAGGGGTGAGACAGCTTATGGAATTTGCTTATGGTCACAGAGCTAGTGTGTGGCAGAGTCCTATATTAATTACCCCAGGTGATTCTGAACTCTGAGTCCTCATGTTAACCATTATAGGTCCTTCCTCTAATGACAAAAATGGAGGCTAGAAAGGCAGAAACTTTGTAGTCTTCAGTGACCGCCCTTGGCCTACACACTGTGTTTTCCAAATTTGTTGACCCGATATTTGAAACCCGCTGCAGGCCAATTCAAATCTGCCTTTGAAGCCTTATCTCCTACCGTACCCAACCGATGTCTTCAGTTCACGAGTGTGGCCAAGTTTATTTTATTTTCCCTGTAAAAAATGATTTCACTTCGCCTATCCAGATTCAATCCATGTCTTCCATGCAGGCTTTCCTGAATGCAGAGAGACTTTATACTATTCCAATCCTAAAGTCACTTACAATTGCATCACTTGACAAACGGCGCATTGTCTTCTGGGGTGGGGGAGGAGGACATGTGAGTGTCTGAAAAGCACTAGTGTCTGGCACATGGCTGATACTCCGTTTATGTTTGCTCCTTCCCTTATTGTCCTTTAGTGATGAAGGGCCTGCACTTGGGAGCCAGGCACACTTGTTGAATCTT
Organism: Prionailurus bengalensis; assembly: GCF_016509475.1. Taxonomy (NCBI): domain Eukaryota; kingdom Metazoa; phylum Chordata; class Mammalia; order Carnivora; family Felidae; genus Prionailurus; species Prionailurus bengalensis. The sequence goes on from NC_057360.1 coordinate 16,637,029, forward strand.
ATCAGCTCCATTTCTGATTGTGAGAATTGAGTCAAATCACTAAGCTTCTCCACACGTTAGTGGAGAAGCAGAGATAATTACAGTGCCTAGCTCATCGACTTGCTGTGAAGATTGAATGAGATTCTCTGTCTAGGACATGGTGAATGCTTACCAAATATGAGTTGCTATTATTATCATTAAAAGTTTTTAGGGTATTAGTCATTATTTATAACTAGATTATATGATACTATATGAAAAGTTTAGTAAGTCCCCCCATGAACATTACAGGCATTTAGTAAATGCTCTTGGATTTTTTTGTTTATTTGTTTTAGAGAATGCATGCACGTGCTTGCACTCACGTACACACACGAGTGGGGGAGGTGTGTGCAGATGGAGCAGGTGGAGCAGAGAGTGAGGGAGAGAGGATCTTAAGCAGGCTGCACACTCAGTGCGGAGCCTGACGTGGGGCTCGATCTAACGACCACGAGATCATGACCTGAGCTTTAATCAAGAGTCGGACACTCAGCTGACTGAGCTACTTAGGCGCCCCCACTTTTTTTTCTGTTGGTTTTTGAAAAAAAATTGTGATATAATTCATGTAGCATCAAATTCGTCAAGGTTGTTTTGTTTTAGTTTTTAAATTCCATTTAACATACAGTGTAATATTAGTTTCTGGTGTACAACATGATGATTCAACCCTCCCATACGTCACCTGATGCTCATCACAACAAGTGCGCTCCTTGATCCCCATCACATATTTCACCCATCCCCCACCCACCTCCCCCCTGGGAGCCATCCGTTTGTTCTCTATAGTTCAGTCTTTTTCTTGGTTTGCCTCTCTCTCTCCTCCTTCCCCCACCCCCCTTTGCTTCATTGCAGATTAATCAAGTTTTAATTGTAGGATTTAAGCCAAGTCCACCCCTGCAAGCTGTGTATATGATCTACTGCAGGGACCCGAGGGCCCCTTGGAAAGGGACTTATCCAGGCTGGACTCAACCAACCTGCAGGAAGAACCTGAGACAAATAAACATCTGAATGAAAACTAGTTCACGTTTTATTGCTGTTCCCTAAAACTACACTCTGGTCTTCGTTAAAAAAAAAAAAAAAAGAGAGAGAGAATCGAAAACATTAGCCTTGTGGAATGATTTGATTTGGTTGTTAGTAAAACTTTTCAAAAATTTATGACTTTTTTTAATTTTAAAAGTTATTTGCTTTAAAAATAAGGTAAAATTTCTGTAGTTACAATTGAGTTGTGTATTCTCAAAATGAGGCAAGATGAAGCATTCCTCAAATTTTTAGATGTGTCTGTAACCATCCTCAACACTGGAAGCCCTTATTTTTGGTTAGGTAAGGCTTAAGTGACTGTGTTGTGTTAAAAAACAGAATTCAACTGAGTAAATGTTAAAGATCTTATTGGCTTTTTCCAGTGATTTATGATCCGAACAGCATCCAATCTAGCAGATAGAAAGGAGCTCTGAGGAGTTTGTACCAAAGAAAAGACTTTCATAGGCAGAAGGGAGCAGGAACAAAGAAGTTCCACTAGGCAAAAAAGCAGATTGATTATTTCAACGGGGTCTATCAGGCGGATTACCCAACTAGTGCTGATCTGGTGATTTCTGAGTGACTAGAGATTCCATTTCTGAGAGAGCCAAAACGGTAATGAAGTCTCTGTTGGGTGACATGAGGCTTCGCATAAGTGGCTCCATTTGGGGCCTGTTGTCTTGTTTTTAACAGTTGGCTGTGGATTTTAGAGTTACAAGTGAGGTAAAAAGCTGATTGTTGTGAACTCTACCTCACCCCCATATTCTTTGTAGTGAGATCTGAATGAGGAAGTAAGATACCCAGGATAGCCGTTAGGCAAGTATTTATGCCCCACTGTTTTTTGTTGGTTTTTTTTTTTCTTTCTTTAACTCTGGGGATTTTCTCTTTCTTAAGAATCTGTGTTTTCTGGGGTTTTGAATTTGCCTAGCAATTGCTATGAAAGATAGAAAAGATATGAGCTGAACGGCTGGAATTTGACACAAGAATAATGGTTTTCTTTGTTTACCTTTGCATGATTTGTAAAGAGTGCTAAGCTTTTGATTTTTTAATCTTTTACGTTTTGTTCTTTTTCCCTTTGTAAAAACTCCATATGTGTTACTGAACTCCTCTGAAATACAAAATATTCTGGAAATCTTTCTACTACTCACACTCCTGTGGCTTCTCATTCTCATTTTATCTCTTGTTCCCCCACTTAGAGGACTTGGGTTTTGTAATGTGCACTCTGAAGTATGACACCTACTTGGAAACTTGGTTTTCCGTGATTAAGAAGGTGCTTGTAGAGTTTTGTCTTTCTTACAGTTGTTTGTGTCAATGGCATGAACATTTTGTGAAGATCTCTTAAAATGGAGTCCTGCACACTTCAGGAATGGTTATGTCAAGATTCAGGACCATCTGTGAAGATGTTCAGGAGTGATTACACAGGCACCACTGGGGAGGGAAGAGACTCTCTAGAGAGCTCCACCTGTGCACGTGGGAGGCACAGAAGACCCTTCTGCCCTCTAGACCATATTTCTGCTATGGGCTTTTCTCCTCTCCATCCTACCCTGATTTTAGGGTCGTTGTGATGAGAATGTTCTACAAGTAGAACCCGACTCATGGGAAAAGGGTCTTTATAGCCACTCTTGTGAGATGAGATAATTTTTTAATGATGTGCTATCGGTTCTTAGTGTATTTGCCTTGGGCTTGAACATGACTGCCATTGTAAAGATGCTTTGCCGCATTGGGGGAGAACACAGAAATTAAAAAAAAAAAAAGTTTGCAGCTTATTCAGGCTTTACTTGATTTTTGTTTTGGCTGTACCTAAATTTGACACGTGAGAACAGATGTTCTCTGAAGGCCAGGAGTGGTTTATTAAACTCCTAGTCATTCAGTGTGGCCCAGGTATGTGTTTGCTGAAAAGTAATAATCCTAGAAGAATGGCTGTAGAACAAAATCAGCTACCAGAGTAAAATCTTTCTATCTAAAATCTAAAATGGCACTTAAAAATCACTAAAGATATTTTATTCATTAACATTTTCTTATTTTAATGAGATCTGGAGAGGCTTTTGAAAATTACTTTGTAGCCAGTTTGGTCTGTAAACTGAAAGACTGTAAGGAATAACTAATGAAAAGTAAAACAGCTGTCATCGAATACTCTTCATAGGCAAAAGTCTTGATGTAGAAAATCCAAAGTAGGGTACAAAGTAGACTGCATTTGTTGGGACATATAATAGCAAACCCAGGGGGACTTCCTTAACATCTGGGCTTAATGTTACCTTTTGTTTTTTATTCTGATAGAGATGAAAAAGGTATTTCCACCTTCAAATCCCCAAATAAGCCTATTTAGTGGAGGGAAATTGGATACTTAGTTTTGGACTGTTTCTGAGCGCACAAACCTCTGATCTAGTCCATCCCTCTCAATTTACATGATCATGAGGAAATGGAAACCTAGGGAGGTTGAAGGACTTACCCTGGGACAGGCAGCTAGCTAGTTCCTGCTTGAACTGGCGACTAGCTATTGGTTACAGCTAACGCCGCGTTTTCTGCCGCCGGCTGGGTATGCAACCCCGTCCTGGTAAATTGTAGCAGCGAATGGTGCTACACCCCTTGATCTCAGGTAATCCCCCCCTGCCCCACGCCTTTTCTCAGGGGAGCTGCGCGGTGCGAAGTAGAGGATTGCAGGAGCTCACGCGCAGACTACCCTGGGAGATCCGTGGGATCAATTCACGGGGTTGCCCTGGGGGGGATGCGGGGCGGGGGCGGGGGGGGGGCAAGAGAGTACGAAAGACGTCTTGCAAGGGAGTAAAGGACTGTAAACATGACTGTAACATGGCCCCTGAAATTTTGAGGCTGGGGTATCCCAAGAGAAAATGTCTTAGGAAGAGAAGCCAGTTCTAAGACAGGTTTTTAAATCATCAGTTTTCAAAAAGTATGCTTTGTGTTGGGACCACACATACACATTCAATTGTGAGAGGAAAGAAACGTTGGTATTTTCCCTGCCTGGATTCCAAAAGTCAGGTGTGGAGGACAGTTTTAAGGGTGAAAAAAAATGAAGGGTGTTAATCTAACCTAGGGAACCCTTGCTCTAGAAAATGCATGCATTGTGGCTTTGATAGAGGACCTTTTAGATTTGGAAATGAAATGTTAATTATTCTAGTGACTGTGGCTAATTAGAACAGTCTTTTGAAGGTAATAAATTAGAAGCTTTAAAAATACCTCTTTACCTGAGAATCTGTGTGGAATTCTAAAAGGACTGAATTATTCAAAGTCGTTAGCTTCTGTTTATGTAGTTTTAAAACTATCTTTACAGCCTTTGATTATGTTTCTGAAATTGTTTTTGTACTTTTACAGCCCTGATCCCTTAAATGTTTTATGAGTTTAATATACAGCACCTATTTGGTATTGTTTTTCTGGTCCTTTTATTTTTTTTCCTCCTGTTAGGAGTGTTCTTAACAAAGAAGATTACCTATTGTTACACTGAATTGCTCTCTCGGGGTGCATAGGCACTGCTCGAAAGCGGTTATAATGCTCGTTTGGCCCTGGGCGGTTGCCAGCAGGGAGTAAGGCATGATGGGAAGTAGTTTCTTTACCTTCCACAACAGGTGTCTTTGTCAGTGCACCTTATCCAGGTATCAGTGTGGAAGCACTGAGTCACTGTAGCACAGAAAAATAAGAAAGCAAGAGGAATTCCTTTCACATCTAGAAAACGGTGCTGCAAGATAAATCTGAAACCTTCTGGTGCTAGTGAATGCACGAAGAGGTTCACAGTGACTTTTACAGCACTTCTGAAAAGATAAAAAGGAATTTAAAAGGTATGAACTGCCCGGATGCCTTATAAAACCTTGTCTCTTGATTATCATTTAATTTTTACCTGGTTAGTCAGCGTTAAGGTAAATGTGCCGGGAAACTTTTTAACATAAACAGAGCTTGAAAGAGAAAGCTGCATTGGAGGAAAAAAATGAAGTAAAAATGCTTTACCGGCTCCAACAAGGGTCAAGCACAGTTTGAAGCTGTTTTAATCTTGGAGATTTATTGAAAGTCTTGCGTTTTCTATTAAAATAAGCTTCTTAGACTTCTGTTTCCTAGCAATAAGGTATTTTCCCCTTCTGCGTGTGTGTGTGTGTGCGCGCGCGCGCATGCGAGTGTGAGTGTATTTAATCTAGAATGCTATAGCAATTGCAAAAGTCTCCTAATCATATTTAAATGGAACAAGGTGCTATTTAAGTAATCATGTTAATCTAGGTGAAGATACTTCAGGAAAATAAGGGAAAATAGACACCATGAATCTCATCCCACGTTTTGTGTGTCTTCTGAAAAGCAAACAATTCAACAACATAACAATGATAAATTAGGACTAAAAATTCCAACCAGTAGCTCTGTTTGATTAGAGACAAACATTGCCAAATTGATTTTTAGCAAATAATATTTTTCCTGGTATTGCAATGTCATCATCTATAAATAGCAGAGTAGATAATAGCTTAATTAGACATTTTGGCAAAACAACTTTTGGAGGAGATTTATTCTCCCCCCCCCCCTTTTTATTTGCTTACTACTTTTTCCATGGAATCAGCCTACGCTGTACTTCCTGGTAATGTAGGGAACCTTGTAATGATGATTTGGGGCAGCTTTTGGATTTTTCATCAGGGCATATTGAGGTTCATATTTACGGTCTCCAACTGGAAAACACTTCTGGTGGCTAAGCCACCACCAGTTCACCACTATCTGCTAATAGGGTAATTAAAAAAAACAACAACAGCCTCTAAGTTTAAAAATAAGACAGGAGAACTTTTATCTATGGGAGAAAAACAATACGTTTTTAGAAATGAGACCTTTGTGTTGCTTTGTGAATAACAACAGAAAACAAAGTTCCCCAAATCAGGAATTCTATTTAAAATATTTGCATGTTTTTTAGTGGGAGAAGGGGAAATGATTTTCAACTGATACTGCAGTCCATTTCATTTTTATATTTAGGTGCTTCTTTTTTTTTTTTTTAACAGAAATAATCAGAGGGGGAAAAGACTCTCTTTTTTTCATACTTCAGGAGATAATTTTTAACTGCACCAAGAATTCTATAAATTCTGAAAAACTAAAGGTTGCCGTCTATTTATTTTCTGTGAATGTGAAAAAATAAGCCATAAGAAAATCCACTTCTCCTCCAAGAAGAAGACTCTTGATATAAATGATACTGAAGTAAGAAGATAAACTTTAAAAGTTTCTAATTACCAAGGACGTAGCATAAATCAGTTTGGGGGTCCTTTTGTTTTATTGTTTTTGCAATAGGATATTTCCAGTTAGAAAACTTTTCATTTCTCTTTTTGAAGTTTAAAGAAGATTTCCCAAAACTGAACTTTCCAGCTGCTGTGTTAAGAACACAGAAGGTGTTTATAGCGTTTACTTCCTCCACAGATAAGAGGACCTCCCTTAGTTTTCTACAGGGGGTGAGCTGCCAAAGAAGCCTGTGATAGCAGCTGTGTTGTTTTTTTTTTTCATATTTCTTTTTTTCCTCGTGGATTTTTGATACTCCACCCCTTCAGACTCAGGTGGGTGTGGGCATTGGCACTGAGCTGCAGTAGGATTTTTCCCTGGATAGTCTGGTCTGGAGCTGGGGTAGCAGCTGCCGCTGTGGAAAGGCCAGCTGGCAAGATGATGGAAGAGATCTCCATTATGGTAGCCTATGACGCCCATGTTTTCAGCCAGCTGCACGACGAAGACTTCCTCACTAGTCTCGTGGCCATCAGCAAGCCCAGATCGATGGTAGGTGGTCCCTTGCATGCGGCTCTGGAGCTGTTTTCCTCTTTTCTAACATGTACTCCTGGAGCAAGTCAGGCATCACTTCCTGGGAATTAGAATAGAAGTATTGCTGTTGGCTTTGAGTTCAGGCTACAGACAGGTCTACAGGTTTTTAATGATTTATTTACATCACCAAACACTATATGTTAGTAGTGCGTTTAAAGTGACTTAGGAGTCATACCTAACCTAACCTCACCTAACCTAAGTTAATGCTTTCATATATGGTGAGGGTGAGAAGAGTTTTATAGTACCAAATATCACCCCGCCTCATGCGTTTGCCTTGTATGCGTGTCTGTGATGACAGATGCAGGTGAAGGTCACCTGCATTTACACACATATGATTCAGTCTTTGAAGTAGAACAATTTTACGTGTGGGCTATAACATCAACACAAAGTTAAGTGATCTAAAAGCCAGATAACTTTCAAAATGTTTACATTATTATGAAGAACTATTATGAAAATAGCTTCTAGTATAATTTTAGTTTGGATTTAATATTGGTAAATTTTTGAAACAATTCTCCAAGCGTCTTGGTGCACACGTCCTCGCATAATAGGAAAATGAAGTTCTTGCAAATGTTTGTTGTTTCTTCTATGTAGATGTCATATCATGGCTCTCGAGTTTAAGACAGTAGTGAAGCATACCTTTTATACTAACTTGCCTAATTCTTGCCATAGTAACCTCTTATTCATTATATTTGATAGTACTCATCACAGACAACAGGACGAAAGACTATATCGTAACCATTATCTTGTTAGTATGAAACCCTGATTCTCTATTTTAAGGCATAGGAACCTTAAACACACGATGGCAATTTTTTCAAACAATGAAATTGCAATGAAAACATAAAGGGGACTCTCATAGGTAGATTTTAAAAGACTTAAGGGTTACATTAATTAGATGTAGTCTACTGCCATTGTTCAGATGCTGATTTGAACAAACTATAAAAAAAATCTATAATTGACCAATTAAATATTTAATGATATTAAGAGGATTATTCATTTTTATGCAATAATGATAGTACAATTATGTTAAAAATGGTAACTTCGAGATACATATTAAGATAATTATAGATGAAGTATCTGCAAAGATTCAAAAATATTTATGATTCAGTAGAGGGGTTGGTGATATGGATGAAGTTATATGAACTTACAGAACTCTGTTGGTAACTGTTGAAACTGAGAGAGGAGTAATAGGGATTCATTATACTCTCTCCACTTTTGTAGAATTTTTTTTAAAGTCGGCCCCATGCCCCCCCGTGGGTCTTGAACTCACAACTTTGAGATCAAGAGTTGCATGCTGCACTGACTGAGCCAGCCAGGCGCCCCAGTAGATGTTTTATAGATGCAGTGGATGTTTTTATTTTTACTTTTTTTAAATTTTATTTATTTAGGTGATCTCTACACCCAACATGGGGCTCAAACTCATGAATGAGATGAAGAATTGAACACTCTTCCTCCTGAGCCAGCCAGGGACCCTAGTAGATGCAGTTTAAAAGTCAGCTGGCCTGGGGTGCCTGGGTGGCTCAGCCAGTAAAGCGGGTCCAACTCTTGCTTTCAGCTCAGGTCATGATCTCACAGCTCGTGGGATTGAACCCTGCGTTGGACTCTGTGCTGTCAGCATGGAGCCTGCTTGGGATTCTCTCTCTCCCTCTCTCTCTCCTCCTTCCTCACTCGGGTGTGCTTGCTCTCTCTCTCTCTCTCTCTCTCTCACTCACTCAAATAAATAAACAAACTTAAAGTCAGCTGGACCAAAAAAAATAGCAAAGCCAAACAAATACTACATAATATACTTATATAAGTGTTCATTGATACAGAAACATCTAGCCTTTTGCATTCTTGTCTTCTGTTTAAAAAAAATTTTTTTTAACATTTATTCACTTTTGAGAGATAGAGTGTAAGCTGGGGGAGGGGCAGAGAGAGAAGGAGACACAGAATCCAAAGCAGGCTCCAGGCTCTGAGCTGTCAGCACAGAGCCTGATGCGGGGCTCAGACCCACGAACCATGAGATCACGACCTGAGCCGAAGTTGGACACTTAACTGACTGAGCCACCCAGGCGTCCCTTAACTTCTATTTTATAATTATATATGTTATGTGGATATTATTGCCAACCCTTGGTTAACCACAATATTTTATCAAGTCAGGAGAGAGTCTCAGTGGTTATGGATAAGCTCTTAACTTCATTTTAGCCATTAATTTCACAATATTTCACCATGAAGACTTATCCAAAGAATTCAGAATTCATTTCATTTCTTTTTGATCATCCTGTTAAGATCCTCTTAAGGTGTCTGTGCAGCCTTAAAAAAAAAGAAGAATCAAAAACAGAGATGTAAAGTGGCACAACCTAGAGGACAAAGGAGGCTGAGGAGAGAGGCAGTGACTGAGTCCTAGGGAACATCTTACACTCAGTGAGTGTAGGACATCGTGCTGTGTGTGTTGTGCATGTGGTCATATGCACATGTGCAGGAGACACAGAGAGAAAATGAGCTAATTAATATTTATGTGCTCACTGGGAAACACACTTCCATTTGTAGATCAGATGAATATTCAATATATTGATATAGGTTATGCCTTGATGCAACTTCAGCTCCCCCAACGCACATTTCTACTCCTAATCCTGGAGCATATTTGGTATGAAATTTGGTTACTAACGTGGAAAGCCTCAGAGGTATGATAAAGGCACAAAACACTGCTCTGTATTCAACTTTTAAATAATATTGATGTTAGGGTATTGAACTTAATTATACAACTTTCTGGAGATATTTAGTTTTCTTTATCAGAATTGAAATTTTAAAAGAATTTACTGGTACCATCTTTTGAAAGTGATATTTGGTTTTGGTTCATGTGGAAAAGTCATATTAAAATTGTGCTAAGGTGAAATACTTATCACTTACTTTTGATTCTGTATTCCATTCTTTGCTTTGTCCGAGATGAACCGTTTAAATTGTATGAAAGGGATAAATACTCAGATTTTCTACAGTATAAAATAAATTACTTCTCAATCTGATTTATTACTGCACTATGAAGCAAATTACATTCTTGCTACCATATAAAATCTTTTGGGTGTAGGTTGACTATTACAAAAGATATTTAGAAGCTTTCTTAGTACAGGATTAATTAAATGTTTTTCTGTAATTGGACTTTGTTTCATAATGGAAGGTAGCTTGATTCCTCAAATGGTTAAAAAAAAGAAAAGAAATAAAGAAAGAAAAAAACCATTAAGCATGGTGGTTTTGGTGTGGACACTGAATCATTTCTTGTTTATAAGTAGCCCTGTGGCTTTCTGGCATTTTTGGTGGAGACTTGTGGTAAAAAATACAAGCCATTATGCATACAAGACTAAAAGAAAACTTGACTAAACAATACTTAACTGTTACTACATGTGATGTATTCAGTTTTTTTCCTATTTTATTTGTTTGCGGCTAGTTATGTACCACTAAATTGATTTCAGAAATGTTTCAAGCCACACTTAGAAAAACATGGTTATAGCCTATTGATCCTTTAAAAATGAACAATAATGCAGGGGTGCCTGGGTGGCTCAGTCAGCTAAGCATCCGACTTCAGCTCAGGTCATGATCTCATGGTTCGTGGGTTTGAGCCCCACATTGGGCTCTGTGCTGACAGCTCAGAGCCTGGAGCCTGCTTCCCTTCTGATTCTGTGTCGCCCTCTCTTCCCCTCCCCTGCTCCCACTCTGTCTCTCGAAAATCAATAAATGTTAAAAAAAAATTTTTTTTACATAAACAATAATGCAAGCAAATCACAAATCCCTTTATACAGCTCCCTTTAGACAATCACAGGTAAGAAAAAAGGATAAGGAAGCCAAGCATAACTCCTCTTGTCCCCCAGATTCCTTTCTTTCATTTATATTCTATCTCTCTCCTCCTCCCTTTCTCCCTCTCATTCCCTCCCCTCTTCTCTCCCCTCTCTCTGCCTCCCCACCCCACCCCCCACAATAAGAAATGACCTGGCCCCCTGACTGGCTCACTTGGTAGAGCAGCTGACTCTTGACCTTGGTTGGCGTCATGATTTCGAGCCCCATGTTGGGTGTAGTCGTTACTTTAAAAAAAATTACCTAGGCCAGTGTTGTATTTACGAAGATAAACTAAACAAAAGCTCAGAGTCTCCACTAGAAAAACCTAAGAACTTTTAAATTACAGCAAAAATAAATTGGTGTGTAAGGTGAAAATCCAGGATAATCAAAATGGCTCCAGAAACATTTAGAAAGGTGCCTCATTGAACATAGTATTCCAGCCTTCCTTTAAATCTAAAAGATTATTTTTTCTTTAGTTGTTCATTGGCTGAAATTAACTGGCTTGCATTTTGAGACAAAGTTGTACCTTCCCCCCATTCTCCCTCCAACACATATATCTTTAAATTCCAGAGTGGTGCTCACACCAGGAATAATAAACATATGAGGGAGGCAGTCTCTGAAGTTGTCCTCAGTCAGGGCCTTCTGTGCCAGAGAGGAATGGCCAGCATTCCTCTTTACTGCCTCCACCATTTCCAGTTATCTCTGTAGCTGCCTGGTGTAAATAAGGGAAAAAGAGCACACCTGTTACATTTATTATACATTCCAAAGGAAGATTTGAATATGTATTTGAATTCAAAACATATGATTTAAACAGTGAACAAGCCTAATAACCAATGCATAGTTTCTGTCAAGCTTGACTTTCAGGTTAAGTGTTAATTTATATCCTGAATTATTTTAACTTTTTAATCTATACAGGGATTACCAAAGGAATATTGCCTTCTGACATATGTTAGGGCAGTATGTAGTGTTAACCAACATTTTTGGGTTATTGCAATGAGCTGGTATAAATAGAGTTTCCCTTCCTCCAAAGACCTCACAGTCAAGTAAATGAGAGAAACAAAATAAATATTTATGGGAGTGATAACTTGGCTATTATAGGGTAGAACAAAGTAGAGAATAACCACCACTGATTGAGCAGTGTGGAAGAAGCCTTCAAAAGGGACTGGGGGCACTTAAGTCAGGCTTTGAAAGCTGACCAGGTGCTTGCCAACTGGTGGAAGAGGGTAGGACCTTTCTGAGCAGGGGGAACGGCTTGTGCAAAGGCTCAAGGGTTAACTGCTTTGGGGGCTTTTTAAGTTACACAGTGTCCAATTGAAGTTTTAGATCTGCTACTTATTCATAAATTACCTGAATTCTCTAAACTTCAGTTTCTTCATCTGAAAAATGAGGGACATAGTAGTACCACTTCATTGGATTAGTGTAAGCATTAAATGAGCATTTGTACGTATTTAGCCCAGTGAATGCCCTTACTGATTGTCTCCCTTCTAACAAGGAAAGGGCTGTTCAAACTGGGGAAGGCTTGAAGGAAGGAGTGGGCTGAATAGATAAGGTGCCATAGCAATGTGGAATGAGGAGGTGGGTGGATAGGATAAGGTGGATTCTTTGGGTTACCCTGGTGAATTGTTTAATTAGGGAATCACTATCAGGATATCAGTCCTACAGGAATCTTGAAGCCTTCTGCCTTGAAGACGGTACAAAAGATCTTAGGTGTGAGCCTTAGGGTGGTGGGAAGGCAGCGTAGAATCAACAGGAGGGATTTATACGAGCCAAACCATCTGCTTGGTAGATGTATCCGGTATTGCACAATAATCTGGTGGTAATGGACTGACAGGGGCCATGCTGCCTGTGGAAAAAAATTTTAAAGGGCATTACAACAGTGCAGGTAAAAAGTTGACAAGTGTCTAGTCTTAGACAATGGCAGTGTGATAAAGAAATTAATCCACACATGTTGGTTGGTTCTTGCAATAGATACATGCAGTAATACTACTTAGGAAGAAGCAGCTGATCTATTTGAGAAGAGTAAATTAGGGAGATAAGTTGAAAACTACTATAAGCTCCTCGCCTTATAGAACTGGAATTTTTGTTGTGTTGACTTGAATGGGCAAGTTTGATATCAAGAATGTAATGGAGAAAGGGCGGCCTGGCTTCACCATGTTCCACTTCTAGAAATTCGAGGTCACATGTCACCGTAAGAGGCTTGGTGTCCAGTGATAGAACTGTCCATTAACACAAACCACTTACCCAGGCTAACACATGTCTGCGCTCTGTTACCACTAGATATATGTTCTTAACTGGCAGATACCAAAATAGCAGCACTGTGCCAGCAAAGGAAGGGAGCTCCTTCAGGGAGCTACGGCTTATCTGATCTATAAATGGGAGATGAGGGTAGGCATTCTGAAATCACTTTCTCCTTACTGGGTTGGCACACCAATTTAATCTGGTGTGCCAAATTAGAAAAAAAAAAAAAATCAGAGCAGTTCCATGTGCCAGAGATGGGTAAAACAATGAAATCAATATTGCTTCTAAATCTTCACTGCATATACATTTCAAATCTTGACTGGAGCAAAACATAAAGCCAATTAATTCCTCCATATTCTTAAAACAATGTTAGTATCTGAACGTTTTCTGTTCTCCATTGTTATTTAGCCTGTGCACGTTTTGGCGGTATTTCATCAATTTCAGTTCAGTAGCAGGAGCCAAATTTTCCCTCATTTGGTTATCAGTTCTGATACGAGTTAAGGTTCTTACAGTTGCAAGTAGTAAAATCTTGAGCTATCTTCAACAGGAAAGGGAACTTCTCATGCAGACACCAGAGTGTGTCCCTTTAAACACAAGCACAGAGGTGCGGCCAGGCAGCTGAGCTGGCACCGGACCCCCGCTGGCAAGCACGCTCCCTGTCTCTTGCCATCTAATTAACTTCTCTCTTGGCCTCTCCTTTATTTATCTCTCTCTCTACCCGCTTTCTGCTCCTTCATTCCCAAGAAATATGGCTGCCATTCAGCATCCAGATTTACAGTTCTGTCATATGCAGAGAGTTAAGTTGCTACCCCTAAATCACAAGTCCAGATTCCTCAGAGACAGTCTGCCTGAGTAGTGTTGGGTGAGGTGACACAAAATAGAGTAGAGCCTGTGGGTGCAGACTCGGGAGCCAAACTGACTGGGTCAAATCCCACCTCACCTCCAACTAGCTCACTGACTTTTGGCAGATTATGTGACCTCTCTGAGCTTCATTTTTCTCATCTGTTAAATTATAGGATTAAATCAGTTCATGCAAGTAAAGCACTTGAGAATAGCTATCACATAGTAAGAGGCATATGCACGTTAGTTGGTATTATTCCAAACTGATTTCTCTTAAAAAATTTTTTTTCAATGTGTATTTATTTGTGAGAGACAGAGACAGAGCACGAACAGGGGGAGAGCAGAGAGAGAGACATAGACTCCAAAGCAGGCTCCAGGCTCTGAGCTGTCAACACAGAGCCCGATGTGGGGCTTGAACCCACGAACCATGGCCTGAGCCGAAGTCAGATGCTTAACTGACTGAGCCTCCCAGGCACCCCCAAACAGATTTCTTTTTAAAAAATCTTAAAATAGGAGATTAACTTTTAGTAGACTTTATAACTAAATTCATCATCCAAAAATTAGTGTTTATTTTTATTTTTGAGAGATTGCACAAGCAGGGGAGGGGTTGAGGGAGAGGGGGACAGGAAATCCAAAGTGGGCTCAGTGCTGACAGGAGAGAGCCCAATGCGGGGCTTGAACTCCTGAACCATGAGATCATGACTATAGCTGAAATCAGATGCTTAACCAACTGAGCCACCCAGGCATCCCTATTTAGGTTGTTTGGGTAACAAATATGAAATTGAACCAGCTTCTGTAACAATAATTAGAACTTTTCTGCATTTAATCCTGTTTTAGATGTTGAAAAATAATCTTTCTATACTGGCCTGGGGGTGATGTTGATTTGTAAGTCAATTCAAAACAATTTTTTGGAAGATGTTATAGAAACAGTTATAGAAGTCTGTTATAGAAACAGACATAGGGGTGCCTGGGTGGCTCAGTCAGTTGGGCGTCCGACTTCGGCTCAGCTCATGGTCTCACAGCTCGTGGGTTCGAGCCCTGCGTCGGGCTCTGTGCTGACAGCTCAGAGCCTGGAGCCTGCTTCCAATTCTGTGTCTCCCTCTCACTCTGCTCCTCGCCTGCTCGCTCACTCTCTCGCTCTCTCTCTCTCTCTCAGAAATAAATAATAAACATAAAATTAAAAAAAAAAGACATAAAACATAATACATTAAATTATTTCTCTCTGTCTTGTAAGTCCTAACTTGTCCACAGTGGTTGAAAAGTCTTACTCTAGGTTTTTTGTTTGTTTTTAGCATCCATGTTTGTATTCAATATAATAATCAATCAAAAATATTCATTGATCTGCTACTGTGTGCTATGCTATATTTTTAAGCCCTGCGAGCGAGGTGTGAACACAAAAGACATATCCGTTGTGAATCTTATACTATTTTGGGGAGAAGTCAGAAAGAAATATTAGCTAATGATATCACTTATCAGCTATGATCAGTATTATGCACAGACTTAAAATGAAGTGATACCGTCAAAAGGGATTCATTGGAGGTTTTATTTTGGGTAGTCAATGAGGGCTTCAGTGGTGTCATTTGAGATATGAATGGCATCCTTGGGAAAATTAGGAAAGAGTATCTCAGGCAGAGAAAAGCTCTGAAAAAAGGCCCAAATTGGTAGAGTGTGATATATTAGCTAAACAGGAAGGTCAGTGTGATCACAGTGTGGAAAGAGCACCAGGGGCCAGGGGCAGACAGTGGTAAGAAATGTGGTTGGGGAAGAAGTTGGGAACCGCTACGATGTAGGACTTCTAAGTCAGAAGGAAGAGTTCAGGTTTTATTCCTTATTTGATGTCCTTGTATTTTAAAAATCTAACAAATCAGATTTTACATCTTGTTTAACAGGAATTTAAAATGATGATTAAATTATTGGAGAAGCCAATATTATATCAAAAACTTACCACTGTGCTTAAACTCAATATGAAATTGTAGCATTCAGACTCAATGCCAGGACTACAAGCTGGCTTACGAACAGGATTTGCAACAAAACAAAGCAACACTAACACTGGAGCCCTGATTATTATACTGCCCACAATAGGATTCCTGGCAGGCTGCAATACTGAAGAAGCCCTCTTAAATCTGACACAGTCAGGACTGTAGTCAGTTCATAGAAGAAGTTGGCTCAGAGGATGAAGCATAAAAAAACAGTACATACTAACCTAAACATTTATTTTAACTTAAAACATCATTATATATTCATAATCCATTTTAGTACAGGAAACTTAATGCCCTTTCTTAGAATAGGAATTCTGAAATACATAATGCTAATTAGTTTTCTTTTTTTAGATTAAAAAAAATTTTTTTTAACATTTACTCATTTTTGAGAGACAGAGAAAGACAGAACATGAGTAGGGGAGGGGCAGAAGGAGACACAAAGCCCGACGCGGAACTCAAACTCACGAGCCGTGAGATCATGACCTGAGCCAAAATCAGATGCTTAACCAACTGAGCCACCCAGGTGCCCCTCTAGTTTGTTTTCTTAAGAGAACAACAAATTTAAAAATTTATGAAGCAATCTAATGCAAACTTTGTAGAGGTTTTGTTTTTGTTTTGTTTTACAACTTTTTACATCTTTTTTTTTTTTTTTAAGTTTATTTTGAGAGCATGTGTACGAGTGAGCAGGGGAGAGGCGGAGATTGAGGGAAAGAGAGAGAAGCTCAAACAGGCTCCGCACGGTCAGCACAGAGCCCCACGAGCAGCTCCACCTCATGAACCATGAGGCACCCGGGTGCCCTACAATTAACTCTTTAAAAAAATTTTTTTAATGTTTATTCACTTTTGAGAGAGAGAGAGAGAAGGAACAAGCTGGGGAGGGGCAGAGAGAGAGGGAGACACAGAATCCGAAGCAGGTGCTAGGCTCTGAGCTGTCAGCACACAGCTTGACACAGGGCTCGAACCGACGAACCGTGAGATCATGATCTGAGCCACAGTCAGAAGCTTAACCAACTAAGGCACCCAGGCGCCCTGTTTTTTAAACATAAACTCAGCTGTGGTCTACTCACCACAAGAGTTAAGCATGCCCAGTGTATACAATTTCTTTATGAAGGGAACAGAGAGCATTAGTTAATCAGGCAAAAATTTTCAAGAGCACACATCATGCACAACAAACACAACAAGCAGCTATGAATCCTGTTGCACATCCCAGTAAGCATTTCTATTTCCTTTGGGAGTCTTTAGATGGCTAGGGTGTGGTTGATCTTGGCCGAGCACAGCGGATATAGCCGAGTTTACTTAGTTTCTGGACCCAGGTTTGGTTAGATCTGTTCCATACCTCTCATTATTTTTGGAATCAATAGGCAATCTGGAGCATGTCCTTCTCTTGACAGAGTTTAGAAATTCCCAGAAGGGTCAGTGGAAACATCAGATGCCCCTTAAAGGCCTCCATTCAGATCTAGCACACTGATTTGTATCCACGTTCCATTGGCTGAAACAAATCAGGAGGTCACTTCCAACATGGTGGGGCAGAAAGTATATACCATCATGGAGGCTGGAGGATGGGGAAGTGACTATTTGCCAAACAGCCATCTACTACATAGGTAATAACTGACCCTTCATGTGTTCATCATAGTTGGGTTAGCTATCTAAAATATATAAACACCGTGTTTCTCAATAACATACATCATTTATAGTCACACAGACCGTACACCTCCCGATTTGTCATCAGAAAATAACATTTACTCAGAAATACAATAAAACCTGAATGTAAATTCATACGTACCACTCTATTGCTTTTTCATTTTACTTGGAACTTTGAAGTGGCACTCTTCTTACCCATCTCTCTCAAAGGTAATTAAAAACTGAAATCTCTTCTCCAGTGACATGCTATGGTATGCCAACGTTGTTATTCCAACCTGAGCCATCTTTACAGCCCAAGGATTTTTAACAATTTTGGGGTCACAGACTCTTTTGGCAGTTTAAGTCCACGGATCCCTTATCAGAAAACTGTTTTTAAGGGCATAAAATAAAATAAAATTACAAAGGAAACTAATTGTATTGAAATATAGTTATCAAAATAGAGAAAAATCACATTTAAAAAAAGTTGAGATATAATTGTCATATAACATATTAGTTTCAGATGTACAACATAATGATATGATTTGACATCTGTATATATTGCAAAATGATCACAATAAGTCTAGTTAACATTCAGCACCAAACATATTACAATTTTTTGCCTTGTGATGAGAACTTTTTTTTTAAGATATTGCCATTTTTTTAAATTTAAATCCAAGTTAGTTAACATACAGTGTAGTAATAATTTCAGGAATAGAATTTAGTGATTCATCACTTATGTATAATACCCAGTGCTCATCCCAACAACTGCCATCCTTAACGCCCATCACCCATTTAGCCCATCCCCCCGCCACCCAACACCCCACCAGCAACTCTCAGTTTGTTCCCTGTATTTAAGAGTCTCTTATGGTTTGTCTCCCTCTCTGTTTTTATTTTATTTTTGCTTCCTTTCCCCTATGTTCATCTGTTTTGTTTCTTTAATTCTGCATGTGAATGAAATCATCTGATATGTGTCTTTTTCTGACTTATTTTGCTTAGCATAATACACTTTACTTCCATCCACATTGTTGCAGATGGTAAGATTTCATTCTTTTTGGTCACTGAGTAATATATATACTACATGAATTCACCAGTTGATGGACATTTGGGCTCTTTCCATACTTTGGCTATTGTCAATAGTGCTACTATAAATTGGGGTGCATGTGCCCCTTCGAAACAGCATACCTGTATCCCTTGGATAAATACCTAGTAGTGCAGTTGCTGGGTTGCAGGATAGTTCTATTTTTAATTTTTTGTGGGACCTCCATACTGTTTTCCAGAGTGGCTGTACCAGTTTGCATTCCCACCAACAGTGCAAAAGGTTTCCCCTTCCTCAGCATCCTCGCCAACATCTGTTGTTGCCCAAGTTGTTAATTTGAGCCATTCTGATTAGTGTGAGGTGGTATCTCAATGTGGTTTTGATTTACATTTCCCTGGTGATGAGTGATGTGGAGCATCTTTTTTATGTGTATGTTAGCCATCTGGATGTCTTCTTTGGAAAAGTGGCTGTTCATGTCTTTTGCCCATTTGTTCACTGGATTATTTGTTTTTTGGGTGTTGAACTTGCTAAGTTCTTTATAGATTTTGGATACTAACCCTTTATCTGATACATCATTTGCAAATATCTTCTCCCATTCTGTCTGTTAAGACATCGCTTTTTTTAAATTGAAGGTCGAAAGTTGGTCACATTCAGAGATTAACAGGCCTCATATAGATAGTTAAAACCATCCTTCTCTTTCTTAGTTAACCATCTCCTAATTTCAGGTAATGTCCACAAGTTCTTTAGAACCATTTGAAATTGTCCTTTGAGGAGGTCCACCACACCACCATGTAACAAAGGCTTGACCGCACATACCACTGGATAGTATCTCACTGGATATCATCATCATCAAAGAGATCTACAAAATCATTTAAAAAGTCTGCATGAACTGCCTTCTCATTGGCTTCCAAGTTCATCAAGGAGCCTGGAGCTATCCATACAGGGTCCTTATAGGGCCTGGCACGCCCTCAGGAAACATCTTCTCTATGCTGTCTTCATCTACCCTGTGGTGCTTCAGGCATCCCTGGCCCTGTGATGAGAACTTTCAAGATCTACTCTCAGCAGCTTTCAAATACACAATAGAGTATTATTTTTTATTGACATGTAATTGACATACTACAACATTATATTAATGTCAAGTGTACAACATAGTGATTTAACATTTATACACATTGCAAAGTGATTACCACAATTAATCTAGCTACCATCAGTGTCCTATTTATTTTATAACTGTAAGTTTGTACCTTTTAGTCCCCTTTGCCTATTTTACCCATTCCATTGCAATAGAGTGTTATGAATTATACTCACCATACCACATATCTCATCCCCTAGACATAACTTTATACCTGGAAGTTTGTACCTTTTGACTATCTATACACATTTTGCCCACCGTCAACTCCCCAAAATCCGATTTATGATAGAGTACTATGTGCTTCTTTATTAATACATTAAATAACAAGATAGGGTAGCAAGGAGAATAACTGCCATAACTCCAAAATAGTGATAAATGTAAATAATGTTTTGAGGTAGACGCAATAACTAATGTGAATGAAAATATCTGTAATATCTATAGCTGATAATTTCAGATGTTTAGGAAAATAAAGATATTTTCTCTGTCAGAGCTCAAGGACGCTGAATTCTCACCACAATCCCCTAATATAGCATTTAACCTGCATTACCTGAGACACACAGGTTTTAGTAACTTTCCTTTCCTTATGGCTGGCTATGAGAAATCTTGGCCATGGCTTGCATTCTGTCTTCTCCTTCTCGAAGGTAGAAGAATACATGTGAAACTTTTGTGATTATTTGATTAATCTCTCACTAACTCATAGCATCCATGAGAGCAGGGCTGTGTACGTTTCTGTTAATCACTGTGTCCCCAGCCCAGCCTGGTGCCTGGTGCATTGTTCTCTGTGTATGTATTGATAGCACTGGGGGGACATGAAGCACCACATAGGTACAATCATTGGTCTACAGAGGGTGATGTTTGTGACAGTTGACTGTATTCATAAATATCTGTACACATAGGGAGAGTTATTTAAAAAAATTTTTTGTCCTTAGACCTTTATACTAAATTCTGGTTTTTTTTAAATGTTTACTTACTTATTCTTGAGAGAGGGAGAGAGCACAAGCAGGGGAGAGGCGGAGAGAGAGGGTGACACAGAATCTGAAGCAGACTCCAGGCTCCACACTGTCAGCACAGAGCCTGATGTGGGGCTGGAACCCATGAACCCTGAGATCATGAGCTGAGCTGAAGTCAGATGCCTAACCAACCGAGCCACTTTTGTAGTAACTTCTGATAGAATTGGTTGTGGAATCAGGGTCCAGTCTAGTTAAATACTTACATATTAGTTCTTAATTGTTAAGAAATGCTTGTTTCTGTTCTAACTCAGTGGTTCGTGCAACATGCATATCTCCTGTGTGCATAGCACTGTGCTAACCTCTGACATATCTTCAGAGCGATGCCAGTCTAGACAGCCAAGTAAACACTTGCCATGAACCAAGGATGAGAGTGCTGTTAGAGCTAAGATGCCTTCCTCTTCTTCGCGTATCTGTCACACCCTACACCCTCACTGAAATGAGATATTCTGTCTGCTTTTTGAGTTGTACAGTGAGGTTCATTTTCCTTCTCTACCACAGCACCTGACACATAGAAAGGTTCTAACGAGAGAATAAAGGAATGATCGGGAGAATGTGAGGAGTAGAGATACTTCCGTAAAGATGTGGTCACTTTTTTTTTTTAAGTTTATTTATTTATTTTTAGAGACAGGGAGAGAGAGGGCAGAGAGAGAGAATCTGAAGCAGGCTCCACACCATCAATTCAGAGCCCAGCACAGGGCTCGAATTCATAAACTGTGAGATCATGACTTGAACTGAAATCAAGAGTCAGGCCTTAACCGACTGAGCCACCCAGGCACCACAACAAATTTTTTCTTGTTAGTGTTTTGGATTTTAAGCTTTTACAATTTTACCTTTTGAATAAGTAGTACTTTCACGTGCTTTCAAAATTTTGACAAATATAAAATGGCTTCTAATGAAGTTTACTACACATTCCTGTTGTCCTGTGATGTCACTAATGTTTTAGAGATCTCCTTCCAGAAATATTTTATGCACATATAAGCAAATTTGTATATATTCTTCACCTCTCTTTTTATAGAACTTTTGGTGTCCCATTCTGTGCTCTTCTCATTTAACAGTGTGTGTTAGAGATTTTTGTTGTTGTTGTTTTTGTCAGTACATCAAGGACTCCTCGCTCATTTGACAGCTGCATACTGCTTTCCTGTATGGATTTCCATATGTTTAACCAACTCCCAATATTTGCATATATAAGGTTGTTTCCAATATTTTGCTGCTACAAACTGTGGCGAGTGAATAATCTTGTATACCATCATTTTACAAATGTGTGAATATATCTGTAGGTTAAATTCCTAGGAGTGAAATTGCTGGGTGGAAGGGTAGTACATTTTTAATTTTGATGGTTAGAGCCTAATTGCTCTCTTTGAAGGATATATTGTTTTCCCCACCAACAATGTTTAAAACTGTGCCCATTTAAAATTGGAAATTTTGGGACACCTGGGTGGTTCAGTCAGTTGAGCGTCCGACTTCAGCTAAGGTCATGATCTCGCAGCTTGTGAGTTCGAGCCCTGCGTCGGGCTCTGTGCTGACAGCTCAGAGCCTGGAGCCTGTTTCAGATTCTGTGTCTCCTTCTCTGTCTGTCCCAACCCACTTGCATTCTGTGTCTCTGTCTCTCTCAAAAATGAATAAACATTAAAAAAATTTTTTTTTAATTGGAAATTTCGGGGTAGAATTCTAAAGAAAAAACAGCAATTTTTCAGGTGGTCAGGTGGAGAGGAAATATGTTCCATATAGAAGGAATAGTATTTTCAGAGGGATACAGGAGCAAGAGAGGTATCTGGGAATTTTAGCTTTTTCCATCTAGCTAGAATATGGGAGGAAGGCCAGGAAGTGGTAAGATAGTGGGAGTTGGTCATGAATGGTTTTAGTGTAATGCTAAGGAACTGATACTTTTATTTTATTTTATTTTATTTTATTTTATTTTATTTTATTTTATTTTATTTTATTTCTTTTTAGTAGGGGAGGGGGGGAGGAACGGGGAGAGAGAGAGAGAGAGAGAGAGAGAGAGACTGGGTGGGAGGGAGGGAGGCAGGGAGAGAGAGAAAGAGAGAGAGAGAGGATCCCAAGCAGTCTCTACCAACACAGAGCCAGACTTGGGACTCATCCCACAAACCCTGGGGTCATACCTGAGCCAAAATCAAGATGAGATACTCAACTGACTGAGCCAGTCAGGCACTGATATTTTTCTATAGGGAAAGGTTTTGAGTAGGTACATAATGTAATGAAGTTGATTAATACATGTTACAGAAAGAATAGATGTTTCTAGCTATTTATTTAAAGTGAAGGTTGCCAAATAGGTCTAGTCCCTAAAGATCTTTTTGCAACTTAAAGATTTTTTCCTCATTAATAACTAAAATAATATGTTGACATACAAAATTTAGGAAATGCATATAAATAAAAACTAAAACAAATAAAATAGGGGGACATGGGGGGCTCAGTCGGTTAAACGTACAACTCTTGATTTTGGCCCAGGTCATGATCTCGTGGTTCGTGAGATCGAGCTCTGCAAATGCACAACCCCTTTGGAATTCTCTCTTTCTCTGCCCCCCTCTCTCTCTCAAAAATAAACAAACATAGAGGGACAGAGCATGAGTGGGAGATGGGGAGAGAGAGAAGGAGACACAGAATCCAAAGCAGGCTCCAGGCTCAGAGCTGTAGCACAGAGCCCATTGTGGGGCTCAAACCCATGAGCAGCGAGATCATGACCTTAGGCAAAGTCGGACACAACCGACTGAGCCACCTAGGTGCCCCCATCAAAATAAATAAACATTTAAAAAAATAAAGCAGAAATCACAACTTTATCACTCTGAGATTTTCCCTATCCAAATAATTCCTGTTGTTCTTAAAACAATAAAAGAAAATCAGTATATGTATTAGGTTAAGAAAATACAGACAAAGTGGTTTCCAAAGACAGCTACTTGCTAAAAGATTCTTGTAATTTCTTCGAGGAAAAAAGAAAAACTGCATATTCCTCCATAAATCACAGCATAATTGTCAGTGTAGGGTTATACAGTGATGGCCTTCTCTTAAATATCTGGGTGTCCTGTCCGTGCTGTCAGTTTGGAGCCCAATGCGGGACTTGATCTCATGGACCGTGAGATCGTGACCTGAACCGAAATCAAGAGTCGGTCGCTTAACTCACTGAGCCATCCAGGAGTCCCCATACGGGTGTCTTCTTAGAGACATAACCGCTGTGTTTTCTTTAAAGACCTTGCTACAAACCTTTTGGAGAGATACTGATTACCTGTGCTGCTTTTCTTCTTTGTGACACTTTACTGACAGATACCTCTCTCATCAGGATCTTAATTATCAGCCATACAAAGTATGTAGAAGGATGGTAAGTTTCAGAAAGCTGGACTCTTCTGTTCATACTCAGAAGTCTTTGTGTGGAATGATCCTAATTGCCCAGTCTTCCACTTGTAGGGCCTGTTGGAACAGTTTGTAAGCAGATCCTTTTCAGGCTGTTCTTGGGTAAATAATCTCCAGGTTGCTAATGCTGTGTTTGAACACATTCATCCTGCTGCTTCACAGGTGCATTAAGGTACCTTGAAATCACTTTTTTCCTTCCTTAATTACATCCTAAGAATTTTAAAGGGGAGGGAAGGAAGATCCCAGGTGGATTTACTGATCTATCTGTTGAAGTATTCCGAGGGGATAGATTGTAACAGTTTTGATGATTTGAGATTCAGTATATCCAAGGTAATATTAAAACCTTACAGTACTTGATAAATGCTGGAGTCAGCCTAATTTCTCTTAATAGTTAAAATATGACCCTTGGTTAGAAGCCCAAAAGCCCTGCGATGCCTGCCAACCTAACAATCACATTAATTTGATTCCTTCATGTAAAATGATCGTTTTTATTGCTCCTGCCAGAAAGGTGCAAATTGCTTTCACTCTTGGGTGTAGGCTGCTCACCTTCCCTCTTATTAAAGAGACAGGAAATATATCTTCCATCTAAAGTATTAATGTCACTTGTAAATTTGTAGTCTAATTTGTCATTGACTTGAACTCCTGGAAGAAGATTTGAAAAGCCAAGGTGTAACTTAGCACTCCAGATTGTAACACCAGCATTAAGTGTTTTCAGTGACCAGCCTTCCCAGTGTTGGAAGGGCACAGAGTGCAGAGAGGAGGGTAAGAGAGAGGCCTGGAATGGATGGGAATGTATTTCGTCTAACTCAGAGGGGTATGACTGAGTTGGCTGGACTCACGGGTTCATTTTTCTTCTGAGAAGGACTTTGACCTATTACGTCAGGAAGTGGACACCGTATATAATCATCAATGGAAGTGGAGCTTTGGAACTTAGTGCACTGCATTTGGTACAAGAGGGTATTGAGACTGGACCCAGGGGAGAAAAGAGGTCATTTGTTAACAGACACTAGCTAAGAGATGAAGGCTTTTTCTCACCCCTTATCAGGTCAGAACATGATAGAAATTCTACCAAAATGGGTTAAATATGTAAACAAAGTAATTGAATAAGAGTTCTTTCTGTTGACTGGAATCATAGAAACTATTCTGTGTATTCTCAGCAGATTTGAGAATAAAGAATTGAAAATACTTCAAGGCTGTAAAAATAAAACTGAAGTGATACCAGCATTCCCAATAAAGAGCTACTTGTCACCTCCCTTAAATAATAAGGGAAAAACAAAACACTGTAAAACAAAAGTACTGATTCCATTCAGAGTGAAATGAAGCCATTCAGCCCACTCAGTGTCTTAACCTATATAGTCAGTGGTTGTTTATATATTGAACATATTTGAACATTATGTAAAGTCCACGATGAATTCATACTGAAAGTTTTCACTCACCTGTGACCTGTTGAGGCCAAACCCACAGGACTCCACTGGCTTCTAGTTTCAGGGCCTGGGCCCCGCTGTGCCAAGATCATATGATGATGCCTGGACTGTGTGAGGACAGCATTGCTGGCATTATGATGACCCACCTCGCTCGAAATGTCTGTGTGGCCCATCTGCTTGTGTAGATTATCAGTCTTCCTCTGCTTTTAGAGAATTTCCCGTATAACAGTAAAGTGTACTTGCCTTTGGTGTGTTTGGTACCCCTGCAAAGGGAAGGAATTAATTTCCTCTCTTGATTCCGCACTGGCTCCGGTATTGGGAGATTTGGAGTAGGCAGAGGACATTCGTCTACTCACAAATGGAGACCAGAGAATTGATGTAAGGCACATCAAGGGCAGGGCCACAAGTCCTGCAGTGTTAGAAGCTAGGCTTCCTTGTGATGGTACTAAAATAGACACAGAACAGAAAGAATGACACATCATTATATATACATTTAATTCCTTTAACACGTTATGTGATTTTTAACTCATTTAATCTCCCCAAGAGCTCTATGAGCTAAGTACAGGTTTTGAGGCTGAATCTCAAGATGGTCAAATGGAAGCACAGACTAACAACCAGCTCAAGGACACCCCGTGGCCAAGTGGCAAGGTCAGAATTTGAACAGTGACTTCCTGGCTCTGAGTTAATGCTCTCAGTCACTATTCAAAACTCATGGTGAAAACAGAACAAAACGAAACGAAAACCAAAACAAAAAAACCCTCGTGGCATTGTTTTATACCCACTCATTAGTTATTACACCCAATGTTCCTTTGATTATCAGAGTCCTGAACTTTTTTTTTGCTTATTTATTTTGAGAGAGAGGAAGAAACATGAGCGGGGGGAAGGGCAGAGAGAGAGAGAGAGAGGGAGAATCCCAAGCAGGCTCCACGCTGTCAGCATGGGGTCCCACACGGGGCTCCGTCCCACGAACCATGAAATCATGACCCAGGCCGAAATCAACAGTCAGATGCCTAATCAACTGAGCCATGTAGACACCCGCAGAATCCTGACATTTTCTGTACTTCAGCAGTTTCTGAGGAAGGTGATAAGTTAAACATTAAACCTATAATTAGAGCTTTCTTAATTTTTGAAGCATGGATCCTGACAGTGATCAGCCCTGTTTTCAGATTCTATTCACTTTCTTTCAGGGATTTGAATAGTAAGGTGAGCATGCTTGTCTAAATGCCAAAAGTTCTGTGTTTGACTTTGTGCTCTATACACGGAAAGAGAGCCTTGTTCTGTAGCACGCATACTGACAGTGAATAAACCTGTTAGCAGTTCTGTCTTTTTTGAAGTTCCCTGACTTGTGGAGGAGACACACGGTAATGAGAGTTATTGTTCCAATGAGGCACTGCTGCCATCTGACTTGAGTCTCACTTTGCAGCCTATTATTTCAAGGAAGTCTGTGAGCAAAGCTAAGAGTACCTATTGGTTTCATGGAAAAGAAACACACTTTGATAGTGCAGAAAATGGTAGTTTAGAAGAAGATGAGACACAGACACAAAGGCAGCTAATATTAAAAATGCTCTTTGGACAGTTTCTTAAAGGAAGAACACTTAATTATATAAAGGCAATATATATTTTTTGTAGCATTTTTTTTAAATCAAATTTGCAGATAGCTAACATGGATGGCTAGCATATTGGTTGGCAGAATGAGGATCCAGAAAGATCTGGCTAGAGCAGCATGTCCATGAAACACAATAGGGCTAAGGGTAATATAGGAGATTCGAGTCCAGAAGAATTCTGTATAGTGTGTGGCATTTGAATAGATGGTTTTTTAACAATTGTAAGCTAATTTAAGCCTTTGCAAAATTGAATGTTTATTCTATACTTTGTGCCCAGTAATGTGTTAGTGCTCTGACTACAGAAGAGACTGAGATAAATGTGGTCCCTACCTTCACAGGGTTTACAGTCTAGCAGACAAGATAGGTATTAAACAAATAATCACCAAAAAAAGGTTATGAGTTTTATGAAGAGACGGAGTCCCAAGTCCTATGGGGAAATATAGGGAGACCTAATCTATGTTAGGGGTCCTAGGTTCTTTGGGAACAAATACGGGGACCTAATCCAAATTAGGTATTGGGGAAGAGCTGAAAGATAGATAGGATCCAGTCAGCTAAAGAGAATGAGGGTAAGGGGGAGGGTGTTCCAGGAAGGGGATGAAGAATCTTCTAAGTCTTAGAGGTGAGCAAAAGAAGAATTTAAATAAACAACACATAGAGTGGGGGTGAGGGGAGCAGGGAAGAGTTTGCAGTTAGCCCCGGGGAAGATGGTAGGAACCAGACCATGAATAGTCTTTAATAGTCAAGTGAAAGAGATTGTGGACTCTATACAAAGGGTAACACAAAGCTGTTTAAAAGGTTTTAAGTGGGGAAGACATTACTTTTACGGAACTGTCAAAAACACTGGCTTGTGGTTTAAGCTTGGTGGTTTCTTTGACCTTTCTAGTTCTAAATTTTTCATCTTTGGAATAAGAAATTTGGATCAGCCCTTTCAGATATGTGAGTTTAAGAATCCTAGAAAGAAGTATTTCTCATCTATTGTGCTCTGATTCTATTCTTTTTTTTTTTTTCTTTTCAGACTTGGAATGTAGATTTTGTCAAGAAGCATATTTTAGTCAGTGTTTTAGAGAAAGTACTCTAATGGGACCTATGACACAGTTTTTTTAAAGTCATTTTGTCATCATAAAGTAACTGTAGATTTACAGTGGAAAAATTTTTAAATGTAGAATATGAGCAAGAAGGAGATCATAATCTTGGATGCCTTGATACTAAAGCACCTGGAATATAGCTGAGTGGAGGGTTCAGTCTGGTAAAACTGACCCCAAGGGAAATTGTGCCTGTTGGGGAAGGGGAATTCTGGAGATAACAGGAATAGTCTTCAGTTTCCTGAAAAGGACTGTGTGTGGAAGTTGGAACAGAAGGCAGAAATGGTGGTTAATGAGTAGAGGCTGCTAGAGATATGCATTTCACCTCAGTATTGGGGAACACAAAACTAACAAGTAGAGCTGTTCATCAGAACATTGGTGAATTTCTCTCAATGCCTGCAGGCGTTCCAGTATATTGCTACATACGTTTAAGCCATATGAGGTCACTTAAGGGTATTACTGGGGAAATCCAAGCATCAGATAGAAAGTTAAATTATATGAACTTTGACTCCATAATTAAGAGTTTTATTTTGGAATCTTAATTCACTTCATGTTTTGATGAACACATAATTGATCTGAAGGATAATTTAATACCTGTCTGAAAAAGAAAAGCAATTTAAGCTGCTAGGTATCTTGACTTGACGTATCCATCACTCTCCTAGTTACCTGTCGTGTTGCAGGGGTGTGAGAACATTTTGAGATCTACTCTCCTAGCGAATTTTAAGTATACATTATTATAACTAGAGCCACCATGCTGTACATTAATTAGCTCTCTAGAAATTAATCATCACATAATGGGCATTTTGTACCCTTTGACCAATTTCCATCTTCCCATTGCCCCAGCCCCTGGTAACCTTTCTCCTCTCCGTAAAATTAACCATTTTAAAGTGAATAATTCAGTGATATTTAGTACATTCACAATGTTGTGCAGCCATCACCTCTGCCTAGTTCCAGAACATTCCCCAAACCCCTGATCCATTAAGCTGTGTCTCCTCGCCCCCCTTTTCCTTCCTAACTGCTCTCAACCACTGAATCTGCCTTCTGTCTCTGTGGATTGATTTATTCTGGAGATTTCAAATAAATGGAATAATATAATATGTGACCTTTTGTATTTTGCTTCTTTCACTTACATAATATTTCTAAAGTTTGTAGCACATATCAGTATTTCATTCCTTGTTCTGGCTAAATAATATTCCACTGTATGCATATTCCATGGTTTGTTTATAAAGCATTCATGTCTGTTGGGCCTTTGGGCTGTTTCCACCTTTTGTCCATTGAGAATAGTGCTGCTTTACATGTACAAGTGCCCATTTTCCTTTTTTTTTTTTTTTTTGACTATACATATCATAATTCTATGTTTAACTTTTTGAGGAGCCACCAAACTGTTTTCTACAACAGTTGAACCATTTCATATCACCACCCACAATGTATGAGGTTCCAATTTCTCCATATCCTTGCCAACACTTCTTTTTTTTTTTTTTAATTTAGCCATCCTCATGGGTGTGAAGTGGTACCTCATTGTGCTTTTTAAGGTATTATTTATCATGATAAAATATATATAACGTAGAATTGGCCTTTTAACCATTTCAGTTGTATGATTCTGTAGCATTAATTACGTTCACCACTTGATTTCCAAAACTATTAACACCTTTTTAAAAAAAATTTTTTTTAATGTCTATGTTTGAGAGAGAGAGAAAGAATGTGAGCAGGGGAGGGGCAGAGAGAGGGAGGGAGACACAGATTCCTAAACAGGCTCCAGGCTCTAAGCTGTCAGCCCAGAGCCGGACACGGGGCTTGAACGCACGGACCATGAGATCATGAGCCGAAGTTGGACGCTCAACTGACCGAGTCACCCAGGCACCCCAGCTATTACCACCTTTTATCTCCAAAACTTTTTTTACCCCCATTTCCTCCCTGCCCCCCCCCCATAGGAACTCTGTACTTAATTATTAAACAGTTCTTTCCTATTTCCCTCAATTCTCCTAATCCCTCATAATCTCTCATCTATTTTTTGTCTCTGTATTTGCCTGTTATAGTCATTTCATATAAGTGGAATCATACAATATTTGTCCTTTTGTGTCTGGCTTACTTCACTTAGTGTAAAGTTTTCAAGAAACATCCATGTTGTGTCCATGTTGTAGCACGTGTCAGGACTTCATCCCTTTCCATGGCTGCACACTTTCCATTTTGTGTATACACCACATTCTGTTGATGCATTCATCTGTTGTTGGAACGCTGGATTGTCTTTTGACTACTGTGAATAATGCCGCAGTGAACATGGGTGTACAAGTATCAGAGTCCTTGTTTTCAGTTCTTTTTGGTGTATACCTGCAAGTGGAGTGCTTGCTCATACTATCCTGTATTGAACTTACTGAGTAACTTATCAGCTACTATGGAAAACTGCTGTGCTGTTTTTACAGCTGGACCATTTTATGTTTCCCACCAGCAATGTTGTGAAAGTTCTCATTTTCTCTGCTACCAAACTAGCAATTATTTTCTGTGGTTTTTATTTTTTCTTTCTTTCTAGCCATCCTAGTAGATCTGGAGTGGTATATCCTTGCATTTCATTAATGGCTAATAATGTTGAACATTTTTCATGTGCTGGTCAGCCATTTGTATATCTTTTTTAGAGAAATAGCTACTCAAGCCCTTGGCCCATTTTTCAGCTGGGTTGTTTGTCTTGTATTGGGTTGTAAGAGTTCTTTGCATATTTTGGATATCAAACCCTATCAGATACATGATACGCAAATATTTTCTCTCATTCTGTAGATCATCTTTCGACTTTCTTGATAAGTCTTTTGCACATAAGGTTTTGATTTTGATAAAAGTCCGGCATATTTTTTGTTGTTGTTGCTTGTCTCAAAGATCTTTTTACTTAATAAGGCACCATAAAATTCCTAAAAACATCTGTTTAAGAAAACGGTTGTGTCATTTAATAGTGAATACAAACTGTTCAGTTGAATACATGCAGAATAATACAGTAGCTAAATTGAAGGCAAATTTGTATGATTTTGTTATCTTTTCTAAGCTCTGTCTTTTCTGTGAAGAAGGGTCCCATTTACCTATAAAGGATATTTTGAGATTTTTAATTAATGCTTATAAAATCTGAGAATATGACTATAAGATTGGCAGTAAATTTTGTGAGCATACTATCTGCTTAGTAATGACATCATCTGTCTTACTAGATTTCAAGATGTTGAAAATAGTCTATTCAAATACTCCTATTATATAATTCTGTTATATAATCGGATCACCATTTATTGTTATAAAAATCAAAGCCCCCTTGCTATCTCTGTGGTTCTTGTAATCATATATAGAAACACATGACTGAGCAGTAAGAGATCCTTACTGCTTCCAGATGTCAGGCTGTGCTTGCCTTGATGGTGAAAACTGGACATCTAGATGACTCTGGAGACAGTGGTTTTTAAACTACTCATAGGACCAGGCCATGTTTTATTCCAGATATCCTACTTTTCTCCTTAGAGCTTCTGTGATTTGCTGGCGAGGCTTGGAGTAACACAAAAAGCCATGCTTAGTTCAAAAACTTCCTCCTATTGCTGTTTCTGGCATTGCTATTCACAGTGGCACCTACCCTTGGCAGTTCTGGTTTTGCTTTGTAGGTCAAATGAGTCAGTAGATAAGATTTGATTTTCGCCTAAGCATTTGTGCTTTACAAACTCATTGTTTGATAAAATAAGAAACATAAAAAATTGGTGAGTGGCACTGTCTGTGGCTGGCAGGTGTTAATGAGATACTAGCCATATGTTCCATATCCACATGAGACAGATGATTGTAACCTGCTCTGTAGATTTTACTCCTTTTCTCTGCCAATAGCCTCTCAAATGTATCTCACAAAAGGCCCCAGGCAGGAGAATGTGGACAGATCAGCTCGCATCCATTGTCATGGAAAAGTAACTCAAAGGATGCCCAAAGGGTAAGATACTTGTCTCATCCATCTTTGAGCTGGAACTATGCATTTATAAATGGCAGGGGTGTACCATGCCTTACTACCAGACATCCCGAAAAAGCCAGCGCACGGTCTTTGATGGTAAAAAGTTTCAGCATCCTCAGAAAAGAGCACACCCACACCTAGAAATGCCTAATGACTGAAAAGCAAGTTACAAACAAGTGCAGATGAGAGGATACAAGCTGAATCTGTTTGGGACACTGCCAACTGTGTCTAATTATTTCCATTATTTCTTATGGAAAATGCATACCAACCTGAGAGATGAGGCATACTAGCTAGCTGAAATCACCTGTGAATTCTGGGGTCTCTACCAATTTTTCAGAGAAAGATTCATTTAACAATAAAATTTATTTCAGGTGTCTATAGTCTGTATGTTTGGATTTTTTAACCTAGAAAATAGTGGAAATCCTTTTTCTCACTGTCATTTCCATTGTCATCTGGTACACCCAGTAAGCAACACAATCGCTCAGCTTAATTCTTGCCCAGCCACTGCGTGAAAGCTTACGTCTCTACGGTCTATGACCCAGACTGCGCTCTTGTCTCTGAGTAGAGGTGCCCATTCGTAGTCCACTCTCCACACTTACTTACAAGAGCCATGTGATAAAGCATAGATAGAACTATCCGGATTTTGACTGTTTTCCCCAGAAGTTTTGACTTGCACCTCATTGCCACATGAGTAAGGTAGCAGTGCTGAACCTGGTGTTTCTACAGACAGAAGGTTTGTCCTGTGGACAGTCAGCACAGGCCGTTTCTCTTGTCTCGCCTGCAGAGCAGCATACCTGTTTTTGTGATACAATCTTCCCGATAAAGTAGATATGTTTACCAAACCCTTATTTGGTGGAAATTTTACGAGGCTTACCTCTGGAAATTTTACACTGGAAGAAAGGGCACTGCCTTCTGACTTTCAGCAGTCTCTTGGTTGATTACCTGTCACGGTTCTGTTTTCAGTCAGGTGGCAGGTAAGTAAATACCCACCTTCTTTACATGAATGAGCTGTCCACAAAAGGTTTTTTTTGTGCTGTTTAGCTATCTTAAAGTTTCATTGGAGAACTATAGGAAAAAGAAAAAGGACAAATTTGGCTTAGCATTTTTTTAATGCCAGCGGTTGTGTGAAATGAAAAATACTGGCAATTTATTGTTTCAGAAAATAAATCTTGACACCTAAAGATAAGTAACAAGCTTCAGTAACTTTCTGGAACATTCTTTCGATGCAAACACTTGAGATATATACCAGTGTCCAGGATAGATTTCCCAGTATATTGTCTACAACAGATCTTAAATATTGCAAACTAACAGAAGTTGTTGCATAATTTTTTCTGTAATTAGATAAGAACATTCTTACTGCTGGTCTGCAAACAGTTCATAAAGATAGCTGCTGCTTAAGATAGTTCACAGTTAACAAATGTTGAGTGGTGAACTCCATTCTTCATTTTCTATAATGTAATCGTATCACCCTAAAATCCAGTGGTTTTCTCATATACAGGCCAGGGATGAAAGGTCCAAGGCCAGTAGGACAGCCCTGCCATCCTGACAAGCTGCTTCCATCTGTGGATCCAAGGAATTGTTAGAGCTCTTGCCATCTCCCTGCCAATAGGAGAAAGAAAGGGGAGGATACGCCCCCTCTCTTCTAAGGGCACTGGTACAAACTGGCATACATCACCTTTGCTTGTATCCGGACTTAGTCATATGCCCCCACCAAGCCGCAGAAAAGACCGGGGAAGATCCTTAGATGGGTATCCATGAACCCAGTTGAAATTCAGGAAGAAGTCTTTATAGGGTTGTGCATCCATGACCACATCCAGTTTTAGAGCATTTCTGTTATCCCAAGAAGTTCCCTCCTCTGTAGTCCATCTCCATCCTACCCTCAGACCCAGTCGCCTGTAATCCCCTTTTTGTTTTTATACATTTGCATTCTCTGGAAGTTTCGTATGCATGAA
Organism: Prionailurus bengalensis; assembly: GCF_016509475.1. NCBI lineage: Eukaryota > Metazoa > Chordata > Mammalia > Carnivora > Felidae > Prionailurus > Prionailurus bengalensis. The sequence goes on from NC_057360.1 coordinate 16,670,860, forward strand.
GTCATCTAATGTATAGTCTTTTGTACTTGGCTTCTTTCACTTAGCGTGAGGATTTTGAGGTTCATCTCTGCCATTGCACATATCAGTTGTTAGTTCCTTTTTGTTGCACAGTAGTATTCCACTGTATGGATAGCCCACATTTTGTTTATCTCTTCACTAGTTGGTGGGTTTTTTTTACTTGTTTCTGGTGTTTAGCTACTGTGAATAATATTCCTATGAACATTTCCATACAAGTTTTTGTGTGAACATGTGTTTTCATTTTCCTTGGGTGGATGCCTAGGAATGGAATTGCTGAGTCGTATAGTAAGCTTATGTTTAATTTCTTGAGAAGCTGCCAGACTTTTCCAGAGTGGCAGTTTTTACATTCCCACCAGCAGTATACAAGGATTCCAATTTGTCCATCTCCTCAACAACCCTGGATGATGTTAGTCTTTTTCATTATAACTGTTCTAGTGGGGATATAGTAACATCTCATTTGAAGGGTTTTGATTGTTTGTTAGTTTTTTGTTTTTTTTTTACATCTTCCTAATGATGTTAAACATCTTTTCAGGTACTTATTAGCCAAGCCATTTATATATCTTCTTTGGTAAAATGTCTGTTCAAAGCTTTTGCCCATTTTTAATTGGGTTGAAGACAAATATGTCTTCTTGTTGAGTCATGATAGTTCTTTATATGTTCTGGGTGTAAGGCCTTTATCAGATGAATGATTTATAAATGCATTCTCCCAGTCTGCAGCTTTCCTTTTTATGTTCTTAATGATGTCTTGTCTTTTCTTTTTTATTTTTCCTGGTTGTTTCTTTAATTGAATGCAGACCTATTCATAGAACTAATAGATGTCTTTGGAGAGCAGAAGTTTTTCACTTGCCGATTTTTTTTTTCATGGATTATGCTTTTTGTGTCCTAAGAAGTCTTTGCCTAATCCAGGTCACTGCGATTTTCTTCTAGATTTTCTTCTAAATATTTTTTAGTTTTAGCTCTTACATTTAGGTCTGTGATTCATTTTTTTTGGGGGGGGGGAGTATCATGAGATAGGATTCTACATACATTTTTTGCATAGCAATTTCCAATTACCCTAGCACCATTTGTTGAAAATACTATTGGACATACTTGGTATCTTGTCAAAAAAAATAGTTGACCAAAATAAGGGTTTATTTCTGGACTCTCAATTCTGTATCGTTGATCTGTATAACTATCCTCACCTGGCCAGACTTTTAAGACTTTCACAGTGGGGTGCCTGGGTGGTTCAGTCAGTGAAGCATCCGACTCTTGGTTTTGGCTCAGGTCATGATCTTAGGGTTCGTGAATTCAAGCCCCCATCGGGCTCTGTTCTGCCAGTACAGAGCCTGCTTAGGATTCTCTCCCTCTCTCTCCACTGCTCCCCTGCTCATGTTCTCTCTCTCTGTCTTTCAAAATAAACAAAATTTTAAAAAAAGATTTTCACAGTAATATATCTGAACTTACCTTCTTGCTTTGTCATCTAATCAAGTCAATGATGGGACCCGAAATGACCTCATAACACTTAAACATCACTGAAAATTGTGATGCAGGAGCTAAACAGGCCAGATGTAAGTCCAGAAGGCAAAAAGGCCAAAACTGAAAAGGGAATTATAGTCGCAAAAATGTAGTATTTGTTTTGTTTTTTGTTTTTTGTTTTTACTGTTTATTTTTGAGAGAGGGAGTCAGAGCATGAGGGGGAGAAAGACAGAGAAAGAGGGAGACACAGAATCCAAAGCAGGCTCCAGGCTCCGAGCTGTCAGCACAGAGCCCGATGTGGGGCTTGAATTCATGAGCCGTAAGATCATGACCTGAGCCGAAGTTGGACGCTCAACTGACTGAGCCACCCAGGTGCCCCAGTATTTGTTTTATTAAAGTACATGTTAACTCTTAAAATAGGTCCTTGTGCTTGCTTTCTGGGAAGGCGGTCCTGTGCAGGTGAATCATATGGCACTCAAACATATGTTATATGCAGACAGCACCCACCTCTTCCCCTCTTCCCTACACCACCCCCCCTAACCCCGAACCTTTGCCTCTTCTTGGATTGCTGTGCTTCTTTCCCCTTACTTTGCTGCATTTCTATCGGGAAGTTGGTTTTACTTGAATGATTCATGTTTAGGGGGAAAAATGAACATACCCTTAAAATTTGTTTCAACTCCTCCTGCAAGGAAAAAAAATAAATGAAGAAGGCAGATGTAAACAATAGCAGCAAAAAAGTACAGGTTAACAAAGAGATCTAAACAGAGAGTGGCTTCAACAGGAACGATCTTCATTTTCCTCTTCAGTATCAGTCTGAGTGTATGCAGTCCAAATTGGCTGTGATGGCTATGTTGAAATCTGGAAACCAGACTCAGGATTCCTATCTTGTTGCTCTACCATCTTTAGGGATGTTGCCCTCATGTTCATGGTCACATACGCTCACCACCACATTTTCTAGGGCTATAATCTAGTTGGAGGGAAGGATGAAAATTGGAAAGGGAGAGCATACCTCTTCCTTTGAAGGAGCTTTCACTTATCAATTTTATTGAGTCTGTTGGCCCAAACTTGTTATTGGCCATACCTAGATACACAGAAGGCTAGGAAGCGTAATTTGAAGGCTATGCACCTGGCTTAAAAATGTATGACTAAAAAACAAGGGGAGAGCACATAGTTAGAGGCAATTAGCAGGTGATACCTCCAATTATATTTATATTAAGTATAGTTATATACATATCAGAAGGTGAACATTGAGCAGCTACATTTGAGGCACTGTTGAGGGGTTGTGAAGGTTGCCCTCAGTGAGATTTCCAGAAATTAACTATTGGTGGTGGGAGAGGCAATCATGTTTTATGTCTTAACAAATTTGTTCCAGGGGCACCTGGGTGGCTTCTTAAGCGACTGACTCTTGGTTTCAGCTCAGGTTATGATCTCACGGTTGGTAGGATGGAGCCCTGTGTCGAGCTGTGTACTGACAGTTTGGAACCTGCTTGGGAGTCTCTCTCCCTGCCCCTCCCCTGCTCACTCACATATGCTCTCTCTCTCTCTCTCAAAATAAAGAAAGAAAGAAACTTAAAAAAAATTTGCTCCCAAACTAAAATGCTGTTTCTGTTTTTCAAACACAACCACTGAAGATCTAAGTTGCACCATTTACAGTTTTTTGAGCTGTCTTGTTGGTAATTCTTTACTTAAAAAAAAAAAAAAACACAACATTGATTTATCTACCTCATGTATTTTTTATTTTTGTAGCCATTGTCTCCATTTTCCTATTTTATGACTGATCAAGTCTTTTTTTTTTAAGTTTATTAATTTTTATTTTGAGAGAAAGTGAGCAAGTGAGGGAAGGGCAGAGAGAGAGAGAGAGAGAGAGAGAGAGAGAGAGAGAGAATGAATCCCAAGCAGGCTCCACGCTGTCAGTGCAGAGCCCAACTCAGGGCTCGAACCCACAATCTGTGAGATCATGACCTGAGCTAAGACCAAGAGTCAGTCACTTAACTGACTGAGCCACCCAGGCGCCCCAACCACTGAAGTCTTCTGATGCCCTGTCTTAAACCTGAGTTGATGTATGATGGGAGCAGTTGTATGTTTAAGATATTTTTATGATTCTTTAATTTAAACTCCCCATTTTTGGCTATGTAATATGAAGCAAATGAGGAAACATTGCTCTAATGGCTTACCAAGGAAGGAGAAAAACCCTTAATTCCTGAGCGGAGAAATATTGTTTGTGGAAAAAAAACTGTAATCAAAAGTTTGTGTTATTGCACCTGACTTTAGGATCCCCCCAATTTTTTTTTGGCCACGTTGTGCCTTTCCTTCTAGAATTGTAAGTGGAACACCATACTTGTACCTGTTTATACTGTGACGTAGATATTGTTACAGAGAACACACCCGAGCCTTTCTCACTGGTAAGCAAACAATGCCTTGTGAATCTCTGAGCTATGGAGAAACCCCGTAGCTTTACCTGCAGATGCTGTCTGTCTCGTTGGAGAATAAATTTTGGCTGGTTGTTTTTATTTCCCCCACAAAACAAAAACAAAAACAGACAAACAAAAGACGATTATTGAGTACCTATCATGTGTCAGGGATAGTAGGATAAATTGTCTGTATTCAGAAGTATAATTATGTTTGGCCTTAGAGAACACGTAGAATGTTCTGAAATGTTGAAGTTTGAACAATAGCAAGAGACGGTAAGAGGCTTTTACAATATAGAACTGTATTATGAAGTAATTGTGTTTGTGAAAGAGCCCAGGACTGGAAGTGAAGAGGCTTAAGTGTGTGTCCCAGATCTGTCACTCGTCAGGTAACCGTGGACTGGCCTCAATTTCTTCATCTTTAAAATTAGGGGATTCATTATATGCTTTCTATGGTCTTCTTTGTGTCTGTGCTTCTCTAGCTGTTGATATCTATGATGTATATGTTATATATGGACTATATTGTGTGTTATATGTTATTTTTAGTCTTTATGACTCAACAAGTCTATAGTTTCGTTTGTTTTGTTTTGAATGTTTATTTATTTTTGAGAGAGAGCACAAGCAGGAGAGGGACAGAGAGAGAAAGGGAAACAGAATCTGAAGCAGGCTTCAGGCTCTGAGCTGTCAACACAGAGCCCGATACGGGGCTTGAACCCACAAACCATGAGATCGTGACCTGAGCCAAAGTTCGACGCTCAACTGACTGAGCCACTCAAGCGCCCCTATGTTTCTATACTTTTGATTTTCTATAATCTATAGTTCTAGCATATCTATTGCAAACCAATCTAAAACACAGTATCTTAAAACAATGACCATTATGCTCACAGATTCTGTGTGTCTAGAATTCAAACAATACCTAGTAGGCATGGCTTTATCTCTGCATCATAGCATTCTGGGGCCTTATCTGGAAAGACTCAAACAGCCGGAGGAGACTTGAAAGACTAAGGGCCAGAATTATACGAAGGTTCTTCACTCTTAGTCAGGTGCCTAGAATGGAATGTCTCAAAATAGGGCTCAGCTGGGATTGTTGAATAAAAAACCTGCTTTGGATTTTCAATTTAGGTTTCCTCACAGCATGGTGACCTGAGTGTCTTACATGGCCACTCAGGACTCTGGGAGCTAGTGTTTTCTAAGAGCAAGGTTTTATCTTATGAGATGATTGAAAAATTTTAGTAGAATAAAAAATTTAAGGGGCAGCTGGGTGGCTCAGTTGGTTAAGTGTCTGACTCGATTTCAGCTCAGGTTATGATCTCGTGGTTCATGAGTTCGAGCCCCTCATTGGGCTCTGCACTGGCAGTGTGGAGCTTGCTTGGGATTCATTCTCTCTCCCCTTTCTGCCCCTCCCCAGCTTGCTCTCTCTCCCTCTCCCTCTCTCTCTAAGTAAATAAATAAACTTAAAAAAAGTTTTAATAAAAAAAGAATAAAAAACTTAATTATTTTTAATACCAAATACATGAAACATGTTAAGTGTAAAGTAAGTGGAGTTATAAAAGTTTACTTGAGGCTACCAGGACATTAAAACTGTCATTTGTTGAGTGTATTCTGTATGGTAGGTGTTGTTCCACAAGTACTTTCGGGGATTATCTCATTTATTCTTTACAACAGCGTTAAGCAGAAACCAGGGCTTAGTCAGTTTAAGCAGCTTGTCCAGGTCATAATGCTGATAAGCCACTGAACCTCTGACTCAAAACAGATCCAACTCCAGTATTTGTGGCTTTAGCTACTATTATGGGCTGAATTGTGCCCTCCCTCCCTAATTCACATGTTGAAGTCCTAATCCCTACTACCTCACAATACAGCTATATTTGGAGACAGGGTCTTTGGGTAATTAAGCTTATATGAAGTTGTTGGAATGGATCCTAATCCAATATGATGGGTGTTCTTGAAAGAAGAGATTAGGACACAGACAGGCGGGAAGACACAGGGAGAAGATGGCCATCCACATATAGACCCAGGAGGGAGGCCTCCAAAGAAACAACCGTGCTAACACCTTGATCTTGGTCTTCCAGCCTCCACAACTGTGAGAAATACGTTTCTATTGTTTAAGCACCCCAACCCCCGTCATCCATGGTACTTTATTATGGCGGCCCTTTGCAAAGACTAGTATTACCACTACTGATATTATAGTAATGTGTGTTTTTGTTGTTTTTTAATTTGTCACTCTGTCCTTTTTTAAACTGAGATATTATTGGCATATAACTGTTCATTTTAGGTGTAGTACCACATACTGATTTGATCTGTGTGTATATTGTGAAATGGTCACCACCATATCACATCCATCCACATGGACTACACATACTTACAGGTTTTGTTCTTGTGGTGATGTGTTTGTATCAGCCTGCTTTCAGGCTGTCTTTCAGATTGTCCTGTCCCTTACAGAGATATTGTTGTCAACAAAATCCATAATAAAATATTTCTTCTCTAGTTATATTTTCATCAATTTTTATATGAATCTCCAAGCTCCTTCTTATCACAATCACTTGGTGAGGAATGTAATAAAGATGTACAGGGGCACCTGGGTGGCTCAGTTGGTTAAGTGTCCTACTTCAGCTCAGGTCATGATCTCACAGTTCGTGGGTTTGAGCCCCACATTGGGCTCTATGCTGATAGCTCAGAGCCTGGAGCCTGCTTCAGATTCTGTGTCTCCCTCTCTCTGCCCCTCCCCCACTCACACTCTGTCTCTCTTTCTCTCTCTCTCTCTCTAAGAAATAAATAAACATTAAAAAAATTTTTTTGTAACGATGTACAGTTCTTCAAGGTAAAAATACATTCTCTTAGGCATACTTACCTATAAGATAAAATTAGCGTTCTTCCCTTTTTTGCAATGCAAACATCAGTATCCCCTAAGGACATTATTTTCTGCAAAGGTCAAGGTTTAATTAAGATTATTTCAGAGTAATCCAGAAATCAACATGAAAGTCTCTGGTCTTAACAGCTAGTTATCAGCTGCTAAGAACTGTTCAAATATTAGAACTGGAAATTAGACTTCATCAAAACAGCATTTATCACATGATTCGTACTCCGTCATGTCTAAATTTTTTTTCTTTCCTCCATAGTGAGCTTCCTAAAGATACATCCTTTTGAATCATCCGATTGGTAAAATGTAAAGCAATGCTTTTGCAGGTGGGCACTAAATGCCTATTAAACTGGATGCAGGTTTAGACATCATGTTACATTTTCCCCCTAAGCCCCACAATTGAAACGCTATTGAGATCAATATGGGAAAGACATTTATTTTCAGTACTTGCATGTTGTTTTATTGTATTTACTCTGCCTTTCACTTTCTTTTTGTTCATTTATTTATTTTTGAGAGACAGAAAGTGCGAGTGAGGGATGGGCAGAGAGAGGGGGAGAGAGAGAGAATCCCAGGCAGGCCCCACATTGGCAGCACAGAGCCGACGTGGGGCTCAAACCCATGAACTGTGAGATCATGACCTGAGCCAAAGTTGGACGCTTAACTGACGGAGCCACCCAGGGCCCCCTGCCTTTCAGTGTTTAAACCTATCTTTTCCTGACATGCTCTTCAGTTAGCAGCACTCTCTCCCAGCACTGCTTTTTTACCAGGGAGTTTAGGAATATAACCTACTCATGGGTTAGGAGAGAAATATTTCTAAATAAGGACCAGGAGGTTGATCATTTTGTCATTTTGACCATCCGGTCTCCTCCAGCTGAAAAAGTAAATGACAACATTATTCCTAGAACCAGAATGCATGCATATGAGTCACGTTTCTAGTATACTAAAACCTTTCATTTTCTGGTAAAGAAATCCGTTGTAGTGGTTAGAAGTATGGACTCTCTCCGGGTTCAAATCCTTTCTGTGCCACTTACTAACTGTGTGGCAAATCGGCTGAGCCTTGCTGTACTTCAGTTTCCTGTTCTGTGAAATGTGGACAATAAGAGACAATGTCTGTGGAGTTACGAGAACAAAATAAGGTAAAACATGTTATTTGCTTCAACAGCACATGGCACATGGGAAAGACACAGCAAACACTAGCCCTTATTATCATTACCTCTGTCTTTGGCTATTTGGATATTAGAAACACCTGAAATCACCTTTAAGGTGGATGTGTTTGTGTACCGTGTAAGTCACTGAATGTTTATCAGATAACAGTTAAAAATGTATGAAGTGTGTGTGGAGCGTTTACAGAACAGGTGACTGTTTTTTCAAAGACAATAACAGGTTTGAAAGACTTGGTTTATTATAAGAATATGGTACCTCTAAACGATTTTCACAGCTAAATACTACACAGTGTTTTTTTCGTGTTTATTTATTTTTGAGAGAGAGACAGAGAGAGAGAGTGGGGGTAGGGCAGAGAGAGAGGGAGACTCAGAATCCGAAGCAGGCTCCAGGCTCTGAGCTGTTAGCACAGACCCTGATGCAGGGCTCGAACTCATGAACCATGAGATCATGACCTGAGCTGAAGTCGGACGCTTAACCAACTCAGCCACCCAGGCGCCCCTAAATTCTGCACAATTTTAAGGTTCTAGAACCTTCCCAGTGAAGAGCTAAAAGCCTTACCCTTGGTGCCATGTCTGGATAAATGACATGTAGTCAGGTTACATAATACATTAATCATTTGAGTGCATTCTACCTAAACAGAGACTCAAGTCTGCTGTGTGGTTGTATACTTTGTTACCTTTAAGGTTGAATCAGAAAAGTATTTAGTCAAAACTGATATTACCAAGTGGTTTCACTGGGAGTTGCAAATGTGACTGAGCTATCATACCTGGGTCAGAGGCACCTAAGGCTTGTAAGGGGTTCACTTTCAAACTATGGGACAGTCCAGTGAGTTTCATAAGAAAGGTACAAAATACTATGGGAATCTGGAAAAGAGGAAAGAGCATTTTTCTCATTGCAGAATCAGGAAGTAGGGATTTATGGAGTGAAAATAGCATTGATGGGGAACTCTAAAGGATGATTTTGGTTCCAGCTTCCCAGAAAATTGAGGGTAATCAGATGCTGCTTCAGTACATTTTTCTACTCCTAACATACCTTATTTTCTCCAGGTTCAGAGAATGACTTGTTCCCCTGCTGCTCAACTTAATTCCTTCAACCTTGCACCCAGTCTGGTCTCTGCTTCTCTTCCCCAGAACCTTGCACCAAGGGGTAATCTCTGGCAAAACAGTTTCAACGTCTCTTCTGGTGACTCACTCATGTCTTTCTCAAATTAAGAAAAACTGGTCAGAAAGTTCTTGGGCCCCCTCATGCTGATATCTGCTCTCTCTGTCTCCCCTTCCCTTAAAGACAAACTCTACCAATGAAGAGTTTATATTTGTCTCAGCTTTTTCTGCACACTTAAAACAAAATTCTTTTTCTGGGGTGCCTGGGTGGCTTAGTCGCTTAAGCATCCAACTCTTGATTTTGGCTCAGGTCATGGTCTCACAGTTTATGGGTTCAAGCCCCACATCGGACTCTGTGCAGACAGCACAGAGCCTGCTTGTGATTCTGTCTCCCTCTCCTTCTGCCCCTTTCCCACTTGCTCTCTATCTCAATGAGCACAGGTTTGCTCATAAATAATGAACTCATAAATATGCTCATAAATAAATGAATGGTTTTTTTTTAATTATGAGAAAAATTCTTTCTTTATGAACTGTTTCAAAAACAGAATTATGGAATAAACACCCAAGTATTTGTGCCCAAATTAATAAATATTAATGTTTTGCAATATTTATTTGAGATCATTTTTTTAAGAATTGAAACAATGCCAGTAGAGTTAAAAATTCATTTACCTTCACTCACTTCATACTCTCTTTCTCCAGAGTTTTCTATGGCCGTCCCCAATTGGCACATATTGATACCATTAACTTTTTAATACTTTTAGTACATTCTAATAAGCTAATAGTTCTGTGGCACTTACTATGTATCAGGGACTGTGCTAAGCACTTGGCATTCACTGTATTAGTTGGGGTTCTCCAGAGAGACATAAAACCAATCAGATATATAGAGAAAGAAGAGAGAGGTTTTTTTGTTTTAAAGGAATTGTTCTCATGATTGTTGAGGCTGGTAAGTCTGAAGTCTATAGGGCAGGCTGGCAGGCTGAAAATTGAGACCAGAGTTAATGTTGCAGTCTTGAGTCTTGCAGGATTTAAGCTAAAACTCATGCAGGGCTTCTACATTGCAGTCTTTAGAATTCTTTCTCTTTTGAGAAACCTAAGTCTTTATTCTTTCTTTTTTTTTTTTAATTTTTGCAATGGTTGTTTATTTTTGAGAGAGAGAGAGAGAGAGAGAGAGAGAGAGAGAGAGTCTGAGTGGGAGAGGAACAGAGAGAGAAGGAGACAGAATCTGAAGCAGGCTCCAGGCTCTGAGCTGTCAGCACAGAGCCCCATGTGGGGCTCAAACCCACCAACCGTGAGATCATGACCTGAGCTGAAGTTGGTTGCTTAACTGACTGAGCCACCCACCCACCCCAAGTCTTTACTCTTAAGGCCTTCAACTGACTGGCTCATTTTCATAATGGATTGACTTTTTTCTCCTAGTTTATATAGGTATTTATATATTAATCCTTTACTGGTTATATTTGTTACACATATTTTTCAGTTTTTTCTTATCTATATGAACTTAGGGCTTTTTTTTAATGTTTATTATTTATTTTTGAGAGACAGAGACAGAGCACAAGCAGGGGAGGTACAGAGAGAGAGAGGGAGACACAGAATCCAAAGCAGGCTCCAGGCTCTGGGCTGTCAGCACAGAGCCCCGATGCGGGGCTCGAACTCACGAACCGTGAGATCATGACCTGAGCCGAAGTTGGACGCTTAACCGACCGAGCCACCCAGGCGCCCTTCTATGAATTTTGTTTATGGTGTCTCTCTGTTTGCCAGAATTTCTAATTTTAATGAGTTATTATCAATCTCCATTCACTCATTAATTCAATAAATATTTATTAAGTACTCTACTAGGCACGTTATACTATGGGAATATGGTAGTAAATAGAAGAGGCAAAAGTCCTTGCTCTCATATAACTTACGTTTACTTGAAGACAGGCAGTAAATGCACTAAGCAAAACTATAGAGTATATTACAAGATGGTATGGAAGAAACAGAACAAGGGCAGGACAATCAGTAGTACTAGGAGGGGCACAGTGTTAAGTGGGTGGTGAGGGTAGATTCCACCAAGTAGGTACATTTGAGCAAAGACTTGACTGGGGCAAGGGAGTGACCCCCACGCCTCTACAGAAGGGAGAGTGTTGCAGGGACAGGAGACAGCCAGTGGAAGGGCCGAGGCAGGAGCAGGACGGGTACACTGGAGAACAGCCTACACTGAAGTTCAGTGAGCTGGGGGTGAGAAGCTTGATGAGCTTGAGGAAACCAGAGAGGAAACCGCTGGGGAAGAGAGAGCCAGATGGAGCAGAGCCTTGCAGGCCTTGGCATTTGGTTTCTATTTTTGTTTTGTGATTTGTGCCTTTGGGCTCTTATTTTAGATTTCTTCCTTACCCAGAAGTCATAGATGATGAAGACGAAGATGGTGGTTAATATCTATTAAGTATTTCCTGTGTGCCAAGCACTTTGTAAAACTGACTTTTGTAGATTTTCGTGGAGATGACATTTTTTAAAATATTTATTTATTCATTTATTTTTGAGAGTGGGAGATATCTGTGCAAGCGGGAGAGGGGCAGAGAGAGAGAGAGAGAGAGAGAGAGAGAGAGAGAGAGAGAATCCCAAGCAGGCTCTGTGCAGCCAGTGCAGAGCCTGACCTGAACCCACAAACCGTGAGATCATGACCCGTGCCAAAATCCAGAGGCAGACGCCTAACCGACCCAGCCTCCAGTACGCCCCCGTGACAATGTTCTGTATATAAAATTTTCGGAATATTTATTTTTCTCATTTAGCTATTCAGTTTCTGTGCAAATCATTTCTTTTATAGTGTGGGGGAACCTAATTCTTTTCCTCTTTTTGCTAGCCAGTTGTCTGACCTCCCTTTCCTTCTCGATTTGTAATAACACCATCTTAGTTTTATTCCAAGTCCCATGTACCTGGGCCTGTCTCTGGGCCCTTTCATTCTGTTCTGTTGGTCTATGTGTGTGTCCTTGAGCTGGTACGACACAATTTCAATTAGCAGAACTTACTCTAAATCTTTGATATTTAGGAGAACAAATGCCTCTTCTTTTATATTTGTTTAAAATTTGTTTGACTTTTCCTGGTCCTTTGCTCTTCAAGTATGAATTTTTTGGATGAACTTATCGAGGCTTATGTGAACAAATCCTTTGGGATATTGAGCAGAATTGTGTTGAAATTATAAATGAGTCTTGGAAGAATTGATGTATCAATGCTATTGGGAGTCCTTTCACCTTCATTTAGGTCCTCTTTTATGTTCGTTAACAAAACTAAAATCTTTTTCTCACAGAGGCTCTTTGTTAGGTTTATTTCCAGAGACCTTATAGTTTTTGTCTCAAGAAGAAACAGAGTTTGGTTTTATTTACATTTTTTATTTGGTTGCTGCTAGTGTATAGACCTCTATTGATTTTATAAGTTGACCTTGGGTTTTAACAAACTCGTTAAAGTCTCTAAGTCATTTCATTCCATTATCCATAGGTTATTTTAGATGTCTCTAATTAAATTATTAATCATCCGTAAATGACAATTTTTTTGCCTTCGTCTCTAATTTCTAAACTCTATATTTATTACTTTATCTATTTCATCAGTCTGAACGTCAACGATAGCTATTCCCAGAGCCATAATAACAAGCGTCCTTGTCCTGTCTCTGGTTTTAAAGGGCCTGTTGATCAGGATTCACCATTAAATGTTATGTTTGCTCCAGGTCTTACATCGATAGCTTTTGGTGGGTTTAAAACCCTCTTTTCCATTACTCACGTGCTAAGTTTTAAAAATAAATTGGTGGGTGCTTAATGCTATCAGTTGCTTTTGTGCATCTGTTTAGATGATTTTATGATTTATCTTCTTTAATATGTGAATGTTAGGAATATTTTTTCTTATTTAATAATATTTTAAATAATTAATAAAATAACACGGCTCAAAATCCAAACTGTAAAACTGACCTTATCCTCCAAGCCTACTCTTTGTTCTCACTTCCCGTTTTTAAAGAATGATACCATCCAGGCAAGAAACTCAGGAGCTGGTCTACGCATTGCTCACATCTATCTACTCAGTGACCAAGCCCTGTCCATTTTCTGCTTCTTAACATTTGTCCCTCACGTCTCTCTCTCTCTCTATATATATATATGTATATATATATTGGTGGCTCAGTTGGTTGAGCATCCAGCTTTAGCTTAGGTCATGATCTCGCGGCTCATGAGTTCGGGCCCAGCTTCAGGCTCTATGCTGACAGCTCAGAGCCTGCAGCCTGCTTTGGATTCTGTCTCCCTCTTTTTCTCTCTCCGTCCCCCACTCATGCTCTGTCTCTCAAACATAAATAAACATTAAAAAAAATTTTTTTAATTGAAATATAATGTAATGCATTTATAATGGGTTGTTTATAGCATGGACATGAGGAAATAGGACCAACTTACTGTATATAAGTCTTGTGTCTTTTACTAAAAGATTTCCCCCTGGTATACCTGAGTGTGGGTGAAAATTGGTTATGTTAATATGTGAGGTTGATGGTAGCTATTAAGTATCTGATTATAGTAGTAGGTGGTTGGAGCAGCAAGGATAGAGTTAGGTTTCTAAACCAGTGTTTTATGTAGAAAGGAGTTAAATCCAAACCTGAATTTATTGTGGTGGCACTGCCATAATGATACCCAAAGGTGTTAATGATAGATGCATTTAAAACCCCTTTTTATTATGAAAATAATCAAACACAAAAGTAGAGAGGAGTACCACGAATGTCCATGAACTCCTCACCCAGCTTCAATAACCATCAGTCTCTTGCTTTTCTTGTTTCATTTCTCCTCCAACTTTTTCTTGCTCAAGTGTTAAATAAGAATTGGAGACCTCTCATTTCACTCATAAGTAGTTAGGTGTATATCTTAACCAATAGGAACTTTAAAATTATAACCATAATATTGATAGCATACCTACTAAAATTAACAATAATCTAATGGTACATTTTTTGAAATTCAAATGAATATGAAACAACAGAAGTCCAACTAAAGGAATTTATCAGGTTCCAGCCTACCACATGGGGAATAGTTTGGTTTTTTGTTTAACCCCCAAGTTTAGTGAGGTTTTTTTGTTCTTATTTTAACTAGAAACATTTAAAAATCATCCCACCATTTTTTTAAATAATTAAAACAATGGCAAAATAACTGGGGCACCCGGGTGGTTCAGTCAGTTAAGCGTCCGTCTCTTGATTTCAGCTCAGGTCACAATCTCACAGTTTGTGGGTTCAAGCCCCGCTTCGGGCTCTAAGCTGGTGGTGTGGAGCCTGCTTGGGATTCTCTGTCTCTCTCTGTCTCTCTCTGTCTCTCTCTCTCTCTCTCTCTCTGCCCTCCCTTGCTCGCACTCTGTCTCAGAAATAAATAAACTTAAAAAAGATAATGACAAAATAAGTAATGTGGCTGTTCTTAATGCCTACCTTAGTTTATTCTCAGGGTACTTCACAGTAAACTGGGCCAAGCTCTGAGTGGTTGGAGTGAATGTATATGTCCAGTGAAACTCAGTATTTTCTTATGTAGGATGAACATTTCCCATTTCTTTGAAAAAGGAAAACTGATAAGATGTCTTTTGCATTATATTTTACAAATGAAATTCAGAATCCCTAGTGCTAATGTTAAGATTGTTATTCTAATATGCTGGTGCTAAGCCTAACTTTTAATTCTTAGGATAAGGGAAGTCATTTCTTATGGCTTCTAACAGGTAATACTTTTTTCATTGATCCTCTTTCAGGGATTTTCTTTGTGATGCTTTTCAAAGTTACTAGGAGCCAGTGCTTTGAGCCAAGTCAAAGCTTGCTTCTGCCCTGGCAAGATTTAAATGTTTTATAAAAAAGAGATTAGGGAAGACAGCTATTGCCTTGCATTTTACTCAGCTGTACTGAACCATTAATTGTCTCCACCAATTGGAGTACCTATGAGGGGCGGAGGAAGGCAGGGCGTTTTTGTGTCTGTATACTGTATAGCTCTTTATGCTCTTTGCAGTACTTGAGATGTACATTTACTACTAACCATCCGGTCTACTAGGTATTATAAGAAATAAAAAGATGGCTCCTATTTACAGCAGAAGGCTTCGTTAGTATTTAACTTTAAAGACCCATTTCAATCTATTGTTTCTTATTATTTCCTGGCCAAGGCTACAGTCATGTGGCAGAAATATCATGTGAAGGACCACACATGGTAGCCCCTTTTGTTGAAGACATGGTCTGCCTCCCATCTTGTGTCCAGGTGTAGATTTTTAAGACTTGCCTTCTTACTACTAATATAAGATTTGTAGTATAAAACAACTCTCCTTACACTCATCATGTTGTTTTTTTTTTTAAGTGCATGGGTCTTTTCCTACCCAGTGAAGTTCTGAGCTGTCAATGCTCAAATTCTGTTAAGTGCACTCTGAACGATAGATAGGCTGGTAGATAGTAAACGGGGGAATTGGCAGACTATAGAAAGGAGCCAGAGAAATCATCTGGTACTTCTCCTTTCTCCATGTAGGATTATATCAACCCCCCCCCCCAAAAAAAGTCCATCCTTTTCTGCAAAATTTCAAAGAGGAATATTTGTTCACTTATTTAAAAGGATTTTTTAAAAGATGAACTCTGAGCCAGCCTCTGTATTCAACTCTCTCTTTTTAGCCACCACCTTCAGTCTGGAATAGTTTCTCAGTCTTACTTTGGCTTTTATAAGCTTGATACTTTCAAAGATTGCCAGCTAGTTATTTAGTAGAATGTCTCTCAATTTGAGTTTGTCTGATGGTTCCTCATGAGTAGATTCGGGATATACATGTTTGACCAGAATATATCCTAGAGATGATGCTATATTTTTCCTGTTGTATCCATTCTATTAGATGGAGCACGAGTTTGATTTGTTTCATTAGTGGTGATGCCCAATTTGATATTTTGAATAAAGGTGGTTGCTGCCAGGTTCTTCATGCAAAGTTGCTCTATTCCTCTTTGCGACTAGTAAGAATTTTCTGGGAGGTAGTTTGAAATTATGTAAATATGCCATGCCTAATCAGTTTCCATTTATTTCATTTTTACCTATATGGACTCAAGCTTCCCTATTATATTCAATATTGTATTTTGTTACAATCACTATTTTAATGCTGAAATTACCACTTGTTTGGTCTTTGGGAGCTCCTTCAATATGGTTTCTCTGTCCTTCGGACGTGTTCCCATTATTCTTTGGGCACAAGTTGCTTTTGAAACAGCAAGATATTCCAGGCTCTTTTTGTACTTTCTTGTTTCTAGCTTTGGAACCAGGTATTTCTCCAAGCAGCCCTGGTTCCTTTTAATAGAAGATGCTATTTAGAAACTATGATCTTTGGAGTAGATGTGCTCACCAGAGAGGTGTCATTACCTGTAGGCCCGCTCAGCAGGCAGAGCTAAGGAACACACGCACATACACACACACACACTTGCAACTGTATTACTAACTATGTACCTGAAAACTCTTGACCCTGTGTCATTGCCTCCACTGCCAATCCAGTACTACAGTGTTCATTCTGGTTTTCTCTTTCCATTATTGTAACTCCTTTCTCTGACTTTGAGGAGTCTGAATCCTTAACTTATTTGCTCAATCCCCTTGTATGTACAAGTCTGCCATTTCTGCTGTTCTCCCCTCCCCCGCCTCTGAGGCCTTATGTGAATGTCCTCCTCACCCTGCTCAGGCTCTAATTGTCAAATTGTACCCCGCTCCTGGATGTTTTCCACTAGGGCTCTAACACACCCATGCCAGGCTTCCTTTCCATGTAAATACCCTCCTCACCCTTTTGAGCTCTAATGTTCCACACAGGACCACCCCCTTGGTTGGTTACCACCCTCACTTTGCTTGGTTACCACGTTGCTTGGGCCCAGTTTACCCATTCTAGGCCACCCTACACTGTATTTTCATGGGTTTACAGGAAAGGAAATTGGATGACTGACAAGTACTCAAGAGTTTGCCTAATGAAATGGAAAATAGAGCAAAAGTTCTCTAAATGTGTTTCCTAGACCCAGAGTATCAGCATCCATTGGGAACTTCTTAGAAATGCAAACTTTTAGGCCTCATCTCAGCCCTACAAGAAAAAGCTCTGAGAATAGCACCCAACAATGTATGCTTTAAGCCCCCAGGAGATTCTGGTGCACAGTAGTGTTTGAGACCCATTCCACTCTACATCCTGGCTATCTCTTGCATAATGAAGGCTCCCTGATGGTCAAATGTGCCTGGGGACCATTTTTAGGGTTTTGGAGCCATCTCAGCATTTTTGGCCTTTCATCGGGGTCAGACTGGAATGTTTAGTTCAGTTTACCAACTTTGGAAAGCCCAGTCCTCCAGGGAAAATTATGAACTTGTAGAAGAAACTCTGTCTTTTTGATTTAGAGACCTTTTTATTAAGGCCTAACAGAAATAGTTGAAGCAGGGATCAGAAATGGTAATAGCAATATCAAAGCAACAGAGCAACACCTCTGTTTTTGTTTATTTTAAGCTCACTTACATATGATGTAAAAATGTAGATTAATGAGCTAGTGGTCTCTTATACTGGGTATGTTTTCTGCAGTTATCAAAAATATGTTAGGCATCCCTGTACACTGGTGGTGGGAATGTAAATTAGTGCAGCCACTATGGAAGAAAGTATGGAGGTTTCTCAAAAACTTAAAAATACAACTACCATATAGTCTAGCAGTCCCACTTCTGGGTATACATTCAGAGGAAATGAAAATGGGATCTCAAGGAGAAGATCTGCACTCCCATGGTTATTGTAGTCTTATTCACAATAGCTGAGATAGGAAAGTAAGTGTCCATCAATGGATGAATAAAAAAGATGTGCTATATATAATGGAATAATATTTAGCCATGAGAAAGGAGATCCTGCCATTTGCATAAACGTGGATGACCTTGGGGGCATTATGCTAAGTGAAATAAGTCAAAGAAAAGCCTATAATATATTATCTCACTTACATGTGGCATCTAAGAAAGCCAAATGCATAGAAACAGAAGGGAAGGGTTGCCAAGGACGCGAAGGTGGGGGAAATGGAGAGATGGAAGTCAAAGTATTCAAACGTCTAGTTGTAATATGATTAAGTTCTGGAAATCCAGTGTACAACGTGGTGACTGTAGTTAAGAGTGTTGTATTATGTACATGAAAGTTACTAAGAAAGTTCTTAAATCATTCTCACCACAAAAGAAATGGTAATTATGTGAGATGATGGAGGTGTTAGCCAATGCAGCAGTGGTTAATCACACTACAATATACACATAATCCCAAATCAACATGTACAGCTTCAACTTACACAGTGTTATGTGTCATCTATATCTCAGAAAGGCTGGTGGGGGTGGGGAATAAAGTCTGTGACATGTCCTAGAATGTTGAAAATATGTGCTTCACCTATTTTGACTTCTCTTGACATGGAGGTTTACATTTCAAGTGAATAAGGTTGTGGAGTAAAACAATTTGACAAGAAAATCTTTTTTTTCTTGAAAGGCATGAAAATATCAGCAGAAAAGACTGTATTTATACTAGAGAACAAAGCATAGTCAGTTTAGTGTTGTGACCTTCATTCACCTCAATGGAATTAGCCAAGAACTCTGTTCTCTGTTTAGATTCCTGGGCCAGATGTATTCTGGGCCCTTTAGCTTTTCGATCAGCAAAAAAAGGATAATTTTGACACAGTACCTGAATTAAAAATATTTATGGGGCGCCTGGGTGGCGCAGTCGGTTAAGCGTCCGACTTCAACCAGGTCACGATCTCACGGTCCGTGAGTTCAAGCCCCGCGTCAGGCTCTGGGCTGATAGCTCAGAGCCTGGAGCCTGTTTCCGATTCTGTGTCTCCCTCTCTCTCTGCCCCTCCCCCGTTCATGCTCTGTCTCTCTCTGTCCCAAAAATAAATAAACGAAGAAAAAAAAATTAAAATATATATATATTTTTTTTTTTAATTCAAGTAAAAGTTCCCTTGAATTAAAACTGATTTCCCTTCTTAAAAGGTGATTGATGGGGCGCCTGGGTGGCGCAGTCGGTTGAGCGTCCGACTTCAGCCAGGTCCCGATCTCGCGGTCCGTGAGTTCGAGCCCCGCGTCAGGCTCTGGGCTGATGGCTCAGAGCCTGGAGCCTGTTTCCGATTCTGTGTCTCCCTCTCTCTCTGCCCCTCCCCCGTTCATGCTCTGTCTCTCTCTGTCCCAAAAATAAATAAACGTTGAAAAAAAAAAATCTTTAAAAGGTGATTGATATTTCTGGTTTTCACTTTCTTTGTTGTCAAAAAAGGCGTTTTTACCGTTTTTCACAAAATCTTTGTACATGTTTCTGGGCTCTCCGTTTTGAGTGCATGTGAATAACAGTTTTGAAAATACCTAGTTATGATACCTTTGACTTTTTTTGGACTAGAAACAACAGGTATATAAATGTCTACCCACTCAAATTTACAGAAGATGAATTAAATCACTTAATATGGATTTTGACTTAATTTTGTCTAGTCCTTACATATTTGTCTTTGTAAATAATGGTCTATAGTAGTGAGGGTTGGGGGAGGAGAGTTAACCATGTATTTTTTTTATAAGATTAATTGTAAAATAGCAATACTTCATTTACAAAACCAGATATCTGACAGAGACTCTGTCTTCTTCATAAACGTTGGTATTACCAGTACCTGGTACGAGGTGATAAGTGGATTCTCAATACATGCTTCTTGCTAAACGGAGTTAGACTTATGTGAATCACCAGTGAAAACTGGATATCCTAACTTGGAGCCTCTGTAGTTCATTCTCATAATCTCGTTTTGGAAATATCACCTTGGAGACTGTGGTAAGAACAAGAGACCCATTTAGGCCCCAAAGGTCTTTGCTAATAGTCCGCCTTATCTTGTTGGCTAATGCTCCCGACACCGTTCTGTTGAATTGTATTAGATTATGTTCAGGTTTTGAATTTGCCTGGGGCATGTGTAAGTAGAAGCCAGGTTACAGTGAACAATTTGGAATAACAACCTCTCCAAAAAGAATGAGAAAGTACCTCAGAGAGAGAATTAAGTTATGGATATGTAAATCAAAAAGAATTTTTTTTCTTTTTTAACCTTTGCATTTGCTTAAAAGGATGGCATTCATTTCAGTTATTAATGAGGATATTTCCCTGTAAGCTAAAAGCCTATAACACAGATTTCCAACTATAAAGCCCTGTTAAATGTGTATTCTAAAGACCTTGTACGTAGAGGGGAAATGGGTCATCGTAGGCAGGTTCCAGCCTGTCCTTTTAATGACAGTAGCTAAAGAAACATGGGTACATGTCTCCATGTGAACTCAGCCAAGGAGATTGGAATAGCAATACTCTGTGTGAAGGGAATTTTGTACAAATGCTGTAATGTTTTTACAAATGCTATAATGTAAAGTTTGTAGAATTTTTTACAAAAGTCTACATCTCTCAGCAAGTTCCTTGGGCTCGGTGTGTTCCAACTCTAGGTGTAGCTAATAATCTTCACATGGTTTCTTGTAATGAAATACCATTAAGTAGTTGTGTTTTGTTTTTTTTTTTTTAAGTTTAATTAAATTCCTCCTTCTCTCCTTCCTCTCTCCTCCCTCAGTTGAATTCGTTCCTCTGTGACTTTTTCCACATCCACCACTTGGAGGACGTTTGTGACATCACAGTGACTTGATGAGGCCCACTCTTCTTTTCACTGAATTTCCTGCCATAGCCATTTGTTTTATTTTTTTTAATTTTTTTTTTTTTTTGTTTATTTTTGAGACAGAGACAGAGCATGAACGGGGGAGGGGCAGAGAGAGAGGGAGACACAGAATCAAAAGCAGGCTCCAGGCCCTGAGCCATCAGCCCAGAGCCCGACGCGGGGCTCGAACTCACGGACCGCGAGGTCGTGACCTGGCTGAAGTCGGACGCTTAACCGACTGGGGCACCTGGCTGGCTCAGTCTGTAGAGCATGCGACTCTTGATCTCGGGGTTGTGGGTTCAAGCCCCACGTTTGGCATAGAGATTACTTTAAAGAAATGATACATGCTACTGGACTTGTGAAAGGTAGCAGAATGTTAAATCCAGAGACCCCTTTGAGTGTTTGTTCCTCCTCATCTAGTTATACAGTTTCCCCCTTGTAAATTATTACAGTGGGGAATTTATTAAGGAAAACATCGTTTAAAAATTTTACCAGCTGCTGTATACTGTCATTTGCAGCCCTCGGCTGACATTCCAACAGCTGCAGTCTATGCGCCTGCTTTTACTTTCAGCTGCTGGAGGCCTTTCTATTCCTGTTCCCATGGAAATGAGGAGGGCCGGACGGGTGGAAGGAAGTGAGGGTTGAAATGCATATTTCCCCATACCTTATTTTTCTTGCCTCCTCACAGTTGCCATGGAAATGGGAACATAAATGCCACTCTACTCCAAGCTTTGGAGAGCAGTCATTCATGTGTAAACAGCAATAGAGGGACCCTAAACAGGCATATAAAAAAGCTAATCTTAAGGTCTTTCCTTTTACCTGTGTGTGGCCAAGACGAATTTCGTATTATTCTCATTTGATCTACTCTAAGCGTTAAAAATGATCCAATTAATTTTTAGAGAGTTAGTTTGATATTAGAGAATTCTTTTATGATTGTCAGATGGATATCTAATCTCCATGTGTTAAGCATTCACTATGCAGGATGTTTTTTACTTTTTTCTTATCCTTCTCCTACTCCCCCACCCCCCAATTAAAGAAATGAATTTCAATTTAGGGAAGAGCATCCAGTCGCCTAGCATAAGAAGTCTCCCAAATAGTCTCATTCTTATGCACCGTTTCAGAAATTGCCCCACAGAGCAGAGGTAATTATTGGCTCTGTCAAACATATCAAGGAAAACTGCCATTTTTAATTGGTTATCACAGTCTTCTCATTTAGGTAACAAAAATATCCTATGTTAAGTGGATTTCTGTGTGTCTCCACTCATCAGCCCTGTGTCATCACATACCTCCTGTAATACCCATACTCAAAGAAAATATATGGGCATAGTCTTCATCCGTCTTTTTTATTCTGATATTTTAACTAATTAACAAAATCCATTCGAACCACGAGACATTAAGAATATGCTTAACTGAACAAATCGGCTTTAGGCGTCTTTTAAGTATTCAGCTCTGGGTTAGGTTGAAGAAGGAGATATGAAGTTTAAATAAAGAAGGGTTTTGTTTGTTTGGTTGGTTTTGTTTTGTTTTGTTTTGTTTTGCCTTAAGGTATCCTATTCAGGAAAATTCCTACCCCAGGAAACGCTCCTTACCGCCATATGTGATTATTAAATGAGTGGTATAGACACATTCTAAAGAAGCTTAAGGAGGGGAGGGATCATTGGGCTTAACTGAAATGACTGAAAAGACTTGCTTTAAAGACTTCTCTTCCACTGGTTCTCACAGACCTTCTTGTGCGTTTCCTCCTGTCACCTTCACAAAGGCCTTTTGTCCTGAACGGTTTTCAGAACTTTCTAAGTATTCTTTCAATTGCCACCTTTCTCCTTTTCTTCATCCTCCCTTCTAATTTAGCTTAGATATGCCGTTTCCAGATGAACAGTCTTAACCAACACAGTTGAGATCCTTCTGTCCCCTTGTTCTAGCACCCCTCAGTGACTTCTTCCCATTATTGGGACAAGACTTTTCCAGAGAGTTCTAACGTCAGATACTCTGTTTTTGAAGCCCTAGAAGCTACCAAAACAACCAAAACGTTTTTAGTATTTTAGGTTCTTCCTTCTTCCACATTGCTTCTCACATCCAGAATGGACACAAACATCTGTGAAGACCATGTGGCGGATTTTTTTTCCCCGAAAATATGGTCACTAAACTAGCAACTACCAAAATAGGTTCATGCTTCCCTCAACTGGCGGTGACCTAGATCTCCTGATGATCTGGCTTCAGTGCCTTCTCTCCAGCCTGCTCTGCAGATGCCAGACACAAGGGCCTCTCCTAACCCCGGCGGGCACAACTGCCTATTGGCACAGTTGGGAGGCCCGTGCTTTTTAGCATCGTGCCTCTGCTTACAGCAGTTTCCTTCCACATCCTTTATGGAACTTGGAAAGAAATAAGCAATAATGAGCTGGGTTGTTTTCTTTACCTTGCTCCTCTCTGTACCTCTTACAGTCCTACCTGCTGTTTCTTCTACTTCCTGCAATTTACATTAAAATACTCCAGCCTACACAGTGTGATAAAACCTGGGTTAAAATACTCCAGCCAACAGTGTGATAAGATGTGTGTTAGTTTTAGTCTGCACTTTGGACTCTTAATATTTGAAGCACCCTGATACGGGAATACAGTCTAGGGTTGGTTGGCATTGGAAAAAGCCTCATCAGGAGATAACCACTGTAAATTTATCCCACTTATATTTAAATCTACACTAGAGGGTTTTCTAATTAGCATAAAGGATGTCAAATAATTTTTAATTGGATTGGCTAGAAATAATGTATAGGCCCCTCTAAACTTGCATGGATTTTGCATGTAAGATTCTGGTGAGCGAGGCGCTCTGACATCTGCAGAACGGCAGCTGACTCGGAACAGCCTCTGGGCTTGTTTTCCCAAGAAGGATGCTTCCTGCTGGGTAAAAGGGAGTGGGGAGGAAACCGGTGGTCTTGTTTGTGTCTAATCCTTAGAGACTACAGATACCCAAAAAGAAAAAAAGTGGAAGGAAGGAAGGAGGGTGGAAGGAAAAGAAGGATCCTGACACTTGAGAATGGTCACTAGCAAATGCTCCCCCCAGAACAGTGCTTATAGGCCAGGCCAGCTCCTCCCTAAAGTCTGTCCTAAGTTTCCTGGAGAGTTTGTGAAAACATTCTCCTCTACGAGTCTTCTATTTCCATTACGGCATTAATCAAATTTTAAAGTTTATTGTGAATTTCTTTCTTTTCTTTTCTTTTCTGTCCTTTTCTTTTCTTTTCTTTTCTTTCATTCATTCATTCTTTTTTTTTTTTTTTTTAAGATTTTAAGTAATCCTTATACCCAACCTGGGGCTCCAGCTCACAAGACCAAGAGTTGCTCTACCCACTGAGCCAGCCAGTCTCCTCTGTCATGAATTTCTTTTTAAGTTTTTGTGTTTTTACTTACTTACTTACTTGTTTATTTATATTTTAATAGAGAGACTGAGAGCAAGAGTAGGGGAGGGGCAGAGAGAGAGAGAGAGAGAGAGAGAGAATCCAAAGCAGGCTCCACACTGTGAGCAGGGAGCCCAGAGCCTGACACAGGTCTGAATCTCAGGATTGAGATCATAATCAAGAGTTGGATGCCTAACCAACTGAAACACCCAGCCTCCCCAGTTGTGAATTTCTTAATGAAAGGGTTGTGCCCTAGGTATCTTTGTATCCCAGAGAGCATTTGACCTAGTGTCTTGCACAAAGTAGGTGTTTGTTGAATTAATGAGCATATACACGCGCTTCTCACTTCTTTAAGGAACAGACCCAGCATTGGGTCTTGGGGAAACTGGGGGTTCCCAGAGTCTATTAATTAGGTGTTCACAGTTCTCAGGGAGTCAGTAAGTGTCCACAACCATCTCTGCTCTGCTTGATGATCAGTACAAAGATGTGTGGGACTGTCATCAACAGCAAAGGAAAGTAGCACTGTGTCACCTCCTTTCAGAAATTCAGAGCTAAATGTATTTATCATTTCTGTTCCTGCCAGTTCTGACTCTCGATGTAAAGGTGGAAAAATCGTTAGGAAAATTCTTTTTCTTGTGTATCTCTTAGGCAGTGTTGAGGCAGCATATATGGCTAACCGAGTAGATAAAAAGGGTAAAGTGACAGCAGAAGACCAGGGAGAAAAAAATACAAGGGGCTTAAGTACAGTACATAGATTTTTAAAGCAAAGCAAAATGAAACAATGTTACTTAAATGGTAGTATGGTCTAGTAGTTCAGAGCAAGGGGTTTGGACCTTGGCTGCCAGGATTGGAATGAATCCCCACCTTGCTAGCTGTGTGACCTTGGGCAAGTAAGTTGTTTAATCTCTCTGGGTCTGTGTTTTCTTTAAAGTGAGGATAATAATAGCACCTACCTCATGCATGTGGGGCTAAAGTAAATTAATACATCTAAAGCATATAGCGTTTGGTGCCTCTTATAGGAAGCGCTGGGTGTGTGTGCTATTTCTATAGTGACATGGCCAAATCACCGCTCTAAAGGCAGAAGAAGAAGGCTAATTTCAGTCTGTTTACCTCATGTGAATAATCTTCCTGCTTTGAATCTCCCACAAACTGGTGCTTATACTCTTAGGTGAAACTTACCACATTCTACCCTAAATTACAGAATTATTTGTAAGCTCCTTAAAAGCAAAGGCTGTCTTCTTTGTCTTCCTCTTAGCACCCAGAAGAGTGCTTACATAACAGCCTGGCTTATACAATAGTTCTTTAATAATAACTATTTGGGGAACTGTAAAGGAGACAGAGTAGGTTGAGCTATGAGGTTGGTCCCTGGAGGCCCTGTTCCTTGGGTTGGTGCCTGTGTACCTCTCACACTTTTTCAGCCTCAGCTGGCCTTTTCTGTCCCGACTGTGCTTCACCTGACCTTTGGTCCCTCAAACCAGCCCTCTTTCCCAGAGCCAGCTTCATGGGCACGAAGCCTGCGCAGTCGCACAGGCCCCCACGCTTGGTTGAATGTTCTATCATCTTGGGGTGGCTGGGTGGCTCAGTTGGTTAAGTGTCTGAATCGTGATTTCGGCTCAGGTCATGATCTTGCAATTTGTGGGATTGAGCCCCGCAAGGGGTGCCACATGGACAACGCAGAGCCTGCTTGGGATTCTCTCTGTCCCTCTCTCTGCCCCTCCTCTGCTCGCTCTCTCTCTCTCTCTCTCTCTCTCTCTCTCAAAATAAAAAAACAAACATAAAAAAGAGAGAGGGAATGCTCTACCGTCTTGAAATTAGCACTTTTTACATAAGGAATCCCAGGTTTTGTTTTGTACTGATCCTGCAAACTGTGTGGCCGTTCACGCTCCTTCCCATCCTGTGCTACTTGTTTCCTCTGCTGGGAGCACTTTTTCTCCCCACTCTTCTCTGGCTAACTTACTCCTCAGGTTAATTGTCATTCCTCAGAGACATAAGCAAAATCAGAGCCACGTGCGTTATTATCTGTCCACCTTGACTTCTCCCTCACGGTGCCCACTTTGTAAGTGCAGTGTCGACTTAAATCGTGTGATTATGTCTTTAAAGACTCTCTCCCCACCAGACTGAGCTCCTTGAGGGGACAGACTGTGCATTTGTTCCTGGATGGCTGTGCCAGCTACACAGTAGGGAGTCAAGAAGTATTTGTTGGGGCGCCTGGGTGGCGCAGTCGGTTAAGCGTCCGACTTCAGCCAGGTCACGATCTCGCGGTCCGGGAGTTCGAGCCCCGCGTCAGGCTCTGGGCTGATGGCTCGGAGCCTGGAGCCTGTTTCCGATTCTGTGTCTCCCTCTCTCTCTGCCCCTCCCCCGTTCATGCTCTGTCTCTCTCTGTCCCAAAAATAAATAAACGTTGAAAGAAAAAAATTAAAAAAAAAAAAAGTATTTGTTGAATGAGTGAATGAGTGGATGAATGGGTGATTTTTAAAAATGCAGACTAGGTATAAGTTTTCCTTCCCATCTTAAAAAGGGATGTATAAAAATGGCAGTGCAATCATGCAGGTTGATACTCTGCTGATGCCAATTAACCAATTTCCTTACTGCCTTTAAAGGTACACGAATACAGAGAAGGCTCCCCTTTCTCACTCTTTTCCACTGTTTGTCCTTCTCAGCCTGGTATATTAAGGTTGAATCTTTCTAAAGACAGAAGTACTCAGATTGTCTTAGCATATTAGTCTTGAATGAAATGTCTTCTAGCATAAATGTCCCTGGTCTTCCACCCATTAAGAGTACTTTTAGCAAGAGATACGTATTTACTTTTGTTCCATTTGCCAATGACAACCTGACATAAAAGTACTGTTTCAGATTCCTTAGCATTCAGTGGTGCCAGGGTCAGTGTTATTATAATGAATGTAGCATTTGATGGTAATAAAGAACAGTATCCTGCTTGGCTCCCCCACCATTCCTTCTCCTCTGTATCATTGTCTAATTTTAAATAAGCTTAATTAGCTCTCTTTGAATGAATACCTGGATCGGCTTTCTGCGGCCCAGTTTTGGGACTACATCTGGTTAATCTACTCCCTGGACTCAGACCAACACCATTCAACATGTAACCAGATTTAGCACATTACCTGCCATCTTACAGTCTTAAGTTTTAGCACTTGATGGTCATTCTGTTATTTTCTAAACTCTATAATAAAAATTTTAAGTGATCAATCTCCAGCCAAAGCCTTACTCAGAAGTAGAATTTTACTTGAGACATTACAGAGGATGTTGAGCACTTTCCCCCAAAATAAAAGAAATACCACCATCCATTATGGTACACCAACTTAGCATATGCCCGCTTCTTAATTTTCACAAAGAGAAAAATAGAATTTTTATAACTCAATCTAAAGTTGAGGATATAGTGAGATAAGAATTCTTATTACTTAAAAGAAAAACGGGCAAAAGTGTCTCTTTTTTTTCTCTCTCCTTCAAGTGCAAGGAATCTGAGAAAAATAGATTTAAAATCCAGCAGAAGGAGTGCTAGTTGCTAGTGAACCAGCTGCAGCTGTGGCATGTGGGTGAAGAAAGGAACCTGGCATTTTTTTGTACAAATCAGGATGTGAAGCAGTGGGAACAGAAAGAAAGAAATACAAGAAATAATACACAGAGAAGAAAAGCATTCTCAATGAAGCTATAGGCTCCCCAAAATGTTCCATCTAAGTGTTGACTGATTCCAATACCTTAAGGTAATTTGCTTTATGCTGTAAATCTCCTGGGTGGTTTATGCCTCAGTACTTTTTTTCAGATAGCTGAGAGAGGAGAAAAATACATGATTTCAATCTGCCCCCTCCTGAGACTTTATGAAATTCTACGCAGACTTCTCCCAGAGTTAAATTCCTGTTTCAACCACCCTGGGGTCCATTTGACCTTCTCTTTTTTCTGGCTTGTCCAGAAAATTCAGGTTGAAGATGTTTATACTTTTCTGAGCTCCCCTACTCGATGCTAGGTAATATGGCAGATGTCTTAGGTTCATTATCTCCTAGTCAGGTGTTTATATAAAATAGTATCTCCACCATCCTGCAGCTGATTAGCTTGGTCCGTTGCAGCAGGCTACTGATGAGGCTTAGCAAAGGCCCTGGATTTGAGAGCTGCGTGTGCCAGATACATGACGGGCAGTGTAGATGACAGGCATGTGACAAGTAAGGCTTGACGTTGGTGTCAAAAGACCTGTTGGGTCAGTTGTTATTATGGTCCCTCTTCATATTACTTAGTCTTCCTCATTGTGTAGAATGGGTACAGTTAACCCATTTTGGGGCTTTGTGAGGCTTAGGGAACACAAAATATGTGAAGTGCTCTGGCCAGGGCCAAGGCATGCATTATTGTGCTCAATAAAAGGACATGGTTATAGTAGTGTGATTTGTGTTACCCCCTTTTTAAAACATAAATGATGGGAGCTCTGAATAAGAGGTTTAAATGATTTGCTTCTAAAATTACATAGTATTCAACAGAGAGGGATTTCAAATGTAAGCCTGTTCAACCCTAAACCACCTTACATATAACTCTGTTGCTTACATATTTATTCTTGAAGTGCGTGGTTTTTCTCTTTTTGTTTATTTATTTTTTAATTTTTTAAAAATGTTCATTTATGTTTGAGAGACAGAGAGACAGAGTATGAGCAAGGGAAGGGCAGAGAGAGAGGGAGACAGAATCCAAAGCAGGCTCCAGGCAAGCTCAGAGTCTGACACAGGGCTCAAACTCACAAACCATGAGATCACGACCTGAGCCGAAGTCAGACGCTTAATCGACTGAGCCACCCAGGAGCCCCTGGTTATTCCCTTTTCAAAACTTGACTTTGTCCTTGTAGCCAAACTGTTTATGTAATAGATTCTTGAAATATTTTAGAACATTAAAAATAGTCCTTCCTAATCTTACAAATTTATTCTGTCCTAACGCTTATTTATAAATTGGTTGTTTGAAACACAGAATGGATATTTCTTTAGAAGTTGGTGGTCATATTCTCAGGCCAGTTCATTAAAAGCCTCTGTAGCTTGTCCCCCATTCCCTTAGCACTTGATATTTTAATCCAGTGGTTTTCAAATGGATAACACAGTATGGCAGAATTGCATGAGCTTCATAAAATAGGAGGTGCCTAACCATACCTTAGACCTTTCAATTAGAATCTTGGGGTGAGTATGCTGAATCCATCCCAGCAGAAGCAATGGCATCCTAAAAATCTGAGATAGGACAGAATATGTGCAGAAGGAAGTAAAAGAAGTCCAGTGTGGCTGGAACAGAGACTGGTGACCCTAAATTCTTTGGATTATGCAACCCTGTTGGTAAAAGTAATTTAAGCACATACTTCCAATATATGTCTCTTCACTTTTTAAATAAATTAATGTGTACTTTAATAAAATAGGCACAAAAATAGATATTTTTAAAAGATGAGGTTAAAAAATAAAAATTAAAAAAATAAGGTTAGAAAACAGAACTAGAAGTTTGAATAATTGCCTTTTGCATCTACTTAGATACTTTCATGTGCTCCCTGGGATGGGAGCCCCACTTTTGCAAAATACAGGCATAGGCGGGGGGGGGGGGGGAAGTAGATAGAGACCAGATCCTATATGATCAGCAGAGCTATGTCAAGTATTCCTTTCTTTATCCTAAATGCAACAGGAAGCATTTGAAAAATTTAGGTAGAGGAATGACAACAGATTTGCATTCTGAAAAAAAAAAGGTTGGCTGTCCTATGGAATAGGTTTGGAGCAGAGCAAGGACAAATCCAGGGAGACCACTTGGGAGGTTATTGCAGTGATGAGAGGAGGTTATGGGTTAAACTAGGGCAGTGTCATTGAGGTTCAAGAGAAGAAGACAAACTAGGAGACATTTGGAGGCATGTTCTGTAGAATCTAGTGAGTGATTTCATGATCCTCAGTGGGAGAGGGGTCACTGCTGGGTTTCTGGCTCAAGCTTCTGGATGGAAGATGAACAGTGGGAGAACTGGTTGGGCGTAGAGAGTGGGTGATGAAGTCCAGTTTAAATGTTTCTTATGTGAAATATCCAAAAGATGATGGGAAGTTAGCAGTTGGATATGTAGGTTGAGCTCAGTAGAAGTCCTGGGCTGGAAACTATAAAAGAAGAGCTGTCAACGTATGATAGTAAATAAATTACCTCCGGATATTATCTATTGATAGGAAGGCTCGAGCTTTTTATGGACAGAGGAGTTCCATAAAAATAGTATGCAAGATTAGATTCATAGGACTAGAGAAAAGGAATTAGAAATGAACAGACAAGGGGTACCTGGGTGGCTGTCAGTTAGTTGTCTGACTCTTGCTCTTGGCTCAGGTCATGGTCTCACAGTTTGTGAGATAGAGCCCTAAGTCTGGCTCTGCACTGGTGGCTTGGAGCCTGCTTGCAATTCTCTCTCTTCCCCTCTCTCTCTGCCCCTCTTCCACTCATGCTTGTGTACTCTTTGTCTCTTTCTTTCTCTCTCTCTCTCAAAATAAA
Organism: Prionailurus bengalensis; assembly: GCF_016509475.1. NCBI lineage: Eukaryota > Metazoa > Chordata > Mammalia > Carnivora > Felidae > Prionailurus > Prionailurus bengalensis. The sequence goes on from NC_057360.1 coordinate 16,701,330, forward strand.
TAAACTTAAAAAAGAAAAAGAACAGACAAGCATTTTCTATAAAATGCCATGGTTTCTGGGAATGCAAGCTGGTGCAGCCACTCTGGAAAACAGTGTAGAGATTCCTCAAAAAACTAAAAATAGAACTACCCTACGACCCAGCAATGGCACTACTAGGCATTTATCCGTGGGATACAGGTGTGCTGTTTCGAAGGGACACATGCACCCCAAAGTTTATAGCAGCACTGTCAACAATAGCCAAAGTATGGAAAGAGCCCAAATGTCCATCGATGGATGAATGGATAAAGAAGATGTGGTATATATACAATGGAGTATTCCTCGGCAATCAAAAAGAATGAAATCTTGCCATTTGCAACTACGTGGATGGAACTGGAGGATATTATGCTAAGTGAAATTAGAGAAAGACAAAAATCCTATGACTTTACTCATGAGGACTTTCAGAGACAAAACAGATGAACATAAGGGAAGGGAAACAAAAATAATATAAAAACAGGGAGGGGGACAAAACAGAAGAGACTCATAAATATGGAGAACAAACTGAGGGTTGCTGGAGGGGTTGTGAGAGGGGATGGGCTAAATGGGTAAGGGGCATGAAGGAATCTACTCCTGAAATCATTGTTGCACCATATGCTAACTAATTTGGGTGTAAATAGAAAAAAAATCTGAAAGAGAAAATGTCACGGTTTCTTAAAGTTGCTATAACATTGGGAACAGGCAGCTTGTATAAGAATGTAGTAAAGAAAGTAGAAATGGATATTTCAAAAGCTTTCATAGATACTTTGATGAGCACGCTACATTCAGGAGTGAGCCATGAATGTTGGATAGTGACTCACATCATACAATTATTCATTAATGAGTCCAGGAACCTGTCACAGGTGTGTGCACCATTAGACTTGAGTGATTGGAAAGCTGAACACGCCAGATGAGATGACAGCAGTGCGGCACTCAGGAAAAGAATGCCACGTAGTTTGATGTCTGTAAGCCTTGGGAGCTCTGTCAGAGTTACAAGAGATAAGTACTTTCCTTGTCTCCACTGCCTTAAACCATTGTATTCCTTCCTAGAATACAGATTGCCAGAGGCGGGAGATGAAATGGGTAAAAGGGGTCACAAAGTACGAACTTCCAGTTATAAAATAAAGAAGTTCTAGGGATGTAATGTACAGCATGGTGACTATAGTTAATAATACTCTAATGCTCATCTGAAAGCTGCTAAGAGAGTAGATCTTACAAGTTCTCATCACATAAAAATAATTCTTATAACTATGTATGGAGACGGATGTTAATTAGACTTGCTGTGATCATTTTGTAGTATATACAAATCTTGAATCCTCATATCGTACATGTGAAACTAATATGTTATCTGTTAAATGTACCTTAATAAATGAATAATACAGTTGGGGCGCCTGGGTGGCTCAGTCAGTTGAGCCCAGGTCAACTGGGTCATGGTGTCACAGTTTGTGAGTTCGAGCCCCGCTCGGGCTTGCTGCAGTCAGCACAGAGCCTGCTGCGGATCTTCTGTCCCCCTCTCTTTCTGCCCCTTCCCTCCTTGCGATCTGTCTCTCAAAAATAAATAAATCTTTAAACAACAAAGAATACAATTAGTAATCATTTATAGGCTCTTATGTTCTCTGAAGGTTCCCCCCACCAATCCTGTGGGGTAAAAATGTCATTGACTATGTTTCCCCTTCATCCTAGTGCTTAAAAGCTCAACAAGACTCAAAGTAGCTTCATTTGCTGAACACTGTGAAGAGGATTAAGTGAAGCCTCACAGGACATGGCCCTCTTCTCTTGACTCCTTCCCATCTATTTCTTCCCAGGAATTTAGGCCACTGCAAACTGACTGCTAGAATTCTGATCGCCACTGATCCACTTTCTCTCCAGATTTTGACGGGTCCTTGCAGAACTAACTCTGAATTAGAAATTCTCAGCCCCCTGTACCCCAGGTCACCAAGAAATATGCTACCATAGTTATCTATTTGTTTCTCTCTCTAATGATTAATGTATTAAATGGGATCATTTATATGTATCCTAAGAAATTATCTGAAGTGAGCAAGAGTGATACATAATTTCTAGTACCTTTGGCTTATTGATTTTTAGGCACTCAGACTCCTGACCAGCCAGGAAAATATTAAAGAGATCCTAGCAGACTTTTTATTTAAATAGTGGCTTACTGTGCCAGTATTTGCATCCATTAATAAATATTTTTGTGTCTTTCATCTTTGAAATAGAGAAGCAGATTCATCAAGCTTTGAATAATACATCTGACAAGTGACTAACCCATTGTTAAAATTTAGCACAGGGGAAATGCTATTTTTTAATTGGTCAGGAACGCTTACATAAACCAGTCATAATGAAAATCCTCCTCACTGGAGTGTGCCTTCCCCTCCCCCCAAAAGAATTTCTTCTTGATCACCCTTGTATCTTTTATGAACATATGTACTTATATGCCTTTTATTGCACTTGCAAAACTATATGGTAATTAGACACTTACTTGGCACTACATCAAGACTTTCAGCTTTTTTTTTTTTAATGTTTATTTATTTTTGAGAGAGAGAGCACGAGCTGGGGAGGGGCAGAGAGAGAGAGAGAGAGAGAGAGGGAGACACAGAATCTGAAACAGGCTCCAGGCTCTGAGCTGTCAGCACAGAGCCCGACGCGGGGCTCGAACCCACAAACTGTGAGATCATGACCTGAGCCAGAGTCGGACACTTAACCGACTGAGCCATCCAGGTGCACCAAGACTGTCAGCTTCTTGAGGAGATTTGCCTTCATTGGTCCCGGGCAGTAGAGCAAAGTGGTTGAAGAGGGCAGAATCTGGAGGTAGATGGCCTAGATCCCCACTCGGACTCTCCGTTTACCAGCTGTTTGATCTTGGGAAAGTTACCTCTCTTCAATTCCCTTATTTGTAAAATCTAAATAATACCTCACAGAGTTGTTGAGAGGCTTAAATATATAATTTTCTAAATTATAGCTTTAAAAACGTTAGGGAATTCTTTGACATGCAGACACTCCATGTTTCTCTGAGTGCCGGTTACTGCCGATCAAAAACAGAGCGGAAGGATGTGGACGTCAGAATGTACGAATGCAGTGCTGACTACCTCGAGTGCCAGTCCAGGCCTCCCCTTGGCTTTCCCGAAGCACAGTCAGAGCCCTTCAGCACAAAACCCACTTTTTCTCAAGTGTCTACCCTTTGTGCCTCCCATTACCGAGTGTCCTCCCCTCCCTGTTCGGAAAGCTGTATTGGACATCCTAATTGTAACAATGACTGGAGGAAACTACCAGCATTTGATAGGTGACATCTAAATGGGCCAAGGACACTCAGGGCTCAGAAACAGGAAGTGGAATCTAATACAACCCAAAATCATTCCACCCAAAATGACAATAGTACTCCTACCTCGAGAAACACTAGTAGCTCCTAGATTCTTTTCTCTACTTAAATTGGGAATCAACTTTTCACAAAACTGATGCACAATTGCATAAGATCAGCCTGTGCCAGAAACCATGCCATGTACCTTGCAGAGTGTAGACCAGGTTGAAATTCTCCACACATACAATCTGCTGTGTTGTGTCTCTTTCTCTTTTCTGTGTGTGAGTTTCCCTTAGGTTAATGTGATGGGTGTGCTTCAAGTTTGTTACTTAAGAGTTCTAGTGGGGCGCCTGGGTGGCTCAGTCAGTTGAGTGTCCAACTCCACCTCAGGTCACGATCTCACAGTTCGTGGGTTCGAGCCCCGCGTCGGGCTCTGTGCTGACAGCTCAGAGCCTGGAGCCTGCTTGGGATTCTGTGTCTCCCTGTCTCTCTGTCCCTTCCCCATTCATGCTCTGTCTCACTCTGTCTCAAAAATAAATAAAACATTAAAAAGAAAAGTTCTATTATTCCATTATTTACAATTCAGACTTTAAGATCTGTGTTGTTTTAGGACTCCTAAACTCCTTAATGTATAAAGAGCACATTTGATAATTAGGAGATCCAACAAGATCATGTGTGTAAGAGAAGAAGTATGTTTTATTAAAAATAACTAATGTTGGGGCACCTGGGTGGCTCAATCGGTTGAGTGCCTGTCTTTGGCTCAGGTCATGATCAAATGGTTTGTGGGTTTGAGCCCCACGTCAGGCTGTGCTGATAGTGTGGAGCCTGCTTGGGAGTCTCTATCTCCTTCTCTTTCTGCCCCTCCCCAGCTTGCTCACTCTTTTTCTCTCTCTCTCAAAAATAAACATTAAAAAAAATTGGGGTGCCTGGGTGGCTCAGTTGGTTAAGTGACTCTCTTGATTTCGGTTCAGGTCATGATCTCCTGGTTTGTGAGATTGAGCCCTGCATTGGGCTCCACACTGGGCGTGGGGCCTGCTTAAGATTCTCTCCCTTTCTCTCCCTGCCCTTCTACCACTCATGCTATCTCTCTCTCAAAATAAATAAGCTTTTAAAATATTATTAAAATTTTTCAAAAAAATAACTAATGCACGTGAAATTTAAGTATTAATAAGGAGTACTCAAAATAATGTAATAAAAGTAAAAATAAGGCAATAGCCCAGCTAAGTGTGATTAGTGAGATAAAGATTATTAAGTCAAGTTCATCTAAAACTAGTTGATATATGGGTCACCTGGGTGGCTCAGTCAGTTAAGTGTCAAATTCTTGGTTTCGGCTCAGGTCATGATCTCATGGTTCATGAGTTTGAGCCCCGCATCAGGCTCAGTGCTGCCGGTGTAGAGCCTGCTTGGGAATCTCTCTCTTTCCCTCTCTCTCTCTCTGTCCCTCTCCCACTCATGTACACACTCTCTCTCTCTTTCTCAAAATAAATAAGCTTTAAAAAAATTAAATTAATTGACATACAACAAAAAATTATAAATCTATATATATATGCACATATTTTAATTCTATTAGAGTCGTACATAAAAATAAGAAATATATGCTTTAGGGGGTGCCTGGGTGGCACAGTCGGCTAAGTGTCTGACTCTTGATTTCAGCTCAGGTCATGATTTCATTGTTTGTGAGATTGAGCCCCAAGTCGGGCTGATGGTGCAGAGCCTGCCTGGGATCCTCTCTCTCCCTCTCTGTCTGCCCCTCCTCTACTCACGCTCTTTCTCTGTCAAAATGAATAAATAAGCACTTAAAAAATATATATGCTTTAGATGAAAAGAAGAGGGAGAGCATGGGAAAAGAAAGTTGAACATGTTCTTTAGTCTTCCTCTCCTACATCTCTAACTGAGGCCAGCATGATGAACATTGAAAGAATAAAGCAAATTAGTAACTATTGTATTTTCTTCTTCCTGGTTATCAAAGGTCACCATGGAGCACTCCCCCACCATTCCCTTACCACCCCCTTTCCCTTAAGTTCATAAAGCTCTTTTCTGTATATTTCCTGATAACAGCTGAATAGAACCCATTTTCATCAGTAAATGGCAGGTGACTGCATTGGTGACCAGGACAGGAGTTAATAAAGCCTCTCCAGTGATTTAGTGTGATCATCAGAGGAAGAGATGAAAAAGGCCCCTTGATTTAGTGCATGTCCTTCAAACTGCTGTTCATGAAATCATTTTAGAAGGTCTGAACAGGCATTTAAAAAATGGAATATGATAAAATGTAATAGGAAATATCAGCAGGCATTGTACAGATCCTTAGCAAAAACTGAGATTTAAGAAATACCACAACTAGTTGCCATCAGTGGTGAGCAGGAGAAGGCAGGAAAGGACTGAACGAGTCTACACATTGGTCTGGGGTGGAGTTGTTTTTATCTTTTGCTTACTGCTATTCTGATACTTGTAACACAGGAGCTAACAGTATATGGTTTATTTTATGTTGACATAATTTGCAATTGGTTCTAAAATGAAGAGGGCAGGGAAGTTTTTATCTTGCTTTCAGCAAAAGTGTAAATAAAAACTTTCAACTGAGTTTTGTTTATAAACACGTGGTAGCTCAGTCGATAGTGGTTACGACGTATAATATGTTGTATTGGTCTCCTACTGTCACCTAATTTAGAGACTTTAAAGAGTACAAACTTGGGGCGCCTGGGTGGCGCAGTCGGTTAAGCGTCCGACTTCAGCCAGGTCACGATCTCGCGGTCCGGGAGTTCGAGCCCCGCGTCAGGCTCTGGGCTGATGGCTCGGAGCCTGGAGCCTGTTTCCGATTCTGTGTCTCCCTCTCTCTCTGCCCCTCCCCCGTTCATGCTCTGTCTCTCTCTGTCCCAAAAATAAATAAACGTTGAAAAAAAAAAAATTTAAAGAGTACAAACTTATGATTTTACAGTTCTGTAGGTTAAAAGTCTGACAGGGTCTCACTAAGCTAAGATCAAGGTGTCAAAGGCGCTGCAATCCTTTCTGAAGGCTCTCTTTGCCTTTTCTAGCTTCCAGAGGCTTCCAGAGGCCCCCATTCCTTCACTCAGGGACCTCTTCCTCCATCTTCAAAGCCAGCAATATTGAATTTCTTTGGCTTTTCTGCAATAGTCGCATCTCCTCTGATTAAAGTCTGGAAAAGTTCTCCTCTTTTAATGACTTTGTACGATTCCATTCAGTCCATCCAGAAAGTCCAAGATAATCTCCCCAAGCCAAGATCCTTGACCTCAATTACATCTACAAAATCTATTTTGCCATGTTAAGGTAGCATATTCCTAGGTTCTGGGGATCAGGGTGCAGACTTCTTTGGGAGGCCATTTTTTTTGTCTATCATAGTTGTCTATATTGACTCTTGCTCCCAAAATATTTTTCTTGTAAAATAAATTTATGTAAGGAAATTAGTTGATTTAAGGAAAACATAGTAGAAAATGTGCTTGGACATGGCAAAAATAATGAAAATGGCATTCAAATGACTAAAGTTTGGGAAATACACTTCCCCTGACAGCCCAATAGCAGAAGAGACTATAGGCCAGAGAGACGGGAGACCCACCCAGATTCCAGTTGCTCTGCCACAACCAGCTGGGTCTGTCCAGCCTTCTCAGCCACATGGCTTCACTTTCCTCATCCTGAAGGTGGGGATTATACCAGCCAGACGGTCTCCAAAGGTCCTTCCACGTCCAAATTCCTAATTCTATGTAAATGGTTATGTTATAAATTTAAATGTCAGGGTTAAATATATCATGAAATATATCTAAATGTCATGTACTATTCATAAGATTAAAACAAGGGTTCTGTTTTAAATGCTTACTTCCCCAAATTTAGTTGTTAAGTCCAAAATGTCAGGCCTTGGCTGATTATTTCAATGATCGCTGTCATACTTGTGAGAGATTGTCTTGCCGAGGGTTTTTCTATTCGAAGGTTGTTTGTTTGTTTTTTTGTTTTTTTTTTTTTTTAATTTTTTTTTTCAATGTTTTTTATTTATTTTTGGGACAGAGAGAGACAGAGCATGAACAGGGGAGGGGCAGAGAGAGAGGGAGACACAGAATCGGAAACAGGCTCCAGGCTCCGAGCCATCAGCCCAGAGCCTGATGTGGGGCTCGAACTCACGGATCGCGAGATCGTGACCTGGCTGAAGTCGGACGCTCAACCGACTGCGCCACCCAGGCGCCCCAGGTTGTTTGTTTTTAATAAACACCATTTTGAACTGGTGAATACTTTTATCATTGCTCTTATCAAACAATTGTGGATTTTTTGAGGACATTTCCTGAACTTAGACAAATAGGGAGTATTAGGTAGAAGATGAACAGTTGGTGAAAGAAGTCTCCCAAATTAGGTAGACATTTAAAAGGATTGGTGATTCAGAGTGCCTGGGTGGCTCAGTCAGTTAAGTGTCCGACTTCGGCCCAGGTCATGATCTCACAGTTTGTGGGTTTGAGCCCCACATCGGGCTGTGTGCTGACAGTGCAGAGCCTGCTTGGGATTCTCTCTCTTTCTCCCTCTGTCTCTCTCTCTCTCTCAAAATAAATAAATAAACTCAAAAACTTAAAAGGATTGATGATTCTTCAAGTGCACACTTATATTAAAAACATTTAACAAGGGGAGAGATACCTCTACCACTCTTGAGATAATAAGTTGTTTCACATCTGGTAATTCTTGATGACTTTCTGTTCTTTCAATTAAAACTACATATTAAGGAGGTATTTTATTCCTTTCTCTGCTAAGAAAACCTTCAAGCTCAATATTATATTCCCTAAAATAAAATCAATTTTGTCCTGAAATGCAGTTTGAAAAAACTGTGACAGGCTGTGTTCTTTGATTATCTCGTAAATAACAGTTTCATATCAGCTCACCTTCCTCCTGCCCCCTCCCCTCTTTCATTTTGTGCCAATCACAGGTGGATGCTCAGTATCACCCCGCAGCACAAGATAAATAAGCTTGGAAGGTTTCCTAGCAACATATTGTTCTGGGAACCTGCTCTGTTTCCCTGAACTCGATGAAGCCAAACATCTTAGAATCTCAGCCAGATGGGCAAGGATGAGCTTTTTGAGGGCGTTTAATGCATTTTTTAAAAAATTTCACATTGAAATGAACCTTTTAACATAAGTAGCAAGATTGACTTTTAAAGGGATACTTTTTTACATGAAAAAAAATTCTGTAGCACTTGGAATTTGAGAAATATGGTTTTAGAAGAAATGCTCTTTGAAGCACGCTTGCAATGTGGCATCCAGTCATTGGTGACTGGATCCATCGTAGAAGCGGCTGGGAGATACTTCCGCATAGGACTGCTGTTCAGTTGCAGAAATCCTGACTTACTTCCCATCTTGAAGGTAAATGGCCTCGGGAGGAAGCACCCTCCTTACAGAACTCCCTTCTCCCCTTGAGCCTGCTCCCGGGAATGCCCGAAACACCTGTCCCTGCTTGAAGCTCTGAGACCTTCTTCTTCCCTTTTGCCTCAGCTCCAGGGCTACCAGTGCTGGAGATTTGCCAGTTCATTTTAAGAGGCTGGTTTTGGGTTTTGGAGTGTATGATTAATAGCACACAGGGGAAAGAAACCTAGAGGAAATGGAGGCTCCCTATTAAAGTCAAGAAAAAAATCATGTTGTTGCTGCTGTTTTGTTGGCACACGACCATGTATGTTTTCCTGGTTTGTCTGATGCGCTTGAGGCCACACGGCCGGCAGGTGGTGCTTCCCTCTCTTTTGCACTCTGGTTGGTCGGGTGGACTGTTGAAGGTCTCTGGAGATGGAGTAAGACAAAATCAGTGTCTCCTGACACTTGCCAGCAGTGGTTTTGCGATTCAGTGACACCCTGAAAAATGTCCTTACTTCTTGCTCGACTGGGGAGATATTCCCCCATCAGCCAGATGAATATTGTCATCATGTGGTTGTTGAATTATGATAATCCACTGTCTCAAATTTGGACTGAGTTTGTGCAACTTCCCAGGTGTGGTAAGAAGCAGGTAATTCCAGTATTTCAGAGTGCTCCTGGATGGAACAGAAGAATTAGAGTAAGATGGGGCAGGACACATGGCGTCTCTGCTTTGTATTTAACACATTCTCTGGCCAGATTCTCACACACTAATTACATGTTTTTTAAATACCATATTTTGAACTTGACAAGAAACACTCTATTGAGAGAGCCTCGTCTGGGCCAATGTCTTAAATGGGTATCATGACACAGTGACTTAAGTAGGTGTCATGACAGTTACTGAGGAGCATCAACGCACATCCCTGCCTTCAAGTTCCTAAGAATCTAGAAAAATAACACATTCATTATCTTTAAAAAAAATTAGGCAAACCTTTTCTTCCTCTCAAGTCACTTACTTGAAGACCTAAACATTGAATAAAGATTTTGATGTTGAAAGGAATTCCATCATTTTGATTGTTCAAGGAAAGCCTAAAAGTAGACTTCATCTGTTATATGGAATATAAGAGGTTATAATACGTTAATTTTATTGAATACTTTTAAAAAACGATTAAAAAAAATATCCAGGAACTGGGGCACCTGGGTAGCTCAGTCAGTTAAGCATCTGACCTCAGCCCAGGTCATGATCTCACGGTTCGTGAGTTCAAGCCCCCGTCGGGCTCTGTACTGACAGTGCAGAGCCTGGAGCCCGCTTCGGATTCTATGTCTCCCTCTCTCTCTGTCCCTGCCCTGCCCCTACTCACACTCTGTCTCTGTCTCTCTCAAAAATAAATAAACATTAAAAATAATAATAATAATAATAATAATAATAATAAATATCCAGGAACCACACAATATTTTAGATACTTTGCCTGTGTTACAGCACTTAATTCTCCTGACAGACAGTTTGAAGGAGAAATGTATTTGCCTGGCATGTTACAGATGAAGAAATTCAGGCTAAGAGAGTAAGTTAAATACCTGTTTGCCAAGAGGTTTCATAGTTAATAATAAAAAAGGTAGGCATTCAGACTTTGATCCATCTAGTGCCAAATTCTATGACCTTTATACTATGTTAAGTTTATTTGTTTATTTTTAGAATTTGAAGATTCTGTAAGATCTAGTCTTTTTCCAGTAAACAGACTACTGTCTTTTAAAGATGACACAATTTTAGCAAGAAATAGATGAGTCGTTTCGATGATTTTCTATTATCTCATTACAGCACAATGATTCTGTTATTTCTTGGGAGTTTTCAGTGACACACTTTAGAATCTTCTTTCTTGCTGGATGGTATATTGACTATTTAAGTATGTTTTTGTTGCTCAGTTTTTTTATTTTTATAAAATAATTTTCATTTTTAACCTGGTAGAAGGCTATGAATGAATGTTACTTAAAAGTATTTAGAGTTAATAGCACTGTTTGATACATTTACAAGAAAAGTTGTGACGTAACAATATTGCAGAACAGAAATGGACGGACTGTAGCCCATGTTTGTAAATAAAGTGTTGTTGGAACACAGCCACTCTGATTTGTTTATGTGTCACTTGTGGCAGCTTTTTGTGCAGTAACAACAGAGTAGGGAAGCCGTGACCTAGACTATGTGGCCCACCAAGCCTAAAATACACTATCTGGACCTTTACAGAAAAAGGTTGCAGATTCTTGCTCTAGAGTCTAGACTTCTTCCCCCTCTCCTTTGAGTTGGGTGTGCTCCATTAGAATGCCAGAGACTTAAGTGGGAAACACATCAGAAAATGTTTTCCTAAAGAATCGCCTTGTCTAACGTGCTTTTTCTCTAATCTCTGCAGGTACCGACCAAGAAACTGAAGAAATATGAGAAAGAATATCAGACAATGCGAGAGAGTCAGCTGCAACAAGAAGACCCAATGGATAGATACAAGGTATGGGCGGCAGGGGTCACCCGTCAGAGCAAAGTGCCTTCTGCACCCTAAGGTCGCAGTAAGTGTGGCAAGTTCAGTGTCCTCTGCTCCCTTTTGATTGACTTAGATGCTCTCTGACCATGATAAATGTCCAGGTATGTTTTCGTTTCAGGAAACTCTTGAGTAGCCAACCATAATATTTCTTTTCTTTCAGTTTGTATATTTGTAGGAAACTCCACCTGTTGCATTTATACTGGGAGTCTTCATAAGAAGCTGAGAGAAAGAGAGGGGAAAAAGAAAGAAAGTGGCTATCGACTACTTTCAAAAATGAGAAAAAAAGGAAAATGGCAAAGTACTGTTTTAGCTGTGCGTGGTCACATCCACAAAGACTGTTAGAAGGTGAACTGTTCCAAGACTGGCACCAGAATGTTTCAGACTTTCCTCTGTCTGTGGCAAATGTTAAAAGTACAAACTCATTTGGAAGGAAAAATAAAACCCACAAAGGTTAATGGAGCACAGTATTGGTGTTTGTTGCAACATTTATTTCCACAAATTTATGAGAAACAAGTGACATTTCACTACAGTATGCAGTTTCAGAATCAGAGTGATTTCAATTTAATATCTTAGTTAACTGTAGTATTTTATTTTCCATGGGGCCATTCACAGAGATCGATCTCTTCAGTGGTAATTAGCAACACTGTTCCCATGATGCAGTGTTGGGGAAACACTGATTTTGAACTTATTTTTTCCAACTGTAATATTATTGTCCCTTGAATATGTTTTTAATCCCTCAGATTCCTACAGGTGCATAATGGTTCCCTCCCTCTGCATGTCAGTAACATTAGGATTAGAGAATATTGCATTTTCACACAGAGCATCACCAATGCCAGAATAGCCTACCAGATAATATACTGGGGTCGCATTGTCAGATCGCCCACAACAGGGTGACTTGTACCTCTGTGACTCCGGTTGCCTTTATGTGGTCGGAAACACATGGGCAGCTGTAGTCAAAGAACGGCTTGTCCTCGCTGCTGAACTGAATAGCGCGGGGGTGGGGGGCTCGGAGTGGGGTGTGGCGGCAGCAGTATGTGGATTTTGTGGTCAGGCCTGAGTTCAAATCCTGGCTTTCAAAAAACAAAAACACCATCATAGGATTTGGAATCCACATTAGGGGTTTCAATATCTACCCCGTTGTTCAGCAGCTTGGGCTGTTGGTGAACTTCTTCCTCCTCTGTAAAGCATGTAGCTTAGGCATTTCCTTGAATGACTTGTAAAGATGAGGGATTTTGTGTGTCACGTACCTAGCACGTGGTTGGTGTTCGATAAACGGTTGTTATTAGCCTCACTAGGCCAACTCCTCCAATTACCCAGCTGTGACTAGAGTCATAGCCCCTTTGGGGGTCTGTTCCTCCAGTCCCCCACTTCCCCATTTCACATTTCTCCCAAGTAGTATTGCTGCCCCATAACCTGACGTTTCTCTCCTTGTTTCTCGAACTGGCTACAGGAGTGATAATAAGATTCCCCCGTACTGCTGTGGCAGATAACTGTTAACGCTTAAGGTGCTCACAGAATACAGTTTGCAGCTAATTCCCACCACCACCACCTCCCAATAAAACCAGTTTTCACGTAGCTCATGTAGCATGCTGCTTTAAAAAGGCTTGAAGCAGTAATTATAAAATATTCTTAAGGATCCAAAACGAAGCCCTCCTACTGCTGGTATCATTCTAATTTTCTTAGTTGCCATCAAATAAAATCTGGGAAGAATGCTTTAAAATAGAAGAGAGGAAAACGGAAGACTCAAGTTATATATTTAAAATCCGTCTGGGGCTGAACTGGGTATTGCTTCTTTAATCCTTTTTGTGTCAGAGTAGATCTGTACAAACGGCACAAGGCTTATTATGTTTTAAAAAGTACTTATCACACATTAAGACCGTTAGTGTGTGCCAGTTTTACTGAGGGACCAAAGTGAAATTAAACTTTTTGTTTTTGTTTTGAAAACAGACACTACTTTTGAGTGTGATGGCCTGTTCTTCGTACACATAGCAGATACCCTCTATAGCTATTTATTTATTTATTTATTTATTTATTTATTTATTTATTTATTGTAATAGCTTGTCAGTACATCTAACTAATATTCCTATACCCCTTTAATAATAGCTGAACATTAATATTGGCGATATACTTGATAAAGTTATAATCCTCAAATTATAATCACATTTTCAAGGTGACAGTTGACAACATAGTTTCCAACCATTAACAGATTTGTTCTTTCAGATAGGCAGTTAAGAAGCTAGTGAAAATTGCCTGAAAGTAGGAAAGTGTTCTAGGAAATACCACTTAGCATCTTCTGACTTTAGTCCAGTCAAGAATAAGATCTGTGTCCCCGGCATGAGCACTTTATAATTCATAGATCTTGGGCTGGGAACCTAGTGTTGCATAAATTCTTAACAATAATTTAGAGGCATCATCATGGGCATCCAGCCAGAAGTCCTACCTGCCAGCTCACTAACAACCCCTCCTCACCCATGAAGATCCATATTGCTTAAAATGCCACGTCTACCCCCTAGCTTACTCTATGGCAAGGGAGTTAGGAAAGTTGTGTCACTTTTTTTTTTAAGAGCCCATAAATGTCATACATACAATAAAATATTCTGAGAGATTTTTCAGTTTGATGCTGTTTCTCTCGGCAAACAAAAAGGGCTCTTGCGTGGAAGCCAGAGATAGGATTAAAGACTCAACAATGAGGAGGTCACATTCTGGCTGTGTCCAAATATGTGTTTTGTGTCTATTTTTATGGCATATGCAGATACCTACATTTTCAAGTTATGTCACCAAACACACCTGAATCTAACACTGAAATCTCAACCACAAAGAAAGAGATGAATTATGTTGGTGTAAGTTTAAATTTTAGAACCCCTAAACACAAAAATCTTCTGGAATTAGGCGAGTGGTGATGGTCGTACAGCTTTCTGAATATACCAAAACCACTGAATTGTGCATTTTAAAAAGATGAATGTATAGTATATGAATTACATCTCAAAAAGAAAAAATAATCCCCAAGTAAAATGTTTCAAGAAGATTGACATCCAGCCTGCCATCTTCTTTTCATAGATCCCAAGTGACACCAGAGGTGCCTATACAGAAGCCATACTTACGGGAGGGAGATCTTTCTGTCCGATTTGGAGCTAATTAATGACTATAAATCCTGTGTGTGCTCCTATTTATAGGGGACAGTGGGTGGAATATTCATTTTTGTACATAAATATATATGCACCCAGACATAAACATATACAAATATGTGCACACAGTGGGCCACCTGGTGTTGGCTTCAGTTTGCGTTTGAAACTCAGCTGTATCATGACTTCCTATGGTCTCTGGTGTAGCTGCTCTGCTTATCTTCGTGACTAGATTCCAAGACACAAAAAAGAAACTTTATTGTGAGAAGAATATGGAACATTTATTCTAAACGTCTTTTATTGTCCTTCTTAAGTTTGACCTGGACATATTTGTGCAGTGGTATTTATCTACTCTGAGACGTTGGTTTGTAAATTAATTTATTTCAAACGAAGTGAAATTCAGACTGAAGGTTTGTCCATAGAAATACGTCATCTACATTTTCATTTTCATACAAGCCCCCAGAAAACAAACGAATATGTGTAGCTGTTTTAGTATATTTTAAAATTTAGTAGCCAAGCCCCTAATAAGTAATTACCAACTCTAGGAATTATAATACTATTTTCAGTTTTAAGGAGATGAATTGTTTCTGTTGAGGGAAAGTTAGTTTTCTAACAATGTAATCTGACAGCACCTTTTAGAGAATTGCAGCCTTCATCTACTTCTGGAAGATGGGATGCTTTCCTTGTTTAATTAAAGAACTACCTGCACAAATGTGGGTTAAGCCTTAAAAAGCACAACTAATTAATTGAATTCAGCGAGTCTCCCAAAGCATAATGAAGATTATGTTATCACCTATTTGAGATGAGCAACTCCTAGAAGGAATCAGGAATGCTCAAACTCTCTTGAGTTGGGACACAGAGTATTATCTGTCATTTCTAATTGAAGTATCTTAGCCATGTTTAGTATAATTAAATTTAGAATGTTTCATTTCTTTCATGAGGTTAGAAATAGTAATTCTCTTACCAAAGTGTAACTCAAACAGGAAGAAAATAGTTCCTCCAAGTGTACAAAAAGTTTGTCTTGCACATACTAATTTTTGTAGATCAGTCGTCCCTGCATGTAATTTTGTTTTAATTTTTTTTAACGTTTATTTATTATTGAGAGACAGAGAGAGACACAGCATGAGCATGGGAGGGGCAGAGAGAGAAGGAGATACAGAATCCGAAGCAGGCTCCAGGCTCTGAGCTGTCAGCACAGACCCCGACGCGGGGCTCAAAGTAAAAACTCGCAAGATCACCACCAGAGCTGAAGTCAGACGCTTTACTGACTGAGCCACCCAGGCATCCCATCCCTGCATGTAATTTAAAATTAAACTAAACTATTTAATTATACTTGGAAGAAACAATACAAAAATATGAAGTGAAGCTTACTTGTACTTGCATTATTTGCCATCCTTCCATAGCCAATGAAATAACAGACAAGTTACCACTTTTGTTTTTAACTTGTCAAGTGAAACAAGTTTAAATTTTGCTAGACTTCTAACCTGGGGGGGGCGGGGGGATGGCTCTCCTTTCTCTTACTGTGTTGGGCATTTCCTTACAGTCAAGATAAGCGAATCCATCTTTGAAAAATGTTTTTCTTCCAATGAAAATAAACATTTTGCTAGTTTTCCTCATTAGCGAGACTGTCATTGGCTTTTGGAAATATTTATGTTTATGAAATAATGTGCTTTTAATGAGTAGTAATAGTCAAGAGCATGGTTTCCATCTGCCTGTGATAACTTCCTGATAAACTTCAGAAGGCTGCCACTCATTTTGAGCATGGATAATCCAGTGAACTCATTGTTGTAAGACGGTGGAAATTGCCAGCCTAAGCCCTGTTGAGGATTCTTGAGCAAACTGGCTAAGAAGGAACAGGTGGTTTCTGATGATGCCTGTTCGCTGATTGAGTTATACCTACTACTTGAGGGAAGCAAAAATGTTATGCATATTAAGAATCTCTAAGTAGGCTTATTGATGACCTCCAGAATGAATTCTCCAAAAAATGTATTCCATTTTTAGTAAGTTTTGCTTCCTGTTAAAGTAGTAGTACCTGAGAAAAATTGCGTCACACTGACACGTTTTGACATTATCGGTAAGCCGTTTTCTTTTTTAGAATTTGATTTGTATGCTAGAGCAGGGCTGCAAACTACGGCCCGTGGGACGCATCGGCCCACGGCCTGTTTTTGTAAATAAAGTTTTCTTGGAACACAGCCACACCCCTTGTTTATTCATCATCATCTAGGACTGCTTTTGCACAACAGTGGCAGAGTTTGAGTAGTCTCAACAAAGACCATGTGGCCTGCAAATCCTACAGTGCTTAGTGTCTGGCCATTTACATGAAAAGTTTGTTGACCCCTGTGCTAGAGTATAATCTAAGACTGGTTTTTTATTTTTTATTTTATTTTTTTTTCAACGTTTATTTATTTTGGGGACAGAGAGAGACAGAGCATGAACAGGGGAGGGGCAGAGAGAGAGGGAGACACAGAATCGGAAACAGGCTCCAGGCTCCGAGCCATCAGCCCAGAGCCTGACACGGGGCTCGAACTCACGGACCGCGAGATCGTGACCTGGCTGAAGTCGGACGCTTAACCGACTGCGCCACCCAGGCGCCCCTAAGACTGGTTTTTTAAATGCTGGAAAAACTGCAGTCTGGTTAGCCAACTGCCAGTTAGTTATTACTGACGAGATTTTGGTTTTAGTTTGACATTTAAATTTTAAAAAATTTCTACCAGAATGATAAAATAGGATATGTTGGGTAAAGAAAGAGTGTAAAATGATTTCAGATATCCAGATTTTTCTCTGTCAAATCTTCATTTGCAGACAACGTAGGCATTGAAACATTTATCTGTAGGCATTTGTCTTTGGATGTCAAAAAGCTGTTTGCTGAGGTGGGATGCTGATAATTATCAACTCTGGAAAGAATTACCCAAAGGAAAATATGTGAGAGTGGAGTGCGTTGTTGCAAATAAAACCGTGCTGGATCTTTTAGGAAAACATTTCCTCCTGACCCTTAAATGTCTCTAAAAACATGTGCCAAGAATTCATTCTAGCAGCAGACGACACACCCAAAATGCTGAGCTTGACTCCACGGAGCTGCCTCTTTCCCCGTCACTTTTTCCTGTAAGGCTTAGTTTATTTTCTTCTGAATGCCGGTTCACGTTTCCCTGGTTTCTCACGGAATAAATGACGTTCCCCATCCCTCGCCCCGCCTCACCCACCGCCCAGCCCCCAAGACGCAGAAGACCACTAGAAACGTTCCCCTCCCTGGCCATTTCATTCTGTTGCCTGAAGATGAACTGTTCGGCAAGGCTTCTGACCTTGTCACAGGAGGAAGTTCCTCCCACCCAGCTTTGGTAACACGGTCTAAACAACTCACACCGGAGCGGCTAATAGTTCCACAGGCAGCGTTTCCATCAGCACGCGAACTGCAGATGGCAGCGTGGACAGGGAGGGGCTTCGTCTTCCTGAGTTGAGACTTGCCCGCTGGCTGCCTCAAGTGTACTTTCTTCCAGCGAATGTTTGCAGTCAGAGAGAGAGCTTGGAGTAAATGACGCTCTCAGGAAAAACAAAATAGCAAACCGGCCTCGACAGGGGTCTGCTTTTGTGACTGCCGTTTGGTAAATGTATCAGTAGGTGTGCAATTTCATTGGATATTCTGTTTTGTTTTTTTTTTTCAATTGTCTTTGTACCTATGATTGAAAACGGTAGTTGGTCTATGACTGTTGAGGAGGTAAGTTTTTTTTGTTTTTTTTTTTTAATCTGTGTGTGTCTGTGATACCGGCGTCTGTCTGTCTGAAAAATGCAGTATCCTCCTCCCAGAAGTTACTGAGCAAACTTGCCCGGCTGTTCGGCTCCCATGCCAGTGGGGGAGGGCACCGAGGAGGACAGCGTCGTCCGCCTTCTGTTCAGGTGATGTCAGGATGTGCAGGACGGAGGACGTTTCCAGCGGTGCGGTGTGAGGGTTCCGGGTTCTGTAGCTGGCTCTCCCGCAGGCTTCTCGGAGCGGAGAGGGGAGCCGTCTGCCTGCGGGGCCGACCGGCTGGGCACAGCTGGGCACAGCTGCCGGCGCGAACCAGGCTCGCGGCTGACCCCCCGGGCGCTGGCGGGCGGGCCGCCCTCGGGGACCTCGCAGGATGAACCTGGCCTGTCCAGACGGAACTTTCTGCTCCGTCGGGGCAGCAAGGCGAACCGTTTGGCGCCTCAGTCAGTTGCGGGGAACACAAGCTTTGCCCCTCGGGAAGGGCTGCCACAGACAGCCGAGCAAGAAAGCCGGCTGGACCCCTCGGTGAGCGCGGGCCGGGCCCTGCGCAGGGACCCTCCACCTCGCCGGGGAGCAGTGCCTCTGCGGTGCAGGGAGGACTTTGGAGGACGATGCTGCATTTTCGGCCCCACGGCTTGCTTTCCCACGTGTCTGCGCGCAGCGCGGGCGTCACCTTCCCCCTGTGCTGCTTGCTGTGTGCCACACGCCCAACTGAAGCTTCTGCTAAAGCCGAGCCAGCAGGTGCGCCCCTGAGGCGGCTGTGCTTCCTAGGGACCCTTAGACGCTCACAGCTCCCCCCAGATCTGTCCCCTGGCCACCGCCTCCACCCCCGTGACGCACCCGCGTGCCACAGGCGCAGTAAGGGGAACTTGCCGGTCCGCACTCCGGCGGAGCTCCTGCCTCTTCTCAGATAACATCAGGCGTCAGGCCTTTATCTCCAAGCATCGGTGAAGTACCACCTGCTGCATCTTGAAAATACTTGGAACAGAGTGCTCTTCCCTGTGCGATTTCCTCTGCAGGTTATTTGCACTCCCCCGGAAGCGTATGTCGCTGTGACCTGAAAAACGGGTAGCTGCCACGTGGTCACTGGTGGTAAATGACTGTAATCTAAGTAAGAGTTGAGCGGACTCTGCAGTTTGGAATCCCGCAAGTAGGATTTCAGTGGGAACCGGACGCCTAATTCAGGAATAGGTATCAGAGTAGCATCCTCGTGGTCTCTCGGAGGGACTGGTCAAGAAAGAGAAAAATCGCTCCTGGGCCCCAGTGGTCTGCTTTGTGAACTATGTTGTGAAAAAAAGGGGCTCGGTATTGCTGCTTGTTCCCCGTGAGGAGGACACGGATTGGAAAAGTTTCCGAAACCCCCCCCCCCCCCGCTTTTTTTATATATAATTCTCAGCTTTCTACAGATATGCAAGTTGGTTCCACGAAAAGGGATATTTAGACAAATCAGGGTAGAAGACTGACTCTCTGGCCTCTGCTAGAATTTGGATTGCTTCAGCAACGGTTGAAAGATTGAGCTGTAGATGCCCTTGATTTATATACTAGTGTCTCCTTTTATTACACTTCTGTGGAGGTTAGAACTTCTATAGATTGAGGGGACTGCCAGAACTTGATGAGTGCAATGTGCCCTACAAATATGTACACAGTCTTTGCAGGGATATCTTGGGAAAGCGTTCGTGGCAAGGCCATGCATTGGGGAGGTTACGTTGTATCTTGGTCAAAAAACGAAGATCCAGTATGGTTTCTGGTAGAATATGAGCTTCTAACAGGAGTGGACTTCTAAAAAGTTCTCATTTGGGCAGTTTATCCTTTTCAACGGAATTGAAATTCCGAATGACTTTTAATTTTTTTAAACAACATTTTAAACACCTGTGTTGTGTATTCATTGTAGAAAACTTAGAAACATTTGTAAAGTACAAAGGCAACCATAAAAATAAATCTACCTACAATTAATAGTGTCATTTATGTTGTTAGGAAAATGAGATTTTCTAGTTACTTGTCTTTTTTACTTCTGTTAGGTGGCTTAAGCATTTCTTTCATCATTAGATATTTTTTCCCTTAATTTTAACACTGCATGGAATTCTATTATGAATTTATTTAAAAGTATTTAAGAGATTTTGAACTGTTTTTATCTACTTCCATAGATTTCTTTTTCAGAAATGTTTTGGTGGGGCGCCTGGGTGGCTCAGTCAGTTGAACGTCCGACTCTTGATTTTGGCTCAGGTCGTGATCTCAAGGTTCTTGAGTTTAAGCCTTGAGTTGGGCTCTGCGCTGACAGCTCGGAGCCTGTGTGGGATTCTCTCTCTCCCTCGCTCTCTGCCCCTCCCCCGCTCACGCTCTATCTGTCCCTCTCAAAATCAATAAACAAACATTAAAAAAATGTTTTGGCATTCCCCAGCTATCCCACTCTTCCTTTTCCAAAAGAGAAGACAGAAATAGACCCTGCGGGCTAGTTCTAGTCAACACGCACGTTCATCCTTTAACCTCCCCACTGGCCCTGCCGGGGGGACCCTCTACCTCCATGGAAGTCTTGGGCTCTGCCCTCACCATCGGTTTCTTAGCCCTTCTTTAAAAAACAAAAAGAAAAACAGCAACTAGGCTCTCTTTTTCCCATGTAACCAATCCTGGGTTGTTCTGTGGAAGATAAGAGCCATCCACCCCACACGCTGTGCTGTGACATGCTATCTTCCGGGGCATAGATGAGTCTTCTGGCTGTGTGGCACTGCTTTGTCTGAGTTTCTGCCGCCCCTGCAGAAAACACCATTAGGAGTATAAATCTGAAAAACAGGAAGGTCTCATCGCATTGAAGTCTTTCCTGTCAGCTCTCTGAATCTCCTGTAACTGCTAACAGTAGCAAAAACAAAAACAAAATAACCACTTTTGATACTTTGGAGTGGAAGACAGTAAATTGCCCTTCTGAAAATCCACGTGAATGTACAGAATGTAACTTGGACCTTTCATCATATAACTTTGTTTCAGTTTTTCCTGGGAGTTCAAGAGGAAAAAAAAAACCAAACAAACAGCCCAGTGATTTTTTTTACCCAGAACCTCTTAATCTGAAGTTTTAAAAAACACCCAAACAAATATTTAGAGACATTGTCGTAAGGACTGTTGCTCTTTACTAATAGAAAAACTGGTGTTCAGGAAGCTATTTTTACCCCAAGAATGGAAATGTCTGTTGATAGCAAAGTCACCGACCCCTATCCTGATTCTGGAGTTAGTGCTCTTAATTAAACATATTCCATGAATTTGAATTCTGATACTAGACAGACGACTTGAAGAAATATCTAGAGGTTCCCCCCATTTCACCCCTTCTATGTTGTGCCATTTTCCTTGAGGTCAAGGGTGGGATTATTGTGCACGCCTCAAACAGAGAAGGTCCCGTGTCTGTGCTCTAGGTCTAGATGAAAATGTCACAGGACTGGGGATATGTGGGGAGATTTTGCCTTTTGTGGCACGTGTTTTATAACGAAGCCTTTTCTAAGGATGCCTGTAAGGGACAGTTGCAAGTCTCACGGGGTAGAGAACCGCATCTGCACTGCTAGCTTGACTCACTGTCGTTTCCCAGACGGCAGCCCTGCGTCCCTGTGCCACTCGCGCCTTCTCCTTTCTTCACCTTTCAGAGGTTCACTTTGTTGTCGTTGGCTTGTGTTTCCTCCCCAGCCCCCTTGGCCTCTGCTAGTACGTCCAGGTGCTAATGCCCGCCTCTGGCTGTCGCTCTTTTCCTGCAGAGGGAGAACCGGAGACTACAGGAGGCCAGCATGAGGCTGGAACAGGAGAACGATGACCTCGCCCATGAACTGGTCACCAGCAAAATTGCTCTGCGAAACGACTTGGATCAGGTAAACTTGGTTGACCTCCCACCGTGACGACCTCCTCAAGGGTGAGGACTGAGTGGCGCCCACCACGGTCCCTCTGGGGCTCACGCTGTGCTTGATACCGACTTGGCTGCCTGTTGGATGGAGGGACGGGCGATGGGGCGGGAGGGGGCAGCTTGTGCTGATGGGAGAGGGCGGAAGACGCGGAGCCTGGAGCCTTTGAGAACGGAGGGTTTGGGCTATTTCCAAACAGCGTGTGCGACGTATTTTTTTTTATAACTCTCAACTTCTCTGGTGTCTCTTCTCTTCATTGGTACTTTTCCTAAGCCGAGGGCTGCCAGCATAATTACCCAGAGATATTAGTCACCAAGAGTATACGGATGCCCTTCAAACATTGGAGGGCACTTCTTTTTGTGGAACAAAAAGAATTCTCAGCTACAATAAATGTGAAGATTTTATATGAAGTATGTACATTAAGACGTATGTCCTGTTGGATTGGGAGGCGTTCTAGTGGCTACTAAGGGCCAAGGCCGCCTGGGTGTGAATCCTGGCATTACCGTTTACTAACCCCGTGACCCTGGGCGGTTCGGACCCTGCCTGTGGGTTTTGAATAAGGCAAAGCACTTGAACAGTGTGAGTTCCAAAAATGTTAGCTGTTGCTAGAAGACCTTAAATCGTTCAGCTTCCCTGGTTCTTTCCACCAGTACCGACAGCTTTAGGACTTCCTGTTTTCTGTTGCTAGTGTTTTCAACGACAGTTGGCAAGATGGAAGGAGTCTTGTGCAGATTTAAAATTATCCCTCTTTTCTGACTTAAAAAGTGATTACTCCCAACAAATGGTGCCAGGGTCAGAAAAACTGAGCCTTGTACTGTTGAACCTGTAACAAAACAGAGGCGTTACTTGTGTTCTAACTGCTCGTGGACAACATTTAAAATACACACCTAATGATATGAATATGATTAAATGTTTGAGATGGAAGAGTTTGTTAAATGTTTACAAATGGTCCCTGCCTCAACTCCTTGTTCCCATACTAATTTTGCGGTTCCAAAGTTTCAGCCACAGGAAGATGGGCAATAAGACGACTATTAAGGAAAATCGTGCTAAAGGGGGAGAAGGGGAAGCTGAAGGAATCCACACTAGACAGAGTTTAAAAATAAAACAAACTCTGCTGTGGGGACACAGGATGTAGAAGGTAGAAAAGCAGCCTGGTTAAGGGGTGGGGGCGGGGTGGCCCCTTTCACCGCAGAACTGCTCAGCCAGGCTGTTGGGAAGTTATTAGAGATGGTGTGAAAAATGCGTGAGTAGGAGAGCGAGAACCAAAGAAGACAGAGGGCCTCCGCTCCAGCAGGGCTATAACCAGCCTGACCTTGGCTGGTACATTTATGTATTAATGAGACTATGGTGGTGAGTCAGTACTGTGATGAAATTCTTGTTTCATATTAGCTCTCCTAACAGCCTGACTCACATTTGATTCTGTCATTTTGAATCTTGTATCCATTAATAGTTTTCTTACGATGGATAGCTAAATGAAAAAGCGCTCTAAGCAGTTGGGCTCTGCGGGGATGTGGTGAGATTCACTAGAGAGAGTTGTACATTGAAAGTTGTGCGGGAAGTGTATTTGATATTCTCTATCAAGCCCTTAAACGGATTAAAAAGTAATGAAATGAAATATCCACTGAGTGTCTACTATGCACCGAGGACCATATTTAGGACTTTCATAGCATTAGCTTATTTAATCTCACTAATGACTTGACTCCATCAAGCAGGGATTATTTTAATCTTGCATTTAAAAATGAGGAAAATGACATATACACTCTGACTTGGAAAACCATGCTAACAGAGACCTGATCAGAAATATGTGTGCAAGATTGTTAACTACTTGTGTCACTTGGAAGAATAAAAAGTGGAAATAATGCCTATGTCCAATAGAAAGGGAGAATGAAAGTATATCTGTAAAATGTCTTCTTGGAATTGTTCTTCAAAACAGGGAAGATGGTGTTATAATAATATTTTTGTAAAACCATATATTTATCTGTATATAATGCTTGCATCTAAATAGCAAGGGATATGGCTGGCATGGGGCAGTCATGTTAGGAAAGAAAGCTGAAATATGCTTCAAAAGGAAAAACGCCTACAAGAAAATACATCAAAATATTAGTACTAGATATCTCTGGGTGATAAGAGTAAATCTAATTTGGGGTGCCTGGGTGGCTCTGTCGGTTAGGTGTCCAACTTCAGCTCATGTCATGATCTCACACTTTGTGAGTTCAGGCCCCACATCTGGCTCTCTGCTGTCAGTACAGAGCCCACTTCAGATCCCCTGTCCCCCCACCTCTCTCTCTCTCTCTCTCTCTCTCTCTCTCTTTCTCTCTCTCTCTCTCTCTCTGCCCCTCTCCCACTTGGGCTCACATTCTCAAAAATAAACATTAAAAAAAAAAAAAGTAAATTTGGGGCACCTGAGTGGCTCAGTCGGTTAAGCATCTGACTTCAGCTCAGGTCATGACTTCGAGGTTTGTGAGTTTGAGCCCCGCCTTGGGCTCTGTGTTGACAGCTCGGAGCCTGGAGCCTGTTTCAGATTCTATGTCTCCTTCTCTCTCTATCTCTCCCCGACTTGTGCTCTGTCTCTCTCTATCAAAAATAAATAAATGTAACAATTTTTTTTAAAAGAGTCAATTTAATTTTTACATTCATCTTTATACATTTTTTTTCAGTTATTTTATCTTTTATAACACCTTAAATACTTAACCACCCTTGGTTAAGTAATAATATGCATTATACCTTTTTAAAAAAATTTTTTTCATGTTTACTTATTTATTTTGAGAGAGAGCTCGATCAGGGGAGGGGCAGAGAGAGGGGAAGACACAGGATCTGAAGCTGGTTCCAGGCCCTGAGCTGTCAGCACAGAGCCGGATGCGGGGTCGAACTCAAACTGTGAGATCATGACCTGAGCTGAAGTTGGAGGCTTAACCGACTGAGCCGCCCAGGTGCTCCTATACCTTTTTAATAATCAGAAAAATATATATTACTTAAAAAATATTGCACCACCAAGAAAATCCATTTTGTGGATCAG
This sequence comes from Prionailurus bengalensis, assembly GCF_016509475.1. NCBI lineage: Eukaryota > Metazoa > Chordata > Mammalia > Carnivora > Felidae > Prionailurus > Prionailurus bengalensis. The sequence goes on from NC_057360.1 coordinate 16,726,238, forward strand.
TCTGGAAAGACTGCTACATGGACACTCCTGAAATAATTGACTATTGAGCACCTGGGTAGATGGCTCATGTAGATACTCGATACTAGTCCCTGGAGAAAAGATTCCTTGGTTCCTTCATTTTTGCCTCTTTCTCTTATTTCCTCCCTTTTTAAAAGAGTAAGACCTGGCCCCTGCCTGTTGAAACTTATCATCTAAGTGAAAGAATTCAAAAACTGCTATGTCATGCATATTTCCTCCTAACATCTGATTTTGCCATTTCTGCCTGAGCGGGGTTTATTTGCCTGTCAAAAAGCTGTCTGTGCAGTTTAGGTGTCCTGCCCCCCACCCCCCACCCCCAGCCAGGAAGGGCACCAGCCGCACAGAGAAAGCCCAAGCCCCGCCCCCCCTTCACCTGCTTCACTCCATACTTTTCCATTCTCACTTTTATCCAAATCCAATCTCTTCATTAAAATAGCAAAACTTGGGCAGACATTAAACAAACACGAAAGCAGATTGTATTCAAGACAATATGTAAAGCAAACAAGCACTAATTCGGTAATTAGGTGTTCTTTAAAATAAATTATTCCTGGGGCTCCTGGGTGGCTCAGTCGGTTGAGTGTCCGACTTCGGCTCAGATCATGATCTCAAGGCTCGTGAGTTCGAGCCCCGCATCGGGCTCTGTGCTGACAGCTCCGAGCCTGGAACCTGCTTCATATTCTGGGTCTCCCTCTCTCTCTCTGCCCCTCTCCTGCTCATGCTATCTCTCTCTGTTTCTCAAAAATAAGTAAACATTGGGGCGCCTGGGTGGCGCAGTCGGTTAAGCGTCCGACTTCAGCCAGGTCACGATCTCGCGCGGTCCGTGAGTTCGAGCCCCGCGTCGGGCTCTGGGCTGATGGCTCGGAGCCTGGAGCCTGTTTCCGATTCTGTGTCTCCCTCTCTCTCTGCCCCTCCCCCGTTCATGCTCTGTCTCTCTCTGTCCCAAAAATAAATAAACGTTGAAAAAAAAAATTTTTTTTAAAATAAGTAAACATTAAAAAAAATTTTTTTTAAGAAATAAGTAAATAAATTATTCCTTACCCGTGTCATTTTAGTGCCGGCTTTGGGCACCCTGGACACCTGGGCTCTTCATTTTCTCTCTGACACAGCTTTCTGTTTTGACAACTTGCCCTCCATCAGGCGCTTGAAATATGGACTCCTCAGCGATTAAGGGTGTAGAAAGACACAACATCTCCATTTCAGTTTCTGTCGCTGCCTGCCTTCAAGCCCTTCCTGTCATTTCTTGTTCCCAGGGAACAAACAGAAGAGACATACCCAGTAGAAGACCATGCCTAGTCCTTCTAAACAGAGCAAGTTCCGTGTTAGACCAGAAGATGCATGTAATGAGTGGCAAAGTCTTTTGTTTTGTTTTAAATTGGACAACTGGCTTGGCTAGTTCTTTGAGAAATTGGGTCTGGAAGATCCTCATCCCTGATGTGAGAGCTGAACCTTTTGGTCAGGTTATTGGTGGACTTGTGATCAAATCACAAGTCCTCTCTTATGTAGGTCGTAGAAGCCTTAGGTAGTAAGTAGAAGTCTCCACATCAATAAGGCATTATAATATGTGGGTGATTAGAAGACTTAATAGTGACAATAATCTTAACAAATTATGGTGAAGGTTTTACAGTTTGAGTTCAAAGATAGAATTTGAGTATCTGTTTAGTATTACGTCCCTCATTGAACATTAAGGATGACTTCTACTCAAGTATAGAAGACCCAGAAGACTGCTTGTGGAAGGAGAACCAAGTTTTTTCAGATATGGTCCTTTCCTGATGAGCAGCAGAATCTCTCTGACTTTACTATTTAACATAGAGGAGAGACTCTGGATGAAGCTTCCTGGAGAATTCTGGCACTCCTCTCACATGGGACCCGCAGCAATTTCTGCAGATGTTGGAAATATTCCTTTAGTGTTCCAAAACTATAAAATTAAATGTCTAGGTATGGTGTACAATTTAAGAACCTTAAATGTCCAGATAGCATTGACTATTCGAAAATTTACAAAAGGCTAAAAATTGGGGGTGAATCTCTTTAAGAAACCAAACTTAGAATAACATTCACTTTAGAGTGTCATGATGTATATTCTCTTCACAAAATGGAAATTGCTGGGGCTACCGGAAGAGGATCCTTCTTTAGTAGGAGGGCTCTTGCTCAGAAATTCTGGGGTAGAACTTGAGCCAGTGGGTTGAAGTTACAGGGAGCTAGATCTCGGTTAGATTTTTAAGAACATGAAAATGGCCTGTATGGCTGTTCTTCATTCGCTGCTCTGTGACCCTCCATCAGAGACTCGGGGGAGGCACTCCCTGCTTTGACTACAGTCATCTGGCTGGCTGCTCTAGAATTCGCTGTTTTGAATTTCTATAATCTACATGAGATCTCTTATAATTTATGAAGACTTAACTTGCAGCATGTATTTTGCCCACCTCTAATTTTAGGATGTTCTTTCGCTGTGTAGATTTCCTCTATAAAATCCAATGTTATCAGAACAAATTTTAAAGTCTTTAAAAGGGATTTTTTCACCTCAGCTACCCAATAGATGCAAATTATCTGAACACCGAACTGTAACCGTTAGAATATGGGGACATCAGGAACTGGAAGACAGAACAGAGAAGCTGGAATGCCAGGACCCAGCAGACGGTGCTGGCCTGGCCATCTGGATGTGTGGGCGATACGGTGAAACACAGACACAAGGCCACCTGGCCAGTTTTCACAATTACTTGGATAATGTTTTGCTGTTGTCAGCCAGGGATGGCTTCTTCAAATAGCTGCCTCTCCTCTGCATCTGCGGTTTCCTCTACTGAACTCATCCTGTGGCCCTCCGCCACCTCCACTCCACACAGTAGCTTCAGCAGTGACTTGAATGCCACATCCGTTCACTCACCAAGTACTTCCGGAGCCCCTCCCCTACCTGGGGCTGGCCTTGGTGCTGAGGAAATAGCCAGGAGCGAAAGAGACGTGGTTCCTGCCTTCCAGGGCTGAAAGTCTGGTGGGCAGTACAAATAAATCATACATGCATCTTGTCATTACAGATTGTGCTAAGTGCGATCAAGGGAAGTTGGAGAGATTTGAGCAGAGGAACTGATTTAGATGGGGGGTGAGAAGCTGATTGAGATGAGGATGAGTGGGGCAGGGCTCAGGCCTTGCTTTACTGCAGATGTGAACTTGGAGCTGAGACCTCAAGGGTGAGGTGAGGGTCCAGAGTATGCAGTAGGCACCTGTCAACTAAGTTCAATGCACGCACAGTGCTTTCCTGGTTAACTGGACTCTGTATCCAAGTTAAAACCGGAGTATTGTCTCTGAGCTTTTCTTGACCATTCTAGAAACATGGTCTTTTCCATTTGCATTCCTGGTCCATACATCATTTTTCCTCATGGCTATCTCTGTCATGGGTTTTTGGTCTTAATTTCTCCTTGCTGTACTCACTGTCCTGTGGGAGTAGCCTTGTGAACCATTTTACCTCCGCTGGTCTTTGAATTTTCTCACCTGACTGTTGTCCATGGATCAGCCCGTCTCCTCTCTGAGCCCACCCCCAACCCCCTTGCACTAACAGCCAGAAGCTTCCATAGGAGGTTCCATCCAGTCCATCTACATAGTCTCAGAGCGGGTGCTGTTGTGACATCTGAAAACGTGCAAGAAGCGTTTAGAAAGTGCCTGCCCTTTGGTGCCATCCAACTCAGAATTCAGATCATGGCTCTGATATTAGATGTCCGCCCCAGTCAGGTTATTTGCTCCCTCCAGACTTCCCTGTCATTATCTGTAAGATAATTCTTGCTGTGAGGATCAGAGATGGCGTGTGCCAAGCGCCTGCTGTATCGTTGGCATTCAGTGAGAGCAGCCACCCCCGGGTGAGCTAGGAGGGGAGAAACGGCTTTTGGTAGTGACGCAAGAGTCGTAACTAGAGATTAGGTTCGGAGGAAGTATACGCACGCTTCCTTCACCTTTCTTTGTGTGATGTGCTCTGATTTGCAGGCAGAAGACAAGGCGGATGTGTTGAATAAGGAGCTCCTCCTGACCAAACAGAGGCTGGTGGAGGCTGAAGAGGAGAAGAGGAAGCAAGAGGAAGAGACTGCGCAGGTAAAAGGCAGAGGTGGGCTGTTTCTTTACCCAGGAGGATCGGCCCATGGAGCTGATGAATACAATAAGCAGGAAGTAAAATGACACTTACTCTAAATCAAGGGCCACCTTGAAGCAGTACATGTGAGTAGCGTGGGTCTCGACATTTCTTTTGAAGGGCGCTAGAAGACGAGGCCGCGTTTCTACCCTCCAACAGCTCTTAGGAATCTGCCTTGACTCAGATGTCTGGCGAGAGTGTTAAGCTCCCTCTAAGTTTAGTAACTTGGAATTGCGATCCAAGAACCTTGACGAATCCGCAAAGTTTGTGTCGTGTCTCCAAGGTAATTGACTTCAGCAGTATTTTAGGAGGATTATGAAGCGGAAAGCCCACAGAGATCTCTGCTGCAAGCTGTCTCAGTCAGTCACGCCCGATTTTCCTGATTCATGCCTTAGAAGAACATTCCTGGCAGAGCTCTCAACCCTTACTCCTGGGGGGAATAGAAAAAGCAGCTCTTTGGGAACCAGCCTTGTTGTTAGCACCCTCCAGTCATCGTACGAGTTGTGAGGCTGTTCAGCTGCAAGATGCCACTGTGGCAAAGGCGTTCCACATAAGTGACAGGAGGGGCCTCTCCACCCAAAGAGTTGAGGCTTCAGGCTTCCCTAAGAAAGAGCAGGCCCGCTTCACCAATGTCCTCCGTCTGTCAGTCCCAGCCAGGCGGGATTAACTCACTTACTTTAATGAGTTTCATTCTAAGACATCAATAACACTAAATATAAAACAGAACATAAAGCGTTTCAAAGACCTGCATCCAAGCAGAAGAAATCCACTTAAGTTTCTGATGAATGGATGCATCCTTTAGCACCTTCCAGGGTTTATAAAAAGTGTTTCATGATTTTTTTTTTTAATGATGAAATGACTCTTGGCATTTAGTGTGGACCAAGATTTTTTTTCCACTCAAAAATTTTCAGGAGCTGATTATCCAGTTGGAACTAGGCGTTTTGATGGGTTTTGTGTTTTTCTTTACCTCCTGCCTTTTGGGGGCCCAATTCAGTACTTTGGGTAAAGAATGAAGCTATTGGCAAATTAATTATTCTTTTAAGTTAATTTATTTATTTTGAGAGAGAGCAGGAGGGGCAGAGAGAGAGAGAATCCTAAGCAGGCTCCACATTGTCAGTGCAGAGCCCGAAGTGGGGCTTGAACTCATAAACTATGCGATTGTGACCTGAACCGAGATTAGAAGTTGGATACTTAACTGACTGAGCCATCCAGGCGCCCCTGCAAATTAATTAGTTTAATCCATACTTCTTCGCTCCCCTTGATGTGTGTGTGTGTGTGTGTGTGTGTGTGTGTGTGTGTGCGCGCGCATATATCCTGTGTTGATCATTATAGTGCCTTTGTGAGATAGCAATTATGCTCTTCGTGTGTCAGATAAGGAAACCATAGTTTCGAGAATTAAGTGGCACTTGCTCAAAGCCCCTCAGCTTTCTAAGTCTGTCCTGAAGTCAGTGGGGCCTTACTGTAGGACGGGAGGAGGCTGTGACTTACATCCTTAAATTATGTAAGACAGAGAACAGAGACGAATACAAACAACTAAGTTTGAATCAATATAACCCACAAATTGCTTTTAGAACTTAAGAACATAGCAAATATGAAGAAATCTGGAAAGCATCCGATAATAAGGAGTCCAGTTATAAATCACAATCATGTGCGAATTAGCAAATACGGAGCACACCCCATTCATAACTGGGAGGCTGCCAAACAGAATTTATCCATTTATTCTGTTATGTGCTTAAAGATTAACCAGAGTGTTTTGTGTTTGGTTGTTTGGCCAACACCTGGGAAGAACTGATCGCTTCCTTTTTTCCTGGTGGCATGTGTGCTTTCTCACCACCTCCCTTCCCTGACCCTAGAATCCCGGACCTGCTAGGCTGCAAAAATAAGTGTGGTTTTCAGTTTAGCACCCAGAGTTGAGCATTTCTGCGACTGTAATAAGTACCCGCATTGTGTGTCAAGCTAGCTCCTTCTGCAGTCACTGTTCAGTCCCTGAACCTCCTGACCTCAAGAGCTCTTACCTTCCTCCAGGTTTCTCTGACTCCAGCCTCAAAAACTTCCTGTTGCCACCTTCAGAGAGACAACAGTAGTGATAGGAGGGGGCTGGGAATGGAAAGGCCCAAAATGCTGCTTCAGTAATTTCTTTTTTTTTTTAATTTTTTTTTAATGTTTATTTTTGAGAGAGAGAGACAGAGTACTAGTGGGGAAGGGCTAGAGAGAGAGAGAGAGAGAGGGAGACACAGAATCCAAAGCCGGTTCCACCTCTGAGCTGTCAGCACAGACCCCGACGTGGAGCTCGAACTCACAAACCTTGAGCTCATGACCTGAGCCGAAGTCGGACGCTCAACTGACTGAGCCACCCAGGTGCCCTTCAGTAATTTCTTACCTAGCAGTAAGATTATGTGCAACGTTGCCCTGATGTTTTGTTTTAGACTCTTCATAAGAATAAAGATAGCTTCAGAAGGGACACTTATTTAATAATATATTTATAAAGTAAGTGGTAAGCATAAGCAGCTCTATGATGGGTTGCTCATATGTCTTACACATTACAGGAAAGAAATATTTCTTCATCTCTGGACATGATTAGGCTTTTCGAATGCTCGAGAAATAGCTTCAGAGAGGAAAATTTATCTAGTTGTAGTTGTTAACGTTGGCATTGACCAGACCGGGCCGACTTAAGTATAGGTGTTTGTGGAAATTGATGAGGACTTTGAGTCTTGATGTTTTGCATCCTCCCTCTCTCTAGCTGAAAGAAGTCTTTCGGAAACAGCTGGAGAAGGCAGAATATGAAATAAAGAAGACCACTGCGATCATCGCTGAGTATAAGCAGGTAGTGTGCTACTGTGGCTCATGTTGCTATAAAAGTGATTTTTCTTATTGTTTCTCTTTGGGTAAAAAAAACATTTTTTTGTTTTTAGAGTTTCCAGAATAGTGACTGCATACATTCATTACACTGGGCGGCTTACTTTCTCCGCTGAAATAGACAGTGAGCGGACATGCTTGCTGATAACATGGGAGGTTTAACTTAACAGAACAATCTGTTGGCTGTTTACGATGTTTGGTAGATTCAGAGGAACAGGAAACTGGATTATTACCATTGGGATCCCGTCTCTGCCCTACTCAGAAGATGATTTCAAACAGACCTCCCCAGTAACATTTGCCTCTTTGCAGAGGACTAAGGTTTAGCGATTCCTCATCCCACACGGCTCTGTGGCCTTACCCAACTGTGGCCAATGCTAGCAGGAGACATTCTGTTGGGAACCTTTGATCTCTTAGTGGAGGGTTTGCTCTCCTTGAGGATGCATCTGGCCCTGACCCCATCGCCAGAATGCTTCCAGAAAGCCCTCTTTCCAGCTTGCGTAGTATCATCTCGTGCCTGCCGCTCATGCCTAGCACACGGCAAGGACTCCATGTTGCCGAGAAAGCCTCGAGTGGACTGCTGAAGTTCCAGTGTTCCAGAATCAAGGCACCGTATTGTGCCACCTCCTCAGCTTAAGAATTTCTCTGGGGTCTCTTGCCTCATATGGGAGTTTGAAGTCTGATTCTTACTCTTTTTTATTAACATGTGTTTTTCTGCTTAGAAATGAAATTTCTGTTCCTCATGGAAAATTGAGAAAGTGTAGAAAAGCACAAAGAAACCCTCCCCCCTTAACCTTGCCGATTAGAAATAATCACTGTAATATACTGAATATGCATTGCTGCTATGTAAATAAAAATGTGAGTTATGTCATCCATGCTGATATTTACGACTAGTGCACTTCATATATTATGAACGTCTTTTCAGAAGGGTTCTTCTCCTTTGTGGAAGTTTGCTTAGAAATAAGGCTTCAGAGCTGTCTTACTCTCTTTTATGATAATCAATATATGTTTATTTAATGTCTGCTATCTGAGAGGCTTGATTCTTTGGGGAAATAAAAGAGGAGTTAATTCAATTTCTCCCCTTTAGATGCTGCTCTTGTAACAGGGAGATAACACCTGTGCACAAATAAGAGAAAAGGGAACTTACTGACCATGGGAAATAAAACCCTTCCTGGAGGAGGGTTGATTTGAGCGGTGCTTCGAAGGCGAGGCAAGATTTGTGTGTGCGGAGGCAGAGGAGGAAAGAAATGGGGAACAGAGGACACATGCAAAGCCACAGAGATAGGTTAGCGAACAGAAATAGTTTTGCTTTGTCAAGAGTTTCAAGTACAGAAAAGAAGTAAAGGTGAGTTAGGTCCCAGTTCAAGGAGGGTTCTTCAGTTAGACCGAGGAGCTTGGATTTTATTCTGTTTATAGTAGGAATGTTTGAGCAAGAAAGTGGCATGATGGGGGAAATACTGGTGGCACTAATCTGTCCCAGTGAGAAATGTGAAACCAATGGGGGAGTCCCACAAGCAAAGATACGGACCAGTAAGAGGCTAACAGCAGAGGCCAGGTGAGAAAATACAGGGCCCTGAACTAAAATAAGTAGTAATGAAAATGGAGAAGAGGAATGTAGTCATTTCTTGCGAGACCAGGGAAAACACCGATCCCTAGATTTTCCGATTGGATAACTAGAAGAAGGGATGGGTAGACATTAGGCAATACGAGGAACATTAAAGACCATGCGCTATGGAACTTGCCATCACTGCAAATGGGTTTTTTTCCATCCCCACATTAGGCCATGGGTGGCCACCATATGTAGCACTCTTCAAAATAGTAATCTTTGGGACTGTTCTCAAATATTATCTGGCAGGCATTACCAGTCATGTAAAGGCAACGGACCCATCTGTCTGAAGATAATTAGGACATAAAACATAATCCAAAAGCATTCTATAGTTGGAATTGGCTATTATTGTCCATATTATGGAATCTTCGGGGTTATTTGAAAGGGTTTCTGGTTTGCCAAAATTACTGGGGAGACTGCTTCTTTTTCACATCAGCTGATACAGCCCTAGTCATCATTTACAGGCTGAGAGCTGGAGAAATCAGAAACTGAACGCAACAAGCAGGCCCTGCTCTCTAGAGCCATGTTTTGAGTAGACTGGGATTTTTTTTAAAAATATCTGTTTTGGTAATAGAAGTAGATCTTTTACGTTTTTAGTTCAAGTTGCACTTTAAAATTTGACATCCCCTAACGTTTTTTATTCCATTTTTCAAAAATAAAAGATTCGTATGTTACTCAAGGAATTTGAACTTCTAGTATTTTTTTTAAGCAAATGGCTTGTTTGTTTGTTTGTCTGGTTGGTTTTAGCTTTGAAAGCACTGATTTCTACCTGTTCCTAGTACTTCTTGTTAGCACCTTCTTTCAGAATCAATGATGATGAGATTTTCTTTAATGAGCACTTACGATAGGCCAGGTGCTATACTGAATCCTTTACGTACATTTTTTCCCCATTGATTATCACAGCACGGCACTTAGTGTTGAGGAGAGAACTGAAGCTTAGATTCGTGAGTTTGCCCAAGGAGAGTACTAGAGCTGGACCTCAGGCTTTTTATTTCACTCCGTGTTGCCAAACCACGAGATCAGAATTTTAGTCTTTATTAATTTCTGGTCATTTTAACTGTTTTATCCCCTTTGCCACGTTTTAGGGAAACTCTGGTAATTGAAAACAGAGACTCTCTGTGTGACTGTAGACACGAGCAGTTTCTGGTCCAGCATTCTTTTCATCAGATTTCCAGAATGGTACCTTGCACAGAACTGACACTCAGCAAAGATGCCATAGGTTGATTCCAAAATAGGACAGGAATCCACTGGAACTAGTCACAGATTTGGCTAGTGACAGAAATCAAAATACCCCACGTGTTTTTCCTCTAATTAAGACTAAGATAGGCTTTACACACAGAACACTGTCAGGCTTTCTGATGCGCATTGCATTTGTGGGGCTGTTCTTTTGCTCAATCTCTTTAGCATCATCCGAGAAGCGAGAGTAATTCATATGAGTTGATAAACAGTCATGTGCCCGTGCTGTGCAAGAGTCGGTCTACTTTCCAGTAAAGAAACTCTTTTCTTTTCTTCAGATCTGCTCCCAGTTAAGTACCAGACTGGAGAAACAGCAAACAGCCAGCAAGGAGGAGCTGGAAGTGGTAAAGGTGAGGAAGAATGAAACAGATCTCTGGTATTTCTCCCAAATTCACACAGTCAGCCCGTGTGGATGCCCCACGGGCAGGACAGTTTGTGAGACATCACACCCACCCTGCCCCTCTCGTTGTTTCAAAGGATTTAGGAATTGTGGGAAGCAGCATCTGTCTCCGACTGGGGCGCGATCCTCTTCCCAGCCAGCAGAAAGGTTGCATCCCCATAAATCTTAGGGCTTGTCAGAGGCAGGTGGTAAGGACTTTAGCCTTGTCCCAAGAGGCCCCTGAGCATTCTGGGACGGTAGACACCTGGGAGGCCTCTGCAGCCTGCATCCCACCTGTGCCTGAATCGATGCGGCTTCGGGGTGCAACCCAGGAGGATCATCCCATTGCTCTCCACCAGTTTTTTAGAGGGTTGTTTTTAAAGAAAACCAATGGCATTTCTTTATATGCTGCCCCCTGGCGGTAAAACTCCTTTTGTTGATTATGTGAAAATAGCAATCACTTATTCCATAGAAACCACAGTAAACCACGTGAATTGGTCTTCTTAAGAGGCAGTGTGGGCACACCCAGCTCTTGTGATCTGTGTTACAGAAACCTGACAGAGTTCTCTTTGAATATATTCGGGTTTCATGCTAGTGAATAAATGCATTCATTTAACAACTTGGACAAGTTATTTACCTCTCGAAGCTTTATTTTGTATCCTGTAAAATAGACATAACATTACCTGCCTCATCAGGTTATTTTGCAGATTAAATAAGATAACATATATAAAGTGCTTAGCTTAGTAGTTGGCATACAATAGATACATATTTTTATAAGTTTATAACCTGAAAACATGAGACATGAGAACTGAAATATGAACCTTGTTCTGACTTTGTATTCCAAACATGTTTTTTTCTTAAACATTCTGAGATTATTAGTGACTATAAAGCTGGTCATCTCCCCGCCCAATCCCCAGAATTTGGGGCTCATACCTTTGCTCTCTGGTCCACCTTTACCCCTCTTCGTACTTAGCCTTTATCATTCTTTTTACACTGACCAACACTCAGTTGATGAAGTGCCTTGGCATAAAAGGGTTAACCATCCTGAACTAAAATCTTTGTGGAAATAGAAATGAAATGGATTTACGTGGATACTTGAGGTTTTATTGAGCATCCAACTATGTGCACAGCTATGACTTCTATTGTTTTATGGAAATTATGTATAACAAGAAGCTTAGAATTTTCCTGCAGGAGCAAGTTACACATATGCACATGAAACCTTTAGGAAATAGTTCAAAAGCATGTAAGTCAGCGTTGAGTTGGATGACAATCAGGGTTGTAGAGAAAGCAAAATCATAAGAACTACAGACCAGAGATGACTTTATGGAGGAGGTTGGACTGAAGCAGGATGGGTAGAATTCTGTTAGAAGGATTTTTTTTTTTCAACGTTTATTTATTTTGGGGACAGAGAGAGACAGAGCATGAACGGGGGAGGGGCAGAGAGAGAGGGAGACACAGAATCCGAAACAGGCTCCAGGCTCTGAGCCATCAGCCCAGAGCCTGATGCGGGGCTCGAACTCACGGACCGCGAGATCGTGACCTGGCTGAAGTCGGACGCTTAACCGACTGCGCCACCCAGGCGCCCCGAGAAGGATTTTAAAAAGACATTCTGGGGGCACCTGGGTGGCTCAGTCGGTTAAGCATCTGACTTTGGCTCAGGTCATGATCTCATGGTTCACAGGTTCAAGCCCTGTATCGGGCTCTGTGCTGACAGATGAGAGCCTGGAGCCTGCTTTGGATTCTGTGTCTCCCTGTCTTTCTGCCCCTCCCCTGCCTGCATTGCCTGCCCCTCTCTCTTTCTCTCTCTCTCTCTCTCTCTTTCTCTCTCTCTCTCTTCTCTCTCTCTTTCTCACACATACACACACAAATAAATAAACATTAAAAATTAAAAAAAAATTTTTTTTAATGACATTCTGGAAAAAACTGTTATTGAAGACCCAGAAATTGGAATGAGCATTTTGGTATTTCATCAAGGAGACTGTGTGATTAGAGTATGTACGAAGGAATAGAGGGAAATACTGAATAAGGAGGTAGGGTTATCTAATGAGAGGCCATGATATTTGGGAAGAGGAATTTGAACTTGTTTTAGCTGAATAAAGAATAACTAACACCTATTAAACACTTACTGTGTGTACTGTTCCAAGGATTTCCCCATTTAATCCTCACAGCTTCTGAGAAGGTAGATACTATTATATCTTCTTTTTAATGATTTACCATGTCTTGTTTTTATTGATGATTACTAAAATAGGTAAGGTCACTTAGCCGGTAAACAGTAATGCCAGGATTTGAACCCAGGGAGTGGGACTCTACTCTCCACACCCTTAGTCATTTCCATACTACATCCTGTTTCATCAGAGCTACTTCCTTTTCATTTCGTTTGGCGCGATGCTGCAGCTTTTGATTTTTCCATCCTCCCATGACACCGTTCCGCCTTCAGATAATCCTCTACTCTGTGATCAGAATGAGCATTCCCCAGTGTATATTTGACTGTCTCTGTGCATCAGTTTAGACTTAGATTGGCCACATATAGGAAACCCAAATCAACATTGGCTTAAACATAGAAGATGTTGATTCTCTCATGTAAAAATAAGTCTAGGGCTAGAAAGATCCTTGGTTTCATCAGCAGTCCAAGCTCATTAGTTATTAGTGACCCACATCCACAGCATTAGTGACCTTCCATCCTCACGGTGACCTAAAAGTCAAACCTGTCAAACTGGAGTTTCTTCCATCACACCCACATTCCATGGTAGAATGTTAGGCTGGAAGGAGACGTGAAGGTACGAGGGCCCAGCTCCAGCAGGGTGAGCTCTGAGTAGCTTCCTTAAGCTCCCTACCACACTTCCTTCCGCTCACATATCAGAACTTAATTTCATGGGCACACCTTGCCTCAGGGGAGTCTGGGAAATGGCACCTTGTAACTGGGCAAACTGCCAGCCCAAATAAAATCAGGAGTTCTGTTATCAAGGAAGAAGGGGAGCCCTGCGTCAGGCTCACCGCTGGCAGCGTGGGAGACGGATCTGGTGGGAACCTGCAGTCTCTACCACAGCTTTGTACTCAGCGTGTTCGCCTGACTGCAGCGTCATGAGGCTCATTGGTCTCTCTCCAACAGATAGCACAGGATAGAGTGAGTGAATGCATTTTCTGTAGGATAAAAGCAGGATTTGATAGCATTACATTTAAGGACCGTTACATCATGGCCGTGGAGAACCCTTCTCACTTCTGCCTCTCCGTTTTGCGCCATTTACTCCCGCTCGAGCCGTCTCAGGCTCCCTGCGGTCCTGTGAAGGGCCGGTGTCTCTGCACCCAGTGTTCTCCCTGCTGAAATGTCCTCCTCCCTCAGTTCAGCCTAATAACACTGCTTACCTAGCTTGGTAAACTTTTCATCATTTAAGACCCCGATCAAAAGCCACCACTTTTAACATTTTATTTGGTCAACAATAAATATATATAACAAATACTTGCTGTGTGCCTATTTAGTGCCAGTAGTGGGCTGATTATCCTCAAAAGGTTCTTGAGAGTTACAAATATCTTTTAAGTGACTAATGAATATTAATCAGGTAGGAATCTGAAGAGTGCTTTAAGGATGGGAGAAGAAAGAAATCAGTGGGGGCTGAGAAGGTGACTTTTAGGGATTCAGGCCTGGGATGGGGAGAGCTTGGACATGTCAGAGAAATCATTTAATGACCAGCTGACTATGGATTGAAGGAGGAGGCAATGAGAAGATAACCCCAAAGTGTTCAGGCCTAAATGGTAGAAATAGGCACAATGACACAGAAGTGTGGGGAGAGTTGCTCTGTGTGTGTGTGCGTGTGTGTGTGTGTGTGTGTGTGTGTGTGTGTGTGAAGAGAGGAGTATGGTTTCTGTTGTGGGCAGATTATAATGATAGTACATTAAAATAGAAATATTCCATATATTTTAAGACAACAATAGCACTGTTGTCTTGAAGAGAGTGCTGTGTGCTTGACTGGCAATCTCGGCATGTGGCAGAGTTACCTTCATTACCTAGAACAGTAATGGTCATCTTCGCTTAAAGCTGAACAAAAGGACCTAAGCTTTATTTGTTGCAAGGATAGATTTAGGTTAGTCATCATGGCCTTTCTCAGTCTGCTGTGGGCTAGGTACTTAAACTCTGAGTTCCTTCACGGGGTACGATGGGGGTTTTAATAGTACCTGATGACCTTGCTGTAGGATTAAATGAGACACTGCTTGTAGAGCATATGGCATGGCGCTCGAGGAAGAGGAGTGGAAGCCCAACATTCCTAGAACAGATTTCAGAGAGATGCTATAATATTTTCCGTTTCCAGGGTCTCCCTAGAGATACTTTATGGAAAAAAAGGAGCACCTATCTTGCAAAGTTGGGTTTTGTGCTGACTAAAACCATTTTGGTGGCAGCACAAGACAAGTAATTACCTCGAGAAACAGACCTGCATCTGATGACCACAAGCAGAGTCTCAATAAAACCCGTGTCCTGTTGTTTCAGGAAACGCGTTATGCTATGAAATGGTTTGAGGTTGGTTATCCCTTTCGGATGTTTCAGGGTAAGATGATGACGTGTAAACACTGCAGTGACATTTTCAGCAAAGAGGGCACTTTGAAACTAGCGGCCATCAGCAGAGAGGACCAGGGGATCGAGCCGGACGACGAGAAGGACTCCCTGAAGAAGCAGCTGAGGGAGTTGGAGCTGGAATTGGCGCAGACCAAGCTGCAGCTGGTGGAGGCTAAGTGCAAAATCCAGGTTGGTGATCTGGTAAAGGATCAACAGGAGCACACAGTTAGGGCGCCAGGACACCTTCTCACGCTTTGGAACGTGCGTGTCTGGCTCAGAGTCTGAGACGCTTCCATAGGTGATTACGTTGTTTGCCTACCGAGGTGTCCCACGTAGTCGCATGTTACGTCATCGTGTTTAAGCAGTGACATAAATGCATAGTTTTAAATGAAAATGTAATAATTAAAATGAGATCTTGGGGGAACTTAGGCATATGCTTTTTCCGTTTTTTTTGTGTTTTTTGCCAAGGTCCTTTCTCATCGAACTTAGCCACTTTGGTAGCTGATCCTGAAAATGAAAGGCCAGACTTTTCTCCATTATCCCTCCCTGAACAGTTGAACATTGGCTGATACCCCTGCTTCTTGGAGAGGCTTTTTATCCTTCGTCTTTACCTGGTTTTACCAGATCCCTTTTCCCATAATCTCTTTCCATGTTGGAAGATAACATAATTAGAAAAATCATCCTGGATTCTGATGGACTGTTCCCCATTCCCTTTTCCCCAAGATCCTTACCCATCGCCATAACCAATTTTTGTGCTGGACCCTGTATGTCCTCAGGGGCAAAGGCCATGTGTTTGGAACTAGAACTCATTCATGCTTACACTATCAGTGAAAATTCAGATTCAGTCCATGCACACGTCTATGTTTAGCTGTGGTTTCGAACCCGAGCCTAAATTTGGACCGAGATTGCCCGGGGTGGGGGAGGTGGGGGGGTGGATAAAATGAGGTTTCATTTCACTGTTCAGAGAAAGCAGTTTCTGATTTTCAGCGGTAACTCTTTTAACTCTAAAGTGCATTAAGAAGCCAATTTAATCTCTCCTGGGTTTTGTGGGAGGAAAGCTATGGCTCATACAGACTTGGGGATTCCAAAAAGCAGTATACTCTTAATTTGGGGGGCAGAGGGTAAACATTTATACAATGCAATGATTTTCTTTTTTTAATTAGGAACTTGAACATCAGAGAGGAGCCCTTATGAATGAAATCCAAGCTGCAAAAAACTCTTGGTTTAGCAAAACCCTGAACTCTATCAAAACGGCCACGGGCACCCAGCCGCTGCAGCCACCACAGGCCACCCAGCCACCCAAGGAGAGCACATAGTTCCAGCCTCGCCCGAGCACAAGAGCACAATGATCAAAGTGACAGAAACCCAGGAGGACTCTCCCCAGTGTCCCTTTGAAGGAAAGTAAAGGAGGCCAGAAAGCAAGCCAGAATCTTTCAGTAGCTCTCTTTCTTGTTTGATACTTTTCAAAGGGATGTTACTTAAACTGCCCTGACTTATGTTGAATACCTGTTTTCGAGCTTCTTCATGGGAGGCCACGTTCAGTTCCATCATAGTGATTACACATTATTTTATATGCCTGATGTTTAGTTGGAAATAAGTAATTCAGAACTAAATGCCTTTTATTTAGAACTAATTATTCATAATTACTTTAATCTTCCATAAAAATGGAGATGTCTTTTATTCCAAGGTTGAAGTGATAAGATGATATTTGTCACAGCAAATAAAAAAAAGAAGAAGAAAGAAAGAAAAAAAGATTGAAACCGAAAGCTCTTAACTTTTCAGGACTTATTCACAGAAAGCACACTGTGGGGCCATTCGTGACGACCATCAGGTTTCTTCCCGAAAGTGATTCCCTGGATAACGATAATCCTGTCCAAAGAGTAAACCTGGGATTGAGCAGTCCCCAAAAGGAATTAGTTTATTTTCATTTTCTGTTGGGTATATCTGGAAATGAAATGGCAAGAATCATAGAATAAGATAGACTATTGACAATACACGCTAGATGAAAGGCACTGGGATTTTGATAAACGCAGGAGAAGATAAACCATTTGGCCCTAGTATTCTAACGAGTCCTTTTGAGAAACTGCATGGGGATTGCATATTCCTAAGTATGAACACTTGCAGCAAACGTGAAGTCAGGAGGGTCTAGTGCGAGCTGCAGCATTAGGGAACCTTTACCAGACAAGCCTAGAGAGGCCCAGGTACAGGCACTGTGCTTAAAATGAAATAGAGAACCAGGGACAGAGTATTTCATTTGATATTGACATATATTTGCTAAGGAAACACTAATATGCTGTAGCTTTTTAAAGTTATGAAATGGGAAATACAGGCCAGCCTCACATCATCTTAGTTTACTGTTGGGCAACTTTTCCTGATTTCTGTATCTCCCTACAAATGTGCCCTTGGTACCCGAGAGGAAGAGATGCGAATGCATTGGTAACATTTTTGATTGAATACAAAACCTTTATAGAAATACTTATCTCCTGGAAAGGGAAAGCTAGTGTTTAAAAGTTGGTGGAAATAGTTTTTTCAATGATATTTAACATGTCTGTGTGGATCGTCCTTGCAGGAAATCCTTTGGTAAGGACAAAACCAATTTTCCCATCTTCTAAGCTAGTTTGGAGGCCTTCGGTCCTTTGCACCACCCAAACTGCTGCCAGCATGTACAATAACATTTAGTGATACTCATCCTTGGCTTCATTGTTGAACACGTTCTTAGCAAGGACCTTAAACTCTGTAGTGCCACAGGGATTCTCGTCTGTGCCACATGTTGCAATTAAGAGTAACACATTCTTGGAAGTAAAAATTAAGGAAGAGCCATCTCGACTCCGGGAGCACGTGCTACAAGTTGCTCGTGGTAGATCCTTTCCTCCAAAATGATCATTAAACTCTAAAAAGTTAAGTCCCCTTCACTTGTGTTTATATCATCTACAACCCATGAAACCGATATGGATGTTACCCTTTGTTACACCCATCAAATAATACTTTTTTTACAGAATTATTTGTTTGGTCCTGACATCTTTCATTATAATATTCATTTCCTTGTACCAAAAAGAAAATAATCCAGCATTCTTGAGTGTGTGTTGACTAATATTCCCTACTCGGTGATTTAGCAAAGGTAATCTTTTTGTTGTTGTTGTTTAAATATAATGGCTAGAAAAATTGCATCTTGGTACTTGTTTCTGTAAATCATTCAGTATAATTTTTTAGCTTTGCTGGTACTTTATGCTTTTATTCCAGGAAGCCTTGTACAAGTTGCCTTATGAAATGGCCAGCTAAATTAAAGATGTTCTTTTGTGCTTTGTGACTCTCATAGTTTTCCTGTAAGAGCTCTTTTTAACCTCCAAAACTCAGCACATTCCACAGAATGCCTAAATTGCAGTATTTTCCTTACATCGCAGTTGAGGGACAAATAGAATGGCTGTGGGTTCAGTCCTTAGCTGTACACCTGGCTCAGTTCCAGAGCCCCTAACATCTTTTTCTCTTTAAACAAAATCACCAGGTACCTGCATTCCAAATGTGTAATGTCTTTTGAATTTTCTCTTAACTCTTTCAAAAGATTTTAATGGCCATCTATAGATTTTTTTTTCTTCTCCAGTTCCATATCATACTTAGGTACGTGTATTGGTACCATAAGTCTGAACTGTTCCTTTGTGCAATGCCTTTGGGTCAGTAGCAATACTAAAGATAGAAAATTCAAAATTTGGTATAGGATGTGATTATTCATTCAATATGTTCTCATAGCACTCTCCCAAACCACATATCCTTCCCCACATACAGTTTGCAAACTTGTGCATCCCGGTATTAAGTAACTGCTAGTTTTAATTTCACTTATTTTGAAACATATTTGAAAATTGCCACTCTTCTCTTGAATTTCTTTTAGATATCAACTAACCCAAATATCTAGGAAATTTCCAAATATTCTAGAGTGTTTTTTGTCTTTTCCTAGGATATGTTGTAGAAAACATTCCTCCAAAAAATCCAACATTTGCAGAATTCTAAAGAGTGATGATTTCTTCTTTCATTAAATTCTGCAGAATAAATTAAGAGAATGAATTTCAATTTCATAATTCAGTTCATTAGCTTTTGTATCTCGAGACTCTTGTTTAACACATTCTTTCAAGCTGAAAGAAACCAGGCTGAATTTTGCGGTGCACATGTTTGCTAGCTTCCCACATCCCAAGCTATGGCACAATTTGGTTATATTTAGTTACATATAATTTAATGCAAAGATATTCTCAGTTACCTAATGTCCTGTTTATGAGTGCTTATCAGAAACACTAATAGGAATGTCATATGGGCCTACGACCTCTCCTTCCATATATAACCTCTCTCTCTTTCCCTCTCCCAGCTAGTAAGTTAGTAATTTCTCCACTGGTCGTCTTAAATTTCCATAGTAAAGTACAAAAGCAATCTTTGCACTGATGTTGGGATATTTAATAATAATAGTTATCTTGTTTCATATTTTTTCCAAAATTTTCATTCCTTTATACTATGTGTTAATATTTATTTTCCTCAAACACCTCCTCCATTTCCTTAAAATATTTAACAGTTAATAGCTATGGCTTTATTTCCCAGAGGAAGTGAGAAAAACAAGAGAATACACAGTTTAGGGCGTGAGATGAGAAATCCTTAAAGGAGTTGATTTGTTACTGAGGATGAAGATCATGTATCTAACTAATGTAAGGGATCTTGTTTTCTGTAGCTGAAATCAGCCTAATTATCCTGCCAGAGTGGTTGTGTGATTTCAGGACCTCCTTAAGGGAAAAATTTAAAAATAAATTAAAAAAATTAAATACCTGGTTTGTTTTCTCTCTCTGGGAAAGAACACTTTTAATTACTCAGCAAGAGGATTCTATTGTACAACTTCCTCGTTAAAACGAACCACAAAGTCTAAAATAGCTCTGCTTTTCTTGCTTCAGTTACAAGTAAATGAGGCAATGGACCAACTCTGTTGTTTAACTTGAACACCGTTAGATTTGCCTGTGCGCGTGAGTGGTAGGGTTCCACAGGGAGCATCCCTGCCTTTTTTGTACAGCCAGGTACCGTGCAACTGAATACAGCCGAGGCCAACCAAAAGTCTAGTGGCCCGTATCTCCTACTACCAGATACAGAACTGTCTTTCCCTCTGGTTGCCATGCTGACGTCACGCTGAGCTGGAACTGTTCTAGAACACCTTTCCTTTCGCAAAGTGACGTCCGTGTAATACAGGCAAAGCCCTTAATCTTAGGAATTCCCCTCTCTCCCGAAAGTTAACCAAAATGAACACCTCCATGTGAGCTGTACCTCCACAGCTGATGATCATGAGATGTGAGGAGAAAAGTAGGTGTTTACAAGTAGCTTAGGGACTACAGTGGGCTGTCAGGTGTTCTCTTCCCGGCTTCCATCTAAAAGACTGCACGGCCAGTGTCTCTCCGAATGAATTTGTTACATGTTATAAAGACATCATCAACATGTCCATTCTCTCCACCTCCGTCCTTGGTCTGTCAGTAGTATTCTGAAAACTTTAAGAAAAAAGCATCGTTGAGTAAAAACCAAACATTTTAAAGTTATTTTCCTTTTTCATTGGCAATGAATTAAAACATGTAAAATATTTTCCATTAAAATGTAACGTTTAATAACTATATTATATGTGGAATAAAGTATGAGGAAACTCAATTATAAGTATATAAATGCATCAGGACTCTGGTGTCATGCAAGCACAAGAATAAAGCTGGAGATGGTCCCAGAATCCAAGATGACCCAATAGCCTTTTGCATCACTTTCTCCATTTTTGATGTTTTGCATAATGTCTGGATCCTCAGTTCAACGAAGGAAGAACTTTCTCAATGAGCATCACTTCCTTTCTTTCAACTCCTACCTTTCCCTTGCTGAGGAGGTAGCAGAAATTCTGTACCATTTATTTTTATGAGTTCTGTGATTTTGCCCATGACTTCTCTGATGAAAACAGGTTCTAGAAGAAAGGAGTTGATTGTAGTGCTGACTACAAAAGAAACATGGATGAGCAGCCTCTGTGAACACTGACCAATTCGATGTTTCCATAATTCCATGTATTATGTATAGTACATGCTATCTGTAAATGTAATGCTTGTTAAGAAAAGTGCAATTTATTGTACATTGTCCCAAGAAATGTTTACTTTTTTAACAGTTATGAACTTGGATTAGTATCTTGTTTTCATGTGTGAATGAAGCCTTGTGAAATAAACAAATTCAACCAAAAGGTGACAAGGTGACTATTTCTGTGAGTCGGTGATGTTTTCAGTGGTTTGTGTTGCCCCTTTGGCCCCATTAAGTGGTAATAAATGTTCTGAAGTCCATATATGTCTTTTTGACGTTTCTAGTTGACTTTATTCTGAATCCCCTGAACCCACTGTTTACGTAACACTTCTTCCCTGACACTAGACTCCAGTCAACTTAGAAAGAAAAACTATGCCAGGAGTTTGCTCCAGGCTCTACCCTGCAAATTGGTACCGTGCACGGCGGCACGGCCAAGTCCCCTATTCTTTCTATAGAGATTCCTTGGTTGCAAGTAGCAGACGCTCTCACAGCTAGTTTAATCATAAGGCAATTAATTAAAAGGACTAGGTACGGTCATCTCATAAAGGCCAAACAGCTGGGCCTAAAGAGACACTGGGACAAGGACTGGAATGCCATCAGGAACGTAGGCAACTGTTTCATAATCTGCGTGTCTTCCCAGGTCGTGGTTATCTGCTGCTGCTTCTCTCTCGGAAAACAAGCTTTTCCTGCTTCCAGGAGCACAACTCCCAAGTTCACAAGTTTTCTCTTCAGGTGACCTGCTGGTCTACCATCTCCGTGTCCCCATTCCAGAGTCTCACAACATTGGATTGGCTCATCCTGGATGAGGTAGCTGCTGAGAGTCAAAGTACAGCACGGTGGGTGGTCCTGTAAGTGAAGCAGAACTCCAGAGGAGTTCTCGAAGTGGGCGCAGAGTGCAGAGATTCCCCATGTGCATTTTATTCCGGGAGTCCATGGAACCTACGTGAAATCCAAGAAATTAGTTGGCTCCTCTTAGAATTCAGCACGTGTTAATAAATAATAGAGATGGTGGAATCAAACGGTTTGTGGTCCAAATCCAGACCAGACACCTCTTCTGTTTGATCCATGTCATATTTTTTAATTTTTTCTCAGTTATCTCTACACCCAATGTGGGACTCAAACTCACAACCCCGAGATCAAGAGTCACACGCTCTTCCAACTGAGCCAGGCAGGTGCCCCTGGCCAATGTGGCATTTTAAACAAGAAATTTTGCATAAAAAAGTAAAACAGCAAAATTATTCAGAAAATAAATACCGAGGTTTGCAGTTATGGGTCGAGGGTTCTTGATATGAACAGTAAATGGGATTCACTGTTCACTACTGATTAAAGGTCCTATACTTGGTGAAGCTACATGTTAAACTGTAGATTTATGTCCGGAGGGATGCAAGTCCCTACTTGCTTTTCAGTGGAATGGATAACTCCAAAGGTTGTATGTAGTTTACTACCCTGTAAGACAGCCAGTTTGTATCTAACTTTATGGGTTTTTTAAGTTTTGTTTTTTTTCAGAGAACACAAGCAGGGGAGGGCCAGAGAGAGAGGGAGACACAGAATCAAAAGCAGGCTCCAGGCTCGGAGCTGTCAGCACAGCCCAATGTGGGGCTCGAACCCACAAACTGTGAGATCATGACCTGAGCTGAAGTTGGACATTTAATCCACTGAGCCACCCAGGTGCCCCTCTAACTTTACTGACACTAACATTCCATTAAGTTGCCTCTAAGATCCATTATGCAAATGCACTGTGATACACGTTTAACAACTTACTGGGTTCCTTCATTAACGGAGTTGAATAAAATAGTTGTCACACGCTCCTTTTATATTTGCATGGGATTCTTGATTTCACCTTTTTGAAATTTCACCTATAACAAAGCTTTTGATTACTGTCAAAGGGAGACAGAACAAAATCTTTTAAAAGTTTACTTGCAGGGCACCTGGGTGGCTCTGTTAAGCGTCCAGCCTCAGCTCAGGTCATGATCTCATGGTTAGTGAGTTCAAGCCTGGCATTGGGGCTTTGAGCTGACAGTGCAGAGCCTACTTGGAATTCTCTGTCTCTGCCCCCTTCCTTGTTCTCAAAATGAATTTAAAAAAAAAAAAGTTTACTTGAATGGAAAAGTTCAGGCTTTAGCATGGACTCACAAAATAAAAACCATAGTATTTAATAAAAATAAAAATAAAACAAAATGCAGATTACCAGGTCCATTACATTAATTCAAGCAAGTTTACTGCCTGTCTACTGTGCCAGTCTGTTTTTGTTTTTGTTTTTTTGGTGCCAGTCTCTAAGTGCTAGAAATGAAGTGGACGAAAAGATACTGCCTCTGTGAAGCTTAAAGCCTAGCAAAGAATTTTTCTCAACCTCAGAGAAAACTATTGACATTTTGGGCCAAAGCGTTCTTTTTTTGGTGGGGGGAGGGGCTGTCCTCTGCATTGTAGGATATTTAGTAGCATCCCTGGCCTCTACGCACTAGATACTAGTAATATTTCCCCAGTTGTGACAACCAAAAAAGACATTCCCGAATGTATCGGAGGGAAGAAGCAAAATGCCCACAATCCCCCTCCCAAGAATGTTGTAGTAGGAAAAGACTAATATATGGCAGGTGGTAATAATTACCAAGAAGAAAAAACAGGGTAAGAGGGTGGAGAGAAATAGGGCGACGAGGTTGGTAAAATGATTTTTGATATGTAAACTTGGCTAGCCTACACTACCAGTGATTCAAACACTGTGTTGCTATGTAAAGTATTTTGCATAGTAATCAGTTTTGAGTAAGGGAGATTATCTGGGATAATCTGGGTGGGCCTAATTGAATCAGGGGGAAGGTCTTAATGCAGGGCTGAGATTTACTTGAGAGAAGAATGGAGTTCTTCCCGCCCGGATTTGTGTGGATGAAAGTTTCAACCCGTTTTCATGGGGCCCAGACTGTCCAGCCTACAGACTTGGGACTTGCTTAGCCAGTTCCCACAATGCAGAAGTTAATTCCTTGTAATAAGTATCTGTCACCTACTGATTCTGCTTCTCTGAAATCTAACTAATATCATCAAGAAGAGGATCCCTGAGGTTACTTTTGAGAGACCTGAGTAAATGAAGAAATGATCTATGTGATGGTCTGGAGGAAAAGCATTCCAGAGAGCAAAGCACAAGAATACAGACTTTGAGGTGAGAGCAAACTCCGTGGATTTAAAATATCTTTAATGTTTATTTTTGAGAGAGAGAGAGTGCGAGCAAGGGAGGGGCAGAGAGAAAGAGGGAGACGCAGCAAACTCTGTGGATTTAAACCAGGGAGATCGGGGAGCGGTGAAGAGAAGAGTTCTGGAAGATAAGACATGATATGCTACTTAGGTGAGATAAGATCGTGCCACACACGCTAGGTCATGGCAAAGAGTTTGCATTTATTCTCAGCCTAACAGCAAGCTATTGGAGGCTGTTAAGCAAAGGAATATAATAATATGAAAACATTACTCTGGCTGCTGTGGAAAACTACAAAGGCACAGTGAGGAGAGAAAACAGTTACGATGCTAAAACTCCGG
Source organism: Prionailurus bengalensis (assembly GCF_016509475.1). Lineage (NCBI taxonomy): Eukaryota > Metazoa > Chordata > Mammalia > Carnivora > Felidae > Prionailurus > Prionailurus bengalensis. The sequence goes on from NC_057360.1 coordinate 16,750,557, forward strand.
ATAAAGTAACTGCGGCCCGGTCCTCAGTGGTAGCAGTGGAGATTGTGAGCAGTGTTTTGATTATCAACATACTTTGTAGGTAGGGCCAGTAAGTCTTGCTACAGCACAGAGGGTAGGACTTGAGGTTGAAGACTCGAGTAGGAATTCCACGGCCGGAGCAATGAGGAGTCTGAGGTGAGCATTCGCAGAGCTGGAGAATAACTGGAGACACGGAGGGGGTGTGAGGAGGCTCCGGAGGCTTTTGTGTTTTTTGAAGAGTTGAATTTGATGTACTTCTCAGACATCTAAGCACAGAGTCCAGAGGAGAGGTGTTGCGGATTTGGGAGTCAGGGGATAATAGATGGCATCGAAAATCTTGTAACTTTAGGATATCTGGGGGTGGGGAGAGTTGCCCTACGTGCATCAAGCAAACTGGGAAATCACTGCATTAGGCCAAGCTTTCATGGAGGGCAATGGGCTATTTGTTCCTAATTTAAGTCTACATAATTCCAGGCTTTGGGCCGGACACTTTTTTAAGAAAACAGGAATTAACATACAATAAAACGCACAGATCTTTAGAGTTCATTCTATCAATTTTGACAATTGTGTGTATCAGCGTAACATTTCATCTTTTCGGGAAAATTCCCTCCTGGGCCTACTTATAAATGTAACTCTCAGCTAAGTATAACACACACAAGAAAACCACACTTAAGTTTACAGCTCCATGAAATTTCCACAAGTGAACACACCTCTGACCAACATCCAAATCAAGAAACTGAACTGTAACTGAAACTAAAAGCCTCCTCGTGGCTGTTTTCGGTCATTGTCCCCCACCAAATACTGTCCTGATTTTTAACACCTCAGCCGATTAGATTAACTGGTTTTAGACCTCATTTAAATAAAACCAAACGACATGAACTCTTGCATGTCTGGCTTCTTTCCCTTAACGTCAGGTTTGTGAGATTCACGCGTGTTGTGAGTAGCTGCAGTTCGTGTATTTTTGCGCTGTACTCCCGAATCTTCTCTACGACAATGATCAGCCTGCACTTTTCTAGTAGCTTTTTGGCTTCTCAGACTTGCTGATTCTAATGGCTACCTTGGGCGATATATAAAGCTGTGAGGGTTATCTGACTTCCCAGAGGTTACTGCTTGTTCCCAACCGTGTTGCCACGATTTAAGGCTGCCAAAGGCTAAAATAATCTGAAAAGAGGAACATGATGTAATCCCAGGAAATCTCAGCCTACATTTTCTCTGGTCCACAGGCTCAGTTAAGTCGAATCCCAACCCTGAGGTAGAACTAGAGGGTTGCAGAATGGTCGGTGAAGGTGGCGAAAATACCAGAAAAGTGCTTCGTCAACGTAAAAAAGCGGAGCCACAACTGTCGCATCAGCCGCTTTAACGCTCGGGCCGCTCGAGTGGGCCCCGTCACGTGGCCAGCGCGACCCCACCTCCCAAGGCGCTCGGTGATGACGCCACCATATCGTAGATGCTAAATCGTGGTGACGTATCCGGAACGCCAGGACCCACTGAAAACCGAACTATTCCTTCAGGATCCTCTACGTTAACCGTCTTCATCCTTCCCCTTTTTAACATAAAAAACCTGCCCCTTCTCCCCCTGTTTTTGTCCTTTTTTCGAAGAGGCTCACAAATTAGCTTTAGATAAGATGGCTGCCTACCGAACCCAGTGCCCTAGAGGTGACGGAGTCAGCCGACTCTCTAATCAACTTCCGACTTGGAGCCCGAAAACCCATACGTTATTTCCGGGGTTGAGTGAAGGTAGGCCGAGACAGCGGTTCTGAACTGCGACTGCGCAGCCGGGACTCGCGACGTCAAAGTATAATACGTACAGTTTCCCGGGCTGGGAGGAAGAGGCGTTACTTTTCCCGAGCTCTTGGTGGATTCGCGAGAGTTGAGCGTTACTAGGAGGCTCGGGGGGCGGGGCGGGGCGGGGCTAGGCTTGGCGGGGCGGGGCGGGGCTGAGCGAGGTGAGCGGCGCGCGCGCGGGGGGGGCGAGGGGGTGCGGCGACGACGGGCTCGCGAAGGTTCCAGAGGCGCCGCGTGCGGGAGGCGGGCTGGGTGTCGCGCCGGGTCGTGTGCGCACGGGTTGCGAGCGCTGCTCCTCGTGCGGGTGGGGCCTGCGTCCGGGTGAGCGGGTTCGGTGGTGCTTCCTGTTCTCTGCTCTGCGCGGCTGCAGCTCGGGCCTTGCCTGACCCAGCCTGACCATGGCTTCAGCTTTGGAAGAGGTAAGGGTCTGGCCTCATCGTCCTCACTCGGTCGTGCGGGGCTTTCACCGCTGTCTCCCGGCGCTCGCCCCCCACCCCCTTCACGCCCTGTTTCCCGTGATAAGGTGCTCGGTGGTCGCCTCTCCGGTCCCCGAGCTTCGCCTCGGCCGCTCACCCGCCCACCTGCAGCGGCCCCTGCCGGCTTCCGGCCTCCGCTGCCCGGGGAAAGTTGCCGATCGACGCCCGCTGCTCAGCCCCGGCCCGAGCCGGTGGCTGAGGGCGCGGGACTGTGTCGCGGTCCCCGGCTGCAGGTAGTGCCCGCGGTGGACCTGGGTGAGCTGGTCACCTTCACGTTTTCCTCCGGCTCCGTCTGCCCCTTCTATACTAGCCCGAGGACGTGAAGCTTCTTTAAATTAGTGCTGATTGCAGAAACCGAGGGTCATTTCACCGTAGAAGTGGTTGGAAGGTGAGAAGCCTTTGCTCCCGGCACTTGGATTCTAGTCCTGTTTTCTCTGCGCATATGAGTAGCTGTGTTACTTTGGGCAAATAACTGTGCTGTTCGGTGCCACATTTTAGTATCCAAAATGTTTCAGACCGTGCTTGGCAAAATTTAGTTGTGACTGACGGGGGTTGGGGGGCGGATAGCCTTTTTCTCTCGAAAGCTCTATAAACTCTGAACGGGGGCGGATTAACTTTTTTGAAGACTTAGTTTGCACAGTTGCAAAATGGGAATAATAATACTTAACATTGCGCTTTTCTTGGCCTAAGTAGGATGTCACTGCATGTTACTGTTATTTACAGAAAAGTGTTGAGTATTAACGAGATTTGTTTTCTGGAAATCTTTACCTCAATACGAACAAGTCTGAAAAATCCCAGACTTGACTTGGAAGTCTAAGAATCTGCTTTAAATGAAGAAAAAGAGTGTGTGTGTGTGTGTGTGTGTGCGCGCTCTGAATACCTTGCCCCAGGTTTATGGTATGTGTTAGGCCTTGGGTTTCCTTCCATGTGTCCTGAGGAAACCATCTCTACAGTGACTTTACAGTCACACACATGGATAGCTCAGTATTAATCCTTTTCAAAATAAGGAATTTTTCTCAGTTGAGGTACTTAAAAATACACACTTAGGGGCACTTCTGGGATAGTTTTGGTTTGATATAAAATTCACTGTTGTAACTATTTTAAAGTATTGGCTATTTTTAAAAAAAAATTTTTTTAATGTTTATCTATCTTAAGGCAAGCAGAGGAGGGGCAGAGAGGGGGGGGGACAGAGGACCTGAAGTGGGCTCTGTGCTTAGAGCAGAGAGCCTGATGCCGAGCATAAACTTAGGAACTGGGAGATCACATCCTGAGCATCCTGAAGTGGGATGCTTAACTGACCGAGACACCCACCGCTGGTCTAATGGTTTTTAGGATAAATATTCAGCGTCACACAACTGTCACTGCTCTATAATTCCACATTTTCATCACTCCCCCCCAAAACTTATTAAGTGTCTGTTAAGCAGTCACTTCCTACTTCCCCCCCCACCCTCCAGCAGCCACTAATTACACTGGCACTATGGATTTGACCACTCCGGACATTTCTTATAAGTAGAGTCTTACAGTATGTGACCTTTTACTTTTGGCGTTTTTCACTGATCATAATCTCTAGTTCATCCGAAGTGTGGCATGTGCTCCTTTTGATGGCCAAATAATATTCCATTATATGGATATACCACATTTTGTTTCTCTGTTTATCAGTTGACAGACATTTGGATGATTTTCGGCTGTTCTGAACCGTGCCGCAGTGAATACTGTGTACAACTTTTTATGAGGACGTGTATTTTCCATTCTGTGAGGTATACACCTAAAAGTGGAATTGCAGGAGCACATGAACTCTTTTCAAAATGGCTGCACCACTTGACCTTCACACAAGCAGTGAATGAAGGTTCCAATTTCTGTCCACCTTTTAAGGCTTGTTGTTTTCAGGGGTTTTTGTTGTTGACTTTAGCCTTCCTAGTGGGTGTGAAATGGCATCCTATTGTGATTTTGATGTGCATTTTCTTAATGACTAAGGATGTTGAACATCTTTTTTCATGTGGTTGGTGGCTGTGTTCAAGTCCTTTTGTTTTGAGGCACTTTGGTTTTAATGCTCCCTGGTGAAGAATTTGGAAATACTTAAAGCTTGAATGTGTTTAAGGGTGGGGATAAAAGGGGTATGGGATTTTGCATAAAGAAAACAAATGAATGCCTCCTAAATTACTTCTTAAAGCTTGTGGGTAGGAAAAGTAACAAAGGGATCAACTTTACTGGTTTCAGGTTTGCAAGTAGAAGAACTGAGGAATTACCTAAAACAGGCCTTCTGTGAGTTGCTTCAGACTTACAGTGGATACCTTCCTTTTGTAGGAGGTGAGCGCCAAAATTGGCTGTAATGAGGCCTGAGAATTCCTTGCTTAATTCTCAGAGTTCTTTTCTAAGTGTTCTAGAAACAATTCCTGTACAGTCAAGAAGTAAAACATTTTTAGACTTGATATATTTTCTGGGCTTTTTTTGTTGTTAACTGAATCCTTGGGAACAAATACACTAATTTTACATTTCAAAAATTTTGTCATATTGGTATTAGAATCAATGTGAATTTTTTAGACCACCATGATAAATTATTGCTTTGAATTAAAGCATCTTGCTTCAGTGCTCAATAGATGAAATTGCAGGGTTTGTTGTCTTAGTAATAGGACTTTTGGGGGTGGGAAGAGTAGATAAGGACAGGAGACTGGCCACAGTTGGACTTTTTGTATACCATCTTAGTAGTTACAGAGAAGTAAAAGGAGGGGCATCTGAGTTAAATGAGATAATGTAAGACCGGGAAAGCATTTGAATTTGTTACTGCATTTTGTAAGACTTAAGAAACAAGACTTTAAATATGATATAGATAGATAGATACACACACACCCACACACACAATGGAGTATTACTCGGCAATCAAAAAGAATGAACTCTTGCCATATGCAACTATGTGGATGGAATTGGAGGGTAGTATAGTAAGTGAAATTAGAGAAAGACCAATATCATGACTTCACTCATATGAGGACTTTAAGATACAAAACAGATGAACATAAGGCACAAAACATAAGAGACTCTTAAATACAGAGAAACAGAAGGTTGCTGGAGGGGTTGTGAGAGGGGGGATGGGCTAAAAGGGTAGGGGGCATTAAGGAATCTACTCCTGAAATCATTGTTGTACCATATGCTAACTAACTTGGATGTAATTAAAAATAAATAATACAAATAAACAAGACCATAACACTCTACTTTGGACATTATACTAAGTTATCAAGCATTTGAAGATTTTTATATTGAGGGTTTTTTTAATGTTTATTTTTGAGAGAGACCTTGCATGCCCCTGTGCTTGGGGAAGGGGCAGAGAGGGAGACAGAATACCAACCAGGCTCAGCGCTAACAGTTCGATGCAGGGGCTTGAACTCATGAACCTCAAGATCATGAGCTAACTGGAAATCAAGAGTCAGACACTCAACCCACTGATCCACCCAGGCGCTCCTATACGAAGTTTTTTTTTTTTTTTTTTTTTTTTTTTTTTAAGTAAGAACTCAGCTAGAGTCAAATTGTTATTAATCAAGCCAGAATGTAAAATTATTTTAAGAAAAACAAACCCTTGTTTGTAAGGATATTATGCATTTGCAGTACATCAGAGGATAATTGGGGAAAAGGTTTTAAGCTGATTATCTTTCACTCTTCATAAAATGTTGGCCCATTCTGCAGAAAGTAGAAATAGACACTGGCAGGCAGTGTATTCACATGAGGAGAGAAGAACAAACAGGTGGGTTTTTTAGTGCACCAGGAGTATGTCACACTTTGGATTGTTCACCTAGGTTTGTCTCCTCTACGGTGCAGCCAAGACCCAGACTTTAGACTGCAGCATTACCCCTGAGATTCAGAACGACACTTTTTCTCCCCCGCCCCCCCTTTTTTTTTTTAATAAATTTTTCTTCAATGTTTACTTTTGAAAGAGAGAGACAGTGTGAGCGTGGGAGGGGCAGAGAGAGAGAGGGAGACAATCTGAAGTGGGCTCCAGGCTCTGAGGTGTCAGCACAGAGCCCAACGCGGGGCTCGAACTCACAAGCTGAGAGATCAGGACCAGATCTGAGTTGGACGCTTAACCGAATAAGCCACCCAGGCGCCCCAAGACATTTTCTTTTTTTTTTTTTTTTTTTTTTTTTTTTCCAACGTTTATTTATTTTTGGGACAGAGAGAGACAGAGCATGAACGGGGGAGGGGCAGAGAGAGAGGGAGACACAGAATCGGAAACAGGCTCCAGGCTCCGAGCCATCAGCCCAGAGCCCGACGCGGGGCTTGAACTCACGGACCGCGAGATCGTGACCTGGCTGAAGTCGGACGCTTAACCGACTGCGCCACCCAGGCGCCCCAAGACATTTTCTTAAAAGCAAAAATAGGTCTTTATTTTTTTATTTCTTGTCTTAAAAATGCAAACTTATTGATGTGTAACATTTGGGATAGGATTCTGAGGAACAATCACAGAAAGTAGACTACTTCAGTAAAGTTATCATAGCATTTCACCCTGTTCATCATGTATTTGCTCATCTTTTGAAAGATTTTTAAAATTCCTAATATCTGATGACTAGGAAGAGATGTTAAAAGGAAATCCCATGAATTGGCTTTTTTTTTTAAGATTTATTCATCCAGCTTTATGAATCACAGAAATGTCTTGTAAGTAAAATGTTCTAAAACAAAGGCAGATAACATCTACCAAAGTGAAAAATTTAGGCTTAATTAACTCTTGCTACATTAATATTAAATTTTCCTTAAGAAAACCAGGAAGCTTTAGTTATTTACAGTTCTATAGGCTGGAGAAAAGAATCCCAGGTTGTAACCAACCCTAGTAAATTTAAATGAGCCTCTTAATACTTAGCCTTTCAGTAAATTGAAATGACCGGTGGGCATAATATCCAGCTATTATCTTTTCTATCATAGCTAACTTACCTTCTGTTTTAACACAGCTACAGAAAGATCTAGAAGAGGTGAAGGTGCTCCTGGAAAAGGCCACTAGAAAAAGAGTACGTGATGCCCTTACGACTGAAAAATCCAAGATCGAGACTGAAATCAAGAACAAGGTGCAGCAGAAATCACAGAGAAAAGCAGAACTTGTTGACAGTGAAAAGCCAGCTGCTGTGGTTGCTCCCATTACAACGGGATACACCGTGAAAATCAGTAATTACGGTATGACTCACTACCCTACATGCAGCTCTTTCTGCCTTCCAGTAACTTATTCCTGAGTAGTGACCCACTAACAAACTCAATTTTTAAAACAATCTCAGTGTTTGCTTTTGGTGGTTTGAAAGAGAAGACCCATCGATGAAGAAAGGAAAGAATACATTCTAGAAGCTTCTAACAAGAGAGCAAAATGATTTAGTACAATGAGTAGCAACAAAAATGAACCTATTCTGAAATATGTTCAGCATATGAGGAACACAGATTCTTGTTTTGCTTTAATCATGTTTTGCATTATATTTTGCCAAACAACCACCAGTATTATCTAAGGAAGGGAAGGAATCTAGTTATATTCGAGAAACATCTTTGAGCGCCTAATATGTGCCACTATTGTGCTTGGGCTCGTGGCAACAACAGTGACCAAGACCCGATCCTTGCTCATGGTGTGGTTAGAACACAGACCTAAAACTAACACCGGGTCGTGTACTAATGCTGTTTTCCCTCAGTAGGTTGTTTGGAACAGTGCAATTTCGGTGTGAGGAGCGTTCATGAGGGGAGGGACGGTCATTTTTCTTTGTGCTCACAACATCTAGCATGTAGTAGTCACTTCCTATTTGCTTAAATGAATAGAGATTTGGGAAGTTCTGTGGGAGTACAGCTGATGTAATCTGAAGGAGGTAAGGAATGGAGAATTACAAGAGACACTTGAGTTTGGAGGGCAAGTTCGGCAAGTGTGAGGAGAGGACACACCTGGGGAGGTGAAAGGCACCGTGTTTTCTGTATTGTCCTAATGAAAAGCAGTGTGTCCTGCTTAAGAGACGAACTGTGGTACAATAAGGAGATAATGCTGTGTACTTACTCTACCATAGGAAACTGGTCTGAGGTTGTAGGATTATGGCATGCACCCAGGAACCTAGATTTGCATTTAGGGATGGATTGAATGCATGGGAAGAAACTGGACGAGGTTCTGCAGAACTCTCTCTAGGACATCTTTTTTGATGACCAGTACATTTCTGTTGTATAGGACTAAGCAAGGGACAGTCTGGGATATATATGTATTTAATCTATATATACGATAAATACATATACGTTTTTAGAATATACTTTCTATGTGAAGTTAATATGTATTTTGTGTTGGCCATTCATCTAGGTTAGAGAATAATATGAATAGTTTGATAACGTATGCCTCAGTGGCATTTAGTAGATCTTGATTAGTGAAATTGTATTTGGATGAATTGGACTCTGAATTCTACTTTGTCAGGGAAGGGAATTAAGGAAACTATGATTGTCTTTTAACTGCTTAGAGAAGTAGAAAGGATTATGAAATTAGATGGTGCTGATGTTTAGCCATCCAGTTTAGTAGAGAATTATTGATATTTAGGTATAGGAGAAAAATTCCACAAAAAGAAAATGAGCTGGGTGTTTTGTTTTGTTTGGGGGGGGGGGGGGGCTTAATTGTTTGAGCGTAGTTGACCCATAGTGATACATTAGTTTCAGGTGTACAGCATAGTGATTCAGCATCTCTGTGTTATGCTGTATGTAGCTGCCATCTGGCACCATCTGGCACTATTACAGTATCATCTGCTATATTCCCCCTGCTGTATTTTTTATTCCCCCCGACTTATTCATTCCATAACTGGAAGCCTCTGTCTCCCACTCCCCTTCACCACTGTACTGGCTGGTTCCCGGCAGCCATTGGTGTGTTCTCTGTATTTATGGGTCTGTTTCTGCTTTTGTTTGGTGTTTTAGATTCCACATATAAATGAAATCATAGAGTAGTTGTTTTTCTTTCTCTGACTTCATTTAGCATAGTACTCTTTCAGTCCTTCTATATTGTTGCAGAGGCAGATCTTTCTTATGGCTGAGTAATATTCCACATGTGTATCCTATATACCACATCTTTATCCATTCATCTTTTGATGGACACTTAAGTTGCTTCCCTATCTTGGCTAGTATAAATAATGCTACAATAAACATAGGGTGCATATTTTTTCAGGTTAGTGTTTTCGTTTTCCACAAGTAAATACCCAGTAGTGGAATTACTGAATCATATGGTATTTCTATTTTTAATTTCCTGAGCAACCTCCATACTCTTTTCCACACTGGCTGTACCAGTTTGCATTCCCACCCAGCAGTGCACAGGGTTTTCTTTTTCTCCACATCCTCACCCACACTTGTTATTTCTTGTTTTTAATTCTAGCCATTTTGACAGGTATAAGGTGGTAATCTCATTGTAGCTTTGATTTGGTATTTCCCTGATGATTATTGAGCATCTTTTCATGTGTCGGTCATCTGTAGGTCTTTGGGAGAATGTCTATTCAGGTCCTCTGCCCATTTTTTTTTCCATTGGATTGGTGGGGGGGGGGGGGTGGTATTGAGTTGTATATAAGTTCTTCCTATATTTTGAATATCTAACCCCTTATTTGCAAGTATTGAATTTGCAAACTCAGTAGGTTGCCTTTTCATTTTGTTGATGATCCTTTTATGTGCAGAAGCTTTTTATTTTAATATAGTCTTAATAGTTTATTTTTTTTAATGTTTATTTTTGAAGGAGAGAGAGAGAGTGTGTGAGTAGGGGAGGGGCAGAGAGAGATAGAGGGAGACACAGAATCTGAGGCAGGCTCCAGGCTCTGAGCCATCAGCACAGAACCTGATGCGGGACTCGAACCCTTGAACTGTGAGATCAGGACCTGAGCTGAAGTCGGATGCTCAACTGACTGAGCCACCCAGGCGCTCCTAGTCTTAATAGTTTATTTTTGCTTTTGTTTCTCTTGCCGCAGGAGCCACATCTAGAAAAACGCTGCTATGGCCAGTATCAGAGACATTATTGCCTGTGTTCTCTTCTAGGAGTTCATGGTTTCATGTCTCACATTTTGGCCTTTGATCCATTTTGAGTTTATTTCTGTGTGTGGTGTTAGAAAAATGAGCTACTCTTAAAAGAATGTATTTAATGCTCATATTCCTTATTCTAAGGTATATTAAAAAAAAAAAACAACACATGGGCTTTGTGTTCAGTAAACCTGGATTTGAATCTCAGTTCTACCACTAGCTAGATGCCTAACTTTGGGTAGATTGCTTAACTGTTAGGAAGTTCAATTTCTCCATCTAGAAAATTCTTCTATTTTAATTTTTCCCATGTTTCTATTACTAGAATTTAGTTTTCTCCAGTTTAAGGAGCCATTTGCATTTGCTGTTCTAGAGATACTGAGACTTCACTCATGTCCCTTTTTTTTGTTACTAGGATGGGATCAGTCAGATAAATTTGTGAAAATCTACATTACCTTAACTGGAGTTCATCAAATCCCCACTGAGAATGTGCAGGTGCATTTCACAGAGAGGTGAGTTTCACAATGGAGAAGGTAGTGATCATTAAGTCCGAGATTGCGTTATTACCAGTTCTTTTCTCTTGCAGTTTCTAAAACTTGCTTAAATTTAGAATTGTCCTTTACACGTGTTTCGAAGAGGTTACTCTCACCAGGGGTGGCCAAATGCACATCCTGAAATAAACCTCATGTCTTTTTTCCACAAGAGCTGTAGAGCACAAAGCTTACGTATTCACTGTTGTGTTGTAGGTCATTTGATCTCTTGGTAAAGAATCTAAATGGAAAGAGTTACTCCATGATTGTGAATAATCTCTTGAAACCCATCTCTGTGGAAGGCAGTTCAAAAAAAGTAAGTTTGCTCTTTTGTCATAATGTAAAACCTCATTAAATTGAACCTGGTTGATTTAGAGTTGAGATGAACTAGAATTAATTTATCCTCCATAACAGGGGTCAGCAAACTACAGCCTGATCCCTTTATCGGAACATGCCTGTGCTCACTTAGGTGTTGTCTGGGGCTGCATTTGTGCTATAACGAAACAAGGAGCTGCACCAGACCCTGAAATACTGGCCATTTGTCAACTCCTGTTCTGTGGGAATAGATTCTTGGGTGCCTGGGCGGCTCAGTCAGTTAAGCATCTGACTTTGGCTCATGATCTCTGTTCTTGAGCTCGACCCTGCTTCAGGTGAGCCCTGTTTCTCTGCCCCCTCACTCTCAAAAAAAAAAAAAATTAAGGGAATAATGCCATTAAAATCAGGAGAGGGAATAAACTATTAAAATTGGTTTAGAGAACTGAGTTTTAATGCCAGTTTTTCCATTTACTAGTTGTGACTTTTTGGCAGCTCACTTTATCCCTCTGTGCCTCAGTTTCCTCATTTGTATGATGGCAGTGATTTGTTTTACACAGTTGAAATTATATACTAAAGTGAAATTATATAAAGTGCTTAAATAATGGTAGTTATTATTAGCATCATATGTAAATTTTCGAAACATAAAAGGGCTTCAGCACTCAGCCTAACTGGAGTTAGTAAAAGCTGTAAAAAAGTCTTTTAAACTATTATGCATACTTCTCACTAATTCAGATAATCTTTTCCCTACTTAATTTAAATAAATAGGGTTTAATGTATCTGGTACATAGATGTGCCATTTTGCCATCTGTGTTTGCACAGTTATGTAGCAGGTTAAAGGTAGTATTAGAATGTAATTTATGAATTATCTTGTGTCTCACTGCTTTCTTCTTCATCCATTAATCCCATAATTGAATGCTCAAATAATCCTAGGAATTATTTGGATCATTGTTGAAAGAGTATATTCTCTTGCTTTCTGCCTATCTCTGACCCCTCTAAGAGAACTCTCTTTCAATCACCAAAATATCACCAGTCCCTTTTTATCAAACACACTAAAATCATTCCATTTTACAGCCTTTCTCCTTGCAGTGCCCTTTCTTCCAGATCTTGGGCCACTGCTCAGATTTCAGCTCACAGAGGCCTTTCTTAATGAAGTTCCCCCTTGAAGCCCCATTGACACCTTATCTTGGTTTTTGTCTTTATATTTGAAGGTATTCCAATTTTACTTGTCTATGGTCTTTCTCTTCCATGAGTGTTTGGACTCTGGCCTATTTGTAAAAGTATTGCACGTAAAACAGGTCTTACACGTAATAGTAACTTGATTGAGTAACTTTTCCAAATATCCGTGCTCTCTCCATGTGTTGTAAATTGTACTTGTTTTCCTGCTTTTCTTCCAGGTTAAGACAGATACAGTTCTTATCTTATGTAGAAAGAAAGCAGAAAACACAAGGTGGGACTACCTGACTCAGGTTGAAAAAGAATGCAAAGAAAAAGAGTGAGTTTACTTTCATTTCTTTAAGAATTCTAATGTATTCTTTGCTGGGATTGTAGATTTTTAATACTTTGCTATGGTGGAGAAGAGCTGTAGTCTGCGATTTGACCATTTACCTCTTAATGTCCACTGAGTAACCCAATTATCCTCTTTCAACTGTCAGAACCTACCAAAAGAGGGCACATGGCCAGCAAGTTGCTTTATACCCAGGGCTTTAGTTTTGATTGGCTGTTTTGTACTGGTTCTTAACACTAAGCCAGTGGTATTCCTATATGGATACCAGGTCCTTTCTCAGAGATTACTTTTCATTAGTCTAAGAATTCCACAGAAGTTTCTTACACGTAATTTAGTTTCACAGTCACTGGTGTAGAGTGAAAAAGTATTTTTATCCATTAATGACCATTCCAAAAAGTGTTCATTTAAAGATACTTCCATCCTAGGTCAAACTGTTACTCTGCTTTAAATATCCTGCAGTGGCCATGTCCTACATTGAGTTGCTTAGCCTTCCACATTCCTCTCACTCCTTCCCCGGTAGCCTGCGTGCACTTGGTTGGTTAGGGTTAGAAGCTATCTGAATTGATTTTAAATCGAGAACGAATTACCTGAGTACAGGACTATGTCTTTGTCTTACTGTTTCTTCAGAGCCAGTTATGTGATCTGGCACTTAATAAGTGAAGAAGATAATTTGCCCTGCTTGGACATTGGTTGAACTGGAGGCATTCATTATGATAAGGACATAGCAGTAAATGGGATCATTTATATATATGTATTTGTATCTCCATTATTTGTTTTCTTTTTAATAGAAAGCCCTCCTATGACACTGAAACAGATCCTAGTGAGGGACTGATGAATGTTCTAAAGAAAATTTATGAAGATGGAGATGATGATATGAAGCGAACCATTAATAAAGCCTGGGTGGAATCAAGAGAGAAGCAAGCCAAAGGAGACACAGAATTTTGAGACTTGAAAGTCATTTTGGGGACTGTGATGTGGAAATACTGATCTTTCCAATGAGGAAATGTTGGTGAGCTGCACAGATAAATTTGACAGATAACTACTTACATAGCCTTCTTCTAAGTAAAGGCAATGAATTCTCCCATTTCTACTGGAGGATTTATTTAAAATGCTTATTAAACACTTCCTCCAAAGATGGTTTCCTTAGTAATCTGGGCATTTCGTTCAAAAAAGGATAATATTGTATTCTTGTGTGAAATGTTAAAAAGCAAGTCTTGCCTAATGATAATGCCACATCGTGTGTATTTTTGTTCAGCTAAGAGGTAGAAAACAAAAGTTCTCGTTTGCCTATAAGTTTCTGACATCACCTCCCACCAATGTAAGAATAAGTAAAAATAAAACCTGGATTTTTGCATAAAATGCAAATTTGTACCTGTGTACTTCAAGGTTGTAGAGTTTTTCTGTGAACAGCTTAATATATATACACAACACATCACCATGCCCTAATCTAATCACAAATGTTTTTCTCTAAATATATTTAAGTTAAAGCTAAACCTAAATGATAAACATCTTTGTATAGTATTAGTGTTGCCATGTTGTAAGATGGCTTACAAAAGCAGTAACTATAAAGCAAAAATAAATGAAAACCCATCAATTCCTATGTTCACTCAAGCCGATTAGGATTTTGTTCAATGGAATAGTTCAATCTATCCAGGAGTGTGTCACAAAAGGCTTCAAAAAGGGAGGATTTGTTTTAGAATTACTCCCTCCTAGAAATAAGAAGAGCAAGATGCCCGTGACATGTTTCCCAATGCAATTAGAGACGAGAAAGCATACACATAGAGGAAAAAAATCCAAGAGGATTAACCAAAAGTATGATTAATAATCAGAATCTGGTAAAAGTGGTAGGGTAAATTTGGTAGGGTTTAAAATGTATTTCAGGGAAATGTCAATAAAGGAAAATTCCTTAAATTTTTGCCAGCTAAGAGAGGAAACAATGATGGAATTTAGAAAATCACTATTGTAACGTTAATGAAATACAGACTAGGGTAAAAATCACCAACCAATGAAATGTTAAAATCCTTAGGGGACAATGAATGCAGGGAGCAGGCTGCCCCCACCTGAACCATTGATCCATTAGCACTGAAAGCCAGACAAGATATGTGCCTTCTTTTTTGTTAATGGTGAATTTTTATTTCAGAAATAATTTTTTTATTTTGAGAGAGAGTGCATGAGTGCGATGGGACAGAGAGAGGGAGGGAGGAAGAGAATTCCCAAGCAGGCTCTGTGGGGCTCGATTCCACAAACCGTGAGAGCTGAAACCAAGAATCAGATGCTCAACTGACTGAGCGAGCCACCCAGGCGCTCCAGATATGTGCCTTCTGATGTGACATGAACTAGAACCCAGCACATTTGTGAAAATTCATCCCTTAAAAACCGAGCCTGAATCTTGCCAAGCCTCTGAATGTAACTGAGTTTTTAGGGACAGAGGACAAAGCTAAAGGACACATGAAGCACACAGCCAGATGTTGGCCACTGTACAGGACAAATAAGTGACATGAGGAAAACAGGAATGAGAGGCACAGCAACCAAATGCAATCTATAGATCATGCTCAGACCCGGGTTCAAACAAATGAAAAGAGGGTGTCCTATCCATGATCTACCAGAAATCCACAAATCTGATGTCCTAGTTACACTCTGATTAACACCAGGTACTGGTTGGAATATTAGCTAGAGCATTCCAGTTGGTAAGTTGTAATAAAAACTTGGCAAATATGAATCCAAGGTTTGTGCTAATTCCCTCTTAAGGCTTCACCTCCACCAAAATTCCAGACTCTGCTATCCAGCTGCACAGCAGACTTGGAAAACACAGGCATCTCAAACAGCACAACTGAAACCTAAACTCCCATAACCTGGTTTCTTCCAAACCAATTCTTCTCTTCCTCTATTTTCTGTCTTGGTGTTGCCTTCTCCCATCCTTCTAGTCACCCTTGCCAGGAACCTAGAGGCCCCTGTATCTAGTAAATATCATCAGTCTCTAAGTCTTGTCCAATTTTCTTTCCTAAAAAGACTTAAAATCTGTTCCTCTTGTCTCCTTTGCTAATGCCTGAACTCCCTTTGTCCAGGCCCTGGTTTTCCAGAACAATTACGACATCCTCCTGCCTTGGTTATCTTGCACGGAGCCTTTTCTCTCATGGCCTAGATCTACCACACGGTTGTCCCTTATCTGTAGAGCAAACTGATGAAGCCATTCCTCTGCTTAAAACTCCAATAGCCAGTATTTAAGTCTTACCTTCACATAATGTGACCTGTTCCATGACAGCCTTTGTCTTGGGTTTCTTATTCCTCATACAATGAAGTGGCTGCTTCCACTGTCCTCTGCAAACATCTTGTACCTTGGCCTCTTGAGTTAAGTTCAAATATCAGCTCCAGGAACACTCTCCCAATGGTACGCAGCAGCTTCCATACTACACCGTGGACAGTTTTATCACTGGGCTGGTCACTGTTGAGCTACTGAACAAAACAAGCTTTTGCTATCTTTACTCATTTCTGTTACAGATAAACAAGAATACAGAAAATATATACTATTCCAACAAAACTTTTCCTCTTTGGATAGATTTTCAGGGGCTTAAAGAGACATTTTGTTCTGAAGGCCACTGAAGATGGAGCAAGGAAATATTTAGTGCCTTTTGTTCAGCCATCACACAAAGAAGCCGAGCATTAGTTAGATCATCAAGAACATCGTCTCTACCTTCCGACATACCATTTCTCTAACAATGAGAAATGGTAAAGTGCTCTGCATGTCAGGGAAGCACAACCCAAGATTACAAGTTGTCACAGATGAGCTACTTGTCCATGAGTTGCATTAACTGTCAGATAAAATTGCTTTATGAAATAATGTACTTAAAAAATACAGAAACTTTTAGGATGTTATTAAAAGATTAAATGTGAAGGAAAAGGCAGGTATACAGAGAATACGTTCACAATATTTTTTATTACTGTACTCCTTGTACTATACAGGGAGGCAGTATGTTTAATTTTTAAGTCCAAGAGAAGAGAGAACTCACAGATGGCCACAGTTCACTGACAGAATGAAACATCCAAATTTCTTAATTTAAAATTAAGTAATTTAACAGTAGGCAGTATCAGGTAGACTAGACGACTCCTACATTGGACCTCTATAAAACCAGGGTTTTGTCTATTAGAAAAGTCTCTTCTTGCCAGACCTGGTTTCCCTGCTCAGTGGGTCTGGAGCTGATCACCACATTGCCCGCTGGATCCCCGACAGTTGCCCGTGGTCTGCTAAGTGACGGAAGACAATGCGACTAAGCCTCCAGCGCCGCTTTACACCACGCGGACGGGACGTCATAACACAGCGATTGCGGATTCTAACAGGACAGCTATCCCGGGGAAGGGCAGCGATTTCTCCATCAGCCACTTCCTAAGGAAAGTCACAACATTATTACACATATCACAGGCATCTATTCTATATGCGTAAGTCAATGCTTGGAGTAGGGGAACAAAGGGCTAGATTCACTGATAGAGCCAGTTTGTCCAAAGAACCTTGGACACAGTAGTGAACCCTAAGCTTTGGCTAGAAACAGACCAGAAAAATGACAGAAATGTTTGGCATGCTCCCAATACAATTTTTAAAATTTTATAGAAATTTAACATAGGTACACAAAAATCTACA
The DNA here is from genome assembly GCF_016509475.1 of Prionailurus bengalensis. NCBI lineage: Eukaryota > Metazoa > Chordata > Mammalia > Carnivora > Felidae > Prionailurus > Prionailurus bengalensis. Next base: position 16,767,786 of record NC_057360.1, read on the forward strand.
AACCGGAAGTGTAACAGCTCAGTAACTTTTAACAGAACATCTGAGTAATAAGGAACTAGAGTACAAAAAAAAACCAAAAAAACCCATGATGGGTACCCCAGGCCCTGGCTGTGCCTCCTTTCAGACACAGCATAGACACTGTCAGCTAACAGCTCACCTGATTACTAACACCACAGATGAGCTTTTCTTACTCAGAATTTTATATAAATCTAACCATATAATAGGCATTCTTTTTTATTCATTTCTCTTTGGCTTCTTCCATTCAATAATATGCTTGTGAGATTCATCCATACTGTTTGATTTTCATTGTGTGACCATACATAATTTCTTTTCATCATACTGGAATTCACTTATCCATTCTATAGTTGATGGACATCTGGGTGGTTTCCAGTTTTGAGCTATCATGAATAGGGCAGCTGTATAAATTTTTCTTTCTCTGAATCTTATTTTTATTTCTATTGAAGTACAGTTGACACACGATGTCAGCTACAGGTGTATAACATGGTGATTCGATAAGTCTACACATTGTGCTGTGCCCACCACATGCGTGGCTACCAACTGTCACCACGCCACACTAAGGCAATGCCACTGACTATATTCCTCATGCTGTACCTTCCATCCCCATGACTTATTCACCCTATAACAGGAAGCCTGTGCCTCCCACTCCCTCTCCTTCCTTGTGCCCATCTCTCCCCTCAGTTTGTTTTCTGTATTTATGGGTCTTTCTGTTTTTAGATCCCATGTACAAATGCAAGCATATGTAGCATTTTTCTTTCACTTAGCATATAATACTTTCTAAGTTCGTCCATGTTGTTGAAAATGACAAGATCTCATTGCTTTTTATGGCTAAGTAATATTTCACTGTGTATATATATATATATGTATACACACACATCTTTATCCAATTTTCTGTTGATGGGCACTTAGGTTGCTTCTGTATCTTGGCTACTGTAAAAAATGCTGCAGTAAACACAGAGGTGCATGTACCTTTCTGAATTAGTGTTTTCGCTTCCCACGGGTAAACACCTAGTAGTGGAATTACTGAATCATATAGTTTTTTGTTTTTTTTAATTTTTTAATATTTGTTTTTGAGAGAGTGTGCGTGTGAGAGCAGGGGCAGCAGAGAAAGAAGGAAAGAGAAAGAACCCAAGTAGGCTCTGTGCTGACTGCATACAGCCCAGTCCTGGGCTCAGTCTCACAAAATGTGAGATCATGACCCAAGCTGAAATCAAGAGTCAGACACTTAACTGACTGAGCCACCCAGGCGCCCTGAATGAATCATACAGTATTTCTAATTTGAGCAACCTCCACACTGTCTTCCACAGTGGCTGCACCAAATTTATATTCCCACCAACAGTGCCTGAAGATTCCCTTTAACCCGCATCCTTGCCAACACTTACTTTTAATTCTAACCATTCTGACAAGTGTCAAGTGACATCTCATTGTAGCTTTGACTGGCATTTCCTTATGATGAGTGACGTGGAACGTCTTTTCATGTGTCTGCTGGCCATCTGTTTGTCTTCTTCGGAAAAATGTCAATTCATAGGTCCTTTTTTTTTTTCTCTCTTTTTAATTGAATTATTTTTTGCTTTTTTGGGGTGTTGAGTTGTAGGAGTTCTTTATATATCTAGGGTACTAACCTATTATCATTTGCAAATATCTTCTATTCATTAGGTTGTCTTTTCATTTTGTTGATGTGCAAAAACTTTTATTGTGGTGTAGTCCCAATAATTTTTATTTATGCTTTTGTTTCCCTTGCCTAAGAAGACATATCTAGAAAAATGTTGCTATAGCTGATATCAAAGAAATTACTGCCTATATTTTCTTCCAGGAGTTTTATTTCAGGCCTCACATTTAGGTCTTTAACCCATTTTGAGTTTATTTTTGGGTATGGTTAAGTAAGTGGTCCAGTTTTCCAAAAGCATTTACTGAAGAGACAGTCTTTTCCCCACTGTACATGCTTGCTTCCTTTGTTGTAGATTAACTGAGTTTATTTCCTTTCCAGTGATCTATGTCTACTTCTGTGCCAGTAGAACACTGTTTTGATTATTATTGCTTTGCTGTTTATCTTGAAATCTGGGATTGGGATACCTCCAGCTTTGTTCTTTCTCAACATTACTTTGCCTACTGAGCTCGTAAGTGGTTCCATAAAAATTTTATTATTATCTGTTCTAGTTCTGTGAGAAGTGCTGGTGGTGTTTTGATAGGGATTGCACTGAATCTGTAGATTGCTTTGGGTAGTATGGACATTTAAACAATATTAATCCTTCCAATCCATGAGCATGGAATATCTTTCCATTTGTTTGTATCGTCTTTAATTTCTTTCATCAACGTTTTATAGTTTTTAGAGTACAGATCTTTCGACTTCTTGGTTTATTCCTATTTAATGTTTTGGGTGCAACTGTAAATGGGACTGTTTCTTTCTCTTTTTTAACGTTTTTATTCATTTTTGAGAGAGACAGGGTGTGAGCAGGGGAGGGGCAGAGAGAGAGGGAGACACAGAATCTGAAGCAGGCTCCAGGCTCTGAGCTGTCAGCATAGAGACCGACGTGGGCTTGGACTCACAAACTACAAGATCATGACCTGAGCCAAAGTGGGCTGCTTAACTGGCTCCCAGGCGCCCTGGGACTGTTTTCTTAATGCCTCTTTCTGCTACTCTGTCATTAGTGTATAGAAATGCAACTAATTTCTGTGAATTAATTTTGTATCCTGAAACTTTACTGAATTCATTTATTACCTCTAATAAGTTTTTTGGTGAAGTCTTTAGGGTTTTCTATATATAATATCTTGTCACCTCCAAATAGTGACAGTTTAACCTCTTCCTTATCAATTTGGATGCTATCTAAACCTAACTTTTGTCTGATTGCTGCGGCTAGGACTCTCGGTACCATGTAGAATAAAAATGGCAAGAGTAGACATTCTTGTCTTGTTTCGGTTCTTAAAGGAAAAGCCCTCAGTTTTTCACCACTATATACATTCTTGTTTAAGTCATTTAGAAAATATGTGAATGTATTTATTTCTGTTGTCTCCCCATGTTTTTTTTCCCAGCTTTATTGAGATGTAATTGACATATAACATTGTGTTAACACATTTAATACATGTATACCTTGCAAAATAATTACTACAATAAGGCCTAATGAACACCTCCATCACCCGAAATAATTACCTTTTTTGGGGGGTGATGAGAACATATAACATTACTCTCTCTTAGTAAGTTTCAAGCGTGTAACGCAGTATTGTTAGCTATAATCACCATTTTATATGTTAGATTCTCACCACTTACTCAGTTTATAAACAGAAGTTTGTACACCTTGCCCAATATCTTCCCATTTCGCCTACCTCCCAGCCACTGGTAACCACCATTATAATCTATTCCTATGAGTTCAACTTCTATCACATTATATATGTGAGAACAAACATTTGTCTTCCTCTGATTTAATGTAATGTTCCCAAGGTACGTTCAAATTACTACAAAAGGAAAATCCTACTACATTGGGTGTGTACACGCACACCACATTTTCTTTGAATAAATATCTCCTTCATTTGCTGAGACGTAGGGTGTTTCCATGACTTGGCTACTGTGAATAATGCTGCAATATGTATGGGGGTGCAGATATCTTCTCGAATTCGTATTTTCATTTTCTTCACTCAGAAGTAGAACTGCTAGATCATATGGTTCTAATTTTAACTTTTTGAGGAAACTCCAGTTTCAATAATTAGTGGACCCTTTCTCAGACCTTTTGCCGTGCAGAAGCTGCTTACTTCTATGCAGTCCCACTCATTTATTTTTGCTTTTGTTGCTTATGCTTTTGATGTCCTATCTAAAAAAATCACTGCCAATACCAATGTCAAGGAGCTCTTCTTCCCTTATGTTTTCTTCTAGAAGTTTTACGGTTTCAGGTTTAAGTTTTCACCCATTTCGAGTTAATTATTGGGAGTGCTATAGGACGGAGGTCCAGTGTCATTCTTTTGCACATGAACATCCAGCTTTCCCAACACCATTTGTTAGAGAAACTACTCCTCCCCTACTGAGTTTTGGTTCGCTTGTTGGGAATCAACTGGATTGGGTTCTGGGCTCGTGCTTCTTTTCCACTGCTCTATGTGTTATGGAGTATCATACTATTTTGAGTACTATAGCTTTGTAATGAAGTTTTTTTCTTTAAAGATTTTTTTAAAGTAATCTCTATACCAAATGTGGAGCTTGAACACAGAACCCCAAGATCAAGAGTCGCATGCTCTAATGACTGAGCCAGCCAGGCGCTCCTGTAATAGCATTTTAAAAATTAGAAAGTTGTAGGGGCACCTGGGTGGCTCAGTCCATGAAGTGTCCAACTTTGCCTCAGGTCATGATCCCCTGGTTCATGAGTTTGAGCCCCACATTGGGCTCTGTGCTGACAGCATGCAGCCTGCTCTGGATCTGTCTCCTCTCTGCCCCTCCCCCAACTCACACATGCACTCTCTTTTGAAAAAAAAAAAAAATGAATGTTAAAAAAAAAAGTCAGGTGGTGTGTAGGTCCTTTTACTACAAAAAAAAAAAAAAAAAAGAGAAAGCATGTGGCCTCCAGTTTCGTACTTTTCTCAGATTTGCTCTGGCTATTCAGGGGTCTTCTGTGATTCCATATGAATTTTAGAATTTTTTTTAAAAAATTTTTTAATTTAATTTTTTTTTTTTAAAAATTCTGTGTTTTTAATTTCTGTGACAAAGGCCATTGGAATTTTTATAGGGATTGCAAAGAGTCTATAGATGGCTTTGTATAGTATGGACATTTTAATATTAATTCTTTTGATCCCTGAACACAGAATTATCTTTTCATTTAGGTCTTCTTCAATTTCCTTCATCAATGTCTTATAGTTTTCAGTGTACAGATCTGTCCCCTCTTTAAATTTATTCCTAAGTATTCTATTGATTTTGATGCTATTGTACATCAGCTTATATTATTTCCTTTTCAGATTTCTGATTTGAATACCTTTGAAAATTTTTTCTTGCCTGACTGCTCTGGCTATGACTTCCAGTACTATGTTGCATAAAAGAACCAAGAGTGGGCATCTTTTTCCTGTTCTTGATCTTAGAGGAAAAGCTTTCAGCTGTTCACCACTGAATATGATGTCAGCTATGGGCTTATTCTTTTGTTGCATGTTTCTTCTACATGCAGCTCTTTGTTGAGAGCTTTTATCATGAAATAATGTTGAATTCTGCCAAATGACTTTTCTGCATCTGTTGAGACAACCATGATTTTTTTTTTTTTTTTTTTTTAAGAGAGAGACAGAGACAGAGCGAGAACAAGTTCAAGTAGGGGAGGGCAGAGGGAGAGAGAATCCTAAGCAGGCTCCACACCCAGTGCAGAACCCAACACGGGACTCAATCCCATGACCCTGAGATCATGTCCTGAGCCAAAATCAAGAGTCAGATGTTCAGCTGAGACACCCAGGTGCCCCGATCATGAGTTTTATATTTCATTCTATTAAGGTGGTATATTTATTGACTTGCATATGTTGAATCATCTTTGCGTGCCAGGGACAAATCCCATTTGGTCATAGTGGATGATACTGTTAATATGTTATTGAATATGATTTGCTAGTATTTTGTTGAGAATTTTTCATCTATATTCTTCAGGGAAATTGGCCTGTAGTTTCTTTTTCTTACAGTGTCTTTATCTGGCTTTGTAATAGTATTATGCTGATCTGATAACATAAATTTGCAAGTGTTCCCTTGTCTTTAATATTTTGGAAGAGTTTGAGAAGTATATTAATTTATCTTTAAATATTTGATGGAATTCACTCATAAAGCCATTTATGGGCTTTTCTTTGTTGAAAGGTTTTTGATCACTAATTCAATAGCCTTATTCATTATTGGTCAGTTCAGATTTTCTATTTCTCCTCCACTTAGTCTCGTTAGGTTGTATATTTCTAGGAATTTACCCATTTTGTCTAGGTTCTCCAATTTGCTGGCATTTAATGAATGGTTCATATCAGTTTCTTATGATACTTTGTATTCCTGTGATCTCAGATGTAATGTTTCCTTTTTCATTGCGATTTTGAGTTCTTGATCTTTTTTACTTAGTTTAGCTAAAGATTTGTCAATTTTGTTTATCTTTTCAAAATATCAGCTCTTAGTTTCATTGATCTTTAGTGTTTTCCCGGTCTCTCATTTATTTCTGCTTTGATCTTTATTATTTCCTTTCTTTTTTTAAGTAAGCTCTACGCCCAGTGTGGGGCTTGAGCTCACAACCCTGAGATCAAGAGTCACATGTTCTACCAACTGAGCCAACCAGGTACCCCTGTGAGTTCCTTTCTTTTGCTAAGTTGGGCTTAAAGTTTACTCTTCTTTTTCTAGTTCCTTAAGGTATAAAGTTTGGTTATTCCCCATATGATTTATGAATCTTTAAAATCTGAAACCTCTGGGATGCAGAGCAAG